>NC_060076.1:11510000-12135000 GCF_922984935.1 Meles meles
GGGGAGCTGCCCCAGTAACTCAGTCTTGACCAGCAAAGATGGCAGCGTGGAGGACAGAGAAGGCAGAGCCAGGCCAGGGCCTGCAGCTGCCCTCCAGGTAACTGGCCACTGGGTGGACAAGCACTGAGCACCCTGCTTCGCTTTGTCACCCAGGGCCCACCTTTCCTCCCTGCACGCCGCCACTGGCCGGCGGCTGCTCCCCGTGCAGAGCACACGGGGTGGTGCAGAGCACACGGGGTGGCAGCTCTCCTGGGAGGCTGAGGAAGAGGCCGCCTCTCCCCTGGGACTTCCTACCAACCAAGGCCCTGGAGATCAGAGGCTCCTGGGTTCAATGGGGCCTGCTACGCAGTCCGCCCACCCTATCGTGTGTTTTCACGGACTTTTCCAGCAGCCCCAACAGAGTACAGTCCAGGAGGAAGTGTAGAGGCGGTCGGAACCAGGATCGGAGTTTTCCAGCACAAAGCCCCATGTTCTTTGCGCTTCCTCCCATAGTTTCCTGCCAACTCCCACCTTTCCCTCCCGCCCTTCTCGGACAGGCTTCCTCTCTCACCCCTCAACTGGCTGCCGGCTGGCCCTTGGCTGCACCCACCCACCTCCGAGTCTGCTCCCACCCTGGACACCAGCAGCCTCCCCGATACCAAATCCAATGAGCCCTTTCTGGTCCCACCCAGGACCAGGCGATGAGCTCCTTTTTCCTCCCAGTGGCTACAGTCATACTCTGTGGCCCCTCTTCCTCCTCAAATGGCACTTCCTAAGCCTGCAGCTAAGCCCTTGCTCGCTCCATACATTCTGTACGATCTCAGCCACTCTCCTGGCTTCCCCTCCGCTGGCAGACCAGGCCTTCACAACTGAGGGGACTTCCACATGCTGTGACAATGGGCGGGGGGGGGGGAGAGTTGCTAACCAGCCTAAGCGCACGACGGCGCCCCACACCAAAGCATGATCAGTACCGCTGAGGTTCCGAAACACTAGGGTAGAGCTGCCTGCGCGAGTCTGAGCATCTGTGGGCTCTGGCCATCTCCCAGCTGCGTTTCCGGGACTCTTCCTGGGTCTCACCCCCGAACCTCCCCACCCCCCACCAAGTTTCGGTGACTCTCCAGGAACCGTCTCCAATCTGGCCTATTTTATCACCAAATCTCTCCAACTTTTCTTCCTAAAGGACTGACAGGACACTTCAATTTTTTTTTTTTTTTTTGAAAGCAAGTTGGGTTAAAACTCTCCAGTGGTTTCTTTGACCTTCGTGGCCTCAACCTCATTACCCAGTCCTCCCCCAGCGCCCCCCGATCAGACCACAGTGCTAACTACCTGACTATTCCAGCCAAATGTCTCATTGGCTCTCTCTCCAGCAAACCCCTTGGTCAGCAATGCAGAAAACAGTCCCTGCCATTACACATCCTTCCCTGTCCCCACAAGGCCTGTACTCCTGTTCGAGCACTCAGTGTTCTCATTCTGGGTCTCGACACCATTAGGGGACCTTCCTGAAGCAGGGCCCATCGGAGTCGCCTGAGGCCGGCTGTGCCCAGGCCCGATAGGCACATGGACTCCTTTCTCTTCTCTCCCAGCTGTGACATAAGGATTGCTGCTGCGTCCCTGCACTCCCAAACACTAAGACCCTTGGGATTGGAAAAGCGTAGGGCAAGCTGGTCTTTCTGGATTCCTGCCCCAGCTGGCCAGGAACGTGAATCCCAGAAATAGGTTCTCCAGCCTGTGAATGGCAAAGGGATCCCAGAGTGCTCTAGGGCCGCTGTCGAGCACCTGCCATGGCCCAGGCCCCTCAGGGCACTCACCCGCCTTCAGTGCAGTGGACAGCAGACTGGGCGGGGGCTTCACTCACCGCCTTCCCTTCTTTGTGGCCTGCATCTCAGCCCGTTTCCATCTGAGGCCAGGTGTAGAAGGGGTCCCGGAGGGCAGGTCGCACGGGGGGAGAACCGCAGGGTTGGGGAGATTGCTCTTCTTCCTGCTGCAGAGAAGGGGTGAGGTGGTAAAGAGGGCCGGCTGGTGGCCTGTGTGTCCTTACCGGGCAGGGCACAGGAGGAACCCCCCGCCCCCCACCAGTGAGTAGAAAAGAGCTTCTGCGAGATGTCGTCCATGCCGCCTCTCTTCCTGAAAGTTTCAGCAGAGCAGAAGTGGACCCCGGCTCCTACTCCCATTCACGTTTTAGGCCTGGAATTCCACCTCCTGTCTCTGCCTGGTGAGATGCTTTCATCTTTCCAGGTCTCACTACACCCCTACCTCCTGTAGGACTTCCCTAACCCTCCGAATTCACACACAGCACCTCTCCCTGTAAGCATGGCACTTGATTTCGCACAGTCTGTGTTCGCTGTGAGGGCGCAGGCGTCAGTCTCACAGAGGAGCAGCTGGTCTAGCCGCACCCCTGCAAAGCCGGCCCCCCGGAGCCACTCGGCGCGCAGGAGCCACGCACACCCGTCCGCCAGCACTCGGGCTGCGGTTCTCGGGCCGTGTGCGCGAGCGGGGGAAACGGGGCAGGAGCATGTAATGATGAAACCGGTTTCTACAAAGTGAGGCTCTTTGTACCAAAATATTTAATGAATATGCTGTTAAAATAAAACCAACAAAAGGAATAGTAATACATAGTTTTACTGGTTTATATTTCAATTCATAAAGTTGACACACTGGAACTACCCTAGCACAATTTCCACGCACCTAGTTTCAGATGGGCTTACAGCTGTTTCGGTAACTGAACAAGAAAGACACAAAGCAGTGGAGGGTGTGGTTGGGGGGGGGTTGCCACTTGTCACCTCCCAGATGACCTCAGCAAGCCCGAGGACAGCCAGTGGGAAAAGATACAAAACAAGCCAAGTATCTTTATACACAGACCAGTGCCTCTTAGAACAGCTACCTGCGCCCTGCGTGTGGAGACGAGACCCTCGGCGCCAGCTGTCAGCATACCGCTATATAAATTAAAAGACTAGGCGATCTTTTATCTTTTTCTTTTTAAAGGTGCTAAAACCTCCATCCATAGGTTTGAAGTGAGAACCTGCAAGCCATCTGAACAACGAGGTCCGCACGCAGCCACGCTCTGGGGAGGGACACGGGCCAGCAGGACGGGGCCTCCCTCGCACGCACATCCCACACCTGCGTTTTCACAAACACCCACACAGTGCAGTGTCCTTCTCGCTTGTATGACTTGTGCAAAAACACTAGGAACTTTTTAGTGAGGGAACGTTTCCCAGCTCGTGTGAGGGCCAGGAGGAGGGGGAACCCGACAAACCCAGAGTGAGAGCAAGTGCCCAGAGAGCCAAATAATTAGCTTGTGCAGATCAGTCGTGGTCTGGGATTTAAACACTGTCAGTTGGGCGCACTGGGAGGAGATATTTATATATATATATACACACACACACGACACATGAAGCAAAATAAGATTTGTCCACGTTATGATTAATCCTGTCTCACGTCGCTCGTCACCCAGCCCAGCCCCGTGAAGTTTTGGCAGCTAACACTAAAGAACAACAGGAACTACAAGAGTTGCATAGAATTGATCAGAAACGTGAATAATGCCAAACCCAAAACCTGTGCATCGTGTAGTTTAACAAAACTAGGTGGCTGCAACTACAACCAGGAAACCCTCCGATTTAAAACAAAGTGCTTCTCCACGTCTGCCTGGAGGCCCCTACGCTGGCACTGAAGTAGGTAAGAATTATTTGAGTTACTGATCCCTGCCCGCCCCCCCCTCACCCCGCAATACATATAGTATGTTTATTACAAAAAAAAAGATTAAAGGTTTAGAAAAAACCAAAAGCCTGAAGGATCCCCAAACTCTGACAACGTCAACTCAGCCCCTGGGCTGGGGAGGTGGTGGCCCACACCAGGAAGAGGCCTGGGCACTACACCGAGGACGCTTTCCCAGCTCGCGTCCAGAGCGTCACTCGGCCAGCAGGCCTGTCAGCATCAGCAGTTAGGAGAGCCTTACCCCAGAGGCTGCCTGCTTCATGAGCTCTGGTCCAATGACCTACCAACATGCTTCTATGGATCTGACTTAGGTACATTCTGGTCCTGGGACATGTCACAGAATCACACATCTGGCCAAAGAAGGCAACAAAAGGTGTCGTGTTTTCTGAAGGTGTCTGGAGGCAGCTGCTTCGCTCAGCAAGTCTCTTTCCCTTGAACCCCCGTTGCCGTCTTTATGGAGCTCAGTGTTCGGTTAAACCAGGTCTTCTTGGCGGCCTGTACCTCGTTTAGGGCAAGGCCTAAATGGTGCTCCAGGTCCTGCAAGAGGAACGAAGTACATGAGCATGCTGGCTCCGGTGTCGACACTGTCCCCAGAGCTGAGCCGAGACAAGACGTCAGCCCATTTACTCTGAGAGGCCTCAGGAAATCCCCCCAGTCTCCAACCGGCATAGAAGGATCTGGAATCCCTAGAGTTCTGGGATCGTTCCTAGTAAAGACCTCTCCATTTCTTGCCCAGTCTATTTATTAAAACAACCTCCTGATTGAGCGCCTCCCTCCCCTGTCCACCTATCACACAGCAGGCCGACCGGGCTAGAGCTCCGGCTGAGACGGTGTCATTATCTTCCAGCGAAGACCTTTAAAGTCTAGACTCCCAGGCCAGACGTTTGAGGCGTTTCATGATTCGGACCCAGAGCCAGCTCCGTACCCACTGTCAGTTGGGCGCTAGCTTCCTGACACTCCTCTCTGGGCGGGCCCTCTCTCTCCTCCCTCTGCTGCTCGCAGGCCGCTCCCTCCACCGGGAATGCTCACTGTTCTCTCTCTTCTGCAGCTGCAACCCTTGTTCATTCTTTGACCACAGCTCACATACTGCTGCCTTGGTGGTGCTTTTCCTGATTGTCCTGGACAGTCACACAAGCCATGTCTTAGCTTTGCAACCCCAGCACCTAGAACAGGGCCTGGCAGAGAGCAGATGCCCAGTGAATGTGCAGTGTGGGAAACCAGGCCCTAAGCTCAGTCCCGAACTTGGTCCCTTCCACAAATGGCGCTTAGGGCCCACGTTGCGCTCCAGGAGGCTGCTCATGGAATTGGCCACACAGGATAAAGATGACCAAAGTCAGCCCCGATTTCTTCGTCAGGAATGGAGGCTCAGGTCCATTGGTAACACGTCCAAAGTCCCAGAGCTAGTTAAGTGACGGGAGCTGGGACTCAGAGGTGGCACTGAGGAGGTCCTCAGCCCCTTCTGTGCTGTCTCATTTAGACTTCAAACCGCCAGCTGGGGCTCTCGTCATCTCCATTTGCAGATGAGGAGCCCGAAGTTGAGGAGGCCGTGAACAAGCCCACGTCACAGCTGCTGGTGGCGCCGTGGGGGTTTCCACGCAGGTCCCTGCTCCACCGAAAAGATTCCAAGCTTGACGGACAATTCTCCTTCGGAGAAAGTCCAATTCATGACAGGCCAAATACTAACTAAACACCCACTGGTAAATAACAAGTAATGGGCTTCTTCCTAGAAGGATTATGGCCAAAGTTTAAAAGGGAAAAAAAAACCCAAACCGCAGACACCGTTTCTGGGGCCTGGAGCCCACGGCGCGGGCCGGCGCTTACCTGGATCTTACACTCGGCCTCCACGAGCTGCAGCTTGGTCTGCGCCAGCTCCAGTTCCATCTCTCTCAGCTGGTTCTTCAGCGTCTCCTTCTCTTCATCCGTGTCCTCATCTAAAACTTCCTTAGCTGAGCTCATGCCCTTTATGCGACCTTCTTTGTTGAAAAATTCCCGGCAGCGCTCACAGTCGTCCACTTTTTGCTGAAAGGGAAAGTCAGATGTGAACGGGCGAAGAGAAGCGGCCCGGCCCGAAGGTGTGGCCCCTCCTTCCTGGGGAGCCAACAGCGGCTGCCGGGCTGAGCACCCCAGCTCCCGAAAAGCGGTTCCCTTGGGAACTGGCAGATACCCGAGTGGGAAAGCCATGCAGCATCCTACACTAAAATCAATCAGAACATTCTTAGATCTTGGTCTGGTCATCTCACTTCCAAGGAACCTTGGTTAAAAAAGGAAGATGCGGTGGTGACTAAAGGTTTATGTACAAAGATTTTTCACTGCAGAATCAGAGACAGAGAAATAATAGGGATTAACTATCCAACCACTGCGAGAAATTAAATATATGCTGGGCTGCATCTATACAAGGAAGTACGTAGGCAGCCTCTACAAAGTGAGGAATTTTTCATAACATGGTAAAATGGTTAAATGCTGAGTGAACCAGGACACAGAACTGTCTGTAAAGCACGGTTATAAATAGACACCACACTTCATTAAAATAAGATGTCCCTGACTGGGAGAAACCTCATTTCATGTTCCTCTAAGAAAATATTCTGCCAATTAAACCACTTTATTTTGAGAGAGGAAGGGCAGAGGGAGAGGAAGAGACAGAATCCCAAGCAGCCTCCACCCCCAGCACAGACAACATGGGGCTCACATGGGGCTCGATCTCACAACCCTGAGATTGAGACCTGAGCCAAAATCAAGAGCTGGATGCCTGACCGACTGAGCCGCCCAGGTACCCCCAGTTACACCACGTTAGAAGGCCATCAGTTATAAAATATGTCCCAATTTCAGGAGGTAAATGTTAAAAAAAAATGCGTATCTTAGAATGACTAGTATTTTGTATCCTGAAATAAACACAGAATGAGCACTGAAAGAACATACACCAACATGTTAATAACATTATTATCTACAGGCAGTATAATTATAAAGGGTTATTTTCTTCTATTTCCAAAATTTTCTGCAATGAGCATTGCTAGTTTTAGAATCACATAATAAATGAGTAATAAATTACATTTAAAAATCCCCACCACTGCTAGTTAAACACTGCTTAGGATGGAGGCCAGGTCTTGTTCCAGGTAAAACGGTGACGTGTGTGAATAAGGCTATGAGCCCAGAACCCTCCCACCTTCATCCTTTAGCAAGTTACTCATCTTGGAATAATTTGATGAGCGCTCTACTACAGGGATGCCTTAAAGAACGCAGCGGCTGCCTGGGGGGCTCAGTCGGTGAAGCGTCTGCCTTTGGCTCAAGTCATGATCTCGGTTCTAGAATGAGCCCCGAGTGTCAGGAAGCCTGCTTCTTCCTCTGCTCCTCCCCCACTGCTCATGTGCACTCTTGCTCGCTCTCTCAAACAAATCTTCGAAAAAATTTTTTTTAAAAATCAAAAAAAAAAAAGCACCAAGTTATAAAAGCCCCTGAATGGGCAACCGAAACATTAAAAACTGAAAGTCCTCATTGGATTTGGATCCATTATAGGGAATTGAGCCCAGAGAGGGAGCTGAGTGCCCTCATTTTACACAACGTGGGGAGTGACAATGACACCACAGGGTCCTGACCTCTGCACCCCCACCCTGAGCCCAACTGCCGCCAGCAGGCCTCCTTCACCCGCACGGCACCGCAGTGATCACCTGCTCTATTAACATCTGCAAATCTCAGGTCACTTTTGTGACAGTCATGTCATCCAGACGATGTTACGAGGAAAAGGTCATTTGTATTTTGAGATCTAAAACCAGAGCTCCCGGCTTGCGTCGTACTCCCTTCCAAAGGAAACCAGCAGAGCGTTACTTTTCAGCCCCAGAGCCAGGCCACGACTGGCCGCTCGTCAGGTACGTGCAAGCTTCTCTCACTTTTGAAATCCAAGTAAACCACCCCCTTCCCAAAATCTCTGGGGCTGAGCAAAGCACAGTGAGCTAGCTGGTACAGAACAGAAGCTCTTTGGTAAAGGAAAACTTACCCGAATTTTCTCAATTTCCACTTTATTAGCTGTCTGCTGCTTCTCCAATCGTTCACTTAACTGAGAACAAATCTGAAGAAACAAAGTGACAATCTCGTGAGCAACGTCGTCACGTGCAGAAGCTGGGCTTGGGAGGAATTCTATGGCGAAGCGGAGTGGCCGAGGGCACGCGGTGGGAGGACGAGCCCAGGCTCCCCTGCTCTGCCGCCTCCGCCTCCACCGGTCCAGGCCGGGAGCACCCCGTCAGCACCACACTCAGCGGCCGACGGTTTATAGACACTTGAATGCCTCACAAGCCAGCCCAAGATCCGAATTTAGGAAAGAACAAGACCAGTTTAGTTGCGTTCTTAAAACTCAACCTGCCAGGGAACAGAGTGGTTCTACAGCACGAACGCGTGTGAACATGAGGCCGAAAGGACAGGGTGGCTTTCAGTAACTAAATGCCTGTTTATATGCTGGGCACCATGCCAGGCTCTCTACAGACCTGATCTTATGGAATCCTCTCGACAGTTCTCTGAAACAGTGAGAGTTTCTTCGTGTCAGCGCGGACAAGCAGTGAAGTCACCGGTCAGTGTAGGTGGCAGCTGGGTGTGGAGGGGACACATTTATCCAGACCAGCAGGGCTTCCCGAAAACACACCCACCTACAGGGTGCTCAGACTCACCTGCTTGTAGTCACCAATGATAGAACTGTTTTTTCTAATCTCAGATTCTGCTTTGTCAAGTTCCCGACGACACATTTCTTTTAACTGCACACATTTAAAAAAAAAAAAGGGAAAGGAAAAATGAGTGTTTTAAGGGAAACATAAAGCCCCAGTACTGGCTGGTCCGTTCTGGGCTTTCCAAAAAGTACCTGACTGCTCTGGCAGGGCTGCATTTCAACCACGTGGTCTCGATGCCAGGAGAGGGAGAGAAAAGTCAAAACTCCCAAAAGATCAAACCCCATTTTGGAGTGGGGCTTTTGCTAAGGTTCCTCCCTGCCTGTGAACTGGAGCTGAGGAGACAGCACAGACCCAACGGACTAAAGCTCATCAGGGGACTGCTGTGTCTTCGGGACAGAGACAGGGCCTCATCGTCTCTCACCTCAGGCCATCCTACCAGAGACCAGAGAGTGTCACCATCGTGGAGAACCACGGGGGGCAGAAGGGGCTTCCTGCAGGGTACGCAGCATACTGTGTCCCCAGTGACTGTGGAGCGCTGGCTCAAGACAGGCTTTCCAGAGTCTGCTCTGTGGGGGAGATGCCAGGGGACAGGTAGGGGAAGAGTCAGACATCATGTCTGCTCTCCTTCTGCAGAAATGCTCTCTTCATCACATTCAGCTGCTGACACACAGGAATTTCTCTTGTCCCAAGGAAGGATGGGCTTTGCCCCAGTGTCTCCTCTTATGCTCTAATTATTAACTATTACGCTTTACACAGTAACTAGAAAAAGCCCTGGGCGAGAAACTGAAGCCAGCTAGCCAGCTGTCTGTGGCTCCCCAGTGCCAACAGGAAGCCGCCAGCTGGACTCGAGACTCTCAGGCACGTACAAGATGCAGAGGCGCGTGGGAGGGGCAGAGCTCCGCTCACCTGAGCAGACTCATCTTCCAGTCGTCTTTTCTCTTCTTCAGCATCAATCAACTTCTGTTTGGTCATAAGCAACTCCTTATTGAGTGCATCTGCCTTCTCTTCAGCCTGAAACATGCAAAAGACGCTGTCACAGAACAAGAACTGAGAACCAGATGGGATTTGAATTGCTCAGGACAATCCCTTTTTAATGTGACAGAGAAAGTGAGCCAGAGAGCGGAAAGATGCCAGAGGTCACACGGAGACTGGCTGGCCCAGGCTCTTGCACAGACATCGCGCGGGACAGCGCTTAGAAGCTCAGCCTTTGGCATCAGACAGCCTGGGCTCAGCCCCCATCGTTCTCTGACCATGTACCACTTGGACAAGTCACTGAGAATCTTTCTGAGCTTTGGGCTTGTCATCTGAGGGATAAGGCACAGGAAGGACTCAGCACAGCACCTAGCAGACAGCAAACACTCAATAAAAGGTAGCGGTCATGACCACTAACGGTAATAATAAATCCTGGTTTTCTTCCCCAAGACTCAGTATTTCCTCTGCTTCCTCAAACAAGGTCTACATTTCATTCTCATCACGTGATAAAGGAGGCCGCCTCTTTCCCCGGCACTCGCTTACCCATGATCCGAAATGGCCCCACCCCAGTTCTTCTTGAAAACATGCAAAGGCCTGGTGGGCAGATCTGGCGGCCTAAGTGAAAATGAGACACTGATGCCTGATGCAGGAGTCCCTGCCACTTGGCATTCCACGGATAACCGAAGATGAGCACGTCAGAGCGCAGCCACAGAAACGGGCCCGGAGCTCCTAGAGTTCCACAGCATCAGACAGAGAGAGTCTCTGCTGGCTCCTTATACACAGCCCACTTTTTAAACAATGAATGGAGGGGCGCCTGGGTGGCTCAGTGGTTTAAGCTGCTGCCTTCAGCTCAGGTCATGATCTCGGGGTCCTGGGATCGAGTCCCGTGTCGGGCTCTCTGCTTGGCGGGGAGCCTGCTTCCTCCTCTCTCTCTCTGCCTGCCTCTCTCCCTACTTGTGATCTCTATCTGTCAAATAAATAAATAAAATCTTAAAAAAAAAAAAAAAACAATGAATGGAGGTGGATTAAACAGTTTCTGAAATTAAACAGAGTTTCTGATGTCACTAGCTGAAGAGGTGTCATGGAGCCCCTGTACTTTGCACCACACCACACCTGATCTGAAGTGTCTTCTCTGGGAGGAGCAGGAGCGGCAGGGCTGGGGCCTGACGCGGAGAGCGGAGGATGGCGTGATAACGCGACCTCAAACGGCTACGCATTATGGCAAGTTGCACAGGTGTGCAGTTAAGTGGGGTCTTAGAGTTAGTTAAGGCCTGTCCTGTCTGGGCTGTGGCCTGTCAGCTCCTTCTCTACCTCAAACCCAAGAAACAATGAAAGAAAATGAGAACCGAAAAACAGAGGAAATACCTAGTAAGGAGAACTAAGGCCTGTTACAGATTGGTTTTTCTTCGATCTTTCTCCTCTCTCCCCGGACTCCGTTACCATCTCCTGAGCAGTGCTCTGGAGCCTGAGCACATGTACGTTCTCTCGGCCACTCAGCATCACTATCATGGTAGGGATTCTGAGAAGCGTGAAGGAGCCACGTTACGAACTGCATCTCTGAAGTCAAGTCTTCCCTGCATACCCTGGTTGCCCTCCAGCCGTCACGGCGCACACAGCAGAGCTATACTCTGCAACCGGGTGGTGTGCCATTACGTCCAGTGTTTGTGCCATCTCTCCGAGAGCTGATGACTCTCAAGGCTGTGTGAGTGGGAGGTGCACAGAAGTTACTAGACTGGCCTAACCAGTGTCCCCTCAGGGCACCACACTCCCTGCACTCTATCTGCATGAGCATATGAACAGGGAGCATCTGGAGATTATAAACACAAATCCTGACTTCCACGTCTCCTCAAGAAGGACTAACAGGAACCAGATTTGTCCTCCCACTGCAAGCAAAAAACTGGACAAAGTGTATGAAACTATTGTTTTCAGACAGTGAAAACAATACATGCAGAACTATGGTTCCTGGGAGAAAGAAAACAAGTCGAGTCCCGCTATCACCCTGGGTTTCTACCTAGGGGTACATTCTGGACTAAGGAGGAGGGTGAAGGGTTCCAAACAGAGCATGTCTCAAAAGGTAAAGAGACAGAGTTAAGGGACCAGGGATGCTGAGGTGGTTGGAAGCTGGGGGGCAGAGGCCTGGAAATAAGAAAGCTCTGAAGTAGCTAATATGGTAATAGCGGAGATAAACTGAAAACATGAAAGTACCCAATTAAACCAAAGAAGACAAAGAAGCTGGAAGAGCGTGCAACTCCTGATCTCTAGGCTCTGATTTCAAGCCCTATGTTGGGTGTAGAGATTACTTAAAAAAAAAAAAAAAAAAAAAAAAAAAAAAAAATTTTAAACCAAAGAAGGCAGAAAAGGAGAAAGCAAATCAAAGGAGGCAGAAAAGGAGAAAGAAAATCAAAGGAGGCAGAAAAGGAGAAAGAAAAAGCAAATGCAACAAATAGAGAACAATAAGCAAGGTGGCCGACTTAAATCTACCATATAAATATTTACATTAAATGTAAATGGTCTAAACATTCCAATTAAAAGGAGATTATCAGACTGAATAAAATAATCAAGACCCAACACATGCTGGCTATAAAAAAACAGTTTTAACTATAAAGACAGAGATAAATTAAAGGTCAAAGGATGGAAAAGGATTATACTAGGCAATACCATGAAAGCTGGAGTGACTGTTAATATCAAAATAGATTTCAAAGCAGAATACGACTAGGGACAAAGAGGGACATATCATAACAATAAAAGACTTGCTCCACTGAGAAGGTGTAATAATCTGAAATGTATAAATAAGTTCAAATTACATGGAACAAAAACTAACATAATTGAAAGGTGAAATAAATGCACAATTAGAGACTTCCTCACTGTCCTCTCAGTAAGCAACAGAAGAAGTGCAGAAGGAAAACCAGTACATTCATGGGAGATTTCAATAATAACCAACTTGACCAAACTGACATTTATAGAATGCTGCACCCATAACAACAGAACACACACATTTTCCACTTCAAATGGACATGCACCCAAATAGATCCTAAGGTAGGCCCTAAAATAAGCATGAATATGTTTCAAAAGGATTAAAACCAGAAAGGATACATACTCTGATCACAAGTGAATTATATTATAAAGTAACAATTGAAAAAATTCTGGGAGGGGCACCTAGATGGCTCAGTTGGTTAGGTGTCTGCCTTTGGCTCGGGTCCTGGGATTGGGTCCTGTGGTCCACTCCTTCTGTCCCTCCCCTCCATTTGTTCTTGCTCAAAAAAAAAAAATAAATAAATAAAATAAGAAGTGATTGATTTTTGGGAAGAATCCCTAATAGTTGATAATTAAACAACACACCACTTATCAATTCACAGGTCAAAGAAAAACCAGTAAGAACGGAATGAAAATAAAAACAATATATCAGAATATCAGAATGTGTGGGATGCAGCTGAAACAGTGCTTCAGAGAGATTTATCACTTTAAATGCTTATTTTAGAAAAACAGGGTCTAGAATTAAGATTAGCTAGAAAAAGAGCAGGGGTGCCTGGGTCACTCAGTCGGTTAAGTGTTGAACTCTTAATTTCAGCTCAGGTCATGATCTCAGGTCATGGGATCAAGCCCCAAGTCTGGCTCTGCGCTCAGTGGGGAGTCTACTTGAGATTCTCTCTCTCTCTCTCTCCTTCTGTCCCTCTTCACTGCACGTGAGCTTGCTCTTTCTCTCTAAAATACATAAAATTAAAAAAAAATCAGCTAGGAAAAGGAAAAAATTAAACCAAAAATAAGGTTATGAAAAAAAAATAACAAAAAGCAGAAATCGATGAAACAAAACAGAGAAAAAAAATCAAACCAAAAACTGGATTCTGAAGAAACCAACACACCTGATAAATTCCTAGTCAGATTAAGGAAAAAGGAGAAAAGACACAAATTACTCATATCTGGAATGAAAGACAGAGTATCTCTACAGATCCTATAAACATTTAAAGAGTAAGGAAATAACAATAACTATACCAATACCTTTGACAACTAAAATGATGAAGTTACCTGAAAGACACAATTATGAAAACAGAGACAAGAATGAGAAAATTCCTGTATCTGGAAATAAACTGAATTCATAATTAAGTAATTTCCCAAGAAAATTCCAGGCCCACATGGCATCACTGGGGAATCAAAGATTTAGTCAAGGAATAACCCTACATAAATTCCTTAAGCAAACAGTAGGGAACACATTCCAGTTCATTTTAGAAGGCCATCATTACTCTGACATCAAAACAAGACAAAACGTTAAAGGAAACTCCAGACAACATATTCCTCATGAACACAAAAATTTTAATACAAATAAAAATCTTAAGGAAGAAAAGGAAACCCCAAGTTTCCAAGGAGGCAAAGCTTGGTTTACATTGAAAACTCAAATTACATCACCATATTCACAGAATTAGGAGAAACAGCAAGTAACCACATCAACAGATGCAGGAAGAGCATCTGACAAAACTCAACACCCATCACGATGAAGCTCAGTGCAGAGGAAGAAAGGAGAACCTCCTCAAACCGACCTATGAAAACCCCACGGGGGATGCCTGGAACAAGGTGATGATGCCCACTCTTTCCATTAAACATTGTTCTGAAGATCCTGGCTGGAGCAGGAAGGCAAGGAAAAGAAAAAGGCACCAAAGATTTGAAAGGAAGTAAACTGTCTTTATTCAGAGATGAATTGACTGTGTACATGGATAATGCTAGACAGTAAACCAAAAAGCTACTAGAATTGTAAGTGAATTCAGCAGGGTCATAGGACAGAAGGTCACATAATCAATTTTATTTCTAAGGACTAGCGATAAACAATTGGAAAACACAGTATCTTTTACAATAAATTTAAAAAATGTATAAGTCTTGCTAAATGAAAACTAAAGAATGATGCTGAAACTGAAAAAGACCGAAATAAATGAAAATTATAACCTATTCATGGATTGGAAAGTTCAATTATTATTCAGATGGTAATTCTCCCCAAGCTGACTGACAGGTTCAATGCACCTCCACTCAAAATCCCAGAGGCTTTTATTTCTAGAAGCCGACAAACTGATTCTAGTTCTTATATAGAAATTCAAATGACAGAATAGCTAAACTATTTTTTAAAAAGAACAACAAAGTTAGAGGACTCCCATGACCTGATTTTCAGATTGTAAAGCTACAGTGATTGTGACCGCGCTGTTAGCATGAGGATACACATATCGATCAATGGAGCAGGCATGGAATTGAGACCATCCATACAATCGATTTTTGATAAAGAAGCCAAAGTAATTCATTCAGGAAAGGTTTGCCAGCTGTCCACGGTCACAGATCTAGGGTGCAGTGTAGCCAGACTGTAAATCTCAGCAAACCTCATTTTGATTACCCTCAGTTTAGAGAGTGTGCCAGAGGGGACTCACGTATGGTCCTGCTGGCCCTATGCAATGGGACCTTGTGCAGTGTTAGGTCTGGGCAGAACTCCCGTTTCATAGAGGCGACACCTTGGCTAGGCTCACCTAGGGTCTCTGCGGCTAACTAGCAATCTCCTGTGTAACAAAAGTGACATAAAACTTCAACTGAAGGGGCGCCTGGGTGGCTCAGTGGATTGAGCCGCTGCCTTCGGCTCAGGTCATGATCTCAGGGTCCTGGGATCGAGCCCCGCATCGGGCTCTCTGCTCCGCAGGGAGCCTGCTTTCTCCTCTCTCTCTGCCTGCCTCTCTGCCTACTTGTGATCTCTCTCTCTCTCTGTCAAATAAATAAAATAAAATCTTTAAAAAAAAAAAAAACTTCAACTGAAAATTCAAAGAGTGCCCTGGAAACCTGGTAAGGCACACACCAAAGTTTTACTCTGGGATACAAAAAGGGAAAAGCTGGAAATAATGAATTTCTTTCAAAAACCTGACTGGAAGGGCACCTGGGTGGCTCAGGTCATGATCTCTGGTTCTGGGATCGAGCCCAGCATTGGGCTTCCCACTCATCAGGGAGTCTGCCTGTCCCTCTCCCTCTGTCCCTTCCCCCACTTGTGTGTGCTCTCTCAAAAAAACCAAAAAAACCCGGAGTCCCTGAAGACTAAAAACAAAAAAAGGGGGTGAGAGGACCCCATTCCCCTTGCTTGAGAACCTAGCTGACTTTCAGTGATAATTCTAAAGGAAAAAAAGACAGACTTGGAAAGGGACTCCAAGCCCAGTGTGGGCAAGGTGTATCTTCTCAGCACCATAGGAGCCGACTGGAGGAAGAGACGCCACTTTGAAATTCCTGAGCCCTAAGGGGAGGAGGGGCCCTGTTCCTCTGAGCCGAGTTAGGAGTGTGAGCTCTGGTGTCAGGCCACCTGGGTTTTAATCTGAAATGTCACGCTATACCGCAGTTTCCTCATCAGTAAAACAGGGATCATATTGTATCCCTGACATGACGTGGATTGCTTTGAGCACAAAAGCTCTTAGAGCAATGCCTAGAACTCAGTACGTGCTCAGGAAATATTTGCTTGCTGTGTGTCACTATGTTTCTTTCTTTTTTTTAAAAAGATTTTATTTATTTGACAGAGATCACAAGTAGGCAGAGAAGCAGGCAGAGAGAGAGGAGGAAGCGGGCTCTCTGCTCGCGGGGCTCGATCCCAGGACTCTGGGAACATGACCTGAGCCGAAGGCAGAGGCTTTGACCCACTGAGCCACCCAGGCGCCCCACTATCTATGTTTCTGATGTAGTTATGACACCAAATAGCAGCTTCCTGTTCCGTATTTATTTTGGAGATAGCAGGGCATTGTAGACAAGCCTGGGGCATTCCAATCAGTCGGGTCTGGGTTAGATTCCTGGCTCTGCTTTCTCCACAGCGCCTCCATCTCTCTTTGCATCTCAAGTTCATGATTGTTACAAAAATCCTCATCCACCAGTGGGGCTCATGTAATCCTCCTCACAAGGCTGAGGCAAATGTAAGAGATACTAGATGTTAGCCAAGTGCTTCTGACTGTGCCGATCACAAAGAACGTCAGGAAAGGGGAATTCACATTATTTTGACTATTTCTCACTCCTGGTTATCAGGAAGGTTAATGAACCTAGCTCTTTACTGTGTCAAGATAAGGCAACTTGCAAAAAAGGTTTACACCATTTAGGAGTAGACTTCGAGAACATGAGAATCTGTGCCCACCTGCAAGAGGGGACATCAGTGTGACTGCTGGGCCTGGCAGGGGACAGTGCAGCAGCTCACACTAAATTTCCACCTGGGGTCTTCGCTCAAGTTGCCTCTTCCTACAATTTTTTTGAACACAAAGCTCTTATCCAGGACCCCTTTTCTTTTGTCTTTTTTACCTCCTTTCTGCATGATCCCCATCTGCTGCTGAGCCACTTTTGGGGTGCACTGTGGCCTGACTTCAGTGGTTGCTGCTCACAGTCAGCTGCCTCCCTCCACGCACTGGGCAGAAAGGCCTGAACAAGGAGGGGACGACTTCTAGAGCATTCCTACCAAGGACAGAGGGCATGCTGGGACTCTGCACCAGAAGGCGGGGACTTGAACCTGAGGGCCAGACTGTGGTGAACTAATAAACAGTGAGAGCTCTAGGTTCCGGTTACTGAGGGCTAATGACCTGGAAATTGCCTCCCTTCCAAAGCAGAAAAAGCCTCCTTCTCAGTCACACGCAGCGAGGCGCAGCTGACAAGCAGAAGGAATCAGCGCGGCCCGAGGCTGGCTGTGTTTGGTGGTGCTTTTCACATTCACCAAGTCATGGTGTTCTCCCTGTGTCCCGGGACACAGCTAATATTCCACCTTCCCCCCTTCTGCTGTACTTGAAAGGACAGTAGCTGGTATTAGAATACAGGTCTATTCAGGGCGCCTGGGTGGTAGGTTGGTTAAGTGTCCAACTCTTGGTTTTGGCTCAGGTTGTGATCTCAGGGTTGTAAGACTGAGCCAGGTGTCCAGCTCTCCTTCTTTCTTCCTCTGTCTCCCCCACCTCTCCCCTGCTCCATACTCTCTCTCTCAAATAAAATTTTCTTTTCAAATAAATAAATCTTAAAAAAAAAAAGTCTACTCAAAACTGTTTACTCCAGGGGCGCCTGGGTGGCTCAGTGGGTTAAGCCACTGCCTTCGGCTCAGGTCATGATCTCAGGGTCCTGGGATCGAGTCCCGCATCGGGCTCTCTGCTCAGCAGGGAGCCTGTTTCCCTCTCTCTCTCTCTCTGCCTGCTTCTCTGACTACTTGTGATCTCTCTCTCTGTCAAATAACTAAATAAAATCTTAAAAAAAAAACAAACACAAAAAACCTGTTTACTCCACAACTCTATTTCTTTTCTCTTTTTTTTTTTTTTTAAGATTTTATTTTTTTATTTGACAGAGAGAGATCACAAGTAGGCAGAGAGACAGAGGGGGAAGCAGGCTTTCCACCAAGCAGAGAGCCTGATGCGGGGCTCGATCCCATGACCCTGAGATCATGACCCAAGCCGAAGGCAGAGGCCCAACCCACTGAGCCACCCAGGTGCCCCTCCACAACTCTATTTCTAAAGAAAACAAAAACTGGTAGATACGGCCATGTTGCTCTCTTTTCATCTGACATGTGAACACTTTGAGAATCTAAGGAAAGCACAGACTTTCAAAGAAATACAGAACACGGTATTTTCCTACACATTTGGTGGATGCCAAGGACCTTGTGAAGTTCACAGATCTTATGGGGTTCAACACATCCCGCAAGTCCCCTATAAGCCTTTAACAGCCTGAGCCTCTCTCTAGAACCTTAGGAGACCAATGAGCAGAATGGTAGTCTTAGGAGTCTGGCAGGGAAATATATGAGTCAGATGTTGGCAAACTATAGTCCATGTGCCAAGTCCAGCCTCTACCTATTCTTGTAAATAAAGTTTTATTGGAACACAGCCACACTCATTCCTTTACTCATTGTCTACGGCTACTTCTGTGCCAGTGGCAGCGTTTGATGTTGCCACAGAGACCATCTGTCCCACAAAGCCTAAAATATTTACTATCCGTCCCTTCAAGGCGGAAGTTTGCCAACTTCTGACCTAAACGATGAATGAAAGACCACACATTTTCAAAGGGAGGCTGCTAGCATAGAAAATGGACAAATACCCTGCCAGGAAAGCCATCATCTTGAACTTTTTAAGATTAGGAGGAGCAAAGAAAGAACAGCTGCCAGCTGAGATTACCGGTGAAATCGCAAGCTGCTCAGGCCCCGCGCTTCCTGACAACCAGCATGCTTATTCCGCCGGCACCTACTACACAGGATAACAAAAATCTCTTCTTAGAAGATAAGTAAAGGATAATGATTAAATGCTATTGCCAATTGTGGGAGCATAAGAATTAGTCAAAAGGCCTGTCATCAAACAGTGCTGGGAAAGAGTTCAGGGACAGCCTGTAGAACAACAGAAGAGTGTGTGGGAAGGAGGGCTTACCAGAAAACCCCTGAAGGAAAAGGAGGGAAGCAACAGTGACAAGAACAAATGATTTTGCAAGAGGGACACTTTACAGGTGGCACACTAGGACGACAGATACTGTGACTCAAGGACCGTACATGATAAAGGGAGAAGCTGAGAGTTTCCAAATAATCCATCCCTATGGCTCTGTCAGACTCACGTTATCCAGGTCCTTCCGCAGAGCAATCTTGCTGGTCACCAGCTCATGGGCTAAGTCATCATTTTCCTGTTCCAACCTCATGTTAGCTTCTTGTAGACGCCGGTTCTCCCGCTGACAGGTAGAAAGAAACCAGTTACAGACATGTAAAAATCAGATGGAGATGATAATTTCTCATGGCTAACCCTCATGGAAGTCATGGAAGGAGTGGCTGGTCCTAATGTGCTAGCAAGCAACAATTTCTTCTTTTCTTTCTCCGACCAGAAATACTTAACTGGCCCCAGTGACCTTGCCAAGCAGCTACTTCTGATTAACCATGATGAACGGCCACTGTATTGTGACAACCCAGGCAGCTGGTTTAAAGCACAACAGATCTTACTTTCTTACTTGCAAATTCAAACTGAAACTTGAACTTAGAAACAATGGATCTGAATTTTTAAAAGAACTCAGCAAACCTAGTTACATGCACGATTATAGGAAATGAAAGGTTGAAAGCTCTTCACGCCGACCCAGGCCAAAAGCAAACGAACCTCAAATCGCTCGATAGGGTCTTCTTGTTGGGCCTGCTGTTCCCTCATGGTGTGATACTCTTTTTCATATTTTTTCAACTTCTTCTGACTAATCTGTAGGATAAACCATGGCACAAATTAAAAAGCATCAGAAAGTGATAGATGTCTCAGAGCCTGGGCTGACCTGGCCATCTTCAGTCACGACTGGAGTGGTGTAGCCCCACAACCTCAGCCCTGAGTCCTGTGGTCCCTGATCACCACCCGCCTCCTCCATTTTATTGTGCCCACACCAGCACTGCTGCAAGTGCTTTCAATCTGTGACCTCAGGATACCTCGACAAGATACAGTTTATCATCCTCATTTTATAGGCAACTTAATGGAGATTTAAGGAGGTTATGTAATTTAACCAAGGTCACTCAGTTAAGACGGGAAGATCTGGGAGTGGAGCCCAGGCAGCTAAACTCCATGCAAAGTCCAAGCTGTACTCACCTCACTACCCTACACCTATCACTTTCCCTCTCTACTAGCTCCTTCTGTGCAGCTATCTAACAGACACAATTCTCTCTGCCCTTAAAAACACCATTCTATGGGCGCCTGAGTGGCTCAGTGGGTTAAAGCCTCTGCCTTTGGCTCAGGTCATGATCCCAGGGTCCTGGGAGCCCGCATCGGGCTCTCTGCTCAGCAAGGAGCCTGCTTCCCTTCCTCTCTCTGCCTGCCTCTCTACTTGTAATCTCTGTCAAATAAATACATTAAATTTTAGAAAAACAAAAACAAACACAAACACAACACCATTCTTTCAACCACTCCGCTTAGCTGCTCTTCTGCCCAGCAGACTACTGTCCTCTTGCTCTCAAGCTGCTTCTTCCCAGCCACGGCAAACCACAGGTGTATACGTTTCATTTCCAGTGCTTCATGGTCTCTCTTCAATCTCTCTAAATCAAGCTTTTTCTCTGGCTGCTCAATAGGAAGACTCTCTTGAAGGTCACTAGCATTTTCTTCTTCACTCCATCCAGTGGGTCCCAAGTCTCCCAACTAGACTTCAAAATTCCTGCCTTTCCTTCTTTAATATGACCAAACGACTCTTCTTTCCTCCAAAAAATCATCTCTCTATTGTCTCATCTCTCCTTCTACCTAAACAGTCCCCTGTCCCTGACCTTACAGGCTAGCCCGTTTTTTCCTTCAATCTGAACATAACTAAGGGCATCCCTTTAAGATGCAACTCTTACTCTTTTGATTCCTTCCTTTAAACCACTAACTCATTCCCTTTGCTATCTTTTATACTTTTAAATATTTGGAAACATACGAAATAAAGAAATGCTAAAACCAGTATGTGCAGCATAACGACTGATTAGAAAGCTAACACTCACTGCTTCCCGAGGCTTTAATATAATCAGCACAGTACTTCTGGCTCACAAATCTGACTTTCAGCTCCAGGTCATTAGGAATCTCAGAGCTGGGCTAGTCTAACTTCCTTATTTTACAGGCAAAGAAACGGAGACCTTGAAAGGGGATGGGACAGCCCCAAGTGTACAGCATCTCCAGTCTCTTGTTCCATGATTCCCTTTCCACCTCACTGCAGCTGCCTGCTGTTTCCCTCCTACTGACTCTCTGGATACTGCCCTTGTCCGATGTTTACAGGTATGTCTCAATCAGAGCTTATTCCTGGAGTCTGGTTACTGCCTGTGGGCAGGCAGCCAAGAACATAACACTATGCCCTGGCTGCCATCTTTAGACAGATGCCCACTAAACACTTGGGGGTGAGGCCACAAGCTGGAAAGTGACATCTTTAAAACCAGATCTTCTGTGGTTTAAGGACAATGCTGGGGTAAATGTTTGTGTACGTAAGTGATTCACAAAGCACCTAAATAAAACACTGATGTGATCAGTAAATTTATAAACAATCCTAACAGATCAATAGTAGAGGAACAGACAAAAATGAGGTCTGTGGGCAGCAAACACTCCCCTCCAGAGTTCTTTGCACTCAGTCTACATAACTGATCAGGGAGCACAGGGGTTGGGAGGCCCCCTGGTACTCGATTTCAAAAAGAGGAAAACAAAAGAGTTGACACCAAATCCTACAAAACATTCTCCTGAATCTTCAGAGTTCTTCACTTTCTCATTCTCATGATGGAGTAAGGAAGAGCTAACACCCCCCCCACCAAACATACATTCTAAAAGGCTGATTACAAAGTAATTTCTTCTACATTTTCTTATCCCTTAAGATAAATGCCTCATCATCAGAGCCAAAGGGCTGCCTATGCCTCAACACTGTAACAGTGTTATTGTGCACTGGGTACCTGAGAGACGCAAGACCCTTTACACATGCTACTGCACTTGGTTCTGACGTTTTCATGATAGAATACAGGCATTTCTTTACGTACTTCCCACATTTTCCAAATTTTCTGCCTTGAGCATGATTTATTTTTATAATTAAGTGAACAAAATAGGGGCACCTGGATGGCCCAGTCGGTCAAAGTGTCTGCCTTCAGACCTGCCTGGGTCCTGGGATCAAACCCCGCATCAGGCTCCCTGCTCAGTGGGGCATCTGCCTCTCCCTCCCCCACTTCCCCTGCTCACATTCTCTCTGTTGCTCATTCACTTTCTCTCTGAATTAAATAAACAAATAAAATCTAAAATAAATACTGTTTAAAAATAATTCTTAATAATTTAAAAATAATCCTGATAATTGTTCTGGACTTCCCTAAGGTACCTTCTTGCTCACTTTTCCAGACAGTGGCCCCTACCTGTGCTTCTGAGTCAGTCCTCAGGGCCACCCCTCAGGACTGGATACAAACAGAGCTCACCGTCTTCCTCACTGGTCCGGAGGGCTAACTTCACCAGTTCTGGCTTGCTCTCCCATTTCTCATCCTCACTTATTCCTGGTCTCCCCCTCTCTTCATTACCTTATCCCCCATCCCCACCACAGACAAAAGATAAATAAAAACCAACACTGCTTTTAATGGGTTCACACCTGATCCTGACTTTTGGAGCATGGGCGGCTGTATGCCACAGCCAAATAGTTCAGGCTTCCCTTGAGGAATGGACCCCATGAAAAGGCAGATGCCTGATACCTAAATGGGGGAACCAACAGGTACCAGCTACAAAAGCCACAATTCCAGCCTCCTTACTAGGCTGCAGCCCAGAGAGACCAGTACCTGTCAGCCTGGCTGTCCCATTATCAGTGCCCTCCCCAGGTCAGAACTGTCTCATTGTCATCCTCTGCCCATGCACAAAGAGAGGTGCCCACAAATGCTTGCTAAATTAATGAGAAAGGACCCCTTCCTCTTCTTTGCATCGACCTTTCTTCTGAACAGAAATGGCAACCACAGTGAACACAGCACAAGCCTGGTCCCCTGCCTGGACAACCCCATACCTGGTTCCCTCTTACTCACCTCTCAGAGACATGCTCCAGCACTACTTTACTGAAACCCTCCCCAGCACTTCTTCCTCCTACCAGGCCAGGCCTTTGCTACATATTCTCATAACATCAAGTCAATTCCTTCATGGCACCTGTCCAAGTTCACCATTATTTCTTTATGTGCTTACTTGATTTGTCTGTCTTCCCACAGGGAAACAGGCCCCATCTGTTTTGCTTACCCCACATCTCCAGTACCTAGCTCAATGCCTGGAACATAACTGGGACTCAATAATCAGATGCCGCACAAATCAAAGCCAATGGCCTTCCTTTTAACCTAATAAGGATGCAGCAGGACATTTGTTTATCCAACAGTTGAGCAGTGTTCCTTGTGAGGCATTAGTGATACAAAAATGTATACAGAACACGATATATGCAAGCTCCATAAAGGTAGGAACTTTAGTTTACTATAAAATTCCTAATGCCTCGCAGAGGCTGCAAGCATGAAAATACTCAATGAACAGACAAAGTCCCCACTCTTAAAAGTCTAAGGTTCATTTTATCGGTCTCTTACTTATACCAATAACATTTTAATTGAATTCAGGAAGAAGGGAAGCTACAGGCTCAGTCCTGAAGTTCTGAATCATACCTACCATTAGTGGACTCCTATCAGAAGGCTGTGAAAGCCACAGCCTCACACACAGAGGTATTTTTGCCCTCAAAGAAGCTTAGTTTTGAAATGTGTTCTGTTTAAATGTGCTTTCAGGGGGAAAAAACCCTAATATAATTCCCTGAGATAAGGCTATGTTTGTAATTTAGGTAAAACTAATTTTATGTCCCACTGCAATTAGTACATTGTTTCTTAACATTGTTAGAGACAGTACTATTTTAAAAGACTCCTAAAAGCCATGGTTCCCATAAAAAGCACTGTCCCGGGGCACCTGGGTGGCTCAGTGGGTTGAGCCTCTGCCTTTGGCTCAGGTCATGATCTCAGGGTCCTGGGATTGAGCCCTGCGTTGGGCTCTCTGCTCATGGGGAGCCTGCTTCCCCCTATCTCTCTGCCTGCCTCTCTGCCTACTTGTGGTGTCTCTCTAATAAATAAATAGATAAAATCTTAAAAAAAAAAAAAGGCACTATCCCTGTAAAAAAGCATAGAAGCCAGGGCACCCAGGTGGCTCAGTTGGTTAACGTCTGCCTTCAGATCAGGTCATGATCCTAGGGTCCTGGGATCGAACCTGCATCGGGCTTCCTGCTGCAGTGGGGAGTCTGCTTCTCCTTCTGCCTCTGCTCCTCCCCCTGCCTCGTGCACCTGTATGCTCTCGCGCGCTCTGTTTCAAATAAATAAAATCTTTAAAAAACCCTAAAGAGCACAGGAGTCAACTCTGCCCCAACCCTACACCAGCAATAAAACATTCTGCATACCATTTGAAAGGACTCATGAGCTCCCCGAGGCCACCCATAGTCTCAAGTTAAGGAACCCTGAATCAGAGAGAAGGTGGAGGCTTGGACCATGCCAGTTTGATTTCTTGGTAGAAGTACGTATTTCATCCCAAACACTTCTCTCTCGCTCACTGGTCATTTATCTGTTACAGGAATTAGATAAGGCTCTCTTAAAACATCCCCAGGAGAGCTGGTACTGACCTGGTAGAGAAAATGAGAGAGCAGCCACTGACATGAGTGGGAGGGAAGTGGTACAGTCTGTCACGGAGAGCTTGGGCTTTTGCAGGCGGACGGACCCAGGCCTCAGCCCTGGTTCTGCCACTGACTCACTCCGTCCCTGAGGGTGAGCTGCCTTACCTCAGCTTCAGGTTCCTCATCTGACAGAATTCCAACAGTCCTTCTGAGGACTGCTGTTAGGAGGACTACATGATAAAAACACATCAAGAGCTCAGAAGAGTGACTAGCACATGAGGTTTTTTTAATAAAAAGGGTGGTTATTAAGTGTTATTATTAATAATATCTACATTCTTGTCCTGACTCAGAGACAGAGTTACCCTCTGAACATGTTCTACAAGCAATGAGCCATTTAAACAAGTCGATTCAACATAGGAGAGCAGGAAACAGGTTGTGGATAGGAAATGGGCACTGATTTCCAACTCTGGCTTAAGAAACTGTTGCAAAGGTGAGAATCCCCACTGGGCTGGAGCCACAGGTAGTCCAGGAAAAGCGGAAGGCTGAATGTTATTAGCAGCTCTGCAAGGCAGGGGTGAAGTTTACTGTGCAGGGGGGTGGGTAGATATGGAGATGTCTGGTATAGTGAGGAGATCTTGAACCCAAAGTCCTCGCTGCTAAATAAAGACATCTGACATAAGTCCATCTTCCTTTTTTAGACTGCTTGTGGCAGGGACTTTGCTTTTTAGTTACTGATTTAAAAATCCTGAGACTTACACGGGACTTTCAAGATAGTAAGATACCTCTACACCTACTATTTTATTTAATTCCCAAGACAACTGTCTGCGATCACCTCATTTTACTGATGGGGACTCAAGACCCAGATAGGTAAAGTGACATGTCAAAAGCCAAGGACCCAGTCCATTAGCTGGCAAGAGCCGCAGAAGAACACAAATCTGGGGTAATTCTTGTTTCTCATCCATCTCTGTAATGTGTTCAACACTGAGCACAGTTCTTGGCACGTAAGAAAATCTACAAATGTTTGTTGCTGTGAACGGACTTAAGGAAAGTCGATGTCTGGGCAGAGGAGGTCAGAACAAACGAGCATGGATGAGGACAAAGACAAAGGTCATCAACAGGGCATGGGCCATTTTACAGGTACCCCCTGGCTTCTCTTTCTCTAGCCCTGTGGCCTTAACCTACCTCAGGTCACACGGCAGAGGCAGAGCCAGGGTGAGAGCCAAGGTCCGTGGGACCCAAGGCCTGCACTCGTAACCACTTGAAACAAATCAACATCCTATTTAATTTCTGAGCCCTTTTATTTAATTTGTTTGAACAGTTCAGGCTCAAACTCCCTCAAAGATCACTAAATAGAATTAAGCATTCTGGTTCTCCCATCAGAGTATTTTTCTAAAATGCAAGTAGCAAATAAGCAGCAGAGAATCCAAACACAGATAAGAACCAAGAGAGACCAGCTTATTAAAATAAATTAAGGCAGCAGTGGGCACTGCTACCCTTATGACAACCAGCAAAATTTAGAGTTCATGCAGAAAGAAAGAGCTTTCACTCAGAAGTTTCTTCATGAAATTCAATCTAAAAGGTAGAAAATAAGTACAGAAGGAAAACTGCAGCCTGGTCTAGTCCTAAGGAAAACTGAACTTAGTTAAACTTAGCTACAACTGAGTTAAACTGACAGAGACTGCACTTACCTGCCATCACAAGACAAACATCACCAAAAATACAAAGGGCCCCTCTCCCGTTCGTTCAATCCCTCCTTTACAGAATGGTAAGCACTGACTTGAGTCTGAAATTCCTGGGATCTAACCCCAGCTCCATCACTTACTAACATTCCACTTCTTGAAAGTTCTCTTCAATTCTCTAAGCTTCAGTACATGCATATGATCACTGTTAGGATTAAGTCACTATGTGCAAACACTATGCAAGATTCTGAACACATTAAGAAAACAACAGTGATGAAGCCACGGCAACCACAGAGTTTAAGATCCTCACACACACTAATATACAAATGATCTGAGCAGAGGATGAAGTTCAGACTAATACTGCTTTCAGCTCTTGAAGAAAAATATCCCCCAAGGGGCGCCTGGGTGGCTCAGTGGGTTAAGCCTCTGCCTTTCGCTCAGGTCATGATCCCAGCGTCCTGGGATCGAGCCCCGCATCGGGCTCTCTGCTTGGCGGGGAGCCTGCTTCCTTCTCTCTCTCTCTCTCTCTCTCTCTCTCTATGCCTGCCTCTCTCCCTACTTGTGATCTCTATCTGTCAAATAAATAAAATCTTTAAAAAAAAAGAGAAAGAAAAAGAAAAATATCCCCCAAAAGCAAATATTCCCAAATGCCAGGGTTTTCTGTTTCTCTAAATAGCAAATGGTTAGGATTACATTAATTTGGAGACACTGCTATTTGGTTTCTGTAATATCTTTTTCTACAGGTAGTCTGAAGTCTTGCACATTCACTTTAAGTTTGAAAGAACACATCCCAGTGAAGCAATCAATGGTTCAGAAGATCCATTTCACCTCAGACAGGATTCCAGAGTGAAAGGATCCAAGTTTTCATTCAGGTTTGCTCTAAGAAACCCATTGGCCATCTCTGTTATGGCTCTTACTTATTCTGAACTAGCCTAAACCTTACATATTGGACTTGTTCTCAAACATCTCAAAAAACCAGTTACTCCCGTATTTTTTGAATCAAAAAAATTTAAGACCTACAAATTAATTTTTTCCACATTTTCTCCCTCTAAACACGACGCATGGCCCAGTTATGAGTATAAAAGGGTGGCGGAGCTCCCAGGACCATTCATGATCTCTTGGAACAATCGATTTATAAAGTGAAATTCCTGGGGTGCCTGGCTGGTTCAGTTGATGGAGCATGGGACTTTTGATCCCATGCTTGGGTATGAGCCCCACATTCGCTGTAGAGATTACTTAAAAATAAAATCTTAAAAAAAAAAGTGAAATTCCTTTTAAATCTTCTATCAGAAGTGGAAACAATCTTCCTATCTCAAGATAATGACCCATAAAGGGAGAGGAACTCTATGGATGGCTCAATGAATTCTGATGTATGCTGTTAAACTTGAGATTAAGAGCAGAGGATCTAAGACTCTTTAAAAAGTAAGTAAAATATCTCAGTTGCATAATAAAAGTGAGGAGCAAGAATGAGAAGGGGAGAAGTAAAAAGGACTGAAGAGAAAGAAATGAAGAAAGAGGCAAGTTAAGATTGACAGAGAAAAAGATTTTAGAGAAAAGGAAGACACACAGGCAGAGAGAGGAATACAGACCTTTTTGAGCAACACACCCATCTGGTGGCCATTTCAGATATTGCCACACCAAACCTAATTCCTGCTGCAATTCTGCAGTAAGAGGCCACGCAATGGCATGGAAAGCCTTGGGAACATGGAGTCAGAAGGCCTGAGTTCCACTAGGCCTCGCGTCCCCACCCAGCTAGTTCCAGGGTAAGTCACTTGGCTTCTACAAGCCTCAGCTGCCTCACGTGACTTGCCCTGCATACATCACAGGGCACTGAAGGGAAGAAATGAGATACCCATAAAAATGACACAAATACTGGAAATTACAACATCAAAACTGTTAAAACACAACAACAATAAAAGCAGGTAACTGTTTCCTCAAATGGCATGTGAGGCAAAGTATTCCTGATTCCCACCCTAGTCAGGAAGTACAACTGAGAAAACCAAGCCACAATATTTAAGAAATTAAAAAATAATGGAATGGGATTTCAGTGAGTTACAAAGCCAATGTTTCCTTTCTAAATTCTATACCAGCAGGTTTAAAAGCCAGTTTCCGAACCATTCACAAAGCAAGAATCCCCTTTTCCATGTCTAGAGGGGGCTCCAAAACCACAGATGATCATGTATCGTTTCCTGCTGACAGAGGCACGCCCACCTGATGCAGTCCACAGAATGCAGGGCTCATGACTGAGCCTGCCCATGAGTTTCCTTATTTTTGAGTTGGCAAATTATCACCGGGACTGAGGTTCTTTGCCAATAATTGGCTTAACTACTGCCTATATTTCTCTTAATAATTTTTGGCATTAATAAACCCACCAGAGTACAAGTAACCATCACCAACTAGACTACATCCCACCTTTTAACAGAACAATTTCACTCTCATGTCCTGGTTCAATGCACAGGCTTTCCACGCCATGAGTCAATTTTAAGAAAAATTCTATCTTTCCCACCCAAAACCATGTGCAAGTAGGGGGAATCATCCAAAGTGTACCCCAGCCAGGCAGTGTTCTCCGGGGCCAGAAGGAATTATGTACCTAAGCACTAAATATGCGTGCTGTGCAGCCTTGTCTACCTTAACTCCGTGAAAGCACAGGCCAAAAAAAAAGGTATTAGACACCTCCAATCTGGACTATGGAAATAAAGGATCCATATATTGTTAGTGTTTCAAGCTACTGAAAACCCAAAGAGTAAAACCTTCCACTGGAAGCGACTGTAAGCCTTCCCCAAAGCCACTTTAACTCTCCAACTCTTCTTCATAAGACAATACTTGGTAGAAACTCAGCAGCGTAGCATTTAATTCACTCATTCAACAATTTTTATATGCCAAATCCTGTTCTTGTGCTGGGGATCTGGCAGGCAGACAGTGATCAAATGAGCATATAAAATAACGTTAAGCAACAATAAGTGATACGAGGAAACTTAGGGTAAAGAGATCAGGGTGGAAAGTGTTGAGGGAGCTTCTACTCTAGACACGGTCATTAGAGGAGGCCTCTCTGACGGCATGATATCTGAGCATAAGACTCAATGAGGTGACGGTGACACCACGTGGACATCAAGAACATGAGGGGCAGAGAGACCAGCCTGTGCAGAGGCCTGAGGAGTGAACATGCTCAGCATGTTCGAGAGCAGCAAGAAGGCCAGGCTGTCTGAAGTGGAAGGTGTAAGGGGGAAAAGGAGGAGGAGGTGAAATCAGAGAGATGGTCAGAGGTCAGAGCGTATAGCACCTTGTATGCCAAGGCAAAAACTTTTGAGTTTCATTCTGAGATAAGAAGTCATCAGAGTTTTAAATCAGGGAGAGATGGGATTAAAAACCACCACTGGGGTGCCTGGGTGGCTCAGTCTGCTGAGCATCCGACTCTCAGTTTCGGCTCAGGTCATGATCTCAGGGTCCTAGGATCAAGCCCAGCGTCATCACTGGGCTCTGTGCTCAGTGGGGAGTCTGCTTCTCTCTCTCTCTCTGCCTGTTCCTCCCCCTGCTCTCTCGCTCTCTCTCAAGTGAAAAAACTCTTAAAAGAAAAAAAGAAAAGAAAAGAAAACCATTGTGGAAACAGAAAGATATGGAGTCCACTGGAACATTCCAGAAGACAAGTGACAGTGATGGCTACACTAGGGTGTTAGTGAGAAGGGGCAAAAGTGATCAGATTCAGGGTGTACTGTGAAACAGGGCTGGGACGGAGGATGAAGATGTGGTGTGAGAGAGAAAGAGGTATTGATAATAAACAAGGGTTTGGGCCTGAGAAACCAAGTTGCAGGAACTTAAGATAGGACAGTGGGAAAGGAGGTTTTGGAAGGGAGGAAATCATCAGCCACTAAGAGGGCCTTTCTTGTATGAATCAGGCTGAAGTGGCAAGAGCGACTCAGAGAACCTCAGAGTTCACCTGGTTCTGTGCTCTGTGCACAAACCCACCATCTGTGAAAATGTTTCTAAAACGTGTGCATTTTGATATCTGCTTGGAAAACCAGTGGGTGCACGGGCGGCTCAGTCGGGTAAGCATCTGCTTTGGGCTCATGTCCCATGTCATGATCCCAGGATCCTGGGATCGAGTTCCATGTTGGACTCCTTGCTTGGTGGGGAGCCTGCTTCTCCCGCCTCCCTGTGCTGCTTCCCCTGCTTGTGCTATCTAAAATAAATAAAATCTTTAAAAAAAAGAAAAAGAGAACCAGAGAGGCAATAACCATAATAAGAGCCATCATTTCTTGAACCCTTACTAATTACTAGACATCACGATAAGCACTGTACACAGCGTAGTTAATCCTCACACATGACGGCATTAACCACAGTACCTGGCACATGGAAAATATCATTAAATCTTTTCCAGAGTACTTATGAGCTATGTAACATTTTAAGTTGAACAATACCTTTAATAATTATTTCACTAACTAGAGACTCTATTTCTTTTTCAAATCCTTGATTCAATTTATATTAGGATTTCTGTTGTTTCTCAGGCTTAACAGGTAGGTAGTTTTAGTACTTCCTTCCCCTTTTCACAAAGAGGGCAGGCATTCCAGGGTCCATTACCCAGAGTTTCCAGGTTCAGCTGCCTCCCGAAGGCCCAAAATCACATTACATGTCTTCATGAGCATTAAAACCCTCCATATTCCCCTGGGATGCTGTTTTACCACTTCACACACACTAGCTTTGAGCTACTGTGATTTAGGCACCTGGATTTCTCTTTTTTCTTTCAAGTTCATCCAGGTATTTGATACCTCCAAGTGTTTAAAGAAGGGCAGCCTAAGTTAGCACAGTCTGACATATAAACAGAACCGGAAGCCCACTATTATTTTACATACGAGGAAATTTTGCCTTAAACAGGTGAAGTCACTTTGAATTCAGATCTCCCGGATTCCAAGTCTGTGCTCTGGTTAGTATATAACGAAGTTTCTCCCACTCACATTACAACATGAATACAAGGAGATGCTACCTTTTTTTTAACCTTAGAAAAATTATGCAAATCATAAATGTCACTGAAAGTGATAAAATTGAGTTTCCATCATTATTAGTTTCATTGTAGGGAATTTCTGACCAAAACCACAAATATGTGAAGTTAAAGAACAACAGAGGGGAAATCATGAAACTGGAGTCCTGCCACTGCTTAGCTGTATGATGCTAGGAGCTCCAGCCTCTTTGTGTTTCCTGGGTCTTCAAAATGAGAAGAATACCTTCCCTGAAGTCCAAAGGCTGGGACTTGAACGAGATTTAAGGCATAGAGTATATAATATGTAAGAAAATATTTGGAAAAAAATTATACAATACAAACATCATCATTATTACTAATGTATTATAAATGTTCATAGTTTGATCAGGAACGGTGAGAAATAAACTAAAGAATCTAAATCAATGCAAATTATTATTTTACCTTCATGCTGCAAGCTAATTCCATTAGTTTTTTTGCATTTTCTTCTGAGCGGTACCTCTTAGGAAGCTGAACCCTGAAGAATTTCAAGGCACCTTCAAAGTCTGTCAACAGCAAGTCATCCTTAGAAGTCTTGAAGAAAGAAAGAAAACACAAGCATGTATAGGAAAAGTTCTTTGTTATAAAGATACACAAGAAGCATTTTAAAACACCAGCACCTTTACAATCCCCAGAAGATACTTCTTAGCCAGTGCCTTGAGTCACTGTCAGGGCCACGGCTACCGCACGGTGGCTGCTTAGAAGGAGATCAAGACCAAGATACTTCGAGTGCTGGACAGGGGATGTCACTCAATTTACAAATAAATGTGTACCTTTAATAATCCAAGGGCGACATTAAAAATAACACTTATTCCCTAAAAGAGAAAACACAAAAAGAAGATTTTTCAGTGATTACATCTGGACCAGTCAGCTGTCTGTCCCCAGAATGCCCCACAATTTTAAAGAAAGTATAAAAACTTAACTAAGAAATGGGATATCTTGAAAATATCTTGGAAAATAATAATTATAGGTCTGCTACTGAAAAACAGCTTAAAATAGAACCAGTCTCCCATTCTTCTGAAATTTTTTAGCCCTATTCTCACAATCAACAAGAAAGAACGCTTTTCCAAAGTATTCTGTGCTTCCCAACCAAAGCATCTGAGACAAAAAATTGTGATCTTTCAGGATATAACTGCAGGTGGACTCTTCCCTTATCTTGTGCTACCCCATTCCAAATACAGCAGCAGCCACTCTGCCTGTGAGCCCTTTATCCCAGAACAGAACCTACTCAGAGCTCCCTCAAATCTGCCTTTCTTCAGCTAACCGTTCTGGGAGTGCTAGGGGCAAAGTAAAGGTAAGTGGAGGCATGAAGACCTGCTAAATTCTTTAAGTTCCTGGACCTCGGTTTCTGTAACTTATATACTCTCCTCCAAGGGTTTTTGGAGTTAGTTAGTTGAAAAGTTCATTTAAATTACTTAGGATGACCAGGCCCATGGTAACTACTTAAAACAAACGGTTGTTTATAATGCTGAGAAACTGTAAAACTTAAAGGTTTTACATAAACTATGGTATACCCAAAGAATGAGATACTTTGCAGCTGGTAAGAATAATCAGTGTTTCTGATAGTGTTTTAAGCTTGGTAAAAGGTCCAAATGCTTTAATGGATTTTTGTAAACCTTGAAAATGGCATAATTAAACATAAAGAAGGATGGTACAGCTGTGTGTCTACAAGTGTTCAAGTATATATGGCAGAATCATATTTTTAAAATATATACTTACAGAACCATAATATACATTATTACATAATACTCCATATGAAAAAAGTAATTCTGTATAGAAATAACACATGTACATAAACACAAAGAATGGCTGAAAGAATATACCCCAAAATGTTAAGAGTTACTTTCTAGAGAGTGAGTGGGATTAAAGTATTTTTAAATCCTTTTGCTTGCATTTTCCAGTTTCTATAATGTGCAGTTATTAGTTTTGAAATTATTATTTTAAAAAAACTCACTGGAAAAGGTGAATATTTAATAGAGGTAGTGGATAAATCACTTACAAATGAAATTATTTTTTTCTTAAACACATATACCCCAAAAAATGCTGTGGCAAAGACTGTTATGTATTCTGTATCTTTTTTTGGTTTGTTTTAGTAATAGACCTTCCAATTTTTAGCAAATTCCTACCCAGCTTTTAAAAAGCTCTCTTTTGCAGCTAGATATTGTCAGGTACCTAAGTTCTGGCCAACAAGAGGTAAGTGAAAATCTGGGTGGAACCTCTAGGAAGTCTCTTTTAAAGAGGGGACACATCCTACCCTGTCCCTTGACCCTTTAGGGAAGGAAGGTTACTGCCAACCTTCTGGCTTCTTTCACACGAGAGAGAATTGAACCTCTACTTTATGTAGTCACTGTTATTTTGGGTTTCTTCAATAAATGCAGCCAAACCTAGTATACAATACAAATGTGTAATAGTGGGCTGTTTGTCTGTTTTTAAGCAGAGAACCCTTTAACAAAACATGATCATTAGTTTTAGCCCAAGGAAGAGTTACTTAAATCTGGATTTTTGAGCACAAAAATAAACTTAACTAAGAAGAAATTCTATTTTTATGGAGGTGACACAGGACGATACTGAAAACAAAAGCCAAAGCGCTGTGGCCTCTGATACATACCTCACATAAAAGCAGGTCAATGATATGGAAGACCATGTAGAGAGGGAATTTTGCTGTGAAAAGCGTAAGAAACCACTGGGAGGCATACATGTGCGCTTCAAGGCTTATATCCAGGAAGTGGTTGTACAGGTCAGGGATGTATTCCTGAAATAGCAAACTAATTAGTTTCGGGCATAGACACAGCTGTTCAACTCCCACTTGGGAGGCTCATAAATCTGCCAGGAATAGGCCAAAAAAGTCACATATTTGTGCTTTCCTACAAACCTCCAGTGTGCTCAGAAGAACACTTATTATTGAGTAGTAAACTGACACTTGGCTCCCTTTCCCAGCCCACAAACTAGCTCAAAAGAGGAATCCCCAAGACGGTGACAAGTATTTGGAATGATAGTTTTTCTTTCCAAGTTGTGAAGTGTTTGGGAAAGTCTGTTTCACTTTTATTATGATATTCCTAACCAGTCAGCTTCAGAGCCTTGGCAGGTACTTCTTGACTTAGTTTGCCATGTCAAAGGTCCCTACAAAGTCATCTGATCTTTTGAGTGTTTATGAGATTAAAAACCTCGCTCACACCCATCAGGTTCACACCTTATTAATCTTGGCATCATCATCATAGTGAGAAATGAAAAACATCAAACTCGTCCTTAACCCTGGATGGCCAATGCAATCACCACTGCTCCTTGGTATCGGCTCATCAACCTGGTTCTCCGGAGAGTCTCGAATCTCGTACTCTTAGTGGCAAATGCAAGCTGGTTTCCCTTTTTACCTGCATGAGGCGCTCCAGCTGGTAAAATTTGCAATGTAAATCTTCAAAGTTTTGCTTGAAAAGTTCCCTGAGACCGTAGTCAAACATGATCTTGACCAGCACACTGAATGCCTGTTCTTCAGGCATCTGTAACAGATAGGGAATGGGGTGAGGGTGGAGATGGGGGTCACAAACACACCCAGAAGTTTTGCCAGTGTGATAAATTCATCCTTCCACTTCTATCTACATACTAGGAAATTTCGGTGATATGTAGTAACTCAGGTAGCTGTGCTTTATGACATTCATTCACTCAACCAAGAGATATTAACAATGCCTAGTCTGTGTCACATAGTGTTCCTATCCTCGAGAAACTTCCCATATAGTAGTATACAGTAAGTATGAATTAGGCAGAATTCATATTCACAATTACCTATGAATTAGGTAGAAAGATCAGTGGGGTTACAAGAACAACAAAGCCTGAGTCTGTCTGAGGGAGCCAAGAATAGGCTTTGTAGGGGCAGATCTGAACTGAGTAACAATAGGCTGACACACAAGTATAGGTTTCATCTTTCTCAAATCATGACAATTCTATTAAATCATTTTACTTCCTTAGCTGCTATTTTTTTCTTCCTCGTTGTTAGAAACACAGCCACTGAGAGGAGAACCTTAAATATTCTTAAGTTTAACAGTAATGTTCAAAGTACTATAGGTTTATGGTAATACTTAAAATACTACAACACCCCCCACTTCACTTCTATTTACAGATGTTACCCATTTATAACAATACCTACATCTTCCACAGCTTTGTGGGAAAAATATTTCCCTGAGAACCTGGCAAATGTCTAGTTTACAAAATAGAAAAGAAAGTACTGGAAATGTTATTTAAGGCTCGGTATGACTGTATCAAGCCTTCAAAATGTCAAGAAGGTGGGCGGGCTTCTGTGGAACCAGAGGATGAGGTGGGCTGAACACAGACATCACTGAGAATAAAGTGGAGCCAAAGAACAAATCAGATTAAGTAATAAATGAGAAAAGCACAGCAAATTATTACTGGCCAAGTAAGGGCATTTGGAGCAAAGGACCAGATCTCAGAGGTCTCTATCATGGAAGGCAATTTCTAATTTCTTCTGCATACTGAGGGACCCTTGGTCTGTCTCAGAGTGGCATTTCTGATGTCAGGTAGCACATCTGCTTTTCCTCTGAAACAAGCATTTATCCTAACACAATGATAAGCAGCACAAGTTCAAACCAAGATACTGTGGATTTGTTTGGGAAGCCCATGTTAAAGGGGTTGTGATACTTAAATGGGGACAAATGTTCTTGGACTGAAGCTGAGAACAAAGACAAACCACAGAAGCTTGAGAGACTCTGAGATATAAAGTCTTATTAAAAACAACAAAATTTTAAAACTTGAGCTCTTGATGGATGTTAATTAGCTTCACTGTGGTAATCATTTCACAATGTACAGCTTATCAACTCATCAAATTGTACACCAAACACACACACACACACACACACACACACACACACACACTTTTTTGTCAATTATATATCAGTAAGGCTGGCAAAAAACTTGACCCTTTTATAGCTTTATCATATTTTTACATGCTTACTAATATCAAAAAGCTAGGTTCTCACAGAAGGAAGATACAAAGTGGTTTTGGTTTTACGTCTATTACAACCTATACAAGATGGCTTAAAACTCTTCAAAAGCTTCCCCTTATTTGGGGAAACAAAATCCAAAGTCCTTGGGCTGGCTTCTCCAGGTCCCATCTCATCCTCCATCACAGGTAATGCTCCAGTCACACTGGCCAGCTTCTAGTTCTTTCCACAGGCCAAGTTTTCCCCATTTCAGTGGTTCTATAGGTTGTAATATTCCTGTTGGGAGTGCTCTACTCTCCACTCTTGTTTTTAAAATAGTTTTCTTATTTTCACAATAATGTTAGCTTTAAAAAGTTAAATGATACAGACAAGCACAAAGAGTATGGATACCCCTTCTCATTTTTCAGCATTCACCTTAAAGGTTACCTCCCCAGAATAGCCTGTGATATAAATAAGGCTCCTTTGCTGTAATCTTGCATAAAACTTTTTACTATACCTTCATGTCACCACTGAGGTAATAATGACATGCTTCTGGGACTTTCTGTTCACAGCCAGCCAGCTTTGCTAGCTCTGTATCCACTAAGACTGGGACCAGGTCTACTTTATTGATTCCCGATCTCTGGCATCTATTATGCTAAGATGGAGGTGCTCACACACTCTCCGCTAACATCACTTGTGTGCTGTTTTTGCCAAGCATTTTGATTTTAATCATGAGGAAATGATCAGACAAATCAAGAATGTGGAGTATTTCACAAGACAATTTGCTTGAGTTTTTCAATACTGTCAATGGCATAAATCACAAGAAAAGCAAGGGAAGGAGATAGTTGAGATTAAAAAAGCCAAGAAAAAGGACACCAAATGCACTGCTTGACTCTTCACTGATCTTGGTTAGGGAAAAAAAAAAAGCTATAAAGGACCTGACTAAGTAAACAATTGGGAAACTCAAATGCGGACTCTGTGTAAGACATTACTGAGTCAGTGTGGAATTTCTTGGATGTGACTGCAGTATTATGCTTAAGTCTATAGGAATGAAGTAACTGATGTTTGCTACTGATTTTCCAAAAATAATTTCAAAAAATGTTTTTTAGTAAAAAATAAAATGTGTGTAAAAAAGGAGGAAAAGGGAGAGATGCAGACAGACAGAGAAAGCAATGTGGTAAAACAGTAGCTGGTAAAACAGACGAAGAGTTTATGGGTATTCCACCTTAATGATTTTTCAGTTCTGCTGTGGATCTGAAAGAATATCAGTAAGTTGGAGGGTAAATGTCTTTGCTGAATAAATAAATGAATAAAATGGCACTAAAAGAAAGCCAACTTCTCTGCTTCCTTCCTACCCCGATACACAAATGATCCCCAAACAAATACTAGTGACAGCGGCTACTTTATAGAATATAAAATGTCCGTAAGGGTTCAATCAACCAAGACTATCCAATCGTTCTAGCAATCAACACGAAGTCTACTCTTGTACTAGTGTTCAACACTGTCATTTCTTACCATTATGATGTCAAATTAAGGAAAAGGTTTCCAGATACAGGAGTAAAACTCCTGCACTAGAGTCTGGCCAAAGGCCATATAAAACCATGCTCGAGTCGGCTATCATAAGCTGAGGCAGGTCATGTGTAAGTCAGAGCAGAGACCTAATACTCACATGGAGAAGCAGAACAGCAGCGAGAAATGACTGGCCCTGGCAATAGCCAATCTCTTCATCATACACAGAATATGCCTGGAGAAAGAAAAACATGGGAGGTATATATAAATAAATATAGTCACTCATGGGCCACAGCTGCCCTATAGGACCTTGAATACAGGAACGTGGAAGATACTCACACTCCATTATGGCATTTTGATAGTCAATGAGTGATGCAAATATTTCTTGCCAATTTTTTTTTTTTTAATTTCAAAAAAGACTTTTTTTTTTTAAAATTTGGGAGAGCGTGAGAGCATGAATGTGAGAGGGAGAGGGAAAAGCAGACTCCCCACTGAGCAGGGAGCCTAAAGAGGGGTCCATCCCAGGACCATGGGATCATGACCTGAGCCAAAGGGAGACGCTTAGCGACTGAGCCACCCGTGTGCCCCTCGCCAATTTTTTTCTTTACAATAAACACAACTGTCGCCATGACTTCCTATAGCCCAGGAGTGGAGAAAGTTAGGCAAAAACCACTTCAGCTCTTGGGGCGCCTGGGTGGCTCAGTGGATTAAGCCGCTGCCTTCGGCTCAGGTCATGATCTCAGGGTCCTGAGATCGAGCCCCGCGTCGGGCTCTCTGCTCCGCGGGGAGCCTGCTTCCTCCTCTCTCTCTGCCTCCTCTCTCTCTGCCTGCCTCTCTGCCTACTTGTGATCTCTCTGTCAAATAAATAAAATAAAATCTTAAAAAAAAAAAACAAAAAACCACTTCAGCTCTTAAAAAAAGGTTGCCATGACTCTGTATTGGCCCTTGCCTTCCCCTCTTCCATCTGCAAAATGTGCTCTTCCTTCAGGTTCCAAACACCCCATTACCCCAGGGTTCCCTCTCTTCTCTGTACTCTGCAGGACTTGCTACACAAGTATAGTTATCACAGCACTCATCACACATTTTAAATGTCCATCTCCTTTACTGGACTGTGAGCTTCTTAGGGGCTGGAGTGATGCCCTATCCAACCTAGCCAGCACCTCACCCCTTCAACCTAGCCAGGCATATAGCACGCTTTAACTAAACACTGTTACCATTATTCATTTTTCTTTCTGGGAAAAAATCTTTTGGCAGACACCAAAATACAATTCTTTCCACAATGCCAGTAATAACTTTTCTGATAAGAGGGATTACTCCAAAACCATTTGTGGGTTCCTCTAGATTCTTATTTTGTATTTTTTTTGGCGGGAGATGATTATTGCCCATCTCTTCTGAACATTATCTTTAACAGAATACTGACATCTGACATTCCTTGTGGTTTACTCTTTTTGGTTCTTTGGTTGTTTTCCAGAGTCTTGTTTTTATGACTAATATTTCCAGTTCTCATGTAAGCTGTGGTGGAAAGGGAAATTCCTACAGATTCAAGATGCTATTCACTGTTTAACAAGTTTATTTCTGATGAAATTCCATTTATTCCCGCTTATTTTTGTACCATGGTTCCTCTGCATCTCACGAAAGCAATTTAGAATATGTCCAAAATAAAGATCATTTAGCAAAATGTGATGTCGATGCTTTTTAGATGGCAATTATGTTAATATACACATGGGTTTTATTATTAGCATTTGGTGAAAAACTCTAACTTATATACTTTTTCAAAGACAAGATATCCAGAGGGCTTTTGAAACAATCTGTTTAAAACAGTAAGGCATTATTTTGCATCTATCATTATTAACACTAAGAAGTGTTAATAATCTTGCTAAGACTGTGTAAAATCAGTAGTAGTATATGCTGCTAGAGCTCTGTGGAAAGCAGTCTGACAATGTCTGTAAAATTATCAATTAATAGTTGTTCGGTCAAGAAAGAAAAGAGGCTTCAGAGTTAGTCAGAGTTGGTCTGAAATCCCACAACCATTGATGTCTAGGTCTGGATCTTAGGCCCATTACCTGTATTTCTTATCTGTAAGATGTGAATAATCCCAGTATTTATATGACAGACTTGATGATTTATTCTCGGCTCTCTCACTATAAACTGCTTAGCTCAGGACCCAATTATGCACCATGACGAAATGTAGTGCATTTCTAAAGGTAGAAAATGGAGGGGAGTTTATTTTTCAGGGTCAAAGTTTGAAGGAATACCTACAGATGTGAAAGCACATGACACATCTGAGATATGTTTAGGATATAAAATGCATGGAAGCTGTAATGAAATATGGGGAATAAAAGGCATATCATCAGTTCATTAACATTTAATGAGCACCTACTATATGCCAAGCACCGTGCCAAGTGCTACAGATACCAATATACAGAAGTGATTTCTGCCCTTGAGAACTTCAGAGTTTCGTTGGGAAGTCTGATGTGTAAATCAACCAGAGTACAGTGAGAAGTTCAATGCAGCTGAAGCATAAAATATTTCGGAATTAAGCCAGGTTAAATTGCAAAATGACTTTAATGCTAAGCTAAGAAATATGGGACCAGGAAATGAAGTAAGAGATTTTTATTTCATTCTGTGGGTTAGGAGGAAGCACTAAAGGCTTTTGTGGAGGCCCCACAAATGATCCAATTCTGGGGTCAACATGGAGAAAATAATAAATACGTTAGAACCCAAAGGGAGGGAGACTAATGCAAGGCAGCTTTTGTGAAAGTGTTGGCATGTATGACAGAGGCCTGTAGCCAGCAGTGATTAGAAAGGGAAGTAGGGCTGTAAGAGACATCAATCCTATCAAACTCAATGTGGCCAAAGGAAGGAACTGAAAACTAATAGAGAAATGACTATATCTTTTTTTTTTTTTTTTTTTTGAGGGTTTTATTTTGAGAAATGACTATATCTTCAGCAAGATAATGGCATGGAGGGAAAAAGGAAGACTGTTTCCAACTAAAAGAGCCATAACAACTAAACATATTACGGATACAGCTGGATCCTATTCTCACCAAATGTATAAAGACATTTAGGGAAATCTGAAAGGTTACTGGATGGCCGATTGATAATGATGGCTGCTATGGATGAATAGTGTTCTAATTTTTTAAAGATGTATAGTGAAGAATTGATTCATAATACTGAGATTTGCTTTGAAGTACTTCAGGAAATAAAAATTATTTTTTTTGAGAGGGTGAGTGAGCAAGCCTGGGAATGTGAGTGGGGGAGGGGTAGAAAAAGAAAACCTTCAAGCAGACTCCCTGCTAAATGTAGAGCCTGCTGTGGGTCTGGATCTCATGACCCATGAGATCATGACCTGAGCCAAAACCAAAAGTCAGACACTTAAATGACTGAGCCACCAGGTACCCTTCAGGAAAATTTTTAAAAGGGATAGAGAAAGCAACTATGGTAATATGTTCATAAATATTAAATCTGGTGGGGGGATATATACAAATTCATTATATTATTCAACTTTTATTACATTTGAAAATCTCATTAATAAAAACATGTTTTTAAATGAACTCTATCTTTAGATCTTTTTGTTTGATGTACTTAACAGACCGCCTATAGGAACACCAACTGACAGCTGGAAATTTAGGCCTTGAACTAATGCAGATTTGGGAACATTTGTGCAGTGGTTAAAGCTGAAGCTGTGGGGGTGGAGGAGTCACCCAGCAGATACTGTAGTGTAGAGCAACAGGAACTACTCACTGAGCACCTAGGGGAATGCCTCTGTTTTTGGAGCAGGTAGAGGGAGAAAGAGGAAGTCAGCAATGCTGAGAGAGGTTGAGAGCAAAACTGGGAGGGTGACAGAGGTCGAGAGGTCAAAAGGAGAGCGTGCTTCAAGGAAGATCATTGTGAGATAAACACTAGAGAGCAGTGGGATTAGGAGGAAGGGCTCAGAGGCAGTAAGCACAGGGTTTCTTTGTGGGAAATTCTGCACTGAGGAACAGCCGGATGGCTGCTTTAGTGGGAAGCACAACTAGGAAGGGCTAAAAAAGGATGATCAGAGAAGAGCATTACAAAAGAAATGACAACTTTGTGGAAATTAAAGAAACATTTCTCTCAACCTGTCCTTATAGTTGAAACATCTAGCTTATCCCTGGAAAACCTGCCCTTCATTATTAGCCTGCCCTAAAACTTGTTAATTCTACTTTCTCAATCAATATCATGCAAGTTTCTTAAGGGTATGTCCCATGCCCAGTCTGTTCTTCCTGGAGAGTAGATGCTAATAGGTACTTGATAAAATTTTGGAGGGAAAAGACTAAAGGACTGGTTCTGAGGACAGAGGAAGGTTGAAGAACTCTGGTCCCAAGTCCAGTCCTTATGGTTCTGAAGTACCAAAATCTACTGGAAAATTGATTGCTGAAATTGAACATTACTGCTGAATTGAACATTTCCTTTACAGATCTTTTGACAGACATCAGTATTTCCCACCATTTATTATGCTGCAGTGCTAAAAAGTCCACCTAGATAGGCATCAGTACTTCCTGCTGTTGGATGTGTCCTAGCTCCCAAGTTCATAACTTATAATGGGAATACCAAAGGGAGTTTACAATGTTACAGGACTCAGAGGTTCTTAACATAAGCCAATTTCTGAAAGTTTAAACGTAGAACTGGGTGGGGAGGGGTTGCCTGGGTAGCTTAGTTCATTAAACATCTGACTCTTGACTCTAGCTCAGGTCACGAGATTGAATCCCAAACTCCAAGTCAGGCTCTATGCTTCACGTGGAGACTGCTGAAAATTCTTTCTCTCCCCCTGCCCTTTTCCCCCTAAAAAAATAGTAAGTATGGAATCAGGGGACTGTCATCTGCAAGTCCTGATTAAAAGGGTAAAAGAAACCTTATCACATTTTATGTCTAATTGATTCCCTCTTCATTATGAGCATAAAATTAAAGTTAACATCACAATTTCAGAAAATCTATTCTTTTTTTTAAGATATTTTATTTATTCATTTGAGAGAGCGAGCGAGAGAGCGCGCGCACGCAAGCGCATGAACGGGGGGAGGTTCAGAGGGAAAGGAAGAAGCAGACTCTGAGCTGAGCAGGGAGCCTGACGCAGGGCTTGACCCCACGACCCTGGGATCACAACCTTGATTCGAAGGCAGGCATTCAACCGACTGAGCCACCCAGGTGCCCCCCTTTTTGCCTTCTTAAACATCAAATACAAATTACACTTTGTAGTTACCTTCTGTGTAATTTCAAAGAACCAGAATCACCTTTAAAACCTAAGGTTTTTGTTTTTTTGATGTGAAATACCTTGCATATTTTATATAAGGAATCTTGTCCATCTCCTCCTGTGTCCTTAAAATAGTCATGAGCTGGGAATGTCCTGTTAATATCCCGAGTGATAGCACTGTCCTGGGGAGACTCCTGTGGAAACATTAGGAAAGAGGTTTAGTAGTTAATCATATACATATTTGTATAAGTTTAAACAACAAGGACTTCTCATTTACATGCTTTAAAACTGCAGGGACATACAGATACATGTGCATGCCCAGAGTTACTGCATCTTCAGGGACCAACTGTTCAAGCAAAAGCAAAATCAAGTATTATCAAGTATTAAGGAAAAAAATATGGAAGAAAAGGAACCTGCTTACTGCATATACCTCATATGTATTCCATCTCTGTTGCAAGAAGTGCAGCTGGTGACCTTTCTATTGCAAGAGGGAAAATGTGGTAATCAAAATGGAGTTCCCAATATTCAAACTAATCTCAAAAGGAGGTAAAGTGCTCCCATTAGAAAAATTGGGTATAAAAACTGCTGCTTTAAAAGATCCTTTGGCGTGATGCCCGTAAGCCCAGGTTCTTAAAAGGAAAAGGGAGGTCCCTAAATTGGGGTTTATCCTAAGGGCAAATGGTATAGAAGTGCATACAGCAATTTACTCAATATGAACCTAGACCACCAAATGTCAAGGGATTCAAACAGGCTATAGGAAAATATCCCTTCTTTTTGCCAATGGAGAAAACTAAACAAATGTCAATAATATGAGAGCAATCCTTTATACAACAAAGCAAGCATTCGGGTATTCCTAATAAATTCCCCTTGTTAAATTTCATGTGTTCACATGCTAAAGAATGGGAGCACAGAAACATGACCTTCTATTTTAACAGTGCATTGTCTTCATAAAACAAAGGACTTGATTCTCCTTGGTGAGACTACATCACATTCAGCACACCATCTAAGAGCCTGATACTCCTGCTTCAAGATGAAAAATCAAAGTGATATTTTTCTCTTGTTCAGTAATTTCTCCAGTCTTTTGGGTCATCATGTTCCCAGGACCGTACGTATTTTACAGTTGTGGGACGTGAACTAACTTTACATTTTTAAATTCTTATTGAATATATTTGACAGGTAATGTTGTATAAATTTAAGGTGCACAGTGTTTTATTACTCTGATGCATTTATATATTGTAATATGACTGCCACTATAGCCGTATTTATTACATTACATAATATATTCATTATACTGTGCATCAGATCTTTATGGCTTTTTACTACTCATTACAAGTTTGTACACTATGAGCTCCCAAACTCGTCCCAGTGAGCTAACTTTAAAGCCTGTGCTCTTTTTTGATGAGTAAACTATTTAAACTTTCAGAGATGCTGCCAAACTGCTTCCCAAAGAGCTTTACTGGCATACTACTCATTTTTAATTTGTTATTAACAGTTAAGGCAACTCAGAACGATGGTGCTCTCTGACAAAAGGACAAGATCCAAGGTGAGACCAAAGACCACAGTAGTTACTGCCTGGTGACAGCTTCCAGGCTGCGGCACATGGGGAGGGAACTGAAACAGAGCTGGAGTGGGGAGTATTTCCCTGAGTTGAGAAAAGAACAGGATATGGAAAGGGCAAGGTAGCTAGAGTTTGTAGGTCAGAGTACTGGAGAGGAAACGCTGAACAGAAAGGGATCTGTAGATGCTGAACAGAAAGGGATCTGTAGAGCTATCTATAGGAGTCCCCACGAGTCATGAGTCATAAAAGAAAAAAAATTAGGTGAACTGGACTTCATTAAAACTTTAAAACTGTACTCTTTAAACACCTGGTAAAAACATGAAAGTGTTAACCTTGACCAGGACAAAATACCTATAAAATCTGATAATGGTGCTGTATCCAGAATATATAACTCCTAAAACAGATAAAGAGACAAACAATTAATTTTTAAAAAGGGGGGAATGGTGGTAAAAGATTGAAGAGATACTTCACAGAGCAAGACACAGAGATGGTAAATAAGCATGTGAAAAAAATCTCAACATCATTAGTCATTAGAACAATATAAACTGAAACCACAATGAGATTCTACTATTGATCTAACTAAATGCTAAAACTAAAAAGAACCAAGATACCAAGTGTTGGCAAAGGGTGTGTGTGAAACGACTGAACTCCCAGAAATTGGTGGGAATACGAAAGGGTACAAATATTTTGGAAATGGTTTGGAAGTTTCTTACAAAGCTAAACATACACTTAACGTATAATTCAGTGATTCCAATCCTAGATATTTATCCAAGAGAAATGAAAATATGAATAAATGTAAAGACTTGAACTTGAATGGTCACAGCTTTAGTCATACTAACCCAAACTGGAAACAATACAAAAGTGCTCTAATGGGTGAATGGATAAATAAAATTGTGGTACAACCCATATAGTGGAATACTACTACACAGAAATTAAAAAAAAAAAATCAGTGATGTATGCAACATGAACGGATCTCAACAGCATTTTCTAAGTGACTGGAGAAGCCAGACACGAAAGATTATTTTCCATTAATCCAGGTGTATGAAGTTCTTATAAAGACAAAATTGTAAGTTATCGAAAGTAGATCAGTATTTGGAAGAGGCTGGAGTTAAAGGGAGAAAACTGATTCTCACGAGACATGAAGAGAACTTTTTGAAGTATTATCCATCACAACTATGATGGTAGTTAAAATGCACTGAATCATTTACTTAAAATTCATGTATTTTAAATTACAACTGAGGGGCGCCTGGGTGGCTCAGTGGGTTAAAGCCTCTGCCTTCGGCTCAGGTCATGGTCTCAGGGTCCTGGGATTGAGCCCCACATCGGGCTCTCTGCTCAGCAGGGAGCCTGTTTCCCTTCCTCTCTCTCTCTCTGCCTGCCTCTCTGCCTACTTGTGATCTCTGTCAAATAAATAAAAATCTTTAAAATAAAAAAAATAAAAAAAAATTATTAAATTACAACTGAATAAAGATGATTTTACAATGGAAAAATAAAAAAGGATGCTCATACAAATGAGAGACCCAAGATGATTCTAGCCCTTTAAAGTAGTAAGAGTTCCCAATCCTACTTTAGCGATATACAGCTAAGTGATGAAAATGATGTAAGTCCATATTTACCCCAAAGTCTTAAAACCTAGGGCACAGCTTAGAGGGACATGATCTGGGTTTGGAAGTTGGGTCAGTCTCTTAAGCTGTATAACTTTAGGGATGTTTCGTATCTTCTGTGACTAATATCGCCTACCTTATAAAGTTGTAGTAAGAGTTACATTAAATTTATACATAAAATTTAAATCTATATATAAAGAGCATCTACCAGTGTCTGACATGGATACAGAAAAGGCTGGATAAAAGTGGAAGGAAGCAATCTCCAGCACTGCTGAGAGCTGGGGCTGTCCTCTGAACACACATACGTACACAATCACTAGTGATATGCAGAATATACACACACACATAAGGTTCCTAGAATATATGCTTTTACTTTTGTTTATCTTAAGTTCCCTATTAAACTATTCACATAGGGACAGAAATTGTGATTCAGTTTTATAATTTCCACAGAGTCCAGCATAATGTAGGAAATAAAGTCAGTCAATGCTTGATAAACATACCTAATAAAGTTCAAATGCTTTCACAGGACTAAGCAATGGCACTATGTGGTCAACAGCCCTACCCAAACCAGGATCTCTAATGCTAACGTTTAATTCAAGATCCCTGTGAATGAGGCACCACACAATCAGGAAAGACTTACTAATTGGAACAATGAACAGACATTTTTCCAAAGTTGCCATACAGAGGGCCAACAGACACATGAAGAGATGCTCAACATCATTCATTACCACGGAAATGCAAATCTTAACTACAATGAGAGTGGCACCTGTCGGAGGAGTGTGTACCTCTTGATCCTGGGGTTGAGAGTTTGAGCCCCATCCTGGATGTAAAAATTACTTAAATGAATAAATAAACTTAAAAACAAAAGTCCCAAACAAAACTACAATGAGGTATCACCTCATAATTGTCAGAATGGCTAAGATCAAAAACACAAGAAACAAGTGTTGGTGAGAATGAGAAAAAAAGGAAAACCCTTGTGCACTCTTGGTGGGAATGCAAACTGGTGCAGCCACGGGGAAAAACAGCGTGGAGGTTCCTCCGAAAGTTAAAAACAGAACTGTCCTACTATCCAGGAATCACACTACTGGTTATTTACTCCTCAAATACAAAAACATTAATTCAAAGTGATACATTTACCCCCATGTCTACTGTAGCATTATTTACAATGGTCAAATTACAGAATCAACCCAAGTGTCCACTGAAAGAGGAATGGATCAAGAAGATATGTTACATGTATATCTGTATATGTATGCATGTATATAATATAAATGTGGTATACACACACAAATGGAATATTACTCAGCCATAAAAAGGAACAAAATCTTGCCATTTACAACAACATAGATGGAGCTAGAGTATAATGCTAAGTGATAAATCAGTCAGAGAAAGACAAACACCATATGATTTCACTCATAGGTGGAATTTAAGAAACAAAGCAAACAAGCAAAGGAAAAACACAAAGAGAGACAAACCAAGACACAGACTCTTAACTACATAGAACAAACTGATGGTTACTGGAGGGGTTGTGGAGAGGGGGTGGGTGAGACAGGTGATGGGGATTAAAGAATACACTTATCATCATGAGCACTGTGCAACGTACAGAATCACTATATTGTACACCTGAAACTGATATAACACTGTAGTTAATAGTGAAATTAAAATTAACTTAAAAAAAAACACAATATGCCATTTAAACAAGAAATAGTACAGATCTGTGAAAAAACTGTATCTAAAATATATCTAGAACTCAAAAAAAAGGATAACCTAATAAAATGGACAAAAATTTGAGCAGACACTTCATATTAGAAAATAAATCAACAGCAAATAAGTAAATGAAAAAGTTAATTAAAACCACAATGAAACAGCCAGCCAAAATGTCTGTCAAAAGAGAATGATTTCTTGTGCACTGGAATACTCTGAAGAGAGTGATTTAATCAAGTGACAATTTGGAAAATCAGAACTATAATTTCAAAGCAGCATTAATGCAGTTTCTGAAAGATTTTAGAGCTTGAAAGAAAAAGAGAAGGGAGACTGAAAACATTAAAACAATGACTAAGATGAATTTCATATTGACAAAGCTTTCCCGAAGTGATGAACAGGTATGTCACTAACCTATATTTGGAATAGCTATAAAAAATTATTCTGAAAATTTGTTAATTCTATTTTTGAATTGTGTCTACACCTCTAAAGAGAATTCTTTTGAAAAAAATGTCAGATGCATTTACTCTAGAAATTCTATGAAACAACAGTGTAAGTTCTGAAACATTCTAAGAGAGTGACAGATTGTGGCTTAACACAAGTACGAAGGTTAAATAAATTCTATTAAGAATTGAGAGGGATATGGAAAACTTCAAAATAGACTACGCCAGTTACATCAGTCATATCAGATTGGTGATGAAGATAAGATGAAGGCACAGTTATTAGAGAAATATGGTTTGGAAATTCAAGTGCACATAGAATAGGAAAATACTCTGTCCTTATTACTTTGTCTCATCCATTGATCATGGGAGTCATCAGATAATTAAGGGGTAAAACACCCTTGAGAAAAGTTGCATTGGAAAATTCACATCCTAAAATTCAAAGCCTCAACAATAATAATGTATTGGGGAGGTCTATGGTCAACCACTGACTTAAAATATCTAGTCTTAGGAAATACGCTGAAAAACTTGGGATTAAATCCATTTGACTTGCCAGAAGTGAAGCTGTACAAAGATGATCAAGAAATTCTAACAATGATGAATTTAGTAAGTTTGTATCAGAAGAGTGACATCATCAACTTAGAAAAGATTGAAGAACAGGGAATGGCAAAACTGTCAGTTGATATGTGTCCTGAAAATTATCAAAGTTATGGCAGAAGAGGGTTTTTTTTCCCTCCATCGACTGGTTTTATGTTTCTGTCACTTCATCCCAAGAAAAAGAGCTTTACTCTCCAGAAGAAAACTAAAATGCCCTATGAGTATGCAGTATTAGAAACTTTTTCAAACTTTTTACAACTTTTTCTGTTGTAAAAGATTTTACAAACTTTTTCCGTAAGAGTCAGATAGCAAATAGTTTTGGCTTTGCAAGTCATTTAGCATTAAAATTACTCAATTCTCCCCTTGCAGAGTAAAAGTAGCCATACACAATATGTAAATAAACAAGCACTCTGTTTTCTAATAAAACTTTATTTACAAAATCAAGAAGCATGCCTGATTTGGCCCCTGGGCCACAGTTTGCCAAGTCCTGCTCTAAATATGTATCACAGTAATTTTTTCATGGGCAATATGAACAGAGATTTGTAATGATTTTAAACAGTGACAGGCTGTTGATTAATTTCATGTTTTACAAGCATAAATTCTGTCACAAATAAGCTGCAATAACTTAAAATGTATATCCCTTTGAACATATGTGCTTTTCATGTAATAATGAATGTTAAAAATGTTTGCTGCATTTTACAGAAGTCAGTTCTCCAAAAGTCTGTAAATTTCTGTATCCCCAATGTAGCAGAAGTTAAACTAAATCCTGTAAGTATGGTGGTATACTGTCCCTTACATTTCAATCAGCAATGCTCAGAAATCATATATACCATATTTACTGTTCAGCAATTATAAACATATGCACTGAAACACACTAGACTGTCTAAAATACAAAGAAAATACCAGATGTTGGTAAGGATATGAAACAACTGGAACTCTCACTTGTTGTTAATGGAGGTATAAAATGATACAACAACTTTGATGAATTACACAGCAGTTTCTTGTAAAGTCAAACATACATATACCCAGGCCCAGTAATTCTCCTCCTTAATATTACACAGGAGAACCAAAAACATACAATCAAGAAAGAAAAAAGTTAAGAATGTTCATAATAACTGTATCTGTAATAGCCTCAAACTAGAAATCCCAATGTCCATCAACAGAAAGAGAGATAAATTATGGTATAATAATATAATGGAATACATATGTACATTGTTGGAAATAATTTTATTAAAAATTGTATTCTAAAATCTCAGTACATTTAAAATTTATTCACAAAACAAATACTCAGAATTAACACCTCATACTAACATCTAAATCTTTTTTATTGCCCCTTCTCATACTCCTGCCAAATGGGACTACTCACTGTTGTTCAAAAATAACAAAATTAATGATACTTTACTGCATTTTATTTTTTATCACACAGTGTGAGTGGGGTTTGGGAGTGGTAGGTGGGTAGGAGATAAAGAGGGATATAAAGAGGGAGATAAAGGGAAAATCTTAAGCAGGCTCCACACCCACCATGGAGCCCGATGTGGGGCTTGATCTCATGATTCTGAGATCATGACCTGAGCTGAAATTACCAGCTGGATGATCAACCAACTGAGCCACCAAGGTGACCCACCTTACTGCATTTTAAAAGAAAAAATCTAACTTTTTGTTTTCTTCATATAGTAACAAAACCCTTTTATTTCAATAAAACTTATTTTACTTCTTTCTTATGAAAATACTGGGAGGAAGTAAGAAAAAAGATAATTTCACAACTCAGAAATAACTGTAGCTAATGTTTGGTGGGTATGTGTTTTTTATGTAATTATTTTTATAAAAGTTCATACTGTTTTGAAAATTAATTTTACTACCTGCAAAACATTATGAGCATCTTTTCATATCACTTGACAATTATCTACCCTGCCATTTTCAATGCACAGCTACCTGTAACATGGCTATGCCATAATTTACTATGCTAAATCCCTGACTTTGGAATATTCAGCCTGTTCTATTTCTTTTGCTATAAACAAGGCTGTAAAGTGGAGCCATGATTCCTAAGGGAAAGACAGTTTCCCACAATTTTATCATTCCCCCAAGATCCAGCATTTAAGCCTTGTGTCTTGGATTATGAATTACACTGCCAGTTTGTTCTCCAGAAGAGTGTACCAATCAGTGTACACACCGTATCAGTAGCACCCTTACAGCAATTATCCTGCTGTTTTGGAAGAGTCTTTTATGTACTTGTCTTACCCTTCTTCTAGTCTATGTATGACTAATAATTGTATCTAAAGTTGCAAAGAACTACATATAAAGTTTACTGAGTCCATCCCATACTAATTCCAATGCACTGTTTGCTGAACCCACATGTTGACGATCAAAGGCATTACTGCACAGATATTTCCTTGCTCGGTCAGTTGATTAGAGGGCCTAGAAGCAATAAAATCCAGTAGCAGTGAGCACATCTATTGCCAGGATCTTGGTTTCTAATACCACTTATCAATAAAAGGAACCAGGACTCTTTAGAGAAATAATTGTTTCTAAGACTGGGCCAGGAGATGTAAGATGAACCTACACTACCTAGAAGTGCCAGAAGAGTAAGGAAGTGCTTCCCCTGTATCCTGACTATGAAGAAAACAAACCCACAACAACAGGAGTATGCCAGAGGGAAAGAGGAGCCAAACAAAAGAGTTCCAAAGGCCAAAGCTGGAACAATTAAAACAAAATAGACGAAGTAGTACTGAATTATAATCCAAGTATAAAACAAAAATCCATGAGTCTATACTTACGTAAACAAATGACTAAATAAATAAAGGCATGGGGAGGGGTGAGACAAATATCCTATGCAGAACAATTCCCAGTAACATATGCAGACATGCTGCCCTCCTGGAGGAAGCCCATTCCTGGTGTGAGCAGTGCCGAGTGACTTACTTTAGAAGAATACACTATGGAAAGGGGAAAAAACTGACTTAACAGTGAAGAAATATGACAAATATGCCCTCAGCCAGATGATCAAGGTCAAAATCACAGTGTTGAGTCACGGTGATAGTTCCTACCCTTGATAATAGATGATAAAAATGGTGCTTTACCTATATGTTCATCAACAAAACTCATAATCTCATAAGAAAAGCAGATCAATTCCAGCTGAAGGGCATTCTATAAAATACCTTACCAGTATTCCCTGAAACCATTAAAATCATCAAAACCAAGTTAAAGTATAAAACATTGTTACCGTCAAGAGGAGCCCAAGGAGACATGAGGATGAAATGTAATATAGTATCCCTGAATAGGATCCACTACAAAGAAAGGACATTAGATAAAAATTAAGCAAACCTAAATAAAGTATAGGGGTACCTGAGTGGCTCAGTCTGTTAAGCGACTACCTTCAGCTTGGGTCATGATCCTGGGGGCCCTGGGATAGAGCCCCACATCAGGCTCCCTGCTCAGCGGGGACCCTGCCTCTCCCTCTGCTACTTCCCTCCCTGCTTGTGCTCTCTCAAGCTCTCAAATAAATAAAATCTTCAAAAAAACCCCCTAAATATAGATTTCAGTTAATATTAATATAACTATATTGTTTACTAAACACAAGATGTTTAGTTAACATCTTACTAATGTAAGATGTTAATAATAGGGGAAAGAATGCAGGGTATGGGAACACCCTATACTATTTTCACAATTTATATAAATCTAAAACCATTCTTAGATATAGTTTATTAAAAGAAAAAAATGGAAATGGCATTATCTCCTTATACAATATGGAAATTTGGGCTTTTAGCAAGGTTAAGCCACCCAAGTTCAGATACCAATAATGATCTGCACTTATTAGCCACTCAATAAAATGCTGAACAGAGTATGTGGAACAAAACTGGTGAAATGAATGCTGTGGGTATAAGCTTATTAGTAATCAAAAGTAGGTTCTGTTCATGTGACAGATTTACAGATGACTTCTCTCTTGGCCTGAACTCTTATACTCTTTTCATGTATATGATATAAAGCAATGGTGAGGCTTTATTTAATTTTTTTTTTTTTTTAATATTTTATTTATTCGACAGAGAGAAATCCAACTAGGCAGAGAGGTAGGCAGAGAGAGAGGAGGAAGCAGGCTCCCTGCGGAGCAGAGAGCCCGATGTGGGGCTCGATCCCAGGACCCTGGGATCATGACCTGAGCCGAAGGCAGAGGCTTTAACCCACTGAGCCACCCAGGCGCCCCGAGGCTTTATTTAATTTTTAAGGTTCTTCTAAAAAAAAGTCTGCAGAGAAAACCCTAAGGAAATAATAATACTTATATGCTATTTTCTTCTCTCCATCTAAGTTTTGAAAGTCATCCATTAGTTCAAATCACAGTGGTACCACATTCTGTAATTTTTCTGGATGACTATTTTTATATCTTACTGTGAGAATTGGCCCACTGGGTAACTTCTCAGGATTAACAAGGTACTGGGAACTGGCGGAAACTCTTTGAATACACACCCTTTGTAAACTCAAGTTGAAAAATAGAAAGCTAAGAATGGCAGGAAGAAAAGGAAAGTACCCAAACAAAGAAAATACAGTGGAAGGCTGCCATGAGAAATAACCAACACAGGGAAGATTATTATTTCCAGAGTAGCTTGTTGCCTAAAGAAAAAGTTAGAAAGATCTTGGGACTAGTGTGTAGTGTTAATAAATGATTTGTTAAAAGCCATCATGTAACACTTAAGAAAACAAAATAAAACAGAAACCACCAAAACCCCACTCAAATCTATTATACCGTATTCTATCTTTACACGTTTTTACAGAAATAAAAAAATTTGATTATATCTCGCTCTTAAAGAAAGCTGTAGCTTTTAAGAAATGAATTTTAAAGACTTAATTTTTAAAATCCCCTAGGATAAAAACTCAAAAGAAGAAAAAGAAATTGAAGGGGTGCCCCATGTTTGTAAGGGAATAAATGAGGACTGAAAACATCCTTGAGGTATAATCATTCTCTCTTAATTACGTAACTCTCATCATTTGTTATTTAATTATATATGTTTTGGAAACAGCAGACTTGCTTAAATAAAAAAAAATAAAGAATAAGACTTCTACGCCAGTGAAAACAGATCTTCTTATGTTTGGATAAGACCAAGATGGTCCTACAAAAATCTGAAAAATCCGGAAATTTTATTTCAATTGATCATGTTAAATCTAAGCATTTCTAATTTTATGTAACCAAAAAAGGTGATTAAGGAAAAACAGTAACAATTATTCTGTCTCTTGAATAATAGCTTTGTCTTCAAAAATCAAATACTATACCCCTCTTAAAGGATGCCTCACACAGGAATTCTGACAAAATAAAAAGAAGGTATCTGTGATATGCCTGAGATTTCTGAAATTCTGAAGATTCCTGAGATGTGTTTGGAGATTTAATAAACAGACTTACACGTTACCATAAATTCTCTGACACTGCATGCAATGCTTTGCATGTATTTTTCTAAGAGGAATGTTTAGGAATTTTAAGACTCACTAGAATGTGGAAGTTCATAAGCGCAGAGACTTGTTTTTTTCATGTGCCATCTACAGCTCCTAGAAGAGTCTGACAAATGGTAGACGTTCATCTAGTATTTGTTGAATAAATGAATTCTCAAAGGGATATATGAGACACCTAAGGTTCAGGGCCACTCGTTTTTTACTGACAAATTTGCTTTTATTTTTTATTTATTTTTTTTTTAAAAAAGGTTTTATTTATTTGACACAGAGAGATCACAAGTAGGCAGAGAGGCAGGCAGAGATAGAAGGGAAAGCAGGCTCCCTGCCGAGCAAAGAGCCTGATATGGGGCTTGATCCCAGGACCCTGAGCTCATGACCTGAGCCTGAGGCAGAGGCTTAACCCACTGAGCCACCCAGGCGCTCGACAAATTTGCTTTTAGAGACTTAAAAATAATTAACCAACAATAACAAGAGTTAAGATGGATCTGCTGCCATTGTTTTAACTGCCCTACGTACAGACAGATCACACAGACAGATGCACCCATCTTAACCCTCTGACAACGGGGGAAGAAGTTAAATCATCTGGCTAGAAAGGGGAGAAGCTGGGCCTGGAACCCAGCTGTTCTGGCTTTTTAGCTCACCTTCTTAACCCAGACAAACTTACTGTAAAAGTGAGCAAATTCCCTTATCAGTAGTGAGTGACCTTTATAGTTCTTAACATATGAAAAAAAGGCTTTTGTCTTCTAGCTCTGATAACTAAAACTGACATGACAGACTTTGAAAATATACTTTTTCTTTTTACTCATACGGAAGTGCTTTCTTGGATAAGGGTTGTTCAGTGGGATTAAAACAGAAGTAATTGGGGTGCCTGGGTGGATCAGTGGGTTAAAGCCTCTGCCTTCGGCTCAGGTCATAATCCTAGGTCCTGGGATGGAGCCCCGCATCTTTGCTCAGCAGGGAGCCTGCTTCCTCCTCTCTCTCTCTCTGCCTGCCTCTCTGCCTCCTTGTAATCTGTCTGTCAAATAAAATAAAAAAAATCTTTAAAAAACAAAACAAAACAAAACAGAACTCGGGCCCTTCATGCAGACAGAGAACAACATGCAGACAGAGAAATATATATAATGCTCTTAAACATAAAAACAAAGTGAAGAAAATCTCAACATGTGGCCCTACCAGAAGTTATTCAAAGAAAAGGCATTTTCCCTAAATGCTAGTTGGATTCCAACATGTATCTTAACCATAAGACCTTGTACATCAGTGGTGGCTCTTACCCATCAGACTTGAGATTTATGATTTTGGCATATTTCCAACTTTGGGAGAGAGCCAAGGGACAAAACTTGTATTTGTCAGGTTTTCCCGTTTGGGACCTAGCGCCCTGTAGGGGATCTGCAATTTTAGTACATAATTCAGAAATCCACTGTACATTACCAACATCATAATTTATCTCACCCAAATGAAATTATAAAGAAGGTAAATCAGGCAGCAGGAAAAATGTTGACATATAATATAAATGACGCAGTGTTTTTGTTTTTCCCCCCCTATGCATAATGTTAACCAGAACACTGTAGAGCTCAGTATGAAATACCTTTGCTAATCATTTTTTTTTAATCATTTCTCAGAAACAAAACCCATTTGGGTTTCTCTATTTTTGTCTCATTTAGGAAAGTGCCCTTCCATCTCAAGACAATTAGATAACTATACAATGCCCAATGCTACTAATCTTCCTTTATTCTCTTTTTCCCTTCCAATAAAGAAAACTTACTCTAAACATACACAACAAAAAGGCAACCATGTACTATAGCAATGAACTGCCAGAGAATATTACACAGAGCAGACTCAGAAAGCAGGCCCCAGTGATGTCTGCCAGACAAGCAAGTGCCTCTAACTTTAATACAGACTTCAGCACTTGTCAGCTGAACAATTATGTACTTCTCATGTTAATTCTACTGCATACAGTATGACAGAAAATCAGATGACTTCTTCAGAAAAGATAGCTTTTTAATAAAATAATGTACTGCTATCACATTGTTTCAATCCAAATATGGCATTATAGTGCCATTCTAAAAATAAACTTAAGTCCCATGTGATATGCAGTCTTTTAGCTATGTTCACTTCCTTTTAGGGCTCAAGTTTCCCACAGGAAAATTATTCAATGTTTGGCAAAACGGTCCCAAATCATGTATAGATAAGGCATAAATGCTAACTGCACTGTCAACCTTTTCCTGCTTTGTTATTGTTGCTGTTTCTTCATAGTAATCCATCATGGAGAGGCCCAAGAAGCAGGAAATACTCATGAACTGTTACCTGACAAAAGTGAACACAAAAAGTGTCATTTTGATTAAAAAGTTGGTAGGGGAGGTAATCTATGAGTCAGCTAAATTTGAAGTCACAAAACTATGAAATACAAAGGCATATTCCAAACATTTGTTTGATAACTGTGATAATTTCCAAATACTTATTTCAATTATATTACTGAGTAAGACCATGTATCAGATGCCTTCTTTGTACAGCTTAATAAAGACTCTATTGTTTGACTTACACTATTTGCTTAAAGGTTTTATAAAGCATTCTATGTCCAGAACCAAATCTTCTTAAAATCACCCATTCATGATATACCACACACATGATCAAGATACATTCCTCAAGCTGTATTTTTATATAACCAAATAATCAAATTATGATTTCTAAGAAAATATTTGTATTTCATAATCCTTAACAAATACTCAGTTTTAAAGTTAGTTTCTTCTGAAAATAACTCTTAAGCTAGAGAATTAAGTAGCAAAAATATATAGCAACTACAGAATAGCTAGATATACTAAATGGCTAGAAGAGCTAGATATACTAAAATGACTTTACAACTCTACAGAGTTCCCAGCTCTTATAACAGTTAATACAATTGAGAATCTGTGTTTGAATGATATTAATCACAGACACCTTCATCTGTGAACTGCTGAACTGCATTTAGAATTCTGTAAGAGGTCTGCATTCATATACTTATTCACAAACTATATGTTCTGGGTTTTGATATCTATTTTAGTTATATATTTTTATAAAGCTTTCAGGCAAAAATTATGTTTTCTTGAGCCCCAATATATAAGAAAAATGTTTGAGATTTTACTATTTCCCTGAAAAATTAATCTTAAGAAACAATTACCAAGAAATAAATATTTAAATATTTAAAAGCTATCTTATTTCATCATTAATGTATAAAGCTGTAACTATATAGATCTTTTTTTTATCAGCCTAAAAACTCAAAACTTATCCGCACAAAGGTATAATACTAACCAAAGTCTATTAGCACTTTTCTAGTAATGCCTTTGTACATAGGTAGTAAGAGCCCTCCTGAAATTAAGTTTTTTGAATGTTTTTCTATTTAAAGTTCTTGGGAAACAGCACTTTTAAAAGCTACTGGACAAGCAGTGATCTTCAATTTTATTTAAGCAAAAACTTCACCCTCTAATCTCAACAGCAGTACAAGTACTATAAATAGCCATGCAAGCTTTCTAGAACCACCCATGTCATGTATTTTCACTTGCCCTAACAAACATTTCTGAGGTGGCTGCCAGTCATCAACAGAACTTTCTAACTAAGATATTTTAAATCTTAATTGGTTTGGTTGAAAGTGCCCATGGAAAATATTTAATAACACACCAAAATCTGAATACTTGTTTTCCTTTTTGCCCCCAACCTGCTAGCAACTCCCATTTTCTAAGCACTTGACAAATGTTGAACAATCCTTTGGGCTTATTTTGGTGGTATGACTGAGCCTAAGAGAGGTGTAGGACTGGGCAGGATTTGAGTCCCAACTCCACAACTAATTAAGTCACCACTCTGGGTCTCCCTTTCCCCATCTGTGAAAGGAAGGGTTTAGATTGCGACCTCTAAGCGGTCTTCTAGCCCTGTGACTTCAGGATTCTATATTATGTAATTTACCTCTTCAAAAATCTTAAGTCCATCTCCACTTCCTAATTAAAATCAAATCCCTTAGCCATTTATTCCAGACTAGGTCGTCCCCATTTATTTATCTTTTTTTCTTTTTAAAAAAGATTTTTATTTATTTGAGAGAGAGACAGCAAGTGAGTACGTGCAGAAGTTAAGGGGAGCAGTAGAGGGAGAGGGAGCAGACTCCCCACTGAGCAGAGATCCTGACGTGGGGCTCGATCCCAGGATCCTGAGATCATGACCTGAGCCAAAGGCAGACACTCAATTGACTAAGCCACACTGGTGCCCCCGCCAATTGCACCAATTTATCTTTCTGACCTTACTCTGCATTATATCTCAACTTGAAACCTCTGGTTTATCCATGCTGCCGTATTCACACAAGGAAGACAGCAGCACCTGTTAACATGTACCGAATGCTTACTATGGGCCAAGACCTTCACATGCATTAGCTCATTTAATCCTAATACTTGCATGAAATAGTGCTATTAGTTAAGGCAACAGAGACAGGGATTTCATACCTTGCCGTAGGTTCAGTTATTCACTAGCAGAGCTAGAATTCAAACTCAAGTCTGCCTCTCAAGCACATACTTTTCATCACTCATATTACATGGTCTGTTTCTTTTTTTTTTTTTTAAGACTTTATTTATTTGACAGAGAGCTCACAAGTAAGCAGAGAGGCAGGCAGAGAAGAGAGGGGGAAGCAGGCTCCCTGCTTAGCAGAGGGCCTGATGTGGGGCTCGATCCCAGGACCCTGAGATCATGACCTGAGCCAAAGGCAGAGGCTTAACCCACTAAGCCACCCAGGCGCCCCACATGGTCTATTTCTTAAGTGCATAAATGACCCCTCTTCATTCAGAGCTCTTTGAAGCTTAAAACACCCCTTGCCATGATTTCACTTTTGCCTAGTACAACTCATTTTTGAATTTCAATGAAAGGGATACTGCACCATTGCAGTCCCAAATTTCCTTTCTACCTCTAACCTACTAAATAAAGCTTTTACTCTAAGCCTCAATGACTTTTTCCTTGATGAAGTACATCTAAATGCACGTACCTTAATGTCTAAGAATTGCACTGGAGTAATCCTCCAGCACAACATACTATAAAAGAAGGACAAAATACATAAAACACCAAGGTTCTGATGGCGCAAATCATTATGGCAGTACTTGAGGGGTTTATGATTCCTGCAAAAAGGGTGGGTCACTCCACATTCACCCAGAGCTTTCCTCTGAGTACATTCCAGTTTGCAGCAAGCCCTGGAGGTTACTGGGAGATTCTGACCTCTGTGTGACAAAGAAATAATAGCAACAATCTTTTACTGAATTTCTATGCACAATCTACATACTGAAAATGTATAGTGTCTGAATTTCACAATAATTCTAACAAAAAGGGGAGTAAGCCCATTTTACAGAATAGAGAACCAAGGGCTAGAGATTCCAAAATCCATGCTCTTTTCATTACTTTCTTCTTTAACTTAGGAGAAAAGTGATCCAAGAATATAAACATAAAGAGCTTTACATTAATGTAACATGCATCTGATCTTAAGCCAAACCCTTTAATGTTGGCATCATCATAACTCAAACATGAGTATACTTCTGAAGTTCAGACAGATTAAGATTACCTAATAAATAGCCAGAACGAGTACCTAAGTTCTGTTTTAACTTCATTTCCAGTGCTCTGTAGGATACAACACACATCCTCGGTACAAGGATGTTAACAATTCATGATGGTAACATAGTCTAAGTAGGAAGGGTTTCAATTACTACAAATATCATGTCATGAAGAAAAAGAACTTTTAAAAATGAAAAAGACTTTGGAGTCAGATTCTGCTCCCCAAGGGCCCATGAAAACAGAGACCCACAAATGGCCTTTTTAATTTTTTTATTTCTGGCCTAGCTATAAATAACTGGTTTTGGCAGTGGGGATTTCCCCAGTCTTTCTGGAAGAAAATTCATAAAGAAATCATGCTGTTTAATGCTGTAACTTCTGCTTTCTCCCCAATATTAATTTACTAATTCAACAGGTATTTATTAAAAGCTGAGAGACACAGAATTTAAAGTATGACTTTGAAAAGACTTACGTTGTTCAAAGCCAATACAGTCGTTTTGTAACAAACCATTAAGTCTTTCATTAAGTGATATCAATCATGGTAATGTAACATAAAGATGTGCTTTTTACTCTGCAAAGGGCACTCTCGAGTCATATGTTGCTTTGATAACTGTAGGTTACTTTATTAGTCTATTGTCTATAGATCTTTTGGGTTCCTCAAACTCTGCCCAGCTGGATACTTTCAGCAATCTTATACAAGGCGTGGGCCGAGATAACACTACAGAGATCTTACTTTTCCCAGAACCTTGCCCATCTCATATATGCCTTCTAAGGAAAGTCATCTAACACACATCTCCTTACCTATGAATACTGCATAGTACTTCGCGTTCCACTCATCATCTCATATTGCCACTTGCCATCTGATACTGTCTTGTACTATAGACACCTGCATACCAGTATTCATATACTCATCAAACACACACACACATTTGTTTTCATGATTTCCTTCCCAGGATGTCAAAGTAGATGCTTTCAAGTCTGTTATCTTCCCTTGGTAAAAACCAAAATTAAAAAATGTAAAAAGACCCAAACAGATACCTATGCACCATCATGATGTAGTAGATTGGAATCAAAAAGGTCTTACAGGGGCGCCTGGGTGGCTCAGTGGATTAGGCCGCTGCCTTCGGCTCAGGTCATGATCTCAGGGTCCTGGGATCGAGCCCTGCGTCGGGCTCTCTGCTCCGCGGGGAGCCTGCTTCCTCCTCTCTCTCTGCCTGCCTCTCTGCCTACTTGTGATCTCTCTCTCTCTGTCAAATAAATAAAAATAAAATCTTAAAAAAAAAAAAAAAAAAAGGTCTTACAGTCCCCAAAAAAGGCTTCCACAATTGTAAAAGAAGGATAATATATCCCCTTTGCCTGTCTTCCTAGGAGGATAAGAATAGGAAGTTGTTCTGTGTAAGACCAGAGACAACAGAGTGCTATAAGGTTCTCATTTTCTACTTTAGTATGTTCTAAACCCATGCTTTCTGGTTTCCCTCTATTTCTGCTGAAATTTATTTGCCTTTTCCTAAACGTGGTTTATGCTTCTTGTAAAAAATAATACACCTACTTATATGGAAAGGTCACAGTACAAAGCTTACATAGAAAAATAGCAGACCCTAGACCCCTCACTCCTCCCATCCTGCTCCCTGCTCCCCAGAAGCAACCATTTCTTCCTTTTTCTTTTTTCTTGGCTGATTTCTTTCTTATTTCTAAATATAATTTTATATACATATATATACACACACACACACAAACACACACACACATATATATAAATACTTAAATTGCTATTTTCTCTCTGTGTTGTGTGTGTGTGTGTGCGCGTTCCAGACTTTCTAGTATGGAAGATGATACTGTACCTGTTATAGTCCCCAAACTCACCCACCCGCCACATGCACTTCTCCTCCTTGACTCTCAATGTAATTTTGCTACAATTTTTAGTTAAATCAATACTGTTCTTAGCTAAATCACAGAATATACCATAACTAGACTTCCTGTGCTAATTTTCCATTTTGTCTGCAGTTACTAATTGCTCCTTTTTTCTCCTCAATATTCTATGTATATCTATCACCAATTCTTCCCCAACAAATCTGACAGAATTGTAAATGAATTCCTGGGGCATCTGGGCAGTTCAGTCAGCTAAACGTCTGACTCTTGATTTCAGCTCAGGTCATGATCTCAGGGTTGTGAGATCAAGCCCCTCTTTGAGTTCTGCACTGGGAATGGAGCCTGTTTAGGATTCTCTCTCTCCCTCTCTCCCCTTCTTCACACACAGCTATCTCTCTCAATAAATAAATTTTTAAAATTAAAAAATAAATAAAAAATTAAATAAAAAGAACGGCAAATTCCTCTCAGTTATTTTTTTCTAAAGACACACTTCGTAGTGCCCTCCTTCCTTCTACTCCAACTTGGATGAGCTGCCGTCTAGGTCTGCTGCACAGTTGATATCCCATGGCTTTCCTTCTCCATCACCATGGGAATTCTCTTCCCCTTGGTCCTGTGTTGGGAGCCCCCACTTCCTGGGTTGTCTATCTTCCACTTTTTAAATTTCAACCATTGTTCTGGAGAAGCATATCTTTTGGTAACTCACTGAGAAAGGATGTAAGGCAGGTAAATATTTTTGAGACCCTGCGTATCTCCAAATGGGTTTTTACTCTCACACTTGAAAGAAAGTTTGACTGGGCATAAAATTCTAGGTTTAAAAGAAAAAAAAAAAAACACTTGTTCAAAATTTGAAGTTATTCCCAGTTATCTCCTTGCTTCAATGTGGCAGGAAGTCCAGTGCTATTTAGATCTCTGTACTTAGCATGTTCCCACTCTCCCATCCTTACTCCAGACCAAGAAGTTATTAAGATTTTCCTTTATCTCCAGTGTTCTGAGATTTTATGATTCTCCATCACAGAGTCTTTTTCATACACCAACCTGGTCCTTTTCATTATGGAAACTCATATCCTTCAGTTCTAAAAATTTTTCTTCTGCTATTTCTCTGAGAATTTCATTTCCTACCCCCTGCATTCTGTTTCTGAAAATCATGTTAGCCAGATATTGGGCCTCCTCTACTGCGTCTCTGTCTTATTTTTAACTGTGTTATCATCTTTTGTTTCATTATCCAGCCTACTTCAATTTTACCTTCCAACTTTTCTGATTTAAAAAATACCTGATTGGGGTGCCTCGGTAGCTCAGTGGGTTAAGCCTCTGTCTTCAGATCTGGTCATGATCTCAGGGTCCTGGGATAGAGTCCCACATGGGGCTCTCTGCTCGGCAGGGAGCCTGCTTCCCCCTCTCTCTCTGCCTGCCTCTCTGCCTACTTGTGATCTCTCTCTGTCAAATAAATAAATAAATAAAATCTTTAAAAATAAATTAAAAAAATAAAATAAAAAATGCCTGATTATACTTTAAATCTCAAGAGCTCTTTCTTATTCTCTTCCTGTTCATTTTTTTTTTTTTTTTAAAGATTTTATTTCTTTGACAGACAGAGATCACAAGCAGGGAGGGAGAGAGGCAGGCAGAGAGAGAGAGAGGAGGAAGCAGGCTCCCCGCCAAGCAGAGAGCCTGATGCCGGGCTCGATCCCAGGACCCTGGGATCATGACCCGAGTGAAAGGCAGAGGTTTTAACCCACTGAGCCACCCAGGCACCCCTTCCTGTTCATTTTTTAAAAAATGGCAACCTATTCTCTTTTCACAGATGCAAAAGCTTCTCTGAAAATATATTTTGGAAAATATACTGGATTTACTTTTAAAAGTTTTGTGACTTGCATTGTTTCTATTTCCTCTGATTTTTGTTTGTTTTGTTTGTTTGGGCTCATGTATTATGTAAGATGCCTTTCTCAAAAGACCAGTGATCTTTGGCTAAATGTAAAAGAGGAGTAAATACGCTAATTGGAAGCTCTGTATGGATAGGTGGGATTTGCTGACTGAGAGACATCAACTTAAAGTGACTTGGGCAGGTAACATGACTGGTTTGGGAGCCGTCAAGTATCAGTTCCCAGACCAGACTCCTCTTATCTTCTGCTTAGAAGATTTAAAGCTGAATGAGAGCATTTTGGGAGCACAGAGGGAAAAGAAAACTAATTACTTAATACACAGACTTTTTTTTTTAATAAGAAAGGAATCACGTGATTCTTCTTTATAACTCTGCCAATTAATTGCAATGACTGACATATAGCACAGATTGCTGCATAAGGGCTTCTTAAGCTTTCCGTAAAGCCACTATTATTTCATAATAGAATTTTCCACACCTTCCAAGCAGTACCATCTAAAGCACATTCCTCTGAACACATGACTGATAGCATGTTAAGAAAAGAAAGGAAGATAAAACTAGAAAACTGGTAAAGACTGAAAGAAAGAAAACCCACAGAATTAGTCACCAAGCTAGGCTCTACCTCCTCTTTCCTTGTGACTGATTTTTATGGTATACCTTATCTGGAATCAGAGCCAAGAAGGTGACGTGATCCAAGTACATATTCCTATCCAGGCCAGGAGAAACTGGCAGTTTGACAGCACCGCCATAAGTTCCCTTGGCCCAGGCTACAGGGTTTCCAGGAGTAGTTACCTGGCATACAGAGAACGCACATTCCCAAACTGGTCTTTTGGTCCTGCAAAGGTATCTTTTATCATTTAGAATTAAGAATAGCCTTGAGCAAAGAGAAGACTGCTTGCTTATAGGCTCTGGCCCCCATTTTGAACACCACTGCTTTATAATGACTAGAAGTAATATCTGTGATTAGAAGCGATAATAAGAATGAATCATTCATTAATTCTGTAGAGTTGACCAGAACTTGCTCTGAGCCAGGTCCCATGTTAGATTTTGGGGATAAAGAGCTGAAGTGATACTACACTGTTCCTGCCTTTAGAGACTTTACAGACAAGTAAAGGAAGTAAATGAGAACAGTTTTATACTGAATTTAATGTTACTGTTATTTTTGAAAGGTGAGGGTTTATCATGCCTCTCTTCCCAAATTTGGGATTGCTAACCCGCCCTGAGCCTCTAAGACCTTAATGTGGTGGGATACCATATCCTTATGTGGACTTCTTCAGATGTGAAACCATGGTAAATACAAATAATAGTACTTGTGTTTTTATTGCAAAGCACTTCACATATTACAAAGTACTTTTAAATCCATATCTAATTCAATTATCAAAGTAACCTTATGAGGGATGAGGAGATTATCTCCTTTTATAGAAGAAATTAAATGCTGGGTGCCTGGGTGGCTCAGTTGTTAAACATCTGCCTTCGGTCAGGTCATGATCCCAGGGTCCTGGGATTGAGCCCAGCATTGGACTCCCTGTTCAGCGGGTAGCCTGCTTTTCCCTCTCCCACTCCCATGCTTGTGTTCTCTCTCTCTCTCTGGGTCCATCTCTGCCAAATAAAATAATAAAATCCTTTAAAAAAAGAAGAAATTAAGTGCTCAGAGAAGTGACTTGCCCTTACAAAGCTAGTTAATTTGAAACAGAAACCTAGATATTTTATTTTCAGTTCAAAGTTCCTTTTAATCATATCATGATGCACTCGTCACCCAAATTTTGAAGAAAAGCCTAATGACTCATTTGCAACTATAAGAAATGACTAGGATAATGCCAAGATCTGCAGAATGTATTAATAATGTGTACATTTAATATAAAATTAGGTTTCCTTCAACCTGAAATGGAAAAATTATACAAAAACAACAGAGAACAATTTGTGAAGACTTTAAAAAATCATAAATGCTACAATTCTCCCATCCTTAATCTTCCCATAATCTGCTCATATAACAATAAATTCTGGTTTGCCAATAATTTATTTCATAAGTATTCTATGGTACAAAAACAGCGAAATTAAAACATTTCCCACAAAGCCACTGCACAGATTTTTCAATCAAACCTGAAAGGCTGAGGAAACACTCCCAGAAACCACTCTGCTGTCTGGGAACTTGTAACCCTGTTACTTCGATTTCAAGTTCAAAGAGTGGACAATGCATTTATAGTACAAAAATTCAAGTTTTCCCAATCTTTAAAAATACTAAGACCATTATTCAAGTAAAAAGGAAAAGCCCTTAAAAAGGCTCAAAAAGAAATCCATCAAGCAATAACGCTTAAAGAAAACCCTTTCCAAAATGGAATGTGGGAGTGCGCAGATCCATGAGCAATTTAAATATTCTTTCCGGTGTAAAACAGTTCTTTCATTAAAGCAGACCACTTGTCTTTTTGTAACTGTTTTTCTGTTCTAAGAGAAAAACAAAACACATCTCCTCTGAAATCATGTACAACTAATTTACAAACATAACAATTAGTTATTGTCTTATTTGAACATTTACTATGAAGCAATTTCAACACAATCACCAAAAGCTTATGCTTCCTCTGCTATCAGTCATATACCATATATAGTTAAATGCACTGTCTTGCCAAGGCCCAAGGTAACTGAATCTAAAAATATACTTTTCTTTTTTTTTCATTCTGAACTAGCCAGATTGGTATTTAAACCAAACGTCATCAAATGCTGCAATAAATTTGCCAGGATGAAAAGGTTATTTAAATACAAACTGTTCAAATGTATCACAAACAAAAAAGACTTATTGATTACATCCAGGCTCATCCCCCAACATGTATACACATAAGGAAATAAAAATTAAAAAACAAAAAAAAACAACAAAAAAAACCCAGTAAAGACACTGAAAGTGAGAAAGGAACTAATAACTAAAAGAAAACGCAGACTTTATATAGTCCAATGAAGGCAAGATAAACAGGAAAAACATCTGATATTAAGCAAATTATCATCAGCTGGGGGGGTGGGGGAATTTTTCTTTAAAATTACTACACATACTTAGTTTCTACTTTGGTTTTAGGCTGAGACAGTGACAGATTTTAACGTGAAAAAATATTTCTAATAACATCTAAATTTGGTACTAGGACAAAAGAAATTTAAAAATCTGTTAACAAAAGCTCTTATTAAAAGAGTTGTCTTCTGAGTCATTAAAAAATCAGCTTGAGGGGTGCCTGGGTGGCTCAGTGGGTTAAAGCCTCTGCCTTCAGCTCAGGTCGTGATCCCAGGGTCCTGGGATGGAGGCCTACATCAGCTTCTCTGCTCAGCGGGGAGCCTGCTTCCTCCCTCTCTCTGCCTACTTGAGATCTCTGTCAAATAAATAAATAAAGTCTTTAAAAAAAAAATCAGCTTGATTAGCCACTTCCAGAAAATCAAACAGGTATTTTCTCTTTTCCATAAAATTTCTGTAAGATCTGTACCAAAGGGTTTTCTCTTTTCTCACAAGATGGAACTCCATTGCAGGAAAAAATTAAAAGGGCTCAGCATCTGCAAAAGTAAAAATCTACTGATTTAACATCAGTTTTCTATATATACATAAAAAAAAAATCTTTGAGATTCTTATTTTGCTAAACTAAAAACTCATAAGCAAACTGCAAATCTGAACAGGTTACATTCTCCAACACGTATGAAAAGGGAATTTTGTTTTTTTTTTTTTAGATTGGTGCCACATAAATAAAGGAGAAATGCACAGAACCATTTTTCAGAATCCAAGAGAAAAGGTTTTCCAATTCAAATGGCAATTTAACAGCCATTCATTGTTAAAATAACTTACAATTTTAATGAGTTTTAAATATTGAAACAGCTTAGAATCAAGTTTTCTAATAGTAAATATAAAGAACAAGCAAGCAAGCTTTTGGGAAGAACTCAGAATCTGAAATTTCAATGTTTATGTAACACTCACTTGAAATTAAGTAGTTTAAGTAGAACACATATTTGAGGTTAAAATCAAACTAGTATCTAAAACCTAAAATCGTAAGACTGCTGTCCTTCACTCTAAACGGGGGCAGTAGGTTTTCTAATATATGACCAAAAAGACCCCAAAGCCTTCTCCCTGTTTTATAAATATCCATGTCCTTTCTTGGATTCAAAACGCCACTTTAACCCATTTCCCTTGGGTTTCTTCCATCTCACTGAATACCATTGTTGTATTCAGATTATAACATCTAGCCAAAGGCAGAGATCATGTAAGTCCCCTGAAGACTTCCAAAACATTAGAACCAGCAGAAAAAGCAGAGGAAATACTCTCATGCCTGGAGATCCTGGGAAGTCCTTCTCTCCTTTTAGAAAAATAAACTTCTTATTCTAAAGATAATCACTCGAAGAACAAAACAGCACTAGTACATACAAATATACGGCACTCTCAATAATTCTACAGAGTTAACAGTAATAACATCCTATAGGTTTTGCTAGCACTTTGGCTTAAAAAAAGGGAAAACTAAGTAAAGAACTGTTATACCAAAGGACTTTTTCTTCCTCAGAAAGAGAATAGCAATAAAGAAGTCCTTTCTCATTCTCCTTCTCTCATTCAAATGTGCATTCCTTAACACTAACTAAAAAAGAATGTTCATAAAAAGAATTAGATGCTACTTTGTTGATTCCATTTAACCACAAAGAGAACATCTCAATCCCCTTCTATTTTCTAAGAGTACTAGTTAAATATACAGTATATTTTCTGACTCAGATGCTTAGGACACCTTTCTCCCAGATAGTCTGATATTTCCAAACTCTCTGGATTAAAAAAAAAAAAAGATAGAGAAGACTAAAGATTTACTTTTATATGTTTTCACCATTACACAGAAAAATGGCAGCAATTAACCTATCTTTTGTTTTTCAGCTTATTGAAACACATTTTGCTGTAAAGAGCAATCTAAATTCAAATATTTTCAATACACACATAAACAAAAGCATGGGCAAAAACACAACAACACAATCATTCTCTATGCACACGTTTCTTTAGATCTCCAAGAAGCATGGCACGGAGAGAAGCTCAATTTTTCATAAAAATTACATGATTTGACTGCACTTTTGCTTCATTTATGGTACACTGCAAAATTTTAAAATTAGTGTTTAGGTGTTCACATTTTTCACTGTACTGAGAATTCTCTCATGAGAATAAGACATAAAAAACATAAAACATTTGGCTTTCTAAATGACAGTGCTAAAACTTGCAGTGTAGTTCTACTTTGGCATATATAAAGAAAAATTTTAAATCCTGTTAATTTGTCACTGGTTTTGAATATTCCACATTAAAAGAATTCAATTGCATATGCAGCCCAAATAGCTGGAAAGAACCCAGAAAAGCGACAAGAAAATGACTTTTTAAAAATGCTGACGCTTCTCACACCCAGGTTCAGTCATGCCCGTTGAAGAGAGGTATTAGATATGGCTTTATTTATTTTAAATCTTAAAAATGTAGTCATTTCTGTGACATTCCAAAATCTGGAACCAAGAGCAATTTATCTTCACCATCCTGATTCTCCTGGTGCAAAAACACTTTTTAGAAAATAATTTCTGCAAACTTAGAGGGTATTTTCGAATGATCATTTGTTTGCTGTTGCTTAGAGTCTAATTATTTCGTCCCAGATTTCCTAGTGCAACAGGAATACAGAGAGAAAAAGGAAACACACAAACACACACACACACACCCCACAGTGACCCAGTGTGTCTGAACCACTTCAGATATGGCATCCATTAAGGGGGTCTTTGCTCCTAACTGTGTAAGGGTCCTTAGCTATGGTCTGATTTGCGCAAGAAGTACACATGGCCCCTGAGAGGCGCTTTAGTCCCCTTTGGAAGACACTGTTGGAGAGACTATAAATGACACAGTTGCAGAAACTGTTACTAATAGCAAGCCAGGTGGTCAAGAAGGAGGCGAAGCGGTTGCTGTGGCCTGTGGAGCTCTCCAACAAGAAGTAGATGATGTATGGCAACCAGAGGATGTAAAATACACTAGTAATTCGGAACAGGACCATGGCATAGCGCTTATCGGGACAGGTCTGCACCTCCCCAGTCTCCCCACTCTGGCTGCTGAAGCGGGCTTGCCTTTCGCTGATCTCCTTTGTGTGCTGTTGGCAGATGCGGAAGATGTTGAAATAGGTGAAGCACACAATGAGGGCTGCCGGGGCATACAACATCACCACGATGAAGAGGGTGAAGTAGGGGTCGGTATGCCAGGACTCTGCACACCACTGAAACACATCTCCATGATATCCAGGTTTGCCCCAGTGGAAAAAGGAAGGCAGGAAGACCAGGGTGGAATACAGCCAAATCAGGAAAATACACAGACGTAGTCTCCAAGGTGTAACCAGGGTATTATAGGTTAAAGGTTTAGTGATGGCAATATATCTATCGATGCTGATACAGGCCAGAGAGGCCATGGAGACACTCTTCAGAACGGATACTACAAAACCGAATACCTGGCAAGTCAAAGACTCCTCGACTGGAAGGGGGTAGTGGAGGAGTGATAATGAAGGGACCAGGCAGCTGACCCCAACCAAGAGGTCAGCATATGCCATAGTCTGAATAAAATAACTTGTAGTATGATGGTTCAACAAAGGTGCGCAGTGAAATACAAAAATCACAATGATGTTGCCAGAAATAATCAATACAGTGAGAAAGACAATAATCAACACTTCCAAAAGGCAAAAATCGACAGTTTCCAAATTGCCAATCATCAAGAGGCAAAAAGGGTGGCTGCTCTGATTACCATCCAAGGTAGAGTTCATCTTGAGCTTGGGAGTGATCTCTCACTTCATGCTGCCGCTTGGCTGCTGCCAACAGTTCAAAGGAGCAGCTGCTGTCATTGCGGTCAGCTCTGTGTGTCTGTAACAATGCCAGAGGAGTCTTAGTCCCCAAGCTCCTGCCGCTGCTCTGGTGCATTGCCTGCAGTACATTTCCCTTTTAAATCCTTCTTGGAATAGGGAGAAACAGCAGCAGTTGTCTGGCCAGTCCCAGATGTGGCCATAGTACCAGGTTTACCATACACATAGCACCAGGGGAGTAAGCCAAACTCTGGGTACAGTGTCTTCAGGCCAATGAGGGTAGGGGTAAGGGCAGAAGAGAAGGGAGGAAGATTAGGAGCTTCAGCAGGAGTTGTAATGAGTCTCCTCTGAACAGCTGATAGAAGAAAAGGAGAGAGCATTTTACATTTTGCATCCAATGCCCTAATCAAAGAACCTGGCTAGCTCAGGCTGGTATCCACCCTCCCACTCCATCCTACCCCACCCGGTACAACTATTCATGGCTACTCTCAGCGGCACCCCACATAACTGGTCCTTTACTCTACAGAGGAGGAGCAACAACAGCAAGCTTTCGTGATCAACATAAAACAAAATCAATTGCGAACCAGATCAATCTAACCCCATTCTTTTCATTTGAGCCTTCTGGGGGAAGAAAAGGAATCTGCGCAGAGCATTTCTGAAAATATTTTACTAGAACTACCACTAATAAAATTACTTAAGGTAATTCATTTCTTTCATTGATTCCAATGTAATATTTCGCCTCTCTGAAAACATTTCAACAGAATTTATCTGTCTAGCTCGATTCCAGAGTGTTACCTGTAATTCTGCATGCTGCAATCCAAACAAAAGCCACAAAACATCCTTAACAGAAAGCCCTGCAGTGCAGGAATGTGCCTCAGCCCCGTTTACTGCAGAACTGAGACACAGAGGGAGGGGATAAAGGAGGAGGAGGGGAAACGGGGAGAAGAGGGGGCTTGGGAAAAGGAAGAAGGGGGGGAGGGGAAAGAAAACGCCTGTGCGCACACACCCTACGGCATCCTTAGCAGCTCATTAGAATTCATCGCCAGAGAAGTGGTCCCTGATTTCCCGACTGCACAGTGGGGGAATAACTTAATATGCCTGCAGTGCAGTGTTGGAAAGCTGTTTCCTCGTCTGTCTGGAATCCCCCTTTTAGTAGATGGAGTTTAGAGAAGGGGTTGTAGCCGGGACAGAATGCCAACCAGGAATTAGATTGAAACACGCCGCCAAAGGGGTAATGGTGAGAGGAAATTCCGATTTTCTTATAGCATTTTCCTCAAGAACAAAGAGCAATGCTAAAGAATGAAAGTGTATTAACCATGCATGGCAACTAAGGACTCCTAATTCAGTAGCACAAGAAGTTCTAGCTAGAAGGCTAAATGTTCAGCATTAATTTCCTCTCATGATTCACTGGATATTGGTTAATTTTAAGAAAGATGACAAAAATAACAAGCAAACTTAAAAATCAGCTTTTCAAGAGAGAAAGTAAAGAAAACCTCACCCATTCTCAACACTGAGGAAACAGCACACAAGCACGCTGTCCTATATTCAATGCTACCTTATGGCTTTGAGATGCCATTTCTTGCTTCTAGTTTACTAAGAAGCAGTGCACAAAAATACACACAAAAAGGGGACAAGTAAATATAACCACTTCCACTCAGGCTTTAAAACTGCAAAAGTTTCATGGTACAAATAAGCTTATGTATCTTAGAATACACAATCTTGTTTGTGCCTACTTTAAACAATGCAAGTTGGGATTATATTGTGGGATATATTACACTGTGGCAGGATTATATTCTGGTAATGTCATAAATGATGACAATTTTTTTCAGCTAACTGGAAATGTGTACTTTTCATACTTTTTCCTCCAGGTATCTTTGGACTCTCGATTCATTCTTTTAAGTAAATTTCCACATACCCAGTAGGGTGGAAGAAAATAAGCAAAGGCTGGCATTTCTAAGCATTCTAGAAAGACGGCACACCTGGGCAGGGATACACGTTATGTCGTTCGATTTCCATTTTTTATTTGTCTCACATATATGCTGCCTCACTAAAAGCAAATGGTCTCCCATGATCAGAATTCAGTTAATTGTATCTTAAGAGCTAAAGCACTGTGCTTATTATAGGAAGGCAACACTAAAAAAACCTATGGAGCATAAGCTTGATAGCTGTATTTGAGAGATCTTACTGGAAAACATGGCAAAGTGTGGCATATAAAAAACCCATGGCACTGACCACCCATCTGGTTCAAATCCTTGCTCTTATATTACTCAAGCTTTTTTACCCTCAATTTCATCATCTGTCATATGAGGACCATACTCCCTACTTCACAGTTACTGCAAAATAAAGGAGACAGTGTATACATACAAAAGCTTACCAATACTTAGCATGTAGTGGGTATAAAACTTTATTCCCTTTCTTTTCCTAGAATTAAAATACCCTTCTACCTAGGTAGTCTGTGTTTTCCTGCCAACCATGCTGCACTGCTTGAGGATGGGCTCCTCTGATTCCTAAAGTGCCTCTCTTACTGTGACTGCCCGGTTCCGAGGCACTGGGATACTCTGGATACTTTGCTGTCACACATTCCTCAAATACAATGAGGCTACACGTATGTAAGGCAGTAAAAAACGAAAGATGATATGACATTAATTATTCCTCTACACTAATTATTCCTCTGCCTTTGTCTCCAGCTCTGACTCTACTCCTGAGCATTCTTTCCAATTTATAATTTGCCTGCTAGTCTATATACATCTTAATGTCCCGTAGACTTCACCCACAGCATGTCCAAAATTAAACACATTTTTCTCAACAAACTGGCCTCTTTTTCTTGTTCCAACACTCTTACTCTTACTTTTTTCTAAGCCCTCAGGTAAGAAACTTAAGGAATTATCTTGACCACTCTCTCCCCACTCAATGTACTATTCTTACTCAACAGGTTCCTGGGAATCTGTTTCTACAGTGGCTCTCAACTCAGTTTTTAGTACTTTAGGCCATCATTACATATTGTCTGAGTTTTCTAGTCTTGTTCATTTTTCTGATCTATTCATTTCTGCCTAAATATCTAATAGCATATGCTTTATTATGGTACCCACAGTTCAAGAAAAGTCAACGGCTCCCTAGTGCCTCTCCAAGCTGATCTCCCTGTTCCATACCCTACCCCCCCAACACACCTTGCCCTCCAGACTAACCAGGTTACACACTATTCTATACATTTACCACACACTTTGTTTTTGGACTCTCATTGTTTGAGTGGTTAATGCTGAATGAAAAAAGGAATAATTTCTGACAGTTACATTTCAATAAATAGAAAAGCCATTCACCAAAGTCAGTAGCACAAGCTTTTCTAACCACTTGTGAATTTTGTCATGTAACTTATTCTCTAACTCGGGTGTCTCATGTATAAAACTAGACAGTTAAGCTGATAAAAAAAGAGACGTCACATTGGTTAATAGCTTGAAAGAGTTAATGTAATAAAAATACAAGCTGTTACATTACTATCACTAGTGTAATAATAGTTCTTTCAACTTCATTTCTATTTTAGTAAAACCATTAGTGCTATAATCAAAATATTCATACAAGAAACTCAAAACAACAAAAAGTTTGAGAGCCACACTTTATCAAATCAGTCAAGAGTTAAGTGTTTTGTTTCAGATTAAAGAAAAACATTTTCATCAGGAGAAAAAAATTATTAAGGACATAAAGTCGCAATAAATCTATGTCCTCAAAAAAAATCTATACAGGGGTGCCTGTATAGGGCAGCACAGTTAGTTAAGCCTCTGACTCTTGGTTTCAGCTCAGGTTGTGATCTGGAATAATGAGATAGAGCCTGGTAGTCAGGTTCCCTTCTCAGCATGGAGTCTGCTTGGTACTCTCTCTCCCTCTGCCCCTCCCCCGTTACACTCTCTCTCTAAAATAAATACATAAATCTTTTCAAAAATATATATATAAACTACCTTTTCATTTTTTAGAATTTTTATTTAAATTCTAGTTAGTTTACTCTGTAATATTAGTTTTAGGTGTACAATACAGTGACTCAACATTTCCATATAACATTTGGTGCGCATCACTTATTTAACCTATCCCCCCTCCCCACCTCTAGTAACCATCAGTTTCTTCTCTACAGTTAAGAGTCTGTTTCCTGAGGCTCCTGGGTGGCTCAGTGGATTAAAGCCTCTGCCTTCGGCTCAGGTCATGATCCCGGGGTCCTGGGATCAAGTCCTGCATCAGGCTCTCTGCTCAGCAGGGAGCCTGCTTCACCCTGCCTCCACCTCCCCCCCCCCCCCCCCCCCCCCCCCCGCTTCTCTGCCTACTTATCATCTTTGTCTGTTAAATAAATAAACTCTTTAGGGGCGCCTGGGTGGCTCAGTGGGTTAAAGCCTCTGCCTTCGGCTCCGGTCATGATCTCAGGGTCCTGGGATCGAGCCCCACATCGGGCTCTCTGCTCCGCGGAGAGCCTGCTTCCTCCTCTCTCTCTGCCTGCCTCTCTGCCTACTTGTGATTTCTCTCTGTCAAATAAATAAAATTTTATAAAAATAAATAAATAAATAAATAAACTCTTTAAAAAAAAAAGTCTGTTTCCTGGTTTGCCTCCCTCTGCCCCCACCTTTTGCTCATTTGTTTTGTTTTTTAAATTCCACATATGAGCAAAATCATATGGTATTTGTCTTTCTCTGACTTACTTCACTTAGCATAATACTTGCTAGCTCCACCCATTACTCATTTCCTTTTTAAAATTACGCAGTCTTGGACACCTGGGTGGCTCAGTTGGTTAAGTGTCTGCCTTCAGCTCAGGTCATGATCCCAAGGTCTTTGGATTGAGCCCCACATCGGGCTCCCTGCTCAAGCTGAAAGGCTGATTCTCCCTCTCCTGCTCCCCTGCTTGTATGGTCTGTCATATAAATAAATAAAATCTTAAAAAAAAATAATGTAGTCTCATGATATATTTGTGTTTTTTGGTTAAGAAAAAAGAACAGTATTTCTGCATATACATGTAATTGGAAGGAAGCACAATGGAAATCAACTCTACTTTTCAGTCGATCGCGGGTGGGTTAATGAGAGATTTTTTATTTTATGTTTTCCTATAGTTTCTAAATTTCCCAATTTCTTTGTATAGTTGACCCTTGAACAACACGGGTTTAAAGTGCACAGGTCCATTTACAAGTGGAGTTTTTAAAATAAATACTGTAAATGTATTTTCTCTTCCTTATGATTTAATTAACATTCTTTTCCCTAGCTTACTTCATTTTAAGAATTCAGTATTTAATACATGTAACATAACAACATATGTGCTAATCAACTGTTTCTGTTATTAGTAAGGCCTCTAATCAACAGAAGGCTATTAGCAGTAAAGTTTTCAGGGAGCCAAAAGTTATATGTGGATTTTCAAATATGTGTGTGTGGGGAGTCATCACCCCTAACCTGAATGTTGGTCAAGAGTCAACTGTACCATTTTTATAATCCGGTTTTATTTTTTATTTTTTTTAAGACTTTAAAAAAATTTATTTGACAGAGAGACACACAGTGAGAGAGGGAACACAGCAGGGAGAGTGGGAGAGGGAGAAGCAGGCTTCCCCCCGAGCAGGGAGTCTGATGTGGGGCTCAATGCCGGGACCCTAGGATCATCATCTGGGCCGAAGGCAGATGCTTAATGACTGAGCCACCCAGGCACCCCTATAATCAGGTTTTAAAAAACAGCCAAAATAATATATAACATGTCCCTTTCGGTAAAGCTAACAAAAACTTTGACCATGAGATGTCTTCCCAGAGTCACACTGAATGGATGATGCCAGGTTTAAGTCACCTACTTCATGGGACTGAGTTCCACTGGTCCTTATGCCATCACAGCATCTTTCAGACAGGCTTTGATGCTCAATTTAACTCAAAACGGATGCTCAGAGCCCTAGTTAAAAATTCTTACAGAATGAGAATATAACTGGATAAGCCATGTAAAATGGCCAGTATTTAACCATTTCATTTCTGGATAAATATTTTCCGATCTACAAAAGTGGCAACTTTTGTATGGTTCAATCTAATACTAAAAAGGAAATAAGGCAAAAAGAGGAAACATGAAACAAAAAAGGGAAGTGACTATTCAAGTTATATTTATTCTTCTCTCAACCTATTCACTAGCTTAAATATTGCAGAGGAGAAAGGATCAATCTCAGTTCTTCAGATTCATGATACACTTCTGGGCATTACCTACTACTTATTACTCAGTAAAAATGAGCTTTAAATGTTGATTTAATTAACATATTATTTAAATGCATCTGATAGGGATGTATTTGTATCATGTCATTCCAAAACCAATCTGAGGTCCTCTGACTCATCTTCTACTCTTCCCTCTCTCCCATTTATCTCCCTCATTCAGTCAATCACCAAATGCCAAGTATCTCTGGAACTTCTCTCACATAGTATCTTTCTCTATCTGTTCTGCCAATACTCCAATCCTCTCTTGCCTAAATTACTAACAGGTTTTGCTTCCATTAATCTTACCTCTTCTAACTCAACTGGAACGATCATTCTTTTTTTTTTTTTTTTAAGATTTTATTTATCCATTTGACAGACAGAGATAACAAGTACACACAGAGAGAGAGGGAAGCAGGCCTCCCAGGATCTTTGATGGGCCCGAGGTCCTACTATCCTTGAAATTCGTTTCAAATGATGTACCCCTTGAAAGAACAGGTTCGTTGTTTTCTTTTTTTAAAGATTAATTAATTTATTTATTCACTCATTCATTCACTCATTTATTATTTATTTGATAGAGAGGGAGCACAAGCAGGCAGAATGTCAGACAGAGGGAGAGGGAGAAGCAGGCTCCCCGCTGAGCAGAGAGCCCGATGCAGGGCTCGATCCTAGAACCCTGAGATCATGACCCGAGCCGAAGGCAGAGGCTTTATCCCACTGAGCCACCCAACTGAATGATTATTCTTAAACTAATAATGATAATAAATTTAATAATAAAAATAAGCAAACAATAATTTATACTTACTATGGGCTAAAACTGTACCTAGCATTTTCATGCATTACCTAAAGTTCATTTAATAGCTCTACGAATAAGGTACTACTATCATCTCATTTTACAGACAGGGAAACAAAAGTCAAATGCAATTTATTATCTAATGTTAAGGGATTAAATAAAGTAGGAATAAGGATTTGAATCAAGACAATCTAATCCACTTTTCATAGTGCCCTCTAATGTTTCAGTGACTTTCTATTGCTAAAAATCTCAAATATACCTTATTTAAGCTTTTGAAGATCCAGCCCCTACCTATCTTTTCTGGCCTCATTTCAGTTTACAACCTCTCTCTCTCACCCTTGAGCAAGCATTTTTCCCACTGACTTCTAACATCACACATGCCATGTAGCATCCTCTCCCACCCCAACAATCCCCTTCCCTCAATAATTTCTGAACAAGAGATCTTTTTGAAATCCTAGATGAGAAGTTCTTGTCTCATACCACATGGCAATATGTATTTTCTCTTCTATAACTCTTATATAATTTTATTTTAAATGGTTAGTTAATTGCTTATTTACCTCATTAGATTATAGTCTTTCCCAAACCAGGGAGCAGATCCATTTTATTCATGATCATATCCATGAAACCTAGCACAGGACTGACATAAAGTAGACTTTCAAAGGTATTTATATGGCTGACTAAACAACAAATGGCTAATAAGACAACAAGCAATTCTGCTTTTAGATGGGAAGATTATTTCAAGTAAAACCCTAGTATGATAACTGTTTAATTCACCTAATTATTAGATTGATGTTTACCTATCTGTAGGTCAAAAATTATCAAATATCAGATATTTTAATATGATCAAGCCTATTATGTTTCCAGTCTTATAATTCAGAAAACCTTTAGAACTCCCTCGACAGATATGACTTACAGAAACTCACTAGAGGGGACATGACATTACAGAGATGGGATAACGCAGACTTGAAATGATTTTTGCAAATAACAATCTAAGAAAAACTTATCTTAGTCCATTCACGTTGTTATAACAAAAACATCAGACTGAATGACTTATAAACAACAGAAATTTAGCATAGTTCTAGAGGTGAGGAAGTCCAAAATCAAGGTATTGGCAGATCTGGTGTCCCGTGAGGACCCATGGCCAGATACTACTATGTCCTCATAAGGTTGAAGGGGCAAGGGATTGAGTGATCTGGAGACTCTTTCGTAAAGATACCAATTACATTCCTGAGGGTTGCTCTCTTTAGACTTACTAACCTCCCAAAGGCCCACTTCCAAATACCATCATGTTGAGGGTTAGGATTTCGACATCTAGATTTTAGGGGCACATAAACATTCAGTCTACAGCAGACCAACTACAGCAACTGCTATATGGGAAACACAGTATAGTTCTGAAAACGGTACTCAAAACCCATTTTCCTATAGAATCAGGTAGCAAGAGTACTCAGATGTGAAATCACGTACTATTTTGGAGGGCAGGACTCAAAGATGTTACATACCTAATTTTCCAGAATTTTCAAGCCCAGAGAAAGATCAACCAATTACTGTAGTGACCTAATGTCAGAGACGAGGAAGTGAATGGCCACAAGTGCAGAACTCATTTGAGTTCATAAGCTAATGGCAGAGAAACTAGTACTCAGGCTTCCTAACTCTATGGCCAATGTTCTTTTTGCTAAACTGACCCCCTTTTGTTTGGTATCCACAGGCAGGTTCTCTGATTAAATACTATTGAATGTTTGACTTTTAACAAATCTATTAAAGAGATACTTGTAATTAAAACCAAAGCAATCTGTATAATAATGAAGTTATAATTAGATATTTAAGTTATTTCCCCAGACTGGTAAAATGTGGCTGGCCTCCAGGACCTCCCTCAGACAAACAAAAATGTAAATATTGATTACATGGACTTGTCACTAGTTTAGATTTTGGATAAAAACTTGAAATTCATGACAAAAGATTCCTATCACTGAAAGTTTATCAATAACACCACTATAAAAATAAAAGTAAACAGGTTTCAGAAAACACAAGGCTGACTGATGAAAAGAATGACATTGTTTCAGAATGTGTTGTTATTTCATTATTTTTTCATTAAGATAATCCATTAAGGATGCAATTTTGACATAAATCTTTGCTACTAAGCAACAAAACAAAACAAAACCAGAGTCACTGACATAAAAGGTGAGAAATAACCAAAAGGAAGGGCCAGAGTCTGACTCTGGAAGTTGGAGATCAGAAAGTGTCTCTATGTTCCTTTCATTGTCAACTGCAATTTATTTGATTCACCAGACCCAAGCAGCTATAGTTCTAACAACTGGAGCTAAGAGGGGTAGGGGAGTCCCTGTGGCTTACTTTTTAGGGTTCCTCCTCAATGAGTCTGACAAGTTCTATCGAGATACCAAGGTGGGTAGTTCAATATCAAGATCATAATGTTGATATTTTGTAAGAATCATATTAACGGCTAAAAAAAAAACCTCTTGATAAAATTTAGTAGACATTCTTTAATAAAATCTTCAAAGTCAAATATGGAAGAAATTCACTGAAGGACATGTTACTTACAAAAAAAAACCACAAAAATGAACAGCATGCCTTCCAAAAGACTGGAAAACTAAAACTGCCTTAATTAAAATCAGGAACTCAATAAGGATGCTAGTTATCACCATCATCATTTAAAATGTCTTAATGTTTCTTTTTTTTTTTTTTAAAGATTTTATTTATTTGACGGAGAGAGCGCATAAGTGTGTGTGGGGGGTGCAGGGGCAGAGGGAATAGGAGGCTCCCTAATGAGCAGGGAGCTGGATGTGGGGCTTAATCCCAGGACCTTGGGATCATGACCTGAGCTGAATGAAGGTGGATGCTTAACTGACTGCACCACCCAGGTGCCCCCATCTTAATGTTTCTAACATATAAACAAAACAAAGAAAATTAAACAGCCTGAAGAAACAGTGAAAAAAGAAGTGCAACTGTTTTTGTTGCTGACATAACTACATACCTGAAAATCTCAAGAGATGCTAATATAAAGTTAGGAGAACTAATCAAAATCAAGAGGCAGATGAATAGAGAGTTAAAAAAAAAAAAAAAAAGTCCATTCTCTTTTGTAGCAACTAGCATCCTGAAATAGAAATCAGAAAAAAATACTCCATTTGCAACAGCAAGAACACTCTAGGATAATTCTTAGGAATAAATTTAACAAAAAAGGCACAAGACATAAAGGAAGGCAACTCTAAAGTCTTTAACAGACATAAAATAAGATCTGAACAAGTGGCAAGACATACCATACTCTTAGATGTAAAGATAGTATAACAATGTAATTTATAGCCTAAATTAATATGTAAATTAAAATTCAAATTAGAATCCTTACATAACCTTATTAGGAGGCAGTGGTGGTGAGACTGAAGAAAAGGACTTAAAGGTTTATATGGAAGATTACATATGCAAGAATAGATAAGAAAAATATGAAATAAGAAATAGTGAGAAAAGACTTGATTTACCAGCACATATCAGAACATAACTTGAAGCCTCTTTAACCAAAACAGTACTGGCACAGGAATAAACAAACAGATAAACAGAAAAATCTAGAACTCAATTTTAGTATATGTAAGAATATAAGATCTAACAAAGATGGTAGTTCTATTCAGTAGGAAAACAGGAGCAGCACAACTGGTTATCCATCTGGGAAAAAATAAAATTGGGCTGCTATCATATGCCATGTACAAAAATAAATTCCAGATGGATTAAGGATATAAATATATAACATATACAATAAAAATCTTGCAAGAAAATCTTAGAAACTGCACTTAACAAAACTTAAAGGTAGGAGACCTAAAAAAAGACACAATTTTCTACATAAAAACTGAAAATGTTTTGTATGGCATGAAACCATCAATAAAGTCAGTAAGGAATTAAAGTTTTAGAAAGATATTTATAATGAAGATAAAGGACTAAATACATAATAGAGAGTACTTAGTTCTTCTTTTGGTAAACAATTTTTGCTTTATTTAAGTGATTTTCTCCCAACTCTGGCTTTAAGATTTCATGTTTAATAAAGAGGAAGAGGTAACTCAGAATAGTAAATCCCTCAAATTTACTGGTAGACAGAGAACTGCAAACTGAAGATATGCTGGTATCACTTATATCCACTGACAGCAAAAAGTTAAATACAGTTAGGAATAACTAACACTGTTTGGGATATGGGGGTACAGGTACTTTGTTACATTGCTGGTGAACTATGAACAGGAATAACAGGCTTTCAGAGAACCAAACTGGATATAAGTAAATTAAATAGAAAAATTAAGGGCGCCTGCGTGGCTCAGTGGGTTAAGCCACTGCCTTCAGCTCAGGTCAAGATACCTGGGGGCGCCTGGGAGGCTCAGTGGGTTGAAGCCTCTGCCTTCGGCTCAGGTCATGATCTCAGAGTCCTGGGATCGAACACCACATCAGGTTCTCTGCTCAGCAGGGAGCCTGCTTCCCTTCCTCTCTCTCTGCCTGCCTCTATGCCTGCTTGTGATCTCTGTCTGTCAAATAAATAAATAAAAAATCTTAAAAAAAAAAAAAAGATATCAGGGTCCTGGGAATCTCTGCTCAGCAGGGAGCCTGCTGCCCCCCCCCCCCACTCTCTGTCTACTTGTGATCTCTTTCTGTCAAATAAATAAGTAAAATCTTTTAAAAAACTAAGTAATCAGTTTAAAAAAACATGTGACCCTTTGATCCAGCAATCATACTTCTGAGACACTATTCCATAAAATTAAAAGATTTAGACACTTATAAGGATATTTATTTAGTAAAACACTACTTAGGCTAGAATCTGGAAACAAGTAAATGCCTACCAATAGAAGAGTAACTGAATAAAAATGTATACATAAAAACAAGTATGTTTATGTGTCCACAGGAAATTGTGTATGAGTATATACATGCCTGTGTTACGAAATTTTTATTTAAATTCAAGGATAGACAAGAAGACAGAATAATGGAAAAGAACCAGCTTTGGAATCATTTCTGAGTTCAAATTCTGCATCTATCATTTATCTGCTGAATGACTGTAAGCAAATTACTAAGCTTCAAAAAAAAAAAAAAATTACTAAGCTTCATCAAACCCCTGCTTCTTCATTTCTAAAACAGAAATAGTAATTACCACTTCACGGGGATTTTCTTAGAATAATGACATAACAGTTATAAAGTGCTCAATTTAGCATGTGTTACATACACTCAAAAGGGGCAGCTATTACTATTATTATATTTTTCCCTTCTTGAGATGAAAAAACAAAAAACAAAAAACCCCAAACATAAAACAAAAATCAAAAAAAGGGAGAAGAGTGCCTCTAAACCCCACTGCTTTTAAAGAAATAAGAAACACCTAAGGGAGCCTGAATGGCTCAGCTGGTCCAACTTTTGGTTTCAAATCAGTTCATGATCTCAGGGTCCCTGGATGGAGCACTATGTGGGGTCCTTGCTCGGCAGGGAGTCTGCAGGAGATTCTCTCCTTCTGCCCCTCTCCCTCCACATGCTCTTGCTCTCTCTCAAACACAAAATAAATCTTAAAATAAAACCTTAAAAAATATATATATACCTATGTATTTTCTATTACTGAAAGGTCATTTGTCCTTGGATTACAAAAGTCATATGGGAAAAATCCTACATATACCCCCTTATAAGACAAGCTTGACAATTAAAGCAAGATAATGATGAAGACATTCATCAGTTTTGTTTCCAAGTTAATTTGGGATGGGGATTTACTTTATAAATCAAATCACTGTTTGCTGCCTTAAATTTAGTCTTTGAAGAAGCTAAGCAAAAAACCCCTCAAGGAGCGCTGGGTGGCTCAGTCGGTTAAGTGTATGCCTTTGGCTCAGGTTCTGATCTCAGTATCCTGGGACTGAGCCCCACTCTCTGCTCAGCGTGGGAATTTGCTTCTCCCTCTCCCTCTGTGCATGCTCTCTCTCTCTTGTTCTGGCTCCCAAATAAATAAATAACCTTAAAAAAAAAACAACCACCCTCTAAAGGAATATTACAGGTGAAATTTCAGAATATAAAGCAGGTATCTAGCAAAGAACCCACATCCAGAAAAAATTAAAAATGTAATACATATATGTAGGTAAATAATGTCTATATAGTTACACTAATATGTACAAATCCTGCTCTTTTAGTCCATTTGGACCGCTATAACAAACACCACAGACTGGATGGCTTAAAAACAGCAGAAATTTATTGCTCATAGTTCTGGAGGTTGGAAGTCCAAGATCAGATGTAAACATGGTTGGGATCTGATGAAGACCCTTTCCTTCACTGCAGACTATTGACTTCTTGCTATGCCCTAAAACGATGGAAGGTGGTGAGGGACCTTTCTGGACCCTCTTTTATAAGGGTGCTAATCACTATCATGAGATCTCTGTCCTCATGCCCTAATCACCTCCCAAAGTCTCCCCCTCCTAATGCAAATACCATCACTTTTGTAATTAAATTTAACCACATAAATTTCGAGGGAGACAAACATTCAGACCATAACATTTGCTAAATGCAAGAATGCTCACAGCAGCTTTGCTCATAATGGCTAAAACTGAAAAAGAACAAAGCAAAACCAAACATCTATAATAGCAAAATAGATAATTTTCAAGTGTGGTTTATTCATACAATGAAATACTCTCAGCAATTAAAAAAATTAAAACAGGGTGCCTGGGTGGCTGGGTGGGTTAAGCCTCTGTCTTTGGCTCAGGTCATGATCTTAGGGTCCTGGGATTGAGCCCCACATTGGGCTCTCTGCTCAGGAGGGAGCCTGCTTCCCCCTCTCCCTCTGACTGCCTCTCTGCCTACTTGTGATCTTTCTCTCTGTGAAATAATAAAATAAAAAAATGAAGACGGCTCCTGATACACTCCCAAAATAGATGATCAAAAGAAGTCACGTACAAACAAGTACATGCTGCACAACTGTATGACTGCATTTAAATGAAGTTCAGGAACAACTGAAACTAATGGTATGGAGAGAAGAGTCAGAATAACGGTTATTCAAGGGCAGAGAAGGGGTGGTCATGACTAGAATGGGACAGAAATACCTCTCTGGGGTGCTGGGTATATTCTTCCTCTTAGTAGTAGTTACAGTGGTATATTCATATGTAAAATATCACTGAGTTGTATACCTCAAATATGTGTATTTTAGCCTATACACATTACAACCTTGCTGTGAAAATAAATTTAAAAAATTTTAAAGTAGTTTTCCCCTAAAAAAATTTTCAGAACAAAATGTAAAATGTCAAGTACCATTCCTACACAAGGATAACTGTAACTTTCAGGAAGGTTGGAAAGAAAGCAAACAACCTTATATTAAACAACACTGCAGTGTAAAACAAAAAGAAGCATTCACCAATATTATGAAGGCTAAGTAATTTTTATTTTCGGATCATCTACTAGCAATTTAAATAATTATACATCCATGAGAAATCTTTCTAGGTTCCAGCCACCTGCGTAACTGAAGTTTAAGGTGAAATACAAAGCGCGTGACACTGGCATATATAAAGCACCGATCAAATATATCAGATTCTGTTAATAAAATGATCTTTTACTCATCATATAATTACCAGGTTTCTACTCAAGAAACACCATTTTCATGGAACCAGAAAAACAAGATAGTTCATATTTTTAAAACTTATCTGTCTGAAAGCCATACCAAAAACATTAAGAAACAATTTTTGACCAAATGTTTCAAAGGACTTCAAAAGAAGAAGGAAAGATAGACATACAACTGAGAATTATTTATCCAAAATATAATCTGCCAACAATAGGAGAAAAAAAACCAAAACCAAAACCAAAACCAATACCCAAGTAGAGGTACCTTCACTAGCTATACCTGTTACATATCCTTATTCTCTGATGCCTCCATTCACACTCTTCCATCCTTCCATGGCTGGGGAGCTCTTTTCTGGAACTGGTCTTAAATGTTACATTACTGATAAAGACTCTCCTGTTCTCCCAGGCTGAATTAACCACTCCTTTGATGGTTCCCACTGCTATTTCAGACCATCATATGATCTGTGTCTACTGTAATGACAAATCATTGCTTTGTGTTTCACCTCCCAGCTCCTGCACTGAGGCTGTAATGGGCACTCAATAAATGCTGCTTGAACAATGACAGCAACACAATGGAGGGAATCAGAATACTAGTTCTTGAAAGAAAAAAACAACTGTCTAGAAACAAAATGATGACAACAGCAGAATTTTGATCAAATGAAAGTCATTTTCTGGTGAAAAAGGTCCAATTTTGTGTTCAAATGCCATTCTTTCTCTATAAGCGTTTTTTAAAGTAATAGTTTTATGGAGATATTATTCATTTAAGGTTTTAATACATCTTTAGAAGAACCCCACCTTTTGTCACATGAAAAATGCTGATGTTTTATTGAGGGTTCTGAGCAATTCATTCAGAATTGGTCTGGGAGTGGAGAAACTGCTTTCCAAAGATAAATACTTCAAGAATGTGAGAAAACGAAAACAAAAATTAAAACCAATGAAGACAGGCGCAAAGGCACAAAGCATCATTGAACTTGAAGAAAATTACTTTAAATTCTTATATGCTATACAAAGAATAGTTTTTATTGCTTTGCTTGTAAAATCATGAGGAATGTATGAACTTGCAAAGGGATACTATAAAAAATGAGAATTCTTCATTTTAGAGGAATGAGCTAAAAGGGAATACAACTGAAGAGAATAAAATCATGTTCTTCCAATTGTAGAAATAGGCCTTACCTACAAAGAATACATTTCTGTGAAGTGTGAAAACAAAATAAACAAAAGAATAGTTTTTCATACTGCATAGCACGAATGATCTAAAAATACAATAACATTCGGAAAGGATTCGGATACACAATGAGTAGAGGACATCCTTTGTTTCCAAGGTGAAGCCAATCAAGAAAGAAAACCTTTTTCCTTCCTTTCTGCGCCAACACTAGAAACAACTTTAGGCTAAAAGTGTATGTAAAGTTCTATTCTTATATTAGATAAAGGGATTATAAAATGTTCCCTGAAATCAAAGAGCCACACAATCTTTTCCTAACAAATTTCTAAAAGGATTAATGCTGAATTATCAGCCCCTTACCTTTGTAATGAGAATTCGGTATTTCTCTACCAGGTGGTCGTTGTTGTGACAACCTGCTAGCAGCTGCCAGACTTCTCCTCGCAGAGCTTCAGGAACACCGCTTCTTACTAAGGATGACAACTGCTTTGGTCTCACACTCAAATTGAGATGCCTAAAAATAAAGCCATAATCTGTAAGTGGATTAAAGGAAGATTCTCTAAAGAGTATTTTTTTTCCAAAGATCTTATTTTGGGGGGTCCTGGGTGGCTCAGTCAACTAGGGATCTGCCTTCGGCTGAGGTCATGATCTCAGGGTACTGGGATTGAGCCCTGCATCAGGCTCTCCGCTCAGCAGGAAGTCTGCTTCTGCCTCCCTTTCTGTCATCTCTCTCGCTCTCCTTCTCTCAAATAAATACTAAAAAAAAAAATCTTATTTTTAAGTAATCTCTACACCCACTGTGGGGCTCAAACTCAAAAGCCTGAGGTCAAGAGTCACACCTTCTACCAACGAAGCTGGTCAGGCACCCCTAAACAGTGTAATTTTTATGAAAACTAGACTAAATGATTTTCACAAACTTAATAAAGTTAAACATACTAAAATATGTTTTAAAATAAAGTTAAACATACTAAAAAAATAAAATTAAATAAATCTGTTGAATTGGATGTGGCCAAGATAACTAAAAGATTGAGTGGAGTAAAGAATTGTGCAGACTGTTTCCTAAGTATCTTTAAATTATTGCTCTATTTTTAATTTTTTTAATAAAAAGCAAAACTAGAAACTATAGCTTCATGATTGTGGTTTATGTAAGAAAAACAAAGCAGAATTCCAATCAGCAGACACAAAGCCAAAGATAAGGGCTGGCCTTGCATCAACATTCACAAGTGAGTTGTGTATTTATATGTTCTAAGTTAAAATAAATATAAAAATAAAGCTTTCAGCTGTTTTTATGATACCTTGCTTCAAGTAACATTTTAGAATGACTATGATCGATAAGAAAGTTTCTACTGTACTATGATAATATCAAAACAAATTATGGAAGTCTTTGAGCTTCATTTATTTAATCTATAAAATGGGGGGAAAACTTATCTTGAATTGTTGGTACCAATTTAAAAAGTAATTTGCATATAATCTTATTTGATCTTCACAATAACCATCTGAGGTAGGTGGTTAGTACTTCCAGTTTTACCGATGGAGAAAGCAAGCAGCTCAGGAAAGATGATTAAATGACTCAGGTAGTCTCAAACTCAGGTCAATAAATGCTCTGTTGGGTATCATGGCTTCTTTGTGTTTTGAAAGCCACCATTACTGAATCAGTAAAGCAGGATCCTGACATGGAAAGTCTTCTGTGACTACCAGATTTAAACAGAAGTTACTGATGACCACTCTCAAAATATAACAAGGACTCAGACTTTTCTCAAAACGTTCCCAGAATTCTAAAGAACAATGCACAGTACCTTTAAAAATGGTTAATTCTGTGATGCTAGTACCCTAACGAGGTAGCTATAGACAATTCAATATGGCTTCTGTCTTTGCTTAGGAAAAAAACTTACATAAAAGTTGAAGGATTGGGAGCAGAAAGAACAAAAGCAGTTGTTAGTTAATTCAAGAACTGGTTAACTATGGACTGTACGCCAAATCTGCCCACTGCCTATTTCTGTAAAGCAACTTTTATTGAAACACAGCCTTTTAAAATTGTTTACATATCATCTATGACTACCTTTGCACCAAAACAGCAGAGTTGAGTAGCTGTGACAGAGTCTACTGGGCTACAAAACCTAATATTCATGAGCTGTATCTATCAATGGCCTAAGTATTTATGACCTTGCCCTTTACAGAAATAATAAACCGAATCTAGGTTTATTTGCTAATCCTAGCTTAATTTATATTGGTAAAATTATTTTCAGAATAATTTTATGTCCTTGATTATATTAACTTTATTTACCCTCAACATACTATTTTATACCAACCTTAGTTCTCTTATCCACTAAGAGTCACATTAAAATATACTTGGAGAAAATTAGAGTTCAAAGGTACTATTACTAATATTGCCACCAAAAATCTAAGGTGGAGGGGCACTTGGGTGGCTCAGGCGTTAAGCATCTGTTTTCAGCTCAGGTCATGATCCCAGGGTCCTGGGATGGAGCCCCACATCAGGCTCCCTATTCGGCGGGAAGTCTGTTTCTCCCTCTCCCACTCCCCCTGCTTGTGTTCCTTCTCTCACTGGGTCGCTCTCTGTCAAATAAATAAATAAGATCTTAAAAAAAAAAAAAAAATCTAATGTGGAGTTAAATAAACCAACTTTAGGCTCGGATTTGCCTGTGTTAAAAATTCTAGGTCTCCCATTTACTAATTAGAATTGCCGACTAAATCTTTGAACCAGTTTGCTCATCTGTATAAATAGATACTAGTTCATAAGGCTGTTTTAATGGCTGAAATCAAGCACGAAACTTAGCACAATGCCTGGCATATAGTAAATGCATTAATTCTCACTACTATTACTACTAGTACAACATCCATTATTTTTAATTCACAATAGTCTTGAATGGTAATTTTAAAGGCCTGTATATTTTGTAAATGAAGAAACAGACTCAGAAGAGTTAAGTGACTTGCCCAAGACCACACAGCTTGGAAATAGGAGAGGCAGGATTTGAAGCCAGGCCTACTAGGTTACAGAATTCCATGATATTATGTTTCTTATCTATAGAACATATATAATAATGATGGGAAAAAGAGATGAAATGAATTAAAGAAGAGAAACAAACTATATTAGTATTTCTGAAGACATGACCCAAACCAGCAAAAATAGTTTCAACACCCTACAGAAACATGTGTAGACTTGGTTAATGTATTTGAGGAAGTGGAAGAAAGATATAGTATTAGTTAATTAACAAATAAATTTTAAAATATGGTAATAAAGCAAATTCCCAGCAACTGTGGTGAGTTCATCTAATAAAATCTAGAGTCTAAATGTTGGATCTGAATGATTTTAAATAAACTATTATGTAACCATGTCAAGATTCAATTACATTTCTATTTTAGAGTAGAAACCTTTTTATGCAGATGAAATGCCTGCCAGCAGCAGTCCAAACACTCCAAATTCACTGAACTGAAAATATAATTCTGATGAGAGCATCAGCAGGTTTGTCTCCTGACTGCTAAAGGAATATAAAAAATAAATGAGAACTGTATCCTGGAGGGGGGTTGGAGGGGGGGCTTCTGTAGAGTTCATTTACTAAAACCACTTGTATAAAGAAAAACCATGCTTTGGTTTGCATTCTCCTCCTGTACACATTTGACATTTCCCAATGTCTAACACGCTTCACTGAAAGTGTAAAGCACTGTGAGAACGTTGGAAGCAGATGCATGCCCATTTGTAGTCCCATCCCTTAAGGACATGGAAGATTTTTAAATGCTGAAACACAGTTTTCTAAGAATAGAGTGAAAGCCTTCAACAGTTAAATTTTCTGAGAAAAATCAGACCCCAAAGTAAGAGGCCCATGGGGAGCTTACATGACAACCTTAACAACCAGAAAGTCAGAAATAGAGAAGTGCTCAGATCACTTTCAAGCTTTTTTTAGCCCCAGCATATACTGGCATCCTACAGAGAGGAAAAAGGAAACTATAAATAAATGTCTTACCAACCCGACATCTCTGGTTTCATGAGGAAACACCTGAAGCTAGTGTATCCTTTCTAGACAGTCTATAAGGATAGTGCTTCTTAACACTGTTGTCAAGCTGACAAGAAATTTCTGAATTTTACAAGCTTCAGTAGGAAAAGTAACTGTTAGAGCAGTCAATATACAGCATGTTCATAACACTCTGTCATTTCAGGTAAGTAACACAGATAAGGAGAAATCCCACCTGAGGACTCTACTCTGGCTCTATGCATTGTGTGAATGTCTTCCAAACCTCCAATTATTGTGTACTGTCTAATTGTTATGTATTATCTTAACCAGTCAGTGGTTCCTAACCACGTCAATAAAAAGGAGCGCTTTCATGATTTATTCTCTCCATACATGCCATGTCTGAATTAATATTTTCTGCAGCCATGAGATTTTATTACGTTTCTGATATTCTGAAAGGTGATTTCAGGGGCACCTGCATGGCTCAGTCATTAAGCGTCTGCCTTTGGCTCAGGTCATGATCCCAGGGTCCTGGGACTGAGCCCCATATCAGGCTCCCTGTGCAGGGGGAAGCCTGGTTCTCTCTCTCCCACTCCCCCTGCTTGTGCTCCCTCTCTTGCTATCTATCTCTGTCAAGTAAATAAATAACATTTATTAAAAAAAAAAAATTAAAGGTGATTTCAGATCTTCACTACTTACCCTTATAAATCTATAAAAACAGAGATTTTAGAACACAAACCCCATACTTTGGTTTCTATAATAGGTTGCAAAAATAGAACAGTTCCAAAATTGGATATTATAGTTAGAAGAAGATACCCTATCCATAAAATGAAAATTACACATGAAAAGGAGAACTATTCTAACTTACCACTTTGACAGGAGTTCTCCCCATGTTTCAAGAATTTTTCCTGCACATTCTTTGGATACATCACCAAATCCACTCAAGAGAGGTTCATCATTATCTTTAATAAATAAAACACAAAAAAGGATAACAGAAGTGGCTATGCTAGCCAGAAGAATGAATGGAAACATAACAATCAAATTTAAAAGATTTTACTGGGAACGTAAAGTCTTAATTTCTATTTCTCTCCTTTAGCATACAGATATAAATACAAAGGAAATAAAAATGATCCTAGGTACAATGTTGCAGTAACCTCTTTATTTCCCTTTTGCTTTCCATAGAGTCCACATTATGTTAACTGCAGAAAAGAGCCATTTCTAAGACTCAAAATATGGTATCTTCTTTTTCCTTTTCCAAAGCAAACAACTTTATTCTTGAAAATATATAGCAGTCTTGTTTACCACAGTTTAAAAAATTACAAACAATAGGAGAGCAGCAATAGGAGGCTGGTTAAATTATGAAACATAGTTACAATGTAATTACATATTGACATGGGTTTACATTAATAATCTGGCAAAATGCCACATAAAATAAAAATATCAGGAGCTAATAAATCCTCACTATGATGAAAATAGTCTAGACTAAATTATACTAAGACATTACCAATTACAATCTGAGTGACAGAATTATGATTTCTTTCCCCCCTCCTTTATGTTTTCAGGACTCCAAATTTTCTACAGTGGCATACATTTATTATAGAAAGCACAAAAATATTTAAAAAGACCAAAATGAGTCGTTTCAAACTTAACTCTAGTAATTAAGAAAAGTAAACTCAAATAAGAATTTAAAGATTGTAAGAAATGAAGGCAGTAAAAAAAAATGACACTGATAAAGGCCTGTGAGAGGAATTTAAAAGTGTAATGAAAGGGGGAAACACGGACTAAGATATTTACATAATCAATCCTCTTTTGCTGAATACTTGGGGAGTTTTCAATTTTCTGCTACAAATAGTATCAGGAGGAACTTAACTCTTGTTTTTATTGGGTATATGCCCAGAAGTGGACTTCCTGGGATAAAAAAGGCATACTTTTAAGGATTTTGAAACTTAAGACAAACTGCCTTCCATAGTGGCTCTACAATTTAGTTCTACTAATAGGGGACAACGGTACTTCTAAGTGTCCTCACCAATGCTGTGTCTAAGTTTCCTGGCTTAACCTGCCTAAACAAAGTTTGGATCTTTATGCCTTAAATGAGTACATCATGAATTTGCATCTCTACTATGGACAGCTCAGAAATCCATGATACTTATTACTTCTTTACATTATAACACCTTGGACAGTAGCATCAGTTTTGATGGTGAGATAGGGAAGACACAGAATCAATGTAAGTGAGACCTCTTTTGCTACAAATGAGAGATAGGATAAATTAGGAAAAGAGAAAGGCTTGAGGGCATGAAGATAAACTTTCCCAACTTCGCTATTTGGCCAGAATTGCCCTACTTTCTAATGCCTCAAGTAATTCTCTACTCACTCAAATATCAATACAACACAACAACTCTTTGGGGAATAGCAGCTATAAAAAATGTACTAAAATGTACCAGAGATGACAATTCCTTTAAAGAGATTAGAAAAACCTGTCTTACCAAATTCTCTTTTATTGCTTTGGACGCTTTCAACATATCTTGACAGTAGCAGTTTGAAATATGTCTTTAGAGCTCCATCTACCTAAGACAGGGATATCGGTGGGGTGGGGGGGAGTGCAGGGACCAGGCAACCAGTTTCAGAATATTGTTTCTGTATACCTCCCCTTACTACCTGCTGGTTTCCTGTCTTGGGAACAGAAATGTCCTATAGACAAGGAGCCTCTCTACTAGAGGACTACAGCCATTTCTTTCTAGGGAGCAAACATATGACAACAGGATGGGTCTCCCTGGTCCACATACAGGTTAGAGAATGAAGAGGTGGGGTGACTGCACAGCTTTCTTCAGCCCCATGGTCCTGTCATTACTCTTGCACTATGGGAATGGATTGGGGGCTGAGATGGTGGTGGGAAACCCATCCCACCAGTATCCCCTAAGCATCTACTACACACACAGAATTGTGTTATACACTAGGGAAACAATGTGGGCAAAAAAGGACACTTTTGTCCTTTATGAAACTTGGTGTTCTGGTGTTCCCTAACTCTTCCATGGTCTGTTACTGGTCCTTATCTCTCTTAGTTAACTACTGTTACTAGAGCCCCTCTGAACTCCTCAATTCCACTGAAAAATGTATGCCTGCCATAGATTAGAACTAGATATTAGTCTATGTTAACCTTGAGCTGGGCCCAAACTTTGTAACAGACAGATACTCTTTAAAATCTGCAGCACTGAGATTCAGCATTTGACCATTCTCTGGCTGCATAAAAACAGAGTCTTTCAAGTTTGTGGTGGGTTCTGTTTTTATTGCTGAGTTTAAGGGGAGAAGAGTTCTCTAAACTATTACTTGCTCGTCCATCTTGAGCAGCACTGACTTAGAAGGTAAACTACAAGTCTCAAGACTACCAGTTATAGAGCAGACAGTCTCGAACAGTCTCAAACAGTGAGAACAATTCTCTTTCCCAGCTTTAACATATAACTTAAATTGGTTCTGCAGGAAGACTTCAAATTGTATCTGTAACTTCTCCCAAAACAATATACGTGCTTTCTCTGCACTTCAAAATGCTTTACGTGAACTAAATGCACCAAGATGACTAGAGAATAGAGTTCAGAATGCTAACTTTCAGAACAGGACAAAGATCCTCCTTGCCTATTTCTAGCTGTTTGACCTTGGGCAAATTCCTTTTTCTGAGATTCCATTTCCTTATGTGCAAAATAAGGATAATAGAAATCTCATTCTTCAGAATTTTTGTGAGGATTATATAAACAAAATATTATTCTACTTTAAACTAAGTACCTACCTACCACATATAAAGCCATCTAGTAACTGGTGGCCATTAATATTAGATATTGGAAAAGTGAAAGTTACAGGGTACAATGGGAATTGGAAAGTAAGGGCTGACTCTAACTTGAAAAAAGTACATTTAACCGTTAGTATGCATTTCTTTTAACCCAATTATTCTTGTCACCCCTAGGCCTTTGTTAATGCAATTTCTTAGCCAGAAATACCCAGACCTGCCCATTTATCTCTTGCACTTTAAAAGTCCCAGCTCAAAAACTACTCTTCATGATGTCCTGCCACATCTCCCCAAAATAAAAAATGGATTTGCCCCTATGAATTTCCACTTTCTGTGAACCTCACACAGACACATGCTTCATATGACCTTCTGCCATAATCAGCTTTTCTCCCTCTTTACAAAAATAAAGTCCTGCTACAAAATTATAGGTTAGAAAATACCTCCCAAACTTTTTTGTTTTTCCTGTGCTCCTTCTCTCCACTTCTCACTTCTATACAGCAGCTTTTAACAGAGACTGACAGATTAGTTATTGGATATAACCATGAAAAAAAAAAGAGGAGGAAAAAAGAAAAGTGGTTGATTCCTAATGTTTATTAGCGTGAAAATCCAATACTATGTATACATGAATTTGTATATTTAAATACTCATATTTTATGGAAGTCATGTGTGGAAGCTGCATTTTGGCAAGTGAAATTGTCCCTGTAAAATGAATCAGTTGAAATGGGAACATTTATTTAGGTGGAAGCTATGTCAAGTTTGCTCTAAAAATGTGTTAATACACGAAGCTAGCACATGCTGATTCTTAAAAAAGGCACTAATTATAAATCTCATTTTTTCCAACTTGCTTACAGTTATCTTCTTTAAAGAAGGTCCTGTGCTCATCGTTTTTGAATCTCCCATGATCCTTTGCATACAGTACATTCTCATAAGTATTTACTGAAAGAATTCCAAATGCTATGTCACAGTTATCAATTCCCTGATAAATTTATAACGGTGTGCATGGTGTACCACCCCATAATAGAAATTAAGCTCTTCCTACAATTTACCTTCCTCTTCATCATCTTCTGGAGGAGAAGGTATCATTGAACTCTGAGATGCAGACTGTGGCAGGCGAATTGAGGGACTGGCTGTAGTTTTCCTCCTCTCTCTCTCTGATTCACTTTCCAAGCACACAACTTCGTATAAAGTGTCAGTATTGTTCTTTCTCTCCTTCTGCTTTATCTTGAAGATGAAAAAATGTTATTTACTAAGTAGTACAATTACTTTTTAATTGATTACTACGCTTCTGATTTCATACAGGATATGAGAAGAAAAAGGTATTACTTTGAATGACTATACTAAATGCAACTTTTTCTTTTTTAAAGATTTTATTTATTTGACACAGACAGAGACAGTGAGAGAGGGTTAGGGTTAGAACAGCAGGCTCCCCACTGAGTAGGGAGACTGACACGGGGCTCAATTCCGGTACCCCCCAGATTATGACTTGAGCTAGAGGCTCAATGACTGAGCCACCCGGGCACTCCTAAATGTAACCTTTCTAAATAGAAAAATATGTTTAGACTTAAAAATCCAGAAGAAAATGGGTTAGCAGGATTCTAATTCTGCAGTTTTACTTAGTGTCTTCATACATGCAGCTACCAATATTTAGTGTTAGCAATCTATAGCTTCCTAGTTACTTTAAGGTGTCTTTCAAGGTTTCCTACAAGCAACTATCCATGAGGAGAGTGTCTGGGTGGCTCAGTCAGTTAAGCCTCTGCCTTAGGCTCAGGTCATGATCCCACAGTCCTAGGATCAAACCCTGCATCGGACTCTTTACTCAGCAGGAGTCTGCTTCTCCCTCTGGTCCTCCCTCTGCTCATGCTCTCTCTCACGCATGAGCTTTGTATAAAATAAATAAAATCTTTAAAAAAAATAAACTATCCCTGAGAAAATGTTTTTATTTTTTATTTTTTTAGAGAACTAGAGAGGATGGGGAAGGGCAGAGGGAGAGAGAGAGAATCTTAAGCGGGATCCATACCCCGTTCTGAGCCCAATGAAGGGCTCATCGTGACTCTGACTGAGATGACCTAATAAGCTGAAAAGAAGAGTCAGATGCTTAACTGAATGATCTACCCAGGCAACCTGAAAAAAATTTTTAAATATTTTAACACAGTTTAGAGACTCTCTTTAGAGAATCCTTTTATTTCCATGCTTCTTCCCACTCCTTTAGCTTAATTAAAGCAATGTAGAGAATTTTCTTCAACTGAAAGCTACAACTGGGGGTCAGGAGGAGAAGGTGAGTGGTAGAAAAGAGATTAATGAAATTCATAAAAATTTTGTATCTCAAATTGGTTTGCATTCTGAGGCAAACACATAGCAGTTTGAACTCACCTAAATTAAAAATTAAGAACCAAGAATATAAAACTTCCCAGGACCAAATTTAAATATATTAATATACCACATTATAGCCAGCTTATTAAGAAGGGGGAAAAAGAGTAAAATACAGAGCTGGACAAAATGGCAGAAATACAGGAAAAGATACAAAGACAACTAGAAATGTGGCTACATCAATGAGAAAGATGTATAAGCATAAAGTAAAAATACAAGAGAGGGGGATTAAAAGGTTCATGAGGTACAGAAGTATCAGGCAGAGTAGATTTTATCATCTGAATGTTCATGTAGGTTTTTGAAAAAATTATACCAATCTTGGAAGACCAAATTAGTGGCAAAATGTACTTTCTTTTTTTTTTTTTTTTAAAAGATTTTATTTATTTATTTGACAGACAGAGATCACAGGTAGGCAGAGAGGCAGCCAGAGAGAGGAGGGGAAGCAGCCTCCCCGCTGAGCATAGAGCCCGATGTGGGGCTCGATCCCAGGACCCTGGAACCATGACCTGGGCCGAAGACAGAGGCTTTAACCCACTGAGCCACCCAGGTGCCCCAGCAACATGCACTTTCGATATCATCCTGAAGCACTGCTTAATACTGGAGTCGGTAAACCTTTATGTAAAGGGCCAAAGAGTAAATATTTTAAGCTCTATGGGCAATCAGTTTGTCACAACTACTCAACTCTGCCATGATGGTGCAAAAGCACCTACAGACACTAAATGAGTGAGTCTGGCTATATTCCAAAAGAACTTTACAAAAATGAAGACCAGGCCAGATTTGACCCATATTTTGCCAACTTTGTTTCAACCTGCCCACCTAAGGATTAATATTCTAGATAAATAAAATGATTTTGACTTAGCTACTTAATATTAAAGACTCAGACTCTATGAAGCTATATATTAACCTACAGATTGTGTCCAATAGATAGGCAAATGACTTCTGTCGAGTAGAAAAGATAGCCCAAACTTACCTATAAGATAGTAGTCAAGTTTTATTTCTACCTAACAATCTTGTTCTAACTTTTTTTTTTTTTTAAAAGAAGGACTGTATCAACTCAAGTTCCTCAAATACGTAGAGCCAAATACTGGCTCCCTCATTACTCAGTGAACTGAATTAAAATCTATGACATATGTTTATTCTAAATTTATAATTATGATTTTTAACTTTTAAGTATTATACTTTGATAAAAGAATAGGATTTCCTTTTTTCATTCATTATAAATTACTATCTGAAACAGTTAATTACTATCTAAAAGAGTTCAAAGATCAATAGTGTTTTACTTAAAAAAAAAAAATTCTCAGACCATTTGGAAAAAGATTAAATCAGACACATACTTTATACCATATACCAGAATAAAACACTAATGAATCAGAGATCTAAAAGTAGAAAAACAAAAACATATAAGTAATAGAAGAAAATGTATGTATATTTTTTATTATTGGGTGTAGGGAAAGTATTTCTAATTATGACTCAAAATCCAGAATTTTTTTTTTAATTTTTTTTTTTAAGATTTCTTATTTATTTATTTGACATAGAGAGATCACAAGTAGGCAGAGAGGCAGGCAGAGAGAGTGAGAGGGAAGCAGGCTCCCTGCCGAGCAGAGAGCCCGATGCGGGACTCGATCCCAAGACCCTGAGATCATGACCTGAGCCGAAGGCAGCGGCTTAAACCACTGAGCCACCCAGGCGCCCAAAATCCAGAAGCTTTAATGGGAAAAACTTGATAAATTCAAGTACATAAAAATAAACTATATGGCAAAAAAGCTGAAAGACTCATCATAATTTAAGTCACAAGACAAATGACAAACTAGAAGAAATATTTGCAATTTATATCTCAAAGAGTTAATCTTGCAAATACAGAAAGAGCTTCTAAAAACTAAAAAAGAAAAAGGCCAAAACCAAAAAGCCAAAAATATGAAGACAGGTGAGAGAAAACGAGTAAAATTACCCTTAAACATATGAAAAAAAGGGGCTTGTTTTCATTCATCAAAGGATAAATTAAGACTACAATCAGATCCTTAAGTTTAACAACATACCCCTGACAAGGCTATGGAGAAGTAGGTACTTTCATATACTGTTCATCCCGATGATTACAACAGTGAAAAAGGGAAATCTGGCAAATATAACAAAATTACATATGCAAAATTATTTACTCTAAGATGCACTTTCATTAAATCAAAACAACTTATGCACAAAGTTATACTACAACATTATTTGGAATAGCAAATGATTTTTAAAAATCCCCAAATCTATCAATAGAGGACAATTAAAAAATCACAAATCATGATTCATCCAAACAACAAAGTACTATGTAGCCATTAAGAATGAGGAAGATTTCTAAAGAGGCACCTGGGTGCTCAGTTGGTTAAGCTACTGATTTTGATTTTGGCTGATCTCAGAGTTGTGAGATCAAGCTCCATGTCCATCTCTGCACTCCATCCATCTCTGTGCTCAGCAAGGAGTCTGCTTGTCCCTCTCCCTCTGCTCTTCCCCCTGCTCTCTCCCTCCCTCATATGTAAATAAATAAAATCTTAGAAAAAAAAAAAAAGCCAGGTGTAGGACAGTACATAGGCTAGTTTGTATTTAAAAAGGGAGTTAAAAAGTACATAGGAGTATTTTATTACTTTCACAAAAAGAAATACTGGGAAGATAACCGAGAAACCACTAATAATAGTTACTTATGGGTTTGGATGGAGAAACATGAATTAAAGTTAAGACTTCTGAGTACATTTTTACATAATCTTGACTTTTGTATCACTGTATTTTAAATACTCAAAAACTTAAACCAAAAAGAAAAAAAAGACCCAAATACCCCAAGTTGAAAATATGGAAACAAATGAACCTAACTATATGTCAAAAGGTAACATATCAATAATGGAAAAAAATTTCTTTATAATTAGCTTTTGAACACAGCACTCATTTTATAATCTTACTGGAACATGTTCAAAGGGGGAAAAAAGTTCCATAAAATCTTAAACTTCACTCAATAGTTTCATTATTAACTGTAATACCGACATTTTTGGAAGGAATATCAACAAATGGGAATTTGAAACTCTACAGACACAAATAATTTCATATTATATACATCCATTTTATGTTATATCTACACATTACAGGTATATTAATAAATGTTTTTCCCAAAACAAGTTCAGAATATACTAAATATTCTGGAACATTTAGATGTTTACATACTGATTTTCATATGCTGATATTAAAATATGCACCTTATTTCCAACTGACAGAAATTTGTACAACATAAATTGTACACAAATTGCAGTGTGGCATCATCTATATTTTAAAAATGGTACAAGTTTATTAATGAATGCTTAATTACCCCGTCAGTAATTGTATTAATATATGTTTGTCCTCACTGAAATTTTAAGTAATTAAAATCTGTATTTCAAAAATAAATATAATAGTACCTTTTCTTATCATTTTACAAGCTTATAAAGATTTTGTTATAAATATGCTAGAAGCAATAAAAGAAAGATCTGTATTAAGGGTGTTTCCCGCAATACTGTCATTTTAAATTCTTTAATAAAGTAGGATAAAGCAAATAAATATATTACAGTTACTGTATTTAAGATATTCAATATTAGAAACATATAAATGTAAAAGAAGAAAACTTTGCAATGTGAAATTATTATTGAAAATATGTGAATGAACTCAAGTGATCATCAATGCTAAAGGATGCTAAAACCAGTAGTTAGAAAGTTGTTGAGGAACAGGGTATTTGGAAGTTGCCAAAAAAACACCCCAAACATTACTTGCTAACTGCAAAGAGAAGACTACTTTTACAAAGGAGAAATCCAGGGGTTACCGCCTGAACCCAGTGATCACACTTCTCAGAAATAGTGGAATACCATGATATCACGTGCCTCCTGATTTAGCAGTAGAAGATCTCTAGTACAGAGAGCATTTCCGCATTTTTTACCTTGACAGGCACAGTGGTTTACTGCATACGTGTGCATGGCACGCACACACGCACACATACGCGCACAAATATACACCCCCTCCAAAAGAGATATAAGAGGCTCAGGTTTCTAACATGGCTATACTAATAACCTGCCCATGTGATGCTGGCCACATACTTAGTCTTATAGACATCATTTATAAATGATGTAGAAATCATTTATAAAATAATTTCATAAAAGATTCTAAGACACCTTCTCTGTGGCAATAAAATTCTGTAATTCTATAGTTTTAAGAATGCTTAGCTGCTCTTAAATTCACTTTATGCTACAGTTGGAAAACCTAGTCTTCAGACCAGTTTCTTCCACTTCTACTAAACGATATTCTAAATATTTAAATCCAAGAGAACGATCATTATTTCTCCATTTATTTTTATTTATTTATTTATTTAAGTAGGCTCCACGATCAGTGCAGAGCCCAACGTGGGGCTTGAACTCATGACCCTGAGATCAAGACCTGAGCTGAGACCAAGAGTCAGACATTTAATTAATTAAGCCACCCAGGTGCTTCTCTCCCCACTAATTTTCAAAGTTTCTTCTTTAATATGATGCCATCTTCATATAATAATACTCACAGGTGGGTAGGCTTCCAGGCTAAAGAGGAGTTACAGAGTCATCAGATAATTTTAGTGACAGGAAAAAGAATCAATTTTTAAACATGTATTAAACAAATTTCTATAATTATTTTCCCATATTGATAGCAACAGAAACTATATGCTGTATATTTAAAAAATTTGGTCTGCACCACTATTTCCTTTTTAGTCTGATGAGAACTACAAAAGGGTTAGAATTTTAAATGCTCCTTAATTTAAGTAAATCCTAAAAGGAGGATATTTCTATGAAAATAACCCTGACTGAGAACTCTTAGAAGGCTCAGGTATGCATCTTGTTCACACAACATTCCATAAAATCAATTTTACATCTCTGGATCTATAAAAATGAAAATACTATCTTCACTGGATCACTATAATAATTATAGGACAGAAAAAGTCAAAGTAACTAGTACAGTGATGGCCACAGTAGGCTCTCAACCACTGTAGTTATTACTTTTTAATACCATAAATATAAAGAAGAGAATAAACTTAGTTTATTATTTTAGAAGAAATGAGATTAACAGTCCTCTAAGTGCATTAAGACAGCAACAAGTTGCTTAAATTCTAGACACTCTCTTCTTTCCTATTCCCTACCCCTCACAAAATTCCTCCCCCCACCCCCAAAATAAGACTTACCCAAATAAGGAGAAAAATGAAAGATTATTCTCAGGAATTCCTTGCCCTCCTCCTAGCTTCCACATATAAACTTCTGCTTTTTGCAAAGAAAATATTGACAACTTGGCCTATGTTTAGCTTATAACCTTAAGAGAGTCTAGAGTAGACTACTGGATTAGGTCTCAGGTATAAGTGCTTCTGGCTACTTGACCCCGCCTAAGTCATTTCTTAGCCTACTTAGATATATTACTTTAGACCAAACCACATTAAGTAATATTCCTGTAAACTCATGCAGTCTTTGAATATAAGGCTCTATAAGATCTAAAGGGAAAAGAGAGATGAGAGGAATCTTATTTATGTTCACTAAGATTCAAAAGACAGAACTCTCTAATTAAAGAGAATATGTTTTCTTACATACAAATTTGTACTAAAATTAAAGAATTTCTATTTATCATCTCTTACTCTAAACACTTAAGAATCATCCCTACTCCCTAAACTTTTAAAATAATACCCGTAAACTGGTTTTCTTTCTGAAGTGCTGTTCTTCTGGGCCTGATCCACTAATAATAATCAATGTTGTTCTGATTTCATGTCTTAGTATTTTTTTTTTTAAGTAGGCTCCATTCCCAGTGTGGAGCCCAACACGAGCCCAAATTCATGACCCTACGATCAAGACCTGAGCTGAGATCAAGAGTCAGATGCCTAACTGACTGAGCCACCCTGGCACCTCCATGACTTAATATTTTTTATTCTTTCTCTGCTTCACTAAGGTTCCACAGTCCCTCTCTATAACAGCTAAAATATATGAAGAACATACCATATGCCAAATGTGTTATACAGTTTCTCACTTAATGTCACAATAACACTACGAGGAAGATTCAATCACTGCCAATCTACAGTTGAGTACACAGGCTCACAGATTGAAGGTACTTGCTAGTCAGTGGTAATATCCACATTTTTTGATTCCAAAGCAAACTTCTAGTTGATAACCCTATGCTAATTCTTTTCTGCTGCCACAGTGGTGAGCTGGGAGAACAGTGCTGGGGCCCAGGTTTACTTTCTGTCTCCTAAGATAACACGGAAGAGAAATTTCTATTCCTTTTCTGTTTGCCACCTTTCTCTAACTATAACCAAAAGGGCTAACTTGAAAACAGTGGAACTAAAATATTTATTGCTATCAGAAAGTATACTCAAGTAAACCCACAAGCAACACTATAATTTTGTAAAACCAAAAATTGAAGTTACATGTCAGTAAAAATCAATTCAACAAATATTTATAGAGAACTATTATGTTTTAGATGCTTGGGATAAATCAGTGAACAAGGCAGATCAGGAATACTGTTTTAATAGAGGTTTCTAACAGGGAAAACAGATAATAAGCAAAATAAAATTTATTATGTGGTATGCTGGAAGTTAAGAGCAGACAAACTGCAGTGTTACATGTGGCAGTCAGGCATCACTAAGATGTCAATCTAAGCACAAATTTATAGACGGTAAGAACTTGAAAAAGGTGAATAATAGCAAGTGAGAAACTGGAAGAGCATTTAAGGCAGAAGAAACAGTTAATAGCAGAGGGCCCTGAGAGCATGGCTAGAGCAGAAGCAGCAAGGAAGAAGAGCAGTAAGAGAGAATTTAGTTCATGACACAACAGACAGTAAACGACACAGTGTCTTAAAAGCCACAGAAAGGACTCTGGCTTTTACGGAGTAGAATAGGTTTAAAGAGTTATAAGCAGAAAAGTGATATGATTTGATCTTAGGTTGCTGTGTTGAGAATACATAGTGGGGGGGATGCACAAAAAGAAACAGGGAGATGTGAAGAGGCTACTACAGTAACTCAGGTAAAGGTGACAATTCAAATAAGATTAGTGTAACTTAAGTGCTAAGAAGCAGCCAGAATATGATTGATTTTGATGGTAAACAGAATTTCCTGACAGACTGGATATGGGGTGTGAAAAATCAAAGTAAAATTCTCAGCGACAATTAGGAGAACATGTCCATGAACTGAGACAGTGAAGACAGGTACGGAGAACATTTTAGGGGTTGAGGCTGGGGGACCAAGGTAAATCTGAGATATTCTGAAGGCTAAGTGAAAGGGTAAGGAAGGGGAGAGTGATCATCTGCTCAAAGGCCAAGGACTATGAAGACTCTGACTGACCACCAGATTTAGAAATTTAGGTCACTATGGAATTGATTTTTTTTTTTTTTTTTCAAGAAGTTCTGATACAAAGGAAAGGAAAGCAAAAAAAAAAAAAAAAAAAAAAAAAGAAAAGAAAAGAAAAGAAAAAAAGGATAAGTAGTGGGGAATCTGAGCCAAGAAAAACTAAAAGAAGGAAACTAAAAGATTTCACCTGCTGCCCACCACAGGTAAAATAGAGTGTAGAATTTGACTTAGACCAAATTAACTGACAGATTTTTTTTAAAAAACTGATACTCAAAAGAGACCATAACATAATAGACCATAAAAATCTATTATTAAAAAATGTCTAACATATCTAACATATCCAAAATTGCTAGACAAAGAAACAGAAAAATGTGACTCACCAGACATTAGAATTAGCAGTTAAGGATTTTTAAAGTAGCAGTATTATAATTATGCTGAAGGATGTAAGAGAGAATCTTCTTGAAAGAACAAAGAGGAAATCTCATAAGAAAACAGAAACTATAAAAAAGAACCAAATGGACATTCCAGAAATAAAAAGTTCAAGACCTGAAATTAAAAACAAAAACAAAAACAAAACTTAACTGAATGAGTTTAATAAAAAATTGGGGATGATGAAAGGGGCAAGCCAACTTTAAGACATGTCAAAAGAGAGTTAAAATGATATCCCACCTGAAGAAAAAACAGAAAAAAAAAAAAAAAATAAGATTTAAAAAAAACCAGAGAGGTGCCTGTGTGGCTCAGTGGATTGAGTCTCTGCCTTCGGCTCCTGTCATTATCTCAGGGTCCTGGGATTAAGCCCTGCATTGGGCTCTCTGCTCAGCGGGGAGCCGGCTTCCTCCCCTTCTCTCTGCCTTCCTTCCTGCCTGCCTCCCTGCCTACCTGTGATCTCTGTCAAATAAATAAAATCTTTAAAAAACAAAACAACCAGACTAAAATATATGTAAGTGGAATTTTAGGAGAGAAAAAAAGTGATGGGGCAGGAAAAAAGGTAGAAAGAAATAATAAACCAAAATAAAAAAATTAAGAAAAGAAAAAAAAGGGGGGGATGGGGAAGAAACTGTAGGAAGGGTTTTTAAGCCCTCCCCTTTTTTTAAGATTCAGAAAGAAAAAAAAAAAAGAAATAACAAACCAGATTTTCCTCAAAATTGGTAAAACAAAACAAAACAAAAATTGAAAAATTCAAGAAGTTTGGGGCACCTGGGTGGCTCAGTAGGTGAAGTGTCTGCCTTTGGCTCAGGTCATGAACCCAAAGTCCTGGGATCCAGCCACACACTGGGCTCCCTGCTCAGTGGGGAGTCTGCTTCTCCCTCTCCTCCCTCTCTCATTCTGTGTCAAATAAATAAATAAAAATTCAAGAAGCTCAGCAAACCCAAGTGGGACAAAGAACACCATGCCTAGGCACATCATATTTAAATGTCTGAAAATCAAAGATAAAAAATAATCTTAAAAGCAGCCAGGGAAAAGTGACTCATTCCATACAGAGAAATAGTATCAATAAATGCACCCTAACTTCACATCAAAGGTGCTAAAAGGAAAAAAAATGTCAACCCAGAATACTCCAGCCAGTGAAAATATCCCAATGGAATGAAGGTGAAATAAACCATGTTCAGATAAAGAAGTCTAAGAGTTATAGGACTTTAGTAGATGGACACCAGAAGAAATGTTAAAATAAGTTCTCCAGATTGAAGGCAAGGAAGATCAGACGAGAACCTGGTTCTTGAGGAAATGAAGAGAAAGAAAAATGATAAATAGGTGGGTAAAAATAAAAGACACTTCTCTTAACATGTTTAAAATACACATGACTGTTTAAAGATAAAAGCGACAACTTAAGTCCATGGTAAATCAGCCTCAAAAATAGTTTCTCCTTTATCTACCTCCCTCCCATATTTATAAAAAAGTATAGTACCTGTTTTAGTTTCAAAAAGAAATTTTCAGTAGTACTACGTTTGCTGAAGGGCCAGAATAATCTTTCATTAGGTGAGCAAACGCGGACTTTTGTCTCTATGAGAAATCGAACAGGCTCCTGTACTTCTGTTATTACCAAATCAACAGCTGTGGTCATAAACAGTACTTTATCTAGAGAGAGAGGTGGGGAGAAGCAAATAAAAAAAAAATGGAAATATATTTGCTCATACAATTAATGTAAAATTAGTTACTTTTCTCACAAACTTTCAAGATAGCTTAAGGTAATCCATTAATTAAACCAAAATCTAAACTAATCAGATACATTGCTGTTTTGAAAACTCTTTTTCTATACTGAGAATTCTTTGCTTCGGTAGACTCCTTGGAATTAGTGATGGCATTATATGAAAGTTTATAAAATGTTCTGTCAAATTGATTTGCAAAAGTGGCATATGGCCTCTTCATGCCACTCTCACCAACAGTGGTGAGTGTTTTAAAACAACTTGTAAAATCTTGGTTAACTTATCCATTTATCTATAGTGCTATGAGTAACAAGAAAAAAATGAAGGGGAAAAAATAAATGCTCAATAGGAGGCACTAGATATGCAAATAATGTTACATTTTCAGGAGAGAATATTATGCAGCCACTAAATGACATTCAGAAACAGTAGGAAATAACTTGAAAAAGGTGGTTTCTGCACAAGAATATCTGAAAAGCTATAAGAAACTAGTCCCTATGGTCCCCTTGGGGGTAGGGCCCTGAGGACCGTAGTAGAGTCTTACTTTTCCCTCCATATCCTTTTAATTTTTAACCATATGTGCATACATTATCTTTCCACAAAAACAAAATTCAGGATTCTGTATATAAGTAAGTACACATAGAAGAGGAAGCAGGGAAGTGAAAAATTAAGAGACAGGAGGGAAAAATAAGGGAGGGGAATGATACTTTGTTCATAGGTCAAATTTAATAATAAACTCAAAGACCTCTAACAAATTCTTTGGTTTCACCAGAATTAAAGAAAATACTGATATTTGTCAAATAAGTGGTCCTAAGGTTTGGGTATCTTTGGGGACTAAAATTTCTGTTCGTGGTATCAGCAATCTGCATCACCTTTAGGAGTTTCTTCATTTACAACTTGAAAAGGTAGAGATTTTGGATTCCAGCTCCCAGTGATAACATAGGACTTTCCATCTGAACTTTTGCCCATAGATTCCTAAAGAGTAAAGACAAACATTAATGCCAAAATAAAGTAACAACAGCTAATTCCTATTTTGCTGCCTTTAAAAAAATAGGAGTCATAAAAATATAAGAATATGAAACAGGGTCAGATATTTTTAAAACAGGTAGAAATATATGTGAATGAGCCTGACTGCAGTTAAAATAAAAGATATGCCAATTATTTATGCAATTGCTCCTGAAAAATTATGAAGTAAATGCTTAGCAATCATATCAAACTACAAATTCAGAGAAATTTACCACCTGAATCTATGCTGAATGCTTCTGTCAAGTGCATAATTATCACATAAATTTCAGTTTTGAAAATAAAGATTTTCACAATAGCAACAATACTAATACTACCTACATTTATAAAACTCATGATAGTCTGTAAATACTTCTCTTGTGAACCTTCTCTTTGATTCTAACTTCAACCTTAAATTATAAACAAGGATTATTCACTATTATATAGTGAAGAAACTGAGGCTGAGACTAAATAGGTCTAAGGTCAGACTAGTAAATATCAAGTCAGAAATGAGGAAATTCCTTAACTTTGTTTACTGCTACTGTAGCTCACAAGAACACCTTCATAAAAGTCCTTTACCATCAAATTCAGGTCAGATAAAGTGAACCCTTTATCAAGGAAATAGTGTATAAACTTAAAATGAAAAGCAAGTCTTACCAAATCTAACAAGTGCATGTCACTATTTCGTACATCTTTTCCTGGGCTAAGGAGAAGACCAAAACACCTGCAAAGAAAGAACAGGCATAAATTTGCAAAGAAGGTAACATAAAGAAAAAGATGTTTAAACTAGGTCATTTAAAATTCTTATTGATGGATAAAGGACACATTAGAATTATCAATAAACTAGTATTGCCCAAATAACCTTACTTCTTTTAATTTACATAAACAAATTCTATGTGTCTTTCATTATCACATAGTGAAAGTCAGCATATTAAAAAATCTTAGCTGAAGATTTATAGGAGCTAATTCAAAGTGAACAAAGTATTTACTTCAGTAACCAAAAGAATTCCCCAGAAAACAAAATTCTTCCGAATATATTTTGAATACAGTATATTGTTACTCCACTGGATTGATAAAAACCAGAATTTATATTTAAGCTGAATTTACTAAAAATGTTTACCTTTCAATGGCCAGCTCTTTATTAGTTGTTTGTTGCACATAGATGACAATTTTCTTATCAGTTCCTTGGCGAAGTTTAAAGCACTGTCTGTCCTTCTCTTTAGGAACTGCACTGTAGAACAGCATGTTTCATTAATTTTGCAAAGTATTCTCTTGTGACATACTAGAACAACTTCCCTCGAATCTAGGATTCTTTTCTATGTCTGGTTTTCAAGTCATAACAGAAATTTAAAAATCATCATCAACCTCTTCAGTGAAAATATTATCATTACTGTATACAATCCACTAAACAATTTATAACAGCTAGAAAAAACTCATATGCTCCCTAAAATGTGGCTTTAATTTCTTAATTTTCTGTTGTTGTTAGGTTAGATATATATAAAGCACCTAGCATGGCATCTAGCACATAGGTACTCAAAAAAAAAAAAAATGTTAATTTTCTTTCAATTTAGTCACCTTTTTTCTTTACAAATAATTACTGCCTTATTTGTTTAAATATGTAATAAAGAAAAAATAATCATAGATCTTTTGAATTTCTAAACAGGTACCTTCAAAAAATAACAGAGATAAGGAAAATATGGCCAACAGTAAGCAGTTGCTTAGTGCTTCCCTTAAGCAGTGATAACCTTATTATTCACCTGTGCAATACCTATAAAAATAATACTAAGGATACAGTTAAACATCTACTTAAGAAAAAAATTGAAAATATTCTTAAAATTAGAATTTACCAAAATAATCCCCTACTCTCCCACACACTTTCTCTGGCTCCTCTGTTCTCAAAAGCAAACATCTGCCAATGGCAATCTGCCAATGTGCAGCAAATACAAAGTATGTCTTGGTACTGTACAACTTTAAAATAATAATGGCAGCAGAACCGTTAAAAGATACTATAAAAGGCTACATGAGATTTCCAGGTACTGACTCAAAGTAAAAAGTGGCTCTGAAGATAGAAAGTTACAGATAGACCATCTGTACTTAGAGAGTAACCAATTCAAAAACACTCTCTGAAACTCAGAATAAGAAAATCAAAGAATCTGGGTGCCTGGCTGGCTCAGTCAGTGAAGCATGTGACTCTTGATCTCAGGGTTGTTAAGTCTGAGCTCCATGTTGGGTGTAGAGATTACTTTAAAATAAAATCTTTAAAAAAAGAGAAGGAGAGAGAAAAGAAAAGAAAACTGAAGAATCCTAGCAAGGGAGTCTGGAAATGACAAATGCGCAAAGAAAAATGTCTGCATACCAAACGGTTAAATATTTGTGGCTGACAGAATTTTCACCTCTAAGGATATGTACACAGGTCTCAACTTTTAAATGATAAAAGATACACTAATCTTTATGTTCTGCAAATGCTGACATAGAAATAAATATAATCCTATCTCTTAGTAATATTTAAGACAACAGCAAATACAAAGTTGTCTCTGGTGTCTTAATGCTGAAGTACAAGGAGAAGCCCTATTAACAGCAAACAGAGTGGAGACTGTAGGCAGTGAAGTGAACTTCAAGGAGAATGTATTTCTAGTCTTGTCATCATATCACTGAACAGATCCACCCCAATAATTTTACATTGACTTCCTATTATATAAATTACAATACTGAGATCCAGTTTTAACTTCCCCGAGCTTCTTTACTTATAAAACAAGGAAAGTATCAAATACCCAGCATATCTAATAGGGTTATATGGTAGAATAAATAAGACAAAAAGTGCTCTGAATGTTATAAATGAAAACTTTCCGTCTTCCTAAAGGCTAAGTTGAAAGTAGGTTTCTAATATTAATAATAAGAATTATACTTTTTCAAGGATGAAAAGAAGAGCATTAAGTCTTGTCACAGCATTGTATTTACATTAGAGTAAAACCATAATCTATCTTGTGTTATGGTTATTTATTACACCTGTATTTTTGGATAGGTGCTAAGTCATATGGGTATGCCACCATATTATGTTTTTAGTGAAATATAATGGACATACATTATATTTATTCGAGGTGTATAACAATGTTTGACATTTGTATATATTGTGAAATGCATCATATTTTAATTATTCTATTCTGGTGAACATTTAATTTCCACCCTTTAGTTTTATTATTACAAACAGTATTAAGGGGAACACCCATCTTGACAATTCTTTGGGTACCTCAATGATGTTTACAGAATCACTGGAAAAAAACAGTTGCGTTTGGCCCTTTCAAATCTGATAAAGAGATGCTAATTTTCAACAAGTCACTATCACTATGATAGGGCGATACAACACTATTTTCTACCATAAACAACAAATTCAATAAAACCATGTTAAAAAAAATAACAAAGCCAAATGCAAAGACCAAAATGACCATCTAGGGATTTTTCATATAGCATCCCCTTGGTATGAGGGTGAATAGCGATGTCTGTGATTATGATCATTCTACCTTCAACATGCCTGAGTTAAGAAGCAGTTTAGTGCTTCTGAGAGATCTTAGACATCGTTCCTATTTGTAACCGAAATTTATAAAAGGGATCTACATAAATTTCTTTACAAAAGGGGAAAAATGGAGTTTAAAGAAACTTTTGTTTCTTAAAAAGGAAAAAAACTGTTACAAAGTTTACAGATTATAATTTCCACTTCCTAGGGCCAGCATATATACTGTGGGAAGCAGCATATCCCAAAGTTGCCGTGCGAACAGAAATACAGCTATTGAGTGGGCAGAGACCATAGTGTCTAATACTTCACTGCACAAATCAAAGTTGAAGCTGCATTGTACATGAAATTGGCCACCAGATGGCATGATAATTCCAAAAGTCTTTGCAGGGAGACCAAGCGTTATCAGTTGTTCAAACAAACCAGTCATTGTGTTTTCTAATTTGAAAGCAAAATAGTAGAAAACATTCATATTTTAATGTAATTTCATTTTACCCATTTTATGAGGTAATCATGAAGGAAAGAGACTCTGAATATGCAACTATCAATTATGATCCAAGAAGCACCTAATATGTGATATGGGTTATAGAGGAAAAAAATCATCTGTGACTGTAGTATTTTAAAGTTAGAAAGCACTTTAGAGTCTAGCCAATTTATTTTATAAGTAAGGAAACTACTGCCAGGAGATATAAAGAAACTTGGAAAAGTTCTTTTTTGAAACACTTGGAAAAGTGTTAATAGTAGCAATAATTAAACTAAATTTAAGTATTTCTATTCTAGGGTTCTTTCCACCACTCAAAAGTATCATTTTACATAAAAGCCCAAGCCAGTTATTTCTGACCCTATATGCAAGATTAAGACTTCACAGACTTCATTTCTCCTCATCCAATGTGTTCAGATAAACTTTAATGGAAATACTGATGTCAAGCCTCAAGACCTTTAGATTATTAAAACAAATTAACCAGCCAACAAGACCAAAAGAACCAGCAAAACAAATGCAGCTACAAATCCAGCTTGATTGATATTTCATATCAGCAGCCAGCCAGTTACTCTGAGTTTAAAAGAACATAGTAACGTAACGTATTACCCATACAAAAGAATTTAATAGCTTTAAAATTCTTCAAATCTTGCCTCTTAAAAAGAGAAATGAAAAAAAAAAACAATCCCATTCAGAGGACATGAACAGACATTTCTGCAAAGAAGATATCCAGATGGCCAACAGACACATGAAAAAGAGCTCACCATCACTCGGCATCAGGGAAATACAAATCAATACCACAATGAGATACCACCTCACACCAGTCAGAATGGGTAAAATTAACAAGTCAGGAAACGACAGATGCTGGCGAGGATGCGCAGAAAAGGGGAACCCTCCTACACTGTTGGTGGGACTGCAAGCTGGTGCAGCCACTCCAGAAAACAGCATGGAGGTTCCTCAAAAAGTTGAAAATAGAGCTACCCTACGACCCAGCAATTGCACTACTAGGTATTTACCCTAAAGATACAAGTGTAATGATCTGAAGAGGCACCTGCACCCAAATGTTTATAGCAGCAATGTTCACAATAGCCAAACTGTGGAAAGAACCTAGATGTCCATCAACAGATGAATGGATAAAGAAGATGTGGTATGGGGGCGCCTGGGTGGCTCAGTGGGTTAAGCCGCTGCCTTCGGCTCAGGTCATGATCTCAGGGTCCTGGGATCGAGTCCCGCATGGGGCTCTCTGCTCGGCAGGGAGCCTGCTTCCCTCTCTCTCTCTCTCTGCCTGCCTCTCTGCCTACTTGTGATCTCTCTCTGTCAAATAAATAAATAAAATATTTAAAAAAAAAAAAAAAAGAAGATGTGGTATGTTTATACAATGGAATACTATGCAGCCATCAGAAGAAATGAAATCTTGCCATTTGCAACAACGTGGATAGAACTAGAGGGTATTATGCTAAGTGAAATAAGTCAATCAGAGAAAGACAATTATCATATGATCTCCCTGATATGAGGAATTTGAGAGGCAAAGTGGGGGCATTTAGGAGGTGGGGAAGGAAAAATGAAACAAGATGAGATCGGGAGGGAGACACACCATAAGAGACTCTTAATCTCACAAAACAAACTGAGGGTTGCTGGGGGGGGTATGGAGAGGGCGGTTGGGTTATGGACATTGGGGAGGCTATGTGCTACGGTGAGTGCTATGAAGTGCATAAGCCTGATGATTCACAGACCTGTACCCCTGGGGCAAATAATACATTATATGTTAATTTAAAAAAAAAAAAGTCCCATTTAAAACTGCATCAAAAACAGTAAACCTAGGAATAAACTTAACCAAAGCGACCAAAGACCTATACTCTGAAGACAACACAAATAAACTGAAAGATATTCCATGCTCATGGATTGGGAGAACAAAATGTCCATATCATCCAAAGCAATCTACAGATTTATTGCAGTGTCTATCAAAATGCCAACAGTATTTTTCACAAAACTAGAACAAATGCTCCTAAAATTTGCATGGCATCATGAAGACGCTGAATAGTCAAAGTAATCTTGAAAAAGAGTACAAAAGTGAAGGTATCACAATCCCAGATTTCAAGACACATGACAAAGCTGCTGTAAGCAAAACAGTACGGTACTGGCACAAAAACAGACATATAAACCAATGGAACAGAACAGAGAACCCAGAAATAAACCCACAATTATATGGTCAATTAATCTTGGACAAGGAAAAATGAATATACAATGGGAAAAAGACCATCTCTTCAACAAATGGTGCTGGAAAAACTGGACAGCAACATTCAAAACAATGAAACTGGACCATCTTCTTACACCATACACAAAAATAAACTCAAAATGGATTAAAGACCTAAATGTGAGACCTGAAACAAAAAAAAAAAAAAAAAAAAAAAATCCTAGAAGAGAACACAGGCAATAATTTCTCTGACATTGGCTATAGCAACATTTTTCTAGGTATATCACCCTAACGCAAGGGAAACAAAAGCAAAAAAATAAACTTGTAAACAAAATAAAAACTTCTGCACCACAAATAAAACAATCAATAAAACTAAAAGACAACCTTCTGAACTGGAGAAGATATCTGCAAATGATATATCCAATAAAGGGTTTGTATCCAAAGTATATAAAGAACTTATACAGGATGCCTGGGTGGATCTGCCTTCAGCTCAGATCAGGATCCCATGGGATCCAGTCAGTGGGCCTGCTTCTCCCTCTATCTGCTGTTCTCCCTGCTTGTGTGCTCACTCTCTCTGACAAACAAATAAATAAAGTCTTCAAAAAAAAGGAAAAAAAAAACCAAAACCCACAAAACTTACACAACTCAACACCCAAAAAACGAGTAACTCAATTTAAAAATGAATAGGAAAATAAATAAATAAATAAATAAAAAATAAAAAATAAATAAAAATGAATAGAAGACATGAAAAGACATTTCTCCAAAGATGACATAGAGATGGTCAACAGACACATGAAAAGATGCTCAACATCACTCATTACTGGGGAAATGCAAATCAAAACCACAATAAGGTATTACTTCACACCTGTCAGAATGGCTAGTATCAAAAATGACAAGAAATAACAAGTGTTGGTGAGGATGTAGAGAAAAAGGAACCCTGGTGCACTACTGAGGGGTATGCAAACTAGTGCAGCCACTGTGGAAAACAGAACTACTTTATGATCCAGTAATTTCCCTACTGGGTATTTACCCAAAGAATATGAAAACATTAATTCCAAAAGATGCATGCAGCCCTATGTTTACTGCTGCATTATTTAAATAGCCCAACCAGGAAAGCAGCCCAAGTGTCCATCAGTAGATGAATGGATAAAGATTGGGGGGTGTGTGTGTATATACACGCAAATGCATACCACTGACTATTATTACTCAGCCATAAAGACCTAAAAATGAAAAGAAAGAAATCAGCCATTTTCTGACTGACTTTTTTTCACTTAACATTATACCCTCATCCATGCTGTTGCAAATGGCAGGATTTCATTCCATTTTTATGGCTGAGTAGTATTTTTTTATATATAATTATCACATCTTCTTTATCCATTCATCTACTGGACACTTGAGCTGCTTCCATTATTAAAGAAAGACAAAGACCATATGATTTCACTTAAACATGGAATTTAAGAAACAAAATGAACAAAGAAAAAAAGAGACAACCCCAAAATCAGACTCTTAACCATAAAGAACAAACTGAAGGTTACCAGAGGGAGGCAGGTAAGTGGAATGGGTGAGAGAGGTGACGGGGATTAAGAAACCACTTATTGTGATGAATGCTGCATAGTGTACAGAACTTTTAAATCTCTACATTACATACCTGAAACTAATATAACACTGTATGTTGATTATACTGAAATTAAAATTTAAATAAATTTAAATTAAAAAAACCTTTCCTCTGCAAAGTTGCCTATTTCCTTTTATCACTTAAAATATAAAAAACTCTACCTATAAAAGCAATCCTAAAAAAAAAAAAAGCAATCATTTTATACATGAAAGTTAAATAATCTGACCCAGAGTTTCCCTTGAACCACAGATGATATACCATGTTAATACAAACTTCAATTAAAAAAAAAAGAATAAAATATCCTACCTAAAATAACCTTTACCATCATCTTCTTTTATTTCTAAAGACACAGAGAAGGTAAAGATGTCACTGTCAGGAGTTTGGGGTGCAGCAGCTGCTGAAAGTGGGGTCTGCTTGGCAGAACGGCGGAAGGCAGTGGCAAAACTGTAAAGTATCCGGCTTACCTACAATGGACAAGTTAGAAAATAGGCTGTTATCAGAAGAAATAAAATACCTTTATTAAGGCTGAAAAGTTACCTATTTTGTGTGTGTGTTGGGGTGGGTAGTAATTCATCTTTCCCCCACTGATTTCTTTTGGTAAATTATCTAATTTGTTAGGCCTAGAAAGCAACACTAAAAATGGCCAGAGAAAGGGTTTTTTTTTTTTTTTAATCTTTTTTTTTTTTAAGATTTTATTTACTTATTTGACAGACAGATCACAAGTAGGCAGAGAGGCAGGCAGAGAGAGAGAGGAGGAAGCAGGCTGTCCGCAGAGCAGAGAGCCCGATGCGGGGCTCGATCCCAGAACCCTGGGATCATGACCTGAGCCGAAGGCAGAGGCTTTAACCCACTGAGCCACCCAGGCGCCCCGAGAAAGGGTTTTAAAAAAGAAATGGTTATAAACACAAGAAATCCAATTGAAAAATAATTTCCTAAATTGTCAGAAACAATCTGAATTTATTTATTATAGTTAAAAAAAAAAAAAAAAAAAAAGCCCTACAAGATTGCTTTAAAAGAACAGTTTGGAAATGTGTCATTCCTGAAACGAAGATACCTATCAAGAAGCAGTCTTGGTCTCAGACACTCTTAGCAACAACGTTCTGGTTATCCAAACTTTTAGTTTCTTTATATTTCAGCCCATCAGGCTGGAATCAATAAAACATCAGCAAAGAATTTTATTTGGCTTATTAAGTGACCATAATAAATACTGCAATTAACTTCAACACAGTGAGGGTAAAGGTGAAGTGTCATTTGCAGACAGTTTTCTGGTAAGGACTTACAGCTTCTTGTATTTCACACCGGAAGACGTGTATTCTGAAGAGCTCTGCATTGTAATGACTTTCAGTGAAAGCAAAACAGTCACTCTCGGGAGTTCCATCATGTCCTCTGACACAGAAGAGGATTTTGTAGATAGGGTAGTTTGCTATTTCAGTGTTTGTCTGAGGATCTAAGAGTCTGTTTGGGAAAAAAAGTTATAAAGAGCTTAGAGGAATTACGGACTATTCTCACTAAATCCATAGTATGATTTGAGGCTTATCTTTCTAGCAAGATCACAGAAACCATTTTTGGTATGCTAATCATATTAATCTTAAGTCTTAAAAAATAAGTTATATGTGGATTCCTCTTTTTATTATTTTTTTTTAAGATTTTATTTATTTGACAGAGAGATAGCAAGAGAGGGAACACAAGCAGGAAGGGGTAGCGGGAGAGGGAGGAGCCAGCTTCCCACCAAGCAGGGAGCCCCATGCAGGGCTTGATCCCAGGACCCTGGGATCATGACCTGAGCCAAAGGCAGACGCTTAGTGACTGAGCCACTCGGAAGCCCAATACGTGGATTCCTGAATTATTAATTACGTAATTCCACGGTACTAAAACCTACATAATCTTATGCTTTAGAGAGGCAATTAGAAAGACAAACAATAAGTACATAGGTTTTCTATATAGTCTGTACCTAAATAAAGACCAGATCAATGAGTAAATTAGACTACCAAAATGAATCAATAAAGCTGTGTTTTTCACCACCTCCTAAAAATGACCTAATCTGCTCTATTATTTAAAAAAACAAAAAACTGATGTGTTTTCTCAGAGTGAAACATATTCTTCTGATTCATGGCAAATAAGTACAAAATGTTAACACCTAAAAAAAGATAATTACTAATCAAAAGCATGCCATTCGCTGAAAATCAAAAGTGTGTTATTCATTCAGAAACATATTGGTTCAACAAATACTTACATGATACTTATAATACTCTAAGCTCCGTTCTGGATACTGAAGACACAAATATGAAAGTAATGAAAAGAAACTGCAACTTCAACACTGAATGGGCAGGGCCACTGATGAGGAAAGCCTAGGGGTCCCTGTGCATAATGGAAATACACAGGAAGTGGACCTAATCCACATTCAAAGGCACTTTGATAAAAACTCTGAAAACATGAGCAAGAGAAACTGGGTTTTGCATGTCTACAGAATTAAAATGTATCAGAACAAAGTATAATTTCAGTTGGGCAACAACTACTAAGAAGGACACAGAAATGAGCACTAAACAAGTTTTATGAAAAGTTTCATATTATTGGGATGCCTGGGTGGTTCAGTTGATTAAGCATCTGACTCTTTATTTTGGCTTAGGTCAGATCTTGGGGTCCCGGGATCTAGCCCCTGCATCAGGCTCTGTGCTCAGTGAGGAGTCTACTTGAGGATTCTCTTTCCCTCTTCCTCTGCCCCTTCCCTCACTCATATATGTGCGTGCTCTCTCCAAAACAGTCTTTTAAAAAATCTGATTCTGGAATGTCAATATTATTATTGTTGATTCTAATATGTTGTCAGATTCAATATGAAACTTCATACTGAACTAATGTGTCAAGCTAGTATCTGTATTGGTGGAACAGGGAAAATATAAATTAATTTGTTAGGCATACTTTCAGGTCAACATATTTCAATTATCCCCAAAACATTCAAAAAAAATTTTTTTTAGAAAAGCTTCAACCAATTCCTTTTTTTTTTTTTTTAAAGACTTTATTTACTTATTTGACAGAGAGAGAGAGAGATCACAAGTAGGCAGAGAGGCAGGTAGAGAGGAAGAAGTAGGCTCCCTGCTGAGCAGAGAGCCCCATGCGGGGCTCGATCCCAGGATCCTGAGATCATGACCTGAGCTAAAGGCAGAGGCTTAACCCACTGAGCCACCCAGGCGCCCCAAAACATTTAAATTTTTAAGGTACCATACACAAGTGGGGTAGGGAAGAATATAAAAAAACTGTTCAAATGAGTAATTTTGGTAAGGGTCACAATCCTTGGAAGATGTTAAGTGCCAGGTGAATTAAATATTACATGAGTAAGATAATTATGTATTTTGTTCACTACTGCTTCTTTCCAAATCTATAGGTCAGAAATCTGATCCAAACATTTCAAGAAGCTGGTCTAACCTCACGGTTCCTTCAGACACATTCGGCACTGACAGGGTTACGTCTAGTGAAATCTGACATTGGCTTCTTAAGATGGACATCATCCTTAAGGCTTCCACTTCACTCCTGGGTGCATTTACTGAGGCACAGCCTAAATAAGTTAGTTTGCTGAAAACTACACTGTCTTCATCAGCAGCTGGTGTAAAAGGACTTGACCCTTCAGAATCTGAAAGAAAGGAAATGAAATCATTTTTTAATATTTTGTTGACATGAATACCAAGTAAAAACTTACAAGTTACATTTAGGTCTACAATTAAAAACTAATGAGATAATATGCTAATGCCCCAGAAGAAATGCCCATTAAAGCCAGAAATTTCACATTAAAACTCTGTCACTAACACCCAAATTTTTAGGGACTCCTTTACTGTCAATCCCAAATCTAAAATGTGATCTGAGGTAAGATCTGATTTACATTTTGCCTCTTCTAATTTGTTCTGACTTTATAATTCACTTTTAGTTCAAAAATATATTTAGCATTTTACCACTCTGAAAAATTCTCTCTCTTCTTTCTGATCTGTATTGCTTTATTTCTCTCATTCATCATCTCAGCTACTTAATGTTCTCCCAATACCCCTGCTTTCCCTTTCTCAAGAAAGCTGTATAGTTTTAACATTCTAGTTTTCCCAGTGAGACTTTATAATTCCCCTATTCCTCCTCCTCTGTGCTGCCTTTTAAATAACCTGGCAACTACTCCCCAAGAGCTATCTATACAGGCCTGCAGCAAATATCTCTTCCCCAAGCATTATTCCTCCACATCTCCAACACTGTCCTCAAATTCCTTTTCGTGGAAAAATCTTGAAACATTCTGAAACAAGGCTTCCTCAGTGTCATTTAACTACTGTTATCTCTTGCTTTGATATCCATGACGTACATTTAAAGGGAAATCAGAATGGTACATATACCTACCCTTCTCAAATCCTCCTAAATCTAGAATCTGAACATTCTAGAAAAACAGATGATGGTTTTTGCTTGCTCTGAATCAAACTTAGCACAGGGTGGGCACTCACATATTAAAAACAATAACCTTCAGTTAAGCAAGCAATGCAGCAGTCCTAACCTCCTTGTCCAGGTTTCACTGGCAAGCTCATCTCTGGTTTTTGAAGCCCTACTAATGGCACAGGGTTAATGGTAGATGAAGCTGAGAGTTGGTTAGAAAGAGGTCCATCTCCTTCACCATCCAGTTGTGACCTTTCCACAAGTTCCTTGTCCCCTGGCTGGTCGTCCACTGGAGGATCCATCAGCACATCTGCTAGCTCTTTTTGCAGCTGCTGCTCACTTCCATTCCCTATAATCTAAGGGTCACAAATACACGCAATCAGCAAAGTGCGAAAGAGAGCCCAGTACTAATTCAAATGGTCCGTATTCTAGAGAAAATTGTCAGCATTTCTTTTGATAGAAAGATATCTTCTGAATGTTTTTTTAACAGAGTAAGTCAAGATCTGCAATAAATAAGAGATGCAGCTGCTCTCTTAATTCGTAGTTTTTCATGAAAAAGTGTATAGTGAATTTGAGACTACTGCCCAGAAATGTATGTAACAGTGTTATTTAAAGTTTTCTACAGTGGCCTCAACTAACAAAATATCCGTAATTTTACTTGTCTGGTGAGAAATAATCTGTTAAAAGGAGTATATTTAGGGGCTTCTCTAATCTTTAAGAAACAGGGAAAATGTGTTTGCCTGCAGAAGTTATCATAGAAACAGACTTATTAGGTAATAAATTTTCACATGTATTTCACCACTCCTACTATAAGTCAGTCTCTTGTAATCCTAAGGGAGACTCCTCTGAAATGAACAGTTTCTTAATGTTCTGAGGCACCTGAATAAAGCTGGTATGTATAAAATGGCCTGAGGAGAAGCACATTTCAGTAATGTCAAGTGTTTTTCTAGAGTCATGATGGTTTATTCCTAGTTGCTCAATAAGGAAGTAAACAAGTGCAAAATCTAGTGGAAACTGCCCAATGCTAGGGAAAACCACAAGTGGCAAAACTCAGTACTGTCACTAAATGCTTATTCAAGAAACACTAAAAAAAATTCAACAAAACAATTTAGAAAAAGTCATGATCAAGAAAGGGGGTTGATTTAGGAGGCTTTCTGAAAACTAAAAGCTGACAAAAAGTTAAAATGGGTGGGGCTAGGAGACTATGGTAAAGAGAATGAGGTCTTCCCTGTCAAATCAACACAGAAGTTAGAAGCAAAATTCCAATAATAACAGACATAACTCTGGACTGCCAAAGAACCCAGTTCAAACATTTTTTTTTTTTAACTCTATAAGCTTCACGTTCCTTTGGCTGTAAATTATAATGGAGAAACAAAGAGTCTTACGTCTTTTTCTTGCTGACATTTTCCCAAGGAAATCTGACATGTCAGCTATTCTTGCCACACAGGTGTCCAGCCTCGTGGCTTCAGTGACAATGTGTATTTCCCTGAACTTCATTTTATGTTTACAGTTACTGCTAATGGAACTACAAGTGGGTCCCGTAATTTTATTTATTTATTTTTTAAAGATTTTATTTATTTATTTGACAGACAGAGATCACAAATAGGCAGAGAGACAGGCAGAGAGAGGAGGAAGCACGCTCCCCGCTAAGCAGAGAGCCCGATGTGGGGCTCGATCCCAGGATCCTGGGATCATGACCTGAGCCGAAGGCAGAGGCTTTAACCCACTGAGCCACCCAGGCGCCCCAGGTCCCGTAATTTTAATTCTTTGTTATGCCTGATCCTACACAACCACAAATGCAATCCAATTTCTTCTTTCAGAAGTTGTACTTTCAGAAGATTTTTAAGCCATCTAAAAAACAAACACAGCTTAGTTCCAATTAACCTCTTATTCTTCCAGAACTGGAGAGCAATTACTGCATCACCTGCAGTAAACAAAAGATACTCTAATTGAACCTAAACTGGTTTCCAAGGGGAAAGAAAAAGAACATAAATAGGATAGTTAGCTTCCTGAACACAGATGGAGAAAAGATATTAGACTCCCTGTTTGTGTAATTAGTAAGTAGAACTGGGGAGACTATCACCAAAAGAGCAAACTAAATCAAAGAGAAAACATTATATTTTACATGTTACAAAGTACTGTTTTGTTCTTTGGTTTATAGAGTAATTAAGCTCAAGTCTTCTGTTGGATAGGCTGCCTACATTTTCACATAGTCTTCAATAACAAAAATACACCTAAGCCTGAAAGAAAACATGTTTATATACTTGTATTTTGTTTGTACATGTTTATCTTGCATTCCTCTTTCATTTACAGAGTCTATAAACATAAGAACTGCCTTCTATTTCCTCAACTCTTCCTTAAAAACTAGGAAAAAGAAATGTACACACAAACATTTGATTTTTAAAAGCAGCAATGTAACATATGCTTTGGATGATTAGGGTCAATACAGTACTCAACAATTATGTTAGATCAATTGTGAACCTTCGATCTAATTTCAAAATTACTGTCTGTGACATTATAATACACATACTTAAACCAGTTAAGGTTTTTGTCATTGTTTTTGTTTTCTTTATTTAAAACCTTTTTTTTTTTTTTTTTTTAATTAAGTAATCTCTATGCCCAACATGGGGTCTGAACTCATGACCCTGTTATAAAGAACTGCATGCTCCATGGACTTAGCCAGCCAGGCACCCTGTTTGTTTGGTTGGTTTTTAAAGATTTTATTTATTTGAGAGAGAGACAATGATTGAGAGAAAGAGAGATCACGAGTGGGGGGGTGGGTGGGGGAGGGAGTTTAGAGGGCCTGAGGCGGGTCTTGATCCTAGGACCCTGGGATTGTGACCTGGGCCAAAGGTATACACATAATTGACTGAGTCACTGAAGCACTCATCTGTTGTTTTCTTTATGAAGACAGTCTTCCCTTGGCTTATCTAGGAAACATTTAGCCATGCCCTTCAGGGGTCTTAAACTTTGGCATGCATCAGAATCACCTGGAGAACTTTTAAGACACGAACGTTCAGCCCAACTGAATTCCAATTCAGTAAGTCTGGGTGGACCCGATAATTTGCATTTTTAAAAAGTTTCCAGGAGATGGTGATAGTGCTGGTCTGGGGACCAGGCTCTAAGAACCAACCTTAGGTTAATTGTTCTTAACCATGACTACACAGCAATAATAACCCATATTACCAGGAAGCATGCTAAAATTAAAATATGTACTCCCGCCTCTGCCCCCTCATCTCCCAAACAAACAAGTAAATCAGTCTCAGAGGTAGGCCTGGGCATATGCATTTTGAAGAACCTCCACAGGTGATTACAAAATGGTTGGCATGCCAGATTAGGCCAGCAGACTGTAGTTTGTTGACCCCTGGTCCTGATGTAGTTTGTTGACCCCTGGCCCTTAAACAAACCAACAACTGCTTATCACTGGACTCTGTGTTATAATAAAAAAATAAACCCACTGTTCCCTGTTGCCAACCTTTTTTTAAAATTATTTATTTGTCAGAGAAAGAGGGAGAGAGAGAAAGGGAGAGAGCATAAGCAGGGAGAGTGGCAGGCGGAGGAAGAAGCGGGATGCAGAACTGGATCCCAGGACACTGGGATCATGACTTGAGCCGAAGGCAGATGCCTAACTGACTGAGCCACCCAGGTGTCCTGCCAACAGCATTCTTAACAGAAAACATAATCATCTCTAAAATAACACACTGCAGTATTAGTCAAAGGGTAGATCAATGGAACAAAACGGAATCCAGAAATAGACTGACAAATATATGGCCAATTGGTTTCAAAAAAGTTAGCAAGATAATTTAATGGAGAAAGGGAATAAAACAAATGGGGCTGAACAATTAACCTGACGTCTATACCTATGCAAAAACATGAAGCTCATGAAGCCCAGCCAATATTCCACATCACATATAAAAATTAACACAAAATGGGTCACAGGTCTAAATGTAAATCCTAAAGCTATAAAACTAACAGGAGAAAACAAAGGAAAAAATCTGTGAAAATCCTGGGACACAAAGATTTCTAATGATACAAAAAGTAGCATAAAAGAAAAAAAAATGTACCTGGGTGCCACAGTCGGTTAAGTGTCCGATTCCTCCTTCTGGCTCAAGTCATGATCTCAGTCAGGGTCATGAGACTGAGCCCCTCCTTCAGGCTCTGCGCACTGAGCAGAGAATCTGCTTGAGACTCTCTCTCCCTCTCCCTCGGCCCCTTCCCCCTACACTCTTGCTCTCTAAAATAAAAATAAATCTTTAAAAAAATGATAAAATGATAAAACTAGAAACTTCCACTCAAAAGACACCATTAAGAGAATAAAAATATAAGCCACAAACAGAGAATATGTATCTGATGAAGGATTTATATCCAGAATGCCTTATAACTCAATAAGGAAACAAGCCACCCAATTTTAAAAATGGGCATTTCACCAAAGAAGGTAAAGAGATTGCTAACTAATAAGCACATGAGAAATGTGCTCAATTCATTAGCCATTAGAGAAATTGAAACCTCCACAGGATGCCTTCACGAACCTGTAAGCTTGGATAAAATTAAAATGAAAACAATGCTAACAATAACCAAGGATTGGCAAAGATGTGTAGTAACTAAAAAACTCTCAAACACTGCTGGTGGGAATGCAAAACAGTGGTGTCACTTTAGCCATTTTTTTGTGAATTTTATAGTTAAATATACACTTACCATATGACTCAGTGCTAGGTATTAAACCAAGAAAATTAAAACATATGTCCTGTGAATGTTTATAGCAGTATTATTCATAATCACCAAAAAGCTGAACACAAATGTTTATCAGCTGCTTAGTGGATAAACAAACTGCAAATATCTATACAATGGAACGCTACTCAGCAATAAAAAGGAATGAATTATTAGTACATGCAATAGCATGGATTATCCCGAGTAAAATAAGCCAGACACAAAAGGCTACACCATCTTGTAAGATTCCATTTATATGGCATTCTAGAAAAGGCACAACTTCAGGGACAGAAATCAGATCACTGGTTGCCAGGGGCTGGGAAGGAGATAAGAGGACTGACAAAAAAGAAGCACAAAGAACTTTTTGGAGTGATAAAAATATTCTGCATCTTAATTGTGGTGATGGTGGTTGTTATGAGTTTGCATTCACTAAAGCTTATAGGACTGTACACCTAAAAGGAGTGCATGTTACTATGTGTAAATCTTACTTCAAGAAACTTAAAATAGAAAGGGGATATTGATAGTGGCAAAGGTTATGCATATATGGGAGCAGGGGTTAAATGAGAAATCTCTGCACCCTCCTCTTGATTTTGCTATGAACCTAAAACTGCTCTAAAAAATAAGGTCTATTATTTATTTATTTATTTTTAAAGACTGTTTGTTTCTTTGACAGAGACACAGCGAGAGAGGGAACACAAGCGGGGGAGTGAGAGAGGGAGAAGCAGGCTTCCTGCCGAGCAGGGAGCCCGATGCAGGGGTTGATCCCATGACTCTGGGCCGAAGGCAGGCGCTTAATGACTGAATTGCCCAGGCGCCCCTAAAGTCTGTTTTTTAAAAAATAGAAAAAAAGCATGGTTTCTACAAAAGATGCTATCTGAGGACACACTGTTCATTTTTTCTATCTGCACCTCAAAAGCTATTCATCCAGGGTTCTGTTTTTGACAACAACCTCATTTTACAGACTCTCCTGTGCCCACTTCATCTGCTGTCAAGATACATAAACAATCCCTAGTATGTATCTACAACCCCTTCTTCACCTGTCTACTGGAGAAAAAATCTTCAGCTAGATACCCCGACAGTGTGTCAGACTTAACTCACTGACTGATCCTTCTCCTGTATCCTTTTTATTTTTTTTAAGGAAGCTCTATGCCCAGTGTGGCACTGGAACTCATGACCCCAAGGTGACGCTGTACTGACTGACCCGGCCGGGTGCCACCTGGTTTTTTGTTTGTTTGTTTGTTTTTAATTAGTGAATTGCACTACTGTCCACTTACTGGGCCAATGAAAGAGCACAATCACCCCTCATCCTTCACTTCTCTAATCCCCACATTATTCATGTATCCTACTGATCCTTGCTCAACTGTGCATTTTTTCCTTCCTCTCTCTGCATAGGTAATACCACAGGACAGCTAATGTTCATTTTACATAAGCCTATTTATTAGAAAGATAGGAGTTTCCTTGCCTTCTCTCTCTCTCTCTCCTATAACCTATCTTTCACACAGCCACTGAAGTTATACTTGCAAAGCTTAGTTCTGATCAAGCACTACCTTACTTTTAAAACCTCCCATGTTTCCTCAATTCCCTTAAGATAAAGCCCAAATTTGTAACTATAGTCTATGAATTCTTCAAAACTCTGCCCAATTTATGTTTCCATCTTTTACCAATCACACCAAATTACTCAATTTCCCCGTGACAGATGATAAACTTTCAAGCATCTAGACTCTGTATAGACTGTTACCTTCCCTAGAAAGTAATCCTTCTTTCTGCTAAGACCAAGCTTAAATTCTGTTACCTCCTCTGGGATATCTTAATCCTGCAATATGGGATGTAATCACTTCCTCCCTCGGGGATGCCACCAGCACATGAGCATACATGTTTTAGAGAACCAGACCTTGAACTAGACTGGGCATTATTAGATGGCACAGACTGCTTAAGTTATCTTTATATTATTCCCAAAGCATTGGATATACTTACTGCATAATATACCTGCAATACATGTTTACTGAATTGAATTTTATAAATGCAAAGAGTAAATGCCAAAGTAATATTTTGATATTGGATATTCTACAGATTTTGGTTTAGTTATGAAAAATGAAATCTGAATTCTTTATTTACACTTTGTTTACTTAAACACAAACAAAATCACCATCATTTCCTATTATTCTGAGAGTCATTAAAGGTTTAACGTTTACAGTAAGAATACTGAGCAAGACCAGTTAGCATGCTGCAGACCAATTTTATTCTGAAGTCCAAAAAGACTTCCTTTCCAGGAGGGTTCAATGATATAATAATGATAATACTATAGGACATTTGTTTGTAATTCAGGCACTATATGTGATTTTTACAGGAATTATCTCATTTCTCACATGGCAGTACCCACCAATTAGTAAGCATCCAATTAGTATCTCCCTACCTCACTTCCAGCTATTTCATTTTTTTTTTTTAAGATTTTAAGTTAATTACTATACCCAGTCCCTACACATGGGGCTTGAACTTACAACCTTGAGATTGAGTCACATGCTCTACCAACTGAGCCAGCAAGGCGCCCCCCACTTGCAGCTATTTCTAAATAAACTCTGACCCACCTAACTGGAGTTGAGGTTTGAAAAAGCAAATAATAACTTAAAAAAAAAAGTTCCACTTTCCATTATCCAGAGAAAACTAAGAACACACCTACTATTTATGTGAAAGACCCATTACTGGAATAACACCTATCCTTTCTAAATATATCAAATAAAAGTAACAATTTATATGGTAGAAGTGGCTACAGGTCTGTATCCTTGAGAGCAAAACTGCATTTATAGAAGTAAGGGACAAAATGTTTCAAAGACAACAGCCAGAGTCATTTCCTGGTGTTAATTTTCTACTCCTAACTTTATAGCCCCTGTTTCCTGTCACTGCAACAATATCAGCTAGGCCCTTCTGGATTTGACAGTTATCCAAAGCTACTTTAGGCAGTTTGGGATCTTTTTCCAGTAGAGATTTTGTCTTCAAGAGGCATGCTTAGGAAATGACAGTGTGCACTTGAGAAATCTATAGGTGATCAGAAAATTAAAGACAAATCCATGATATCTACAGTTCCCACTACTTGAGTCAGGCCATAATGAAAATATAATTGACAATGCTTCATTTAATGTAACAGTAATATTACTCAGCTTCAGTGTAAAAACTAAGGCATTCTGAAGTAAGTACATAAAGCTTACTTTTACCAGAAAGCACGGCACAAAACAACCAGAAGTCCCATTTGGATCCTAGAAAGTATCATTACTAACCTCAAATCCACTCACATACTTGCTCTGTGATCTTTGGTAAATCACTGAATTACTTTGTGCCTCATTTATAAACTGCAGCTGTTTTGACTATCCACCTCTTTATCTTCTGTCTTCTCTCTGCCTGTGATCTCTGTCTGTCAAATAAATAAAATCTTAAAAAAAAAAAAAAAAAGCCTTTTCCAAGAAGGCTTCTCAGACTCCTCCCCCAAGCTGACATAGGTTTCCATCCTCTCTTCTATAGCACCCTTTGTTAATCTCTATTGTAGCATTTATCTGTTAATGTTGAAAATTAAATATAGCTACAGTATCTCTACAGCTCCTCCATCAAGAGGTAGAAGTCAATTTCCCTAAACCCACATGTGACTTGCTTTGACGAATAAAATGTGGCAGAAGTGACACCATGTAATCTCTAAGCCTTTGCCTTAAAAAGATGCATTACCGCTTCCACATCTGCCCTAGGACTGCCATGTTGCTGTGAAGAAGTCCAAGAAGACCAAATGAAAAGAAAGAGTCAGCCATCCCAATCAAGCACAGTCACCAGTCAATGTATCAGATCAATGAAGTTACATGAACAAAAACAGGACCAGCAAAACTACCCATTCAATGGATAAAATCATGAGAACTAATAAATTGTTTCAAGCCACTCAATTCTGAAGTAATCTGTTACAAAGCAAAGATCAGTACAAACCAGTTCAACAAGAATCCTAACAACTATCACCTACCCCAAGCTATAAGCATCTTGAAGATAGGAACCATATCAATTTATCTCTGTTTTCATTCAGCCTTTTAAGAGCTTCTCTTTGTCTGTGATATTTGCCAGTTTCACTGTCATCCTGATTGGGACTCACACACTGTTCCTTGAAGCTGGGGATCTATGTCTTACCACTTCTGGAAAATACTCCACTATTATCTCAAGTAACTCCTCCTCTCCCATTCTATTTTCCACATAACTTCTGCAGATTTATTGATTTTCTCTTCAGCCATGTCTAATCTACTATTTAACACATCAGTTGCACCTTTAACGTCACTAGCTCTTATTTTCACTAAGTTTGCTTGGTCTTTTAGATAATTTTGTTCATTTCTAATATTTTCCAATTTTTCTTCAAATCTTCAATCATTTAAATCTTATTTATCTTAAAAGTTATAGCTAATAACAAATGCTCAAGTTTCAACAAGACTTGATCCTGCTACAGTCTGCCTGCTCTTTGTTCTTTATAAATTTTGGGTTATCTGATATTCTTTATCAGGGTAATCTGTGGGAATACCAGGCAGCCTGGGTAGCAGGCATGTCTCTCCAGAGTAGTTTTTGCAATTGACTCTGTCAGGTGCCCTAGAAGTATTACCAACCCAGGAATATTCAAGTAGTGTAAATTCAAACCCCAAATACCCTAAGGCAAGCCTATGGGTATAAATTCTCAAGACTCCCCTCCAAACCTGTGTCCATGCTAAGAAGACTTAAACTAAGCTTCCTTATTTTCTTCCTGTGATTGTAAGTAAGTTATTTTTTCTAAGTCTATCCTTTCAATTAGGATGCATCATCCCCTGAAGGTGCTATATAAGGAAATCTCAGTTCCAATACCCCTCTCTGTAAATTCCAATACCCCTCCCAAAGCCTTATCTCTTAACCAACTTATCTATCAAAACCCATGGCTATTGGTCATGAAGAACACCAAAATCCCCCAGTACAGCCCCAGTGTAAGCTTTTATATATAATTCTGGCTTTCACTGTCCCTCTTGCTTTTGTTCCTTTGGGTTTCTTTACTTTCTTACGAATATAGCTATGAAAGGATGTTTGTATTTCACCCAGCTCTCCTAAATATTTTGTACTGGGACATTTTTGGGTTTTCTGGGTCATCACATTTCCAAAAATAGGAGTTGTCAGCCTCAGTGCCTAAAAACAGCATTTGGTAGCTTACTGGCTGTCAACTCAATATTCAACAAAACAATTAGGACTTCTGGCATGGAAGCATGACAGGCTTTTAAATATATTTCCTAAATCCAATGCAATTTTAAAATACAGTAGTAGCTGAAAAAAAAACAGTTTCAAAAAAGAGTATCACTGAGCAACATGTTGCAGCAATTCCATCATACTTTAATCCCATAGACTGAACAATAATTCTATTACTTTCTTCACTTACCAGTTCTATATACAATACTCTAATATACTGCAGAGATGTACTGAAAATACAGAGAGGAAACATTTTAAATTTGTAGGACATATTGCTCAATTTCCTGGTCTAAAAAACAGAACATTTCTTTTCAGTAAACAAGGTAAGATGAGAGCAAGAAAAAAAGTTCTCTGGAGGAGGGGCGCCTGGGTGGCTCAGTGGGTTAAGCCTCTGCCTTCGGCCCAGGTCATGATCTCAGGGTCCTGGGATCGAGCCCCGCATCGGGCTCTCTGCTCGGCAGGGAGCCTGCTTCCCCCTATCTCTCTGCCTGCCTCTCTGCCTACTTATGATCTCTCTCTCTCTCAAATAAAAAAAAAAAAAAAAAAAAAAAGTTCTCTGGAGGAGCCCTGAGGGTCCTTCCCATTTACCATTAAAAAATTCATCAAATTAGAAACAGGAAGAGTAACTCAAACAGTACTTCAAAAATTAACAAGAAAATTTTCAAGTGGAAGACACCCAAAAAGAGAGAAGACTGATCTATTTGCAAGTGTACTTGCTCATGCTATCTTCCTTCCTATTACAGAAACTGTTCCTGGGCTAACCCCTCCATTCACACAACAGGAAACTCCTCTCCTTAATCAAAGACTTTGCTCTTCTCTGATCCTAGTAATGTCTCCCTCTTTACTGAATAACTCCTACTGGCGCATTTGTATCATAACATCTCTCACTGGAATCCCTATTCCTATTCAGGCACCATGGTTTTTTCTTTGTGTTTTTTTTTTTCTCTTCTTTTTAGCAAAAATCCTTAAAACGGTTGTTACACTACCACTTCTTCCTCACCTACCATTTACCACCCAACCCACAAGAATGCTGCTAATCATCTAATCTCTCTCTTAAAACAAAAAGCAAGCAAAAACAAAGACACCCTTCTTAAGGATCACCCAGGCCTCTATCCTATCTTTTTTCAGTCACCATGGAAAGCAACCTATCAGCAGAATCTAACATACCTGGTTATTCCCGCTCTCTTGAAACACTTTCTTCATCTCTTTTCAAAGGCATTCCAATCTAGTTTTCTTTATATCTATTTATATCTTCTCAGTCTTCTCTGCTGGTTTCTCTTCATCTCCATCTCTCAATGTTGAAGTACTCCAAGAATCAGTTCTTCACTCAACTCTTCAGTTTCTATGCTCACTCTGTGGGTGATCTCATCTAATCCCATAGCTTTAAATACCATCTATATACTGTTGATGCCAGCCACAGTCGCTCTGGAGGATCAATCTCATATAATCAACTACTTGACATCAAGAAATGGACACATAATAGTCACCTCAAATTTAACATGTTCAACTTCTGGTCCCTCTAACCCAATGCTGGTTCTCTTTCCATTTTAATAAACGGCACTACCATATACACAACAGCTCAGGCCAAAAATTAGGAACCATCATTTATTCCTCTCTTTGCCTCAAATCCCACATCTAATTTGCTCACCCTATTAGTTCTACCTTGAAAATATATCCTGAATCAGACCACATTCACCTTCTAGTCTTAAGTCAACATTCTCTCTCCCTTTAATGAATGAAACAGCCTTCTATCTACTTTTTGCTAACAATCTTGCATCTTTATTGCCCATTCTCCATGGAGCAGGCCAGATATAACTCATGGTTTTGAGTATATTCACAGATGTGTGCAACCAACACCAAAGTCAATTTAAAATGTTTTCATCACCTCAAAAAAAAAAAAACAACAAAAAACCCCAAAACAAAAACACCAAAAACTACCACTGTTAGGTTTCAACTCTTCTTTCCCCTAATAACTCCAGATCTAAATAAGCAGCAACTAACTGATCTTCTGCCTCTGAAGATTTGACTATTCTAGACATTTCATATTAATGGAGCCATGTAATTTCTGGACTTTTGTGACTTGCCTGATATTTAACATGTCTTTGAGGATCATCTATGTTGTAGCATGTATCAGTACTTCACTCCTTTTAAAGATCATAAATATATATAATAAAATATTTTAAATAATTGTATACCACATTATCCATTTAGTAGTTGATAAACATATAGACTGTTTAAACTTTATCTTATGTATCTTTATGTTTTTCTTCCTTTGTCGCTTATACCTTTGGTGTGGTATCAAAGAATCCACTGACAAATCTAAAGTCATGAAAATTTATCCCTGTTTCTTCTAAGAGCTTTACACTGAAGTCTGTAAACCATTTTAAGCTAATTTTTGTATATGGTGTGAGGTAAGGGTACAACTTCATTCTTTTGAAAGGGGCTATCTAGTTGTCCCAGCACAATTTGTTGAAAAAAAAAAAAAAAAACCAAGACAAAAAAACCTATTCCCAACTGAATGGCATTAGTAAACCTTGTCTCAATGAGTGGACCACCAAAATGATTCTATTCTCAACTCTCAAATGTATTCCAATGATCTATATGCCTATCTTTATGTCAGTACCACACTGTCTTGATTACCACTGCTTTATAATAAGTTTTGAAATTGCAAAGTTTGAGTCCTCCAACTTTGTTCATTTTCAAGATTACTTGGCCTATTCAAAGTCCCTTGCAATCCAAAATGAATTTTACAATTGGCATGTAAACATTGGTATGCAATCAAAGTGAAGATCAGTTTCATGAACACTGTATGAATTTCCATTTACTGAGCTCTTCTTTAATTTCTTTCAACAATGTTTTGCAGATTTCAAAGTATAAGATTTTCACTTCTGTTTAACTTAACACTATTTCATTTCTTCTTTCTTTTTTTAAAGTAGGTCCCACATCTAGTGTGGAGCCCAATGGGGGGCTTCAACGTGCAACCCTGGGATCAAAACCTGAGCTGAGATCAAAAGTCAGACGCCTATCTAACTTAGCCACCCAGGTGCCCTTATTTCATTCTTTTTCATGCTATCATAAATGTTTTTTCATTGTTATTTCAGACTGTTCATTCCCGGTGTATAAAAAATTGAACTTTTTGTATATTGATCTTGTGTTCCATAATATTGCTGAACTTATTAGTTTTAATAGTTTTTCACATTTCATAGGGTTTTCCATGTATAAATTCATGTCAACTGCAAACAGAGTTTTTACTTCTTTTTTTCCAATCTGGGTATAATATTTTTGCATGCCTAACTGCCCTGTTTGTACAATGGTGAACAGAGGTTGCAAGTGTAGACACCCAGGTCTTGAGTCTGAACTAAGGGGTAAGAATCTACTCTTTCACCAGCATGAATGATTCTTACTGTGTGTTTTTCATAGATCCTATTAATCAGGTTGAGGAAGTTCCATTCATAGTTGATTTATTTTCTACATTTATTTATTTTTATAAAAAGGTGTTGGGTTTCACCAAATATTCTTCCTGTGCCTACTAAAAATGATCATGTGGTTTTTAGTTCCATCGATATGTTATATTACATTCACAGTTTTTCAGTTGTTAAACCAACTTACATTCTTGGGATAAATCCCACTTGATCATGGTATGTAATCCTTTTCATATACTGCTGAACAAAATATCCTGATATTTTGTTGGGGACTTTCGTGTCCATATTTAAGATACTGACATGTAGCCTTCTTGTGATGTCTTTGTCTAATTCTGGCATTGGTACAGTGTCACCCTCATAGGTTTAATTATGAAGTATTCTCTCCTTTTCTATTTTTTGGAAGTTTATGAGGAACTGATATTCTGATTTAAGCATCTGATAGAATTCAGAAATAAAGCCATCTAGGCCTGAGCTTTTCTCTGTGGTACGTTTTTTATTACTAATTCAACTTCTTGTCATAGGTCTATTCACACTAAGTCTCATTAAGTATTTTTCTACAACTGTATCCATTTCACTAAGTTCTCTAATTTCTTGGCATATTACTATTCCTGATAAGTCTTTATAATCCTATTTAACTTAGGTTTGGCAGTAATGCCCCCTCTTTCAGTTCTAATCCTAGTAATCTCTCTTTTTCTTGGTCAATCTAAGGTAATGCTAATTCGTTGATCTGAAAGAAACACGTGCTTGTTTTATTGATTTTTCTCCACTACTTTTCTATTTTGTTCTACTGATTTCTGCTCTAATCTTTTGTTCCCTACTTTGGCTCGTTTAACACTTAGTTTGCCCTTCTTTTGCCAATGTCTCAAGGTGAAAGATGAGGTTATTGATTTGAAATTTTCCTTCTTTCATAATATAGGAATTTACAGGTAGAAATTTTCCTACATACATTTAAGCTGTATCCCATACTGCCTGCTTTTTTAGTATCTAGTGAATATTTTCTAAAATGCATTGATATTTCTTTAGTGTGTGTGTATCACTTTAGTGGTTGCTGTAGAACTTGCCATGCATGTCTTAATTTATTAGAATCACTTTCTAATTTATACTACCTTAATTCTAGTAAGATACAAAAAATTATTCAAATATAGCAGTATTCCCCCATGGTATTATTATACATACTGTATCCATAAATATAACAAATCAACACATTTTTCTAATTGTTACTTCATATAATTCTGTGTCTTCTAGAAGAGATGAGAAAACAAATACGTATTTATTTTGTTATATTAATTTTATCAATCCTGGTCCTCTTCATTTGGTCTTGTAGTTTTGAATTACGATATTAAGTCATTTCCTAAGCTGCAATACAGCTCTGCTCTGACCTACCTCGTTTTTTTTAATGACTGGCAAAGAGATCATATATCTGTATATTCCGGGTACAATATATACATACTGTATATATAACATAAAAGAAGAAAAATGTATTCATACTGTCTTTATCATTACACAATTACCCTTACTGGTGCTACAGATTAACATTATTTGGAGTCACTTGCTTTTAGCCAGAATAACTTCTTTCAGTATTTCTTGAGAGGTGGTTCTGAAAGCAGTAAATTGTTTTTATTTTAAAATATCTTGATTTCATCTTCAGTTTTGGCTAACAGTTTTGCTAGGATACTTGGTTGACAGTTTTTTTCTTTGAGTACTTTGAATTGTCATTCCAGGGGCGCCTGGGTGGCTCAGTGGTTTAAGCTGCTGCCTTCAGCTCGGGTCATGATCTCAGGGTCCTGGATCGAGTCCTGCATCGGGCTCTCTGCTCGGCAGGGGGTCTGCTTCCCTCTCACTCTCTCTGTCTGCCTCTCTGCCTACTTGTGATCTCTCTCTGTCACATAAATAAAAATCTTAAAAAAAAAAAAAAGATTGAATTGTCATTCCACTGGCTTCAAGCTTCCACTATTTCTGCTGATAAATCAGCTATAAATCTGAGGTCCCCCTCTAGGAAATGAGTAATTTTTCTTTCATTACTTTTAAGATCTACGCCCTGCCTTTGGTTTTCAACATTTTACTAAGATATGCCTTTTTGTGGATCTGAGTTTATCTTAGAGTATGGTGAGCTTCTTAGATGTGTATTGTTTTTCAATAAATAAATGTGGGACTTTTCAGATATTATTTCGTTAAATATTTTTTCTGCTCATTTTCTTCCTCTCCTTCTGAAATACATACAAGGATGTTATTACACTTAATAACATCTCATTTTTCTCTGAGGTTTTGTTCATTGTTCATTCTTTCTGTTCTTTGGATATTTCTACGGATCTTCAAGTTTATTGATTCCTTAAGAGTGGCTGGCTGGCTGGCTGAGTCTGTAAAGCATGTGACTCTTGATCTTAGGGTGTTGAATTCAAGCCCCACATTAAGTGTGGAGCCTCCTTAATAAAAAAGTAAAAATAATAAAATAAAAATAATAAAAATTGTTAAATTCTCTTTTAAAAAAACATATTTGTGGGGCGCCTGGGTGGCTCAATGGGTTAAGCCTCTGCCTTTGGCTCAGGTCATGATCCCAGGGTACTCAGATTGAGCCCCGCATCAGGCTCCCTACTTGGCAGCAGGGCTGCTTCTCTCTCCCACTCCCTCTGCTAACGTTCCCTCTCTTGCTTTGTCTCTGTCAAAGAAATTGTAAAAATCTTTTAGAATATGTATTTATTACAGTATACTTGATGTATATTATGTGTCATCTTAGCACAAGGGCCATGTTAATCGTTTCTGTATTGTTCCAATTTTGGTATGTGTACCGCCAAAGCAAGCACATGCACATTCAAATGCACGTAATTTAAATGTGTACTTTGGTGAATTTTGGCATACACACATACCACAATCAAGGCATTGGACATATCCATAATGCCCAAAACTCCTTGCGCCCCTCTGTACTCCCCTTCTTCTTCTTTTAAAAAACATTTTTTTTTTTAAGATTTTATTTATTTGACAGAGAGAGTTACAGTGAGAGAGGGAACACAAGCAGAGGGAGTGGGAGAGGGAGAAGCAGGCTCCTTGCTGAGCAAGAAGCCTGATGTGGGGCTTGATCCCAGGACCCTGGGATCATGACCTGAGCTGAAGGCAGATGTTTAACAGACTGAGCCACCCAGGCACCCCTGTACTCCCATTCTTCTTCCCCATCCCATCATCATACTCCCAGGCAACCACTGAACTGCTTTCTGTGACTCTAGGTTTTGCATCTTCTAGTATTATATATAAATAGAATGCGCAATATGAGCTTTTGGTGGTGGGGGGCTGGTCTGTCGCTTTCCACTCAACGTATTTTGATAGTTCTTCACGATTGTGGTAACAGTTCATTTTTTAAAAAATATTTTAAACACTTCTCCCATTTTATTTGTTATGAAAAATCTATGGGTCTTTATTTTTTATGTATTTTTCCAACTTTATTGAGACTTAATTGAAATAAAACGTTGTTTAATGTGATTTGATATGGGTACAAGTTGTGGAATGATTACCACAATAAGGTTAGTTAATAGATCCAACAACTCACACGATTACCATTTCTGTGTGTGTGGTGAGAACATTTAAGATGTATTCTCTTAGGTACTTTCAATCAATTATGTAATATAGTATTGTTAGCTATAATCCCAATGCTGTAGGTTAGATTCCCGAAACCTCATAAATGCACAATTGGAAATTTGTACTCTTTGACCAACATAGCATTTCTCCCACCATCACTTCCTGCCCCTGGCAACCAGTATTTTACTTTAAATTTGGCTCAGATTCCACACTGTGGAATGTGAAATACGTTTTCTGTTGTTGTTTCAAGGTATTTTTTGATTTCCCTTTTGTTTTCTTCGATTCACTGGTTCTTTGGGAGTATATCATTTAAATTCCAAATATTTGTGATTTGCAAATTTTCCTCCAGTTATCAATTTCTAATTTCATACCTCTATAGTTAGAAAAAAGATACTTAGCATAATTTCAGTCTTCAATTTGCTAAGATTCGTTTTGTGACCTAACATATGATCCATCCTGGAGAATGTTCTGTGTATGCTTGAGAAGTGTAAGTATTCTGTTGCTGTTGACAGAATGTTCTATATATACCTGTTAGGTCCATTTGGTCTATGGTATAGTTCAAGTCCAATGTTTCCTTATTAGTTTTATGACTAAATGATCTATCCATTGTTTAAAATAGAGTCCTAAAGTTCCCTATCATTATTGTATTGTCTATTTCTCCCTTCAGATCTGTTTCTTTTGCTTAATATATTTAGGTACTCTGATGCTCAATACATATATATTTACAACTGGTACATCTTTTTGATGAATTGACCCATTTTTCATTATATTATTCCATCTGTCTCTTCTTATAGTTTTTGACTTAAAGTCTACTTTGTCTGGTATCAATTCAGACACCCCTGCTCTCTTTTGGTTTCCACTTGCATGGAACTGCTTTTCCATCTCTTCACATTGAATCTGTGTATGTCCTTAAGGCTGAAATGAGTCTCTAACAGGCAGAATATAGTGGGGATCGTATTTTTTTATCCTCTCAGACACTATGTCATTTGGAGAATATAATTCATTTGCATTTAAAGTAATTCTTTATAGGCAAGAACTTATAATGCTGTGTGAACTGTTTTCTCACTGATTTATAGCTACCTTGTTCTTTTCTTCCTTTCTTGATGTCTTCTTGTGTGAAATGAAGTTTTCCAAAGTGGTATACTTTGATTCTCTTACTGTTATCTTTCATGTTATCTATTGTAGGTTTTCCTTTGTGGTTACCATGAGGCTTACATAAAACATCTTAAAATGTATTACTCATGTAACAGCGTATTTTATATTTGTAACAACTTCAATCATATATAAACACTCCACCCTTCCCCCCACAACATTTTAGGGTCTTGGTGTAAAAATGTAACTTTTTATATTGTATATTCATTATCACTATAGTTATTTTTAAAACCTTTGTTTTTTTTAACCTTTATACTAGAATTAATCAACACACCATCTTACAGTGTAAGAGTATTGACTACATACTTACCTTCTTCGGTTTTATACCTTCATGTTTTTCATTTTATTAGTTAATATTCTTTCAACTCAGATTGAAGAACACCTTTCAGCATTTTTAGTAAGGTTTGGTGATGATTAATTCCCTTAGTTGGATTTGGGAATATCTTTTTCTCTCCTTCATTTCTGAAGGGCAATTTTGCTGAATAACGTATTCTTGGTTGTTTTTTTTTTTTCTTTCAGCACTTTAAGTATATCATCCCACTCTCTTCTGGCCCGCAAAGTTTCTGCTGAGAAATCTGCTAAAAGACTTATGGAGACTCCCTTGTCACGTGATTTTTTTTCCCTCTTGCTCCTTTAAAAATTGTCTTTTACTTTAGACAGATTTATTGTAATGTCTTTTTTTTTTTTTTTTAAGATTTTATTTATTTATTTGAGACAGAATGAGTGAGAGAGAGCACAAGAGAGGAGAAGGTCAGAGGGAGAAGCGGACTCCCCAAGGAGCCGGGAGCCCGATGTAGGACGAGATCCTGGAAGTCCGGGATCATGACCTGAGCCAAAGGCAGTCGCTCAACCAACTGAGCCACACAGGCACCCGATTATAATGTGTCTTGGAAAGAATCACTTTGGGTTGAAATCTTGGGGAAAACTATAAGCTTTATGAACTCAGATGTCCAAATTTCTCTCCAAATTTGAGAAATTCTCATGCATTAGGTCTCTATTACCTTTCAACCCATTTTCCCCTCTCTTCCTCTGGCACACCAATAAATGCAGAGATTATTTTTATGGTAGTATACCATGGTTCATGCAGGCTTTCTGCACTCTTTTGCATTTTTTTGTTTTTGAACTATATAACTTTAAATAATCTTTCTTCTACTTTGTAACAATTTCTTCTGCTTGATGATTTCCATTTCATTTGCTTTCCCTAAGGTGGCGATGACTGCTCAAGCATGTGGTTTCTCCCAATCCCACAGAATCCAGTTTCTATGCATGCTCACTGGCCATCTGCAAAGGCTCATTCTGACCATTCTCGCCCTCAGCAGTATGCACAAGAAGACAGTCACTGGGGGTGGGTGTGTCTGGGTGAGCTGCACAGAGCTTGGTGGTACCCACAGCCCAGCTGAAGTGATCAGTAGGGGAGACAACCTCATGAAGAGACTTCCTGATAGAGTTTCCAAAGCAGTTAATAAAACGTGTGTTCCTCTCATATGTTCCATTCTCAGCCTTAGCTAGTGTTCTCCCAGCAAGACTGTCCACCCCCAAGTTGTGTAGTTCACAACCCAATATTCTGGAAGGAGTGAGAAAGAAATGGGTTTTGGGAGTATCCCACACAGATGGGGAATCTAGCACCTGCTCTCAATTTCCCACATGGAGAAAATCACGGGCAGAGAAAGTCTCTACTGGCATTGAGCTGTGCTATCTTGGGGGAAAGGTGACACAGGTAAAGTAAAACAGCTCCTTTCACAGTCTTCAGTGGATCCGATCTTGGATGTTTTTTGGTCCAAGCATGCTGAAACCTGAAAGACCCCTCGACTTCCACAAAGGCACTCTGGTCCATGACTGATTGTCTAAATTAGTGTTCTCTGAGGGTAGGATGGTAGTAAACTTTATCCTGAAACTCCTGAAAACACCTCTCATTAATTCTTTGCCAGTTGAAATTTACTGTTGATCCCCTCTAGTGAATTTTCAGTTTCAGCTACTGTGCTTTTCCACTTCAGAATTTCCAACTGGTTTTTCTTTAATGATATTCTGTATTTGATATGACACCGTCATACTTTCCTTTATTTCTTTAGGCGAGATTTCTTAGTTCATTGAACTTAATGGCTACTTTGAAGAATCTATGTATTAAATCCAACATGTCACTCTCACAACCAGTATCTACTGCCTGCTCTTTTTTTTTAAAAACAAAGGACATACAGGTTATTTTTTCATGTTGTTTTTTTGTGTGTGTGTGTGTTTCACAATTTTGTGTTGGAAACTTGATATTTTAGATAATATGTTGTACCAATTCACAGTACTGGTCTCCTCAATCTGGGACTTGTTATTTTTTTTTATGCTTCCTTGTTTATTTAGTAGCTAGATAGCTTATTTTCCTAAATTCTATTCCCCTAATTCCTATACTGTTAAACCTCTGACTTGCTGCCCTGGAGAGATTTGGCTTTGCCTACAGTAATCCTGAAACCAGAGCAATTTTGAAAGAGTGCTTGGTCTCCCTTCTCTAACCACCGTAGATGTTAAACTCCACTAATTATGGCCAATTGCTCTATAGTTTTCAACAATGCACTTAGGTATAAACTACTCCACAGAATAAACTAACCAAATTGACATTACTTTGAAGGGAGAGTTTCAGAGGTCCATGTTTGAGATTTGTTCTGACTCTAAGAGTCAGTCTCCTCCCAGTAAACCTATACTTAAATCTGTATGTTCAATTAATCTACCAATCTCCTCTCCAATTACCTTTCACCACAAGGTCTACTGTTTTTGAGAATACCCTTAGGCTTGAATTTCTCTACATTCTACTGTAAATAAAGTCAGTTTCTCTGGGAAGGGATTAGGAGCTGTTTTATGACCCCCTTCTCACTACAGGGAAAATTTGAGAGCCACAGTTGTGAAGTTGGAAGATGGGACAATAGCATGTTTTACCCTGAGTGACATCCCATCTTTAGAAGCTGAGTACGTGGTGGTTGTAGGTGATATAGTAGTCTCAAGTCTTCTTGGTTTGTCTGTACTGGTGGGGAACCACTATTTGAGAGGCTAGGGCAATTGGACCCTCAGTATTCTAAGCAGCACTGTGCCCAAAGGAGAGCCTCTATCCCAAAAACAGGGACCCCCCCCCCCCCCCCCGGGCCCCATCTCTGAGTCACACTTGGCTAGCAAAATGTAGCTGGAGGCAGGATGAGAAACACAACTGCCCTGTTATTTCCTGGAAGATAGCCCTCCAACTCGGAGTCAGGGGCGGGGGTCGGGGGAGAATCCTGTCTTCTTGATTGCACTGATAATAGGGTTACCATTTTGCTCAGCTGGGATAGATGAGGGAAGCAATAGGTCTTGGTTCAAATACCACAGATTCTTTACCAAATTTTAGTAAATTTCCTTGAATAAATGTTTCTTTACTTGCTGTGTACCCTTTAGAACATTTCCAAAGACTGTAAATCATTGTTTGTTTTAATAACTGCCAACAATTTTGCTAAGGAGTAGGTCCACACATCTCCTGATGCTGCCATGCTAGAAGTCTCTATCAGCCAGTGAGCTTTTTAAAATGTAAATCAGATCATGCCCCCATTGAAAACTCTCCAAAAGATTCCATCACATTTATAAAGTCCAAATTTCTCCTAAGCTCTACAAAGGTCTACCTGATGCAGGCTCGGCCAAGCACTGGATATCAGTTTACCACTTTTTATTTCCTTTAGTCACTCTGCTCTAATCTCTGTCTTAAGGGTGGTCCTCTTCAGGATCTGTCTTCTGTTCCCTTTAAAAAGCTCTCCTCCTGGATTTCTCCTTGGCCTTCTTCCCCATTTCATTCAGGTCTCTGTTCAAATGTCATTTCAAGGCATTCTCTAAAATAGTACCTGCCCTTTATTCTTTATCCATGTATCCCACTCTGATTTTCTTCACAGCACCTAAATTTACTTAACCTATTCATTTTCTTATGTGCTTAAAGTCTGTTTCCTACATTAGAATAACAACTCTTAAGAGGGTAGGGGGCTTTGCAATCTTATTCACCACTGTATCCCCAGTATTTAGTACTTGGCACACAGTCAATACTCAATAAATACTTGTCGAATGAATAAACTTAAACAAGAACTGAAATATTTTTAAAGCGATTTACATTTTAAATGGCATTAAAAGTGTTGTTCCTTATATTCATAAAGACAATGATTAACAGAGTATGGGAAAAAAAGCAAAACAGTTGTTCACTTGGCTTAGAAAATTTAAACAAACAAAAATGGCCAATATCAAAGTATTTAATATTGTTTCAATAATCCCAAAATTTATTTTTATAAATTACACTGCTGACCTGCCCTTGCTTTTACACTACATATACCAAAACCAGAAGAAATAATCATCTCTAATTTAATGAGAAAATAAAAACAATACTAAGGTCATAAATATTTCTACTATGACTGCTAGTTTTCACAATTGGGGTATTAGAAGACTTAGAGGCTAATCAAATTGAATATCCTTAATCAAATATAAATTTGTCACCATCACTAATTATAAATAAAGTCTTTACTATTAAAAAAGTTAGGATACTATTTCCCTTTTTTCATTTGCACTCCATATACCTTCCTATTATAGGCCAAGTTTTGCAATGAGCCTAACAAGGCTAAGCAAAAGAATCTTAGGTTATGGAGTTTTACCTTGAGTCCTGTTTTCTCGTCATCACTTCCATTATTTGTAGATGGTGTCTCATCTCCTTGCCTGGAAACCAAGACAAAATCTTCACTATTAAGAGTAGATACAGAGTCTGAGGAGACACTGATTTTTCCAACAGAAGCCTTGTCATCCATGACTCAAGAATGAAGCTCAACTCATGAATGATTAAATATTTTAAAAATGCCTGAAAAACAAAAACCATAAAGATACTCATATAGAATGTCTGCCAGATATTCAGTTATGCTCTAATTCTTACAAAATACATAAGGAAAAACTTAAAAAATACTTTCAAAATCTCTTCCCAAGACTTTCACTACTTACAACTTAGGCTTTCTATTCCAGATAATAAAGGAATTTGATGCTATTCAGGGCCAAGATTATTTCAGATTAAAAAATAAATAAATAAAACAGATTCCCTTGAGAATAACTTCCTACCTACAGTGATTTCTTTGGCATATGCTACGACTCTATTGTTGGACCTCAAAAACTATAAAGAACTAAACTTCTGTTTTCTACCCTTTAATTTGTAAAGCTATACACATAAATGAAATTGAAAGCACACAGGACAATCACTAAGGTTTTTCCAATGTTACCAATCCTTTAATTTAAAATATTAATAAGATGCTTTTAAGAAATAAAATTTCATATTCACACTCAAAAGAAATAAATTCAAGACAGAGCAAATTCCTTACATAGCAAGAAATCAGAAATCCATTAAAAACTCATTATCTTCCCATCCCATGGTTTCTTAGAGTTTAACTCAACATGAACATTACCAGTAAGTTTCATGCCAAAAATTCCCAGCAAGAAGTATAAAAATATGTCACTTATGAAAAGCCACTCAATTATTTATGGACTCCTGGAATAAAACTTAAACTCATCTACCATTCAAAAACCTGGTTCTGAATATTTTATGGCAATGTTCCCATTTGGTTGCCAAACAGCAACAAACAATGCAACATACTCAGAAAGCTGTAACCAATAAACAGTAGCTCTAGCTCTATGCTCATCTTGTACCCCAAAGAGGTAAAGGTGCTGAGAGTCTATTTAATCTTTCCAATTAATAAGTCCTGATTTATGCTTTGTGTTTTTAACTGAACATATATTTATTGAGCATACACCATGTGCCAAGCACTACCTTCCCTTCAAAGGCTCACAACTAAACACCTGGCAGCAGGAATTACACAATCCCTGAGTATTACCGTTAACCAGACAAGAAAATGACAACCCCAAAAGAAGGTAATTTACCTAAGCATAACTAAGGATGGAACCCTTACTTCTACTACTTACTGCTTCCTATTTAAACTAATTTCCTTGTTTAAATGGTTATCATAGCTTTACATTTTATAGGAATAAATTTAGATGCATACTGTGGCATTCAAAGACACTTCAAAATGTACTTTTTGAAAACTTTTTCTAATGTAGTTTTGCTTCATCCATTCAATGAATACTCACTGTCTAGTGTATAAAGAATAATACATGGTAAACAAGAGAAAATAGATTCTTGCCCCAAAAGAATGTATACTGTAGCAGAGAACAGAGGCATATTGAACAGGTTAATAGGTACTGATTTAGGGTAAAGAAAACTATGGGAACATGTTTGGAGAGGGACCTAGACACGAAAAGTTAAGGAATGTATTCACCTGAAACTAGCAGAATATTGTGTGTCAATTATACTTCAATAAAAAAAAAAAGAAATTATTAGAAGAAGTAATGTCCTTACTAAAGATATATACTTAATTTTTTAAAAAGATTTTATTTAGTTATTTGACAGAGAGAGAGACAGCAAGAGACAGAACACAAGCAGGAGGAGTTGGAGAGGGGGAAGCAGGCTTCCCGCTGAGCAGAGAGCCAGATGCAGGACTTGATCCCAGGACACTAGGATCATTACCTGAGCCGAAGGCAGACACTTAACGACTGAGCTACCCAGGGGCCCCAAGATAAATACTTTAATAAACACCCATGTATTTGCCGTTATTGGATCCTCTTACTAAAGTGGTTTCCTTGCTTTTGTACTCCATCAACTCCAACTCATCAATTCATGATCTAACTCCTTTTCCTAGTAGCTTGCCAATCCTCATCCCAGAACCAAATAAACTGCTTGCCTTATTTCTGTTCCTCTACCATTTTACATTTTTATAGCACGTATTACAATGTATTACAATTTGATGGTAACTGCCTCTTAATTTAATCTTCACATCATTTATTACACAGATAAGGAAATTGAGACCTAGACTGAGGTGTAACTTGTTCAAGATAATGGCTGTAATGTAAGGTGGTTAGAGGCAAAGGCAAAAATTGAACCCAGTTATCTGTTATTCCAGAAGCTATGCTCTTTCTGTCAGATTATGATACCTTTCCAATGCCATGAATCTGGGCCCTGTCCCAAAACACTCAGTATTGGGTAAAGGAATCTTTATCTTTTGCAGAACATGCTCATACTTCAAGGTTCTTCATGCTTAATTAGATTTCCATTCTTTTAAATTGTGATTAATAGCAGAATGCCTCAGAAAGTTCTCTAAAGCTATGATCTGAGACACTGACTACTTTCTATAATACTGTAGACTCAAAAAATAATATACTTTGGTATTTAAACACTATGGAACTGAGAAGACTTGGCCGACTCCAAGTTCAACCTATTTCCTTTGAGGAGGTGATAGGAAAATACACTTTATAAAATACTATTTGTTTTGGCACCTGTAAAAAAACTGAATCACTCAGTGGGAATGAGCTTTACCAAAACACGAAGTAGTACAGGAAGTTATACAAGACTCCCCTCCTCTGGCCTCCACAATAAACAGGTGTCCCAGAACCTGGTGTACTTCTGGCAAAGCTGTATTTACAACCTCTCTGGAGACCATGAGGAGTAACTGTTTTGTTTTTAATCCCTACTTTTATCATTTACCAAAAGAAGCCCCTACTGTAATCCTTCATCCTTCAGACCGCAATTCTAGGTCTAAACCTCATGGATAATTAAGAACAAGCTTCTTCCTCCAAACATCCTGCACCACCAGCTCTCTTCCTACTTTTTCTTATAATATCCATCACCATTTGACACACTTTATGTTTTGATCATTTGTTTTTAAATATCAGGTAAGCTAGAACCTAAGTTCCACCATGACAGAGATGTGTCTGTTTCATTAACTGCTGTACCTTAGCACCTGGAACAGTGCCTGGCTCCATCTGGACACTAGCATATAGTAGGGGCTCAAATACTTGCTAAAAAATTAGGATAAATGGTAAATAAAGATGGAAAAGAACAAGAGCCACCCAATGAAAAGGTAAGATCATCTACTGACTGACAGAACACATGTCACATTTGTGACAATAAAGCACACAATGAAGAGTTGGAAAAACCTAAGTTAGAATACTGGCTGCACTACCTAATAGTGTGAGCTTTGTCATAATGAGCCTTAGTTTCCACAAGTGAAAATGATGTACTATCTAGCTTACAAAACTATTGTAAAAATTACTAAGGAACATAAGTACACCTTATTTAGTAACACACAAAAAAACAGTATAAGCACCCAATAGTTACAGCTTTTTAAGCTAACTTCCAGTTTTAAAAGGATTAACAACTATCGGAGCACCTGGGTGGCTCAGTCAAGCGTCTGCCCTCAGCTTAGGTAGTGATTTCAGGGTCCTGGGATCGAGCCCTGCGTTGGGCTCCCTGCTCAGCAAGGAGTCAGCTTCTCTTTCTCTCTCTGGCATATCCCCCACCCACCCCGTGCTCTCTGTCTCAAAAAGTTCAATAAAATCTTTAAAAAAAAAAAAAGAATTAACAAGTATCAACTGATTAAGGTAATTCAGTTTCAGAAACACAATACTAGGACAAAAATACATAGCTTTCTTATTTTCCACATTCTAATTTCTTTGTATCTAAATAAATGTGAAGGAATACTCTAAATAAAAAAACGTTTTACCTTTATATGATACTTTACAGATTACTAAAACATACACATACTTAATCTCATTTTACCACCTAACAATTCTGTAAGGTAGACAGAGCAAGAATTTTTATCCCATTTTAATAAGATAATACACATACAGGGATCCTGGTATAGGTAGGCACTAGTTATTTCCTTCTTTTAAACAAGTGACAACCTAGACCCTAGCATATCTAGTTACCAACAGGGCCAGGTTGGTGAGTCAAGTTCAAGGATGTTTCCTTCTCTATCACCTTTAAAAAGTCAGTAAGTCACTTAAAATGATAGGTGATTTTGTTTATGCAGCCTCCAGCATCAAACCCAAAAGTTCAATTGTTAAGTTTTTCAGAACTTCTTTTACTACTTTTATCCTTATTAACATATAAAAGATCCCTAGAGATTTTCTGGTTGAAGATTTGTCTCATGGGGGAACCTAGCTGGCTTAGTAAGTAGACATGGTCGGTCAGGGTCGTGAGTTTGAGCCCCACGTTGGGCACAGAAATTTAATAAAAGATTTTTTAAAAAAGGGCGCCTGGGGACACCTGGATGGCTCAGTTAAGTGCCTGCCTTCAGCTTGGGTCATGATCTCAGGGTCCTGGGTTCAAGTTCCACATCAGGCTCTCTGCTCAGTGGAGAGTCTGCTTCTCCCTCTGCTGCAGCGCCCCCTGCGTGTGCATTCTCTCTCTTCTTTTTTTTTTTTTTTTAAAGATTTTATTTATTTATTTGACAGAGAGAGAGATCACAAGTAGGCAGAGAGGCAGGCAGAGAGAGAGAGGAGGAAGCAGGCTCCCCGTGGAGCAGAGAGCCTGATGCGGGGCTCGATCCCAGGACCCTGAGATCATGACCTGAGCCAAAGGCAGCGGCTTAATCCACTGAGCCACCCAGGCGCCCCACTCTCTTCTGACAAATAAATAAAATCGTAAAAAAAAAAAAAAAAAAAAATAGGGGGGCGCCTGCATGGCTCAGTGGGTTAAAGCCTCTGCCTTCAGCTCAGGTCATGATCTCAGGGTCCTGGGATCGAGCCCTATATCAGGCTCTCTGCTCAGAAGGGAGCCTGCTTCCCCCTGCCCCGCCTGCCTCTCTGCCTACTTGTGATCTGTCAGATAAATAAATAAAAATCTTAAAAATAAAAAAATTGGGGGTGCCTGGGTTGGTTTAGTTGATTAAGCAGCTGCCTTCAGCTCAGGTCATGATCCCAGCGTGCTGGGATCGAACCCCACATTGGGCTCCCTGCTCAGTGGACAGCCTGCTTCTCCCTCTCTCTGCTTGCCACTCTGCCTACTTGTGCACTTTCTGTCAAATAAATAAAATCTTTTAGAAATTTTTTAAAAAATTAAAAATTACAAAATAAAAAGGGGCACCTGAGTAACTCAGTGAATTGAGCAACCACCTCTTGATTTTGGCTCAAGTCATGATCTCAGGGTTATGGGATCGAGTCCTGCATCATGTTCCATGTTGGGCATTGAGTTAGCTTGGGATTCTCTCTCCCTCTCCCTCTGCCTGCTGCTCCCCCAGCTAGTGCGCTCTCTCTCTCTCTCTCAAATAAATCTTTTTTTTTCCTGATGGGTAATTTATTTTATTATTTTGTTGGACTGATCCTTTTTTTAAAATTAACATATAATGTATTATTTGTTTCTGGGGTACAAGTTTGTAACTCATTAGTCTTACACAATTCACAGCGCTCACCATAACGGATACCCTCCCCAATGCCCATCACCCTGTCTCCCCATCCTTCCCACCTTCCTCCCCTCCAGCAACCCTCAGTTTGTTTCCTGAGACTGAGTCTCTTAAGGTTTGTTTCCCTTCCTGATCCCACCTTGTTCCCCCTCCCACAAAGCCCCACCCTGCCTCTCAAATTCCTCATATCAGGGAGATCATATGACTATTGTCTTTCTCTGATTGACTTAATTCGCTTAGCATAATACCCTCTGGTTCCATCCATGTTGATACAAATGGCAAGATTCTGTGTTTTTGATGGCTGCATAGTATTCCATTGTATATATATACCACATCTTCTTTATCCATTCATCTGTTGATGGACAGCTAGGTTCTTTCCATAGTTTGCTATTGTGGACATTGCTGCTATAAACATTCGGGTGCACGTGCCCCTTCAGATCACTACATTTGTATCTTTAGGGTAAATACCCAGTAGGGCAGTTGCTGGGTCATAGGGTAGCTCTATTTTCAACTCAAATAAATCTTTTCAAAAAAAATTTTTTAAAAGAAAGAAAATTAGTCTCATGATATCAAAACTCTTTACAAACTTTTAGCCTAAATTTACTGTTCTGTGCCCTAAGTGACAATTTATACTTAACTATACTTCTGCAAAGATCATGGCAAATAATGCACCTCAGTCTTGCCAAAAGAAGATCATTTTCATTCTCAATCTCCTCTTTCTTAGAGCCCAGCTAATGGGGAGTAAAATGGAAAGGAAATGGGGCACCTGGGTGGCTCAGTCGGTAAAGCATCTGCCTTTGGCTCAGATCATAATCCCAGGGTCCTGGAATCGAGTCCCACATCTGACTTCCTGCTCAGCAGGAAGTCTGCTTTTCTCTCTCTCTCCCTCCATCTGCCCTCCCCACTGCTTGTTCTCTTTCTCTCAAATAAATAAAATCTTAAAAAAAAAAAAAAAAGAAGAAGAAAAGAACTGCCCATGATAAAGTTTCTTTTGATAGTCCTTCAATAGCAGTGGGCTCCTGGGCAATCAGTGTTTACTTTTTAAAAACTCGTTTTTTGGATGAAGTACTATCAGATACTAACATTTAGAGGAGTAACAAAAACAGCGAACTTGCAGTGGCATGAATTTGCTTATGTGCAATTAGTAGAGGCAAAAATCACCTCCTAATAAGTGACCTACCTAACTCAATAAAAGAGGTGTGAGTGATACTTGTAATTGAACTTGACATGCTTGAGACACAATGTGCCAGTTCCCAGCCACTATTCAGGGCTCTAATTCATCTTTATTTCCTTGAAACTCTTTCCTCCCAAAGTAATATTAACTGCCTCCACCTCTACCACTTTCAATAGGACACTCCAGTCGAAGGGCAGTCCCTCTCTCCAAAATCTGGCTCCTCCATCTCTCACCAACCCTTATCAAATCTCCTCTTTTTAAAACTTAAAGCCTCATCTGTGGGGGCACCTGGGAGGCTCAAGTTGGTTGAGCATCTGCCTTTGGCTCAGGTCATGATCTCGGGAGTCCTGGGACTGAACCCCATGTTGGGCTCCCTGCTCAGCAGGGGGTCTGCTTCTCTCTATCCCTCTGCCCCTCCACCTACTCCTTCTCTCTCATGCGCTAATAAAGTCTTTAAACACACACAACACCTCATCTGTGGCCCTGGGTATTTTACCCTCTCAGCGTCATTTTTTTTTAACTTTTTTTTTTTTAATTTGACACAGAGAGATCACAAGTAGGCAGAGAGGCAGGCGGGGGGTGGGGGAAGCAGGCTCCCTGCTGAGCAGAGAGCCTGATGTGGGACTCGATCCCAGAACCCTGAGATCATGACCTAAGCTGAAGAAAGAGGCTTAACCAACTGAGCCACCCAGGCGCCCTCTCAGCGTCATTTTAAAAAGGAAATAAAGAAACCAGTCAAGTACAGTACTAACTTTAAAAGCCCAAATAATTTTTTTTTCAGTTCTCATCATCTTCTACCACTGAAATAAATGAAAATGCTGACCATTTCTTTATTCTGAAACTTTTTTCTTGCTACCATTTTCTACCTTTGACTAACTCTTCTCAGGTATCACTTAAGTTCCCTTTCTTCTGCCCCCCCCTTTTTAAAAGTTTTTATTTATTTATTCATGAGAGACAGAGAAAGGCAGAGGCAGAGGGAGAAGCAGGCTCACTGCAGAGCAGGGAGCCTGATGTGGAACTCGATCCCAGAGCCCCGCGATCATGACCTGAGCTGGAGACAGACGCTTAACCAACTGAGCCACACAGGCGCCCCTCTTCTGCCCATTCTTTAAGTTCTACCCTGTTCCTCTTCTTTTGCCACTTTTCCCTGGCTCTTACTAGCTCACACAGTTACATTTTTTTTTTTGGCATGCTGACAATACTCATAGCTCTATCTTTCCTCTCTAACTCCATCTGGGTATTTGTGTTATGGTTTTCTTTCTTTCTTTCTTTCTTTCTTTTTTTTTTTTGAGAGGGAGGAGGGTGAGAGGAGGGGCAGGGAGAGGGAGAGAATCTTTTTTTTTAAAGATTATTTATTTATTTGACAGACAGAGATCTCAAGTAGGCAGAGAGGCAGGCTGAGAGAGAGAGAAGAGGAAGCAGGCTTCCCCGCAGAGCAGAGAGCCCAACGTGGGGCTCGATCCCAGGACCCCGGGATCATGACCTGAGCCGAAGGCAGAGGCTTTAACCCACTGAGCCATCCAGGCACCCCAGGAGAGAGAGAATCTTAAGCGGCTCCATGCCCAGCACGGAGCCCGATGTGGGGCTTGATCTCACAACCCTGAGATCACGACCTAAGCTGAAATCAAGAACCAGACGCTCAACCAAATGAGCCGCCCAGGCGCCCCTGTGTTTTCCTTTCTATTTCGTATTAAGTGTCTGACATGTGCCAGGCACTATGTATAATGTTATGGTGAGGAATAATAGGTAGTCTTTACCTAGGATAGGCTTACAGTGGTACGGAAAATGGACAGATGAGCAGGAAATTATAACATAGTGCTTGGTATAATAGAGGTATGTGAAGGATGTTGTGAGAATACACAGGACAGTTCTGCTACATGTATTCATGACCATTTCAAAATCAATTCCATGTAAACCTCTGTCAACCACACAAACATATTCTTTCTTCCTCATAGGTTCCCTATCCTGGTTAACAACTACTGATCCAAGACAGAAATGTTCTCCCCTGGAACACTAATGGATTTTGGTTCCAAAACACCCCAATCTTATTCTCTGACATCCTTCATGTCACTGACTGATGTGTACTCCATTCTCTTTCAACTAAAACATAAGTTTCCTTTCCTAGACTCTCCCTATGGGGCGCCTGGGTGGCTCAGTTAGTTAAGCAACTGTCTCCCGTTCAGGTCATGATCCCAGAGTCCTGGGACCGAGCCACATGTCAGGTTTCTTACTCAGCAGGGAGCCTGCTTCTCCCTCTCCCTACTAGTCCGCCTGCTTGTGCTCTCTCTGTCAAATAAAATAATAATAATAATAATAATAATAATAATAATAATCTAGACTATTCCTAGTCATTGATTATCAAGGTCCTATAGCTAACATCTAAAATTTAGATCTGATCATATATCCCACCCTTTCCTCAAAACCTTTGACTGCTCCTGACTGAAAACAGAATAAAACCCCAACTCTCATTAGTCTTCAAAATAGGGAAACAGTCTATCATTCTAGTCTTATCTCCTTCTATCAAACCATACCAGGAATGCACAAAATATGTCATGCATTTTAATGCTTTCAAGTCTTTGCTCATGTTGTTTGCTAATCTAGGAACAGGTCTCCATTTCCCCAGGTAGTTCTTCTCACTCACCAGCAATCTTATGTTACAATCAAATATCCAAACTCCCCCTTTCCTTTCTGCAATATTCATTATTTCTCTCAAGGGCTCCCTAAGGCTTTCGTTTGCTTTTTAATTCTATCACAAAATTATAGCATTTATCACACAGTAGAATATTATACTTCTTCCCTACTCCAATACATTGGTTGATCATTTATTCCAGAAACAATTACTAAATAAAAACCACTGTAGTAAATACTGGGAATACAATGAGCACAGATACTCCCTGTGAACTATTTGTGGACTGGGATCGTGGGTTTTATTTGTATTATCTTTATATCCTTGTTTACTAGCAGCCCTACATAAATTTGGTTGAATAATAGTCTTTAATCAGTGTTTAACTGGTAGGAGGACAGATGACAAATATGCTACACTACATACATGTGACTTGGGGATATGGATATGGATGGCAACCAGAATGAAGAGACTCAAAAAGAACTACCTCTGAGTGTGCCTCGCTGACTCTTCATCAAGTTCCCAACTGTCAAGCTCAAAACCAGTTAACACTGAGTCAGAAAATATAACTTAGATTCTCTTTGGACCAAAACACTCTAATCACTTCCTTCACAATACCCATCATTTTTGTTGCTCAACCAGCGAGCAAATGAGTACAGCTTTAGGGAATCTTAAAGGGGATACTTAAGTTATTTTGCTAAATATAAAGAAACAGTAATACTTATTAGTTCCTACTGCCAATTATACGGCCAACATGGTACTAAAAAGCTATATATGCATTATTTCTAATGTTCAAATAAACTTTGACAGATACTGACTTCTTACGATGAACAGACTGAGGCTGAGACAGGTTCCATAACCTGCTTAAGTTCACGCATAAAACTGTAGGTGCCTCTGTCCTTTTCTGGAATGCAGCTCTTCTCCTTGGTGTCCTTATCTCCATTATCTCCCCATTCTAATCCATTCTCTATGTTAGGTACCAGTTGTATCTGTCTAAAACACAGATAAGGTTACTCTCTGTTCAGAAAAAAACAAAACAGGAAGGAAGAGAATCAAGTCTCAACAATGTTGCAACAGGCCAATTTCTCCAGGTCTGTAGCCCTTTAAAATTAAACAGCATACTAAGAAGTTATTTTTTTTTTTTAATCACAGTATATTAATCTCAGCTTTTTTCTTTTTTCCTTGGCTCAGATGTTTTCCTGCACTGGTTTTCACATGAATTTCTCACAGCCTAGCCCTGGGAAGGGTGGGACAAATTTAACAAAACTCAATGGAAAATCATCCCTTCTTTATAAAAATAAATTCCTTTCCACCACTACTAATTGCTAAACAATAGATGTGTCTTTGTTTGTTGAAGTCTAACTCTGAATTTGGAGGCTGTTTCTTTGAATTATTCTAGTGAGCTAAGAGAACCATATTAATTTAAGCCTTCTGAATAATTTCAGCTTAGCTTAGAAAACCAGAACAAAAGAAAACAAAACAATCATTTTGGGCCTACAGCAAGTAAAAGCAAGAAAAACCAGGTTATCTCAAAGTCATCATCAGGCAAATTTTAACCTGCAATGCACTTCCTTCAACTATAAGGTGATTGTTTTAGTTCAATTCCAGAAAAATTTTAAAGGATAACCTAATTATAAGAATACAGAAATTTTAAGAGAGAAGAGTTTACATTTAATTTTTAAAAAGATTTTAAGTTTTTAATCTTGTTAAATTGTGGCTAAATATATGTTATTCTTTTACCCATTTTTAAGTGTACATTTTGTGGCATCAAGTACATTCACATTATTGTGCAACTATCACCATCATCCACCTCTAGAACTCTTTTATCTTCCCCAACTCAAAGTCCATATCCATTAAATACTAACTCCCATTCCTCCAGGCAACCAATACACTATTCTTTCTCTATGAATTTGACCATTTCAGGTACCTCATAAAAATAGCAGAATCACACAATATTGTGATCTTTTTGTGGCTGGCTTATTTCATTTGGTATAATGTCTTCAAAGTTCACCTATGTTATAGCATGTGTCCTAATTTCCTTTCTATTTAAGACCGAGTAATATTCTATGGAGCATATATACTAAATTGTTTATCCATTTGTTGTTCGATACATTTTTTTTTCCTTAAAGATTTATTTATTTCAGGGAGGGGGGGCCCCAATGCAAGGTTCCGTCCCAAGACCCTGAGATCATGACCTTAGTTGGGCATCAAGAGTCAGATGCCCAACTGACTGAGCCACCCAGGCACCCTGGTTAATATAAGTTTTTAAAGCCCAACTGTAACTTTATAGGATCTTTAAGGTAAAACTCACAAAATTAGTAAAGGGCCCAAAGAAGACAACTAGTGTTTCCAGAGTTACTTCTCACTTTGTCATGAGTAACAAAGCTTTATTAAAGTTAATAGTCTGGTACAATATTAAAAAAATTAACTCCTTGGTCCTTCTTGATGTGACTTAAACAATGTTGTACCTTCAGTTTTCTCGTATGAGAAAGGAGAGGAATGAACGTTTCTATTCTTTTGTCATTGGGAGTAATCAGGAAGAGGGTGGGGAGATGCCAGGTGCTGTCCAATCTTAATCCATGATGTAAGCATAATCAGTTCCATTTTTGCAAATGAAGAAACGGCTTCTCAGAGGTATTAAGTAGCTTACCTTCAGTCACACAGTAAGTACAAGACTTGGGATATCTGTGTATTTCTGATTCCAATGTTCACACTCACCCCCTATATCTTGATACCTCAAGATGAAGGGTACAAGAGGTTAAGAGTGGAAGAAATGGACATAAAATAATTCATTTAACTCTGAGTTGATTATCTGAATGCAGTACTGTTGACAGCTAAAAGGGGGGGAAATGTAGGTGGTTTCCCCATGTTCCTGTGGATATTTCAGGAAACATCACTTTAATTTTTTCCAGAACTCAAGGTATGATGACTTTATGCCACCTCAACACAATATCTCCAAAACTAAATATTTAAATTATTTGGATGCCATTTCCACAATAGAAACCTACTTCTGGGAACAATGAAAGTTAGCTCATTCACAAAGTCAGATTATGTCTGCCCTCCCTAGTATAGATTTTGGAAAAAAAAATGTTTTCTCTTTTTCTGGAACAGATTCCTAAGGCATAATGATTTACATTAGTACTTTATATATCTGCAAGTATGAATTTTTAAAACTTATTTGAGAGAGACAGAAAGTGAGAGAGAGAGGGAGACAGATCATAAACAGGGAGGAGAGGGAGAAACAGGAGAGGGAGCCTACAGTGGGGCTTGATCCCAGGACCACAGGATCACAGCCTAAGCCAAAGGCAGATGCCCAATCAACTGAGCCAACTGGGCACCCTCTTTACTATAACCTCTTTCTTACTTTTAGGGAAAAGTGAGTATCCAAACCACAAATGTTTGGCGGATCCACACTTGTTTTCTGCACCTTCTGATATAAGGTGACCAGAATTACACAAGGTTGGTGGAACAAAGGACAAGTGTGTTGAATAAGGGATGGGCAAACATTTATTACACATTTTCATCACAGCACTGAAATAGACACTGTGTGAGAATATTAAAAAAATTCACAAATATTAAGTTCCATAGATGTTTTTAAACCTATCTGAAAAGATTGGTTCTCACAACCAAAAGCAAAAAATTTAAAGATTTGTTCCTGCTAGGGAGTAATTTTTGTAAAGAAGTATTAGCTTTTGAGGTTAGACAGATTTCAGATTTTTCTTCAGTTCACAGAGAATTCAAAAGGTAACTACAATAAGGATATAACCATTTCTCTTCTATAGATGTATCAGAGGTCTATTCACAGAAAATCGTGTGTCACAGCAAAAGAGATTTACATGACACGTTCCTACTCTGACATTGCCAGAATCTGTTCATCAGCATCCTTTAAGGGCATAAAATAGTTTATTACCTCTACAATAAAAAAATAAGAAAATGATTAACACAAGGCTCTTCTCAGTAATATTATACAAATCCCCAACATTTAATCCAGTTTAGCCTTGCATGCTGTCTCTGAATACCCATGATGATATTTAAAATATGCTCCCCAAAAAAGATTCTGTATATCAATTCCTTTTTCTGATACAAAGGCCATCTTCAAAAAAAGGAAAATGAGATTATAACCACAGGTTGTTGGTTGTAATTACCAAAATGTATAAATAAGATAACATATGTATAATCTTTATATATTATATATAAAATTATAAATATGTAACATATATAATTTTATATATTTATAATTTATGTAATTTAATTATACATAAAATATGAATTTTTATATATTTATAATTTTAAATATAAATTATAATATGCATTTTGTATACATATAAGTATATATGAAATAATTTTGTTATATTTAATAAATTTTACATATTATATATAAAATAAATTTTTTAAATAGTTAAATTATTGTTAAGCTTTACAGTTAGTAACATTTTGTTAAAGTTACCACAGGCTCTAGTTTGCTAATGTACCTAAAGAAATAACAGATTTTAGCATGGAGAAAAATGTATTCCCACAAAGATTAATGGATTCCAAGGAGTGGTGATTTATAACATAAAAAGGTGATGCAACCTTAACTGGAGATCTGTAACAACCATGCGTGGACTCTTATGAGTGATGTGGACCTCCCAATCTGGCAGCACAGCCATACATTTACGAAGATACACCTCCTGCTTCAGAGGCTGGTAGTATATACTATTTAATGTCAGGTATGAACTAAAAAATAAGGGCTTTATTTTTACATGTAATCCACAAAAAAAGGAATTTGGGGGAAAAGTTAGGCCTCATAAAACTCTACTATGCTGGAAAGACAATCATCAAGAGAGTCTCACTGATGACTACCTCAGAGATACTGGTTGCTTTGAAAAGAGGGAAACTTCCAAGCTAAATTCTATAACTAAAGTGTTCGTCATGACTTGCAAACTGTCATATTTGTTCAGTTTTTGTATAGGAAGAGAAACAAAGCTATTAGGGTCAATAAGAGTGGATTATAAGTTTAAATGTCTATCCAGTATTATTTTGACTTAAAAGTTTTCCAAAGAATCAGTATCTCTCTCAGAAACAACACAGCACAGAAGGTAGAGGGTGGGGGATGGACTGGGTAACCAATCTATGCAAAAAAGAAAAAAAAAAAGCTGTTAAGTTGTTGCCCACCGACTTTGAGTCCTTGGCCTTGGATTTTCTTTTTTTGGGATCTAGCTATGGAAAACCAATAAAACAAGGCAGTTGCATACAAAGCACCCAAATGTCATGCCAAACCCTTCTTTAAGTATGTTGGTTAAATCAGCACTTCGATATTTAAGTTCTAACTCCATGAAAGATTATTTATGAGTTCATTTACTCCACATGCTTGAGAAGTCTAATCATATCCGATTACAATGAAAACTACAAAGATATTATGGGTAGCCTACACCAGAACCTCAGCACACCACTGTCTATAAAGACACTCAACAGCAGCACTGATTTAAACTGATTATTTTCTGAAGCCTGTACTCAAAGATCACTTGTTAATTACTGCAAAATGATGAGACCTTTAAAGTAGGCTACGCATTAGCTGGAAAGACAGTCAATAACAATGACTTCTTAAAAAGAATTTGGGCTGGAAAGTTTAACTGGAAATGCACTCAAAAGAAAATGACTTCTTTAAAGAATCTGGGCTGTAACGTTGATATATATTCGGAGGAGCGCATGTCTCTTCGTGTAGAAAACGTGCACAATGCACTTCTTTCAATATGTAATGTAAAAGGTAGGAAACAGGTGTCTTCACTCTTATAGTGTCCCACTAAATTACCACTCAACTCAAATTAAGGACGTGTCAACAGCTAATAAAACACTATTCCTGTAAGACCAAAATGCACAGAGTTCGTAGGTTAACTATCCAAACAAACATATGCCTTAACACCAATGACCTAACTTAATGAACAGTAAACTGGGTTATAAAACTGAAAAGAAGTACACTACAACATAGCAGTAGTTCAATTTTAATTAGGAATTTGAGTTAATTTGTATTCAAGCTACATGTAAATTTTAAATGTTACTAGTAAATACAAAAGTCATGGATGCAAATCTAATGCGATCTGAGATCTATAAAGGAAGAACATAAAGAACGCTCTCCCATATTCATTTTCAGTTTTTATAAGTAAGCTCTACTTAAAAACCTTCAATATATATTAAAATAGCACCCTATACACGTTGGATTGAGGCCAACAGGTCCTTCGTTTAAAAGAAGTTTAATGTGTACTTCCTTGGCATTTAGCTTTTTTTCAACTTTTCAAACATCAGTTTAATGTGACAAACACAGTGCAATTCACCCTCCATTGTTTTCTTTTTAAATAAACAAAGCAGCTGGAAACAGAAACATCACACTATTCCAGTCACATGTACAGGAACACAGGTGTTTATACGGATAAAAAAATCAAATGAATGGTGAAACCATGCCCCTGATAGTTTTTTTCCCTACTAATAAAACCCACAAAAGCCAAAAGATTTCAAATTCAAGTTGGAACACGATTTTAAACTAACGAAGCACTAGTAGCATGATCACTTAACACGGTCTTCTAGCACGTTTGCTTCCACGATAAAGGAATCCTTGAGAAAGCTTTAATACAGAGATGCCTGTAAAAACAGGTGCAGATGCTAACAGTCGTTAGAAGAGCAGGGACCAAAGTAGTACTAGGCAATGGACAGCGAACTCTTAGAAGTCTGGGGTTATCCTCTGGCTCAACACCTGAAAAACCCTAAGGGTTGCTGAGAATCAAGACGCAGCAACGAGGTACTGGGAGCAGATACTTAAAGGGCATGGGGAGAGCGAGACACTTTAGCTGCAGGTGGGGAAAATGAGACAGAAAGATCAGGTCAAGTTGGCAGGCCAGCAGTAAAAGAAAGCAAGTCTTTCAAATTTGGCGCAGCCCACGAAGCTAGCTTGAGGCCCAAGCCAGCTGAAGTCATAAATACAGGCCCAACTGGCAAAAGGGAGAAACTGAGGCGGAGGGAGCAGCCAGATTCCCAAACAGGACCTGGCCCCGAACATGAAAGTCGAGAGACAATCCGGCTTTGCCTAGGGGTCAGAGGGACTGCAGCAAGCTCAGGACTCGGTAGACAGACACCCACCCAGACAGGGGGAACCGGTTTGGGCAGGGGCTGCCAGAGCGGTCCCGCCTGCGCATGCGCCCTCTCCCTCCGCCACAGCTCCCCCTCCCCCCAATCACGGCTCCCCTCAGAACCCGGCTCGTCAAGGGAGGTGAGCGCAGTCTGGCTGGCCCAGCCCCGCGGGATAAGAACACGGCCGGGCCCCCAGCAGGAGCTGTCACAGGATTCCCCCGGGCTTGGTGGATAGGAGGATGAGAGGAGGAGGGGAAACGCGGCCCTACCCGACCCGCCGTCTCCTCCTCCGCCGCCCGCCGTTCGCCGTCCCGGAGGCTCCGCCGCCTGGGCCTCCCCAGCCGCCCTGCCCCCGCCCTCCCCGCCCCCTACTCACGTGAGAGCCGCTTCTTCCGCCCTCCGCCCCGCCTCCAGCCCCGCCTCATAGGCCTGCGGCGAAGCCGAGCAGCCCCATTGGCGCAACAGCAGGCGGCGAGGGCGTACTTCCTATCCTCGAAGCTCCACCTGGGCTTTTACACTGCCACGGGAGTCTGCGCCTGCGCCGAGTCTGCACTCCTGAAGGTGGGGTATCGCTGTGCTCTGTGTTTGGACTCGGTCGGGCCGCAGCTGTGACTGCTTCAGGGACTGGAAGCAGGATGACAGGGGACAGGGGAATCAGGCTAGCTAGCACCTGTTAGCGCCTAAAAGGAGGTATCCATGCAAAGACTACTGGTGCTACAGCAAGAAATCCGCTCACCTTTAACGTTCAAGTGCTGTTTCAAAAGCAGCCCTTAACAGCGTTACTCGACTCACTTGGCCTTTATTGAAGGCATGCATTGTGATAGGTCCTTTTATGGGTATCTCATTTGGCCTTACCACAAAATCGAGAATGTTCGATTTTCTCATTTCTCATCAAGGAGTCCAGCCTAAGTAACAATAGAGTCCAAAAGCCAAAAACATTTGCCTCAAGTCCACGGGCCACTGGCTGCAACACAGTTGCCTTGAAGTACTTGAGACACAAAGAACAGACAGGAAATAAACAAGTTTGTTTCAGTGTCACCTGAAGAGGGGCTGAAATTTTATCTTAAAATCATTCAAAAGTAGGGCACCTCGCTGGCTCAGTCCTAGAGTATGTGACTCTTCATCTCGGGGTTGTGAGCTCAAGACCCACATTTGGGTATAGAGGTTATTTAAAAATCTTAAAAAAAAAAACCGAAAAAAAAAAAAACAACAAAAAAAAACCACCCCAACATTCAAAAGTGATCTATAGAGAAAAAGCAATAAAATGAGATTTAAAGTCCTGAATGACTTTACAATGTAGTTGGTAACAGAAACAATGGCTACTAAAGGTGCTAGTAAGTTATGACAACTTATAAAATATACAGCCTATCCCTTACTCTTCCTTTTTCTTTATTAAAATAGCCTATGCTCTTTTCCTGGTGAATGAGTCATGTAATGTTTTCCTGTAGATAGTGTATCCAAATCAACCAGAGAAAACACAAAAATGTTGTGCTCTGTTGCAGTCCTCTATGTGACTTGTCTACTATTACAATAGACTTGGCTGCATTCCCGCAGGAAAATAGCTTTGTTCTTTTCCTCCTTATACGGTTACATAATAATACACACCCATTTTAAAGTAGTAATATCAAATAGTAGATGCAGTATTAGGAAATCTTCTGAAGTCTTGAAGCACTTTTAATATTTTGTCGACTATACATTCATGTATTCTTTGATTCATTATGTATACCCCAAATATATATGTAAATCTTAAGCTTTTTAAACAAAATTTTATTACAGATTCAGTACAGTATGGCTTGGAGAAAACAAGCTACAGTAAAAAATAAAACAACATTCCCACCACCAATGTCAATACCGTAATGCAGATCCTTGTGTGCCAACATAGTTTTCCAGAATGAGATCACGTGGTTTAGCAATCCGCTTTATTCAATTAACAATATCCACCTTATCATTTCAGTATATTTTCCCCACATCCAATTCCTAGATCACATCCAATTGTCTTTCAACCTAAAAATATTTTTACAGTTGGCTTTCCCAAATCATGTAATATTTCAATTGTTTTCCTCTCATCTATTATCTACTATAGTGAAATATCTTGTTGACTGAAATATATATTTTTTAAAGCTAGTTTTCCTAAATCAGTATCCAATCCAGGGCCACACACTACATCTGGTTGTTCTATCCCTTAAGTATTTTTTTACTCTAGCACTTAAGAAAAATACTAAGATACAGGCTTACTGAAGAAATCAGGCCACTTGAGGGCAAAATTTCCCACTCTCTGGATTTGAATGATTGCTTCCCCAAGAGGTTACTGAATTTGTTCCGCTAGACCTGGTATTTCCTGGAAACTAGAAGTTCTGTTTCAAGGCTCAACAGATTAATGTGGTAAGTTAGAGCCAGAATGGGAAAATCCATGAACGCTAAAATGAAAAAAAAAAAAAGGAAATTCAATCTATACATCCATGGATGCCCTCAGACGTTTTTAAGGACAGTGCTAGTATCAGATTTGGATTTTCTAAAAGATCATTCTGGTAGAAGTAGAAAAGGCAAAACTGTAAATGGAATGGTTTAGAGGCCACCTAAGATCAGAAAGATTTGAACTAAGGCAGAACAAAGGAGATGGGGTTGGAGGGAACAGGATTCAAGAGATATTTGAAAAATATATTCAAGCTTGCTGATCTTCTGCCTGCTCAAACCTGATACTGAGCCCTTCTAGTGAATTTTTCATTTCTCCTATTGTACTTTTTAACTTCAGAATTTTATTTTGGTTTCTTTCATAATTTCTTTATCTTTAATACTATTTCCATTTTTTTCTCATAGCTTTTCTGACTTGATCTATGTTTCCTTTTAGCTCAGTGAGCAACTTCCAGACAGTTGGTTTAAAAAGTCTTTGTCTAGTAAGTCAGATGTCTCCTCTTCCTCAGGGATGGTTTCTGTTAATTTATTTCATTCCTCTGAAAAGGCCATACTTTTCCTATTTATATGCCTTTTGATTTTTTGCTAAAAAATGGACATTTGAATTTTTTAAGGTGATAAATGTGGAAATAAGATTCTCCCCCATCCTAGGGATTGTTTTTTGTTTTTTAAATAAAATTTAAAATTTAAATAAAATTGTTTTTATTGTTGAAGGATATCTCTGTACCAGGGATCAGGATCAGCCTGAGGTGAAAGGTCAACATCTTCTTAGTTCTTTTCTGAGCCTTCATCTTTTCCTGGTTATACACATTTCTAATTTTCCCTATGTAAGTGGTTGCTTCTGAATGTCCTAATCCTTAAATGTCTGATTCCCAAATGGGGTAAAAGGGAAAACAAACACAAAAAACAGGAGCTGTTCCTTCAAATCCCATAGAAACCAGCTCAGCCTATGGGGGTTGAAACAAAGGCAGCCACTCTGTGCCTGAATCTCAGAACTCAAAAGGAGCAATAAGCAATCAAAATACAGAACCCAGGTATTTGGTGAACAAGATTCTTATTTCCCACCACAGCTCCAGCAAGCCACACCAGGAATGTGAACATGGCTGCTGGGTACAGGGCTGAAGGGTAGGAAACAGGGGGGTGTTATCATTCTAAAGGCTGACATTGACTGAAACTAACCTCAATTTACCAACCAAACTTTCTCCTGGAAGATGCAAGAATTCAAATAGACTCCAGAGTTCCAAAATAGTTACTTCAGTTTCTGCCAGTACAACTGTTGTCTAGGTAGAGAGATGGATTCCTTTTGCTTCCTACTTCATCTAAGGAACAGAAAGAAAAGAAAAAAAGAAATGTGAATGGTGAATAAAGTCTAAGGGATCTGTGGGACACTATCAAGAGAAACATACCACTGTGGGAATCCCAGAAGAAGAGAGAAAGGGGAGAAAGAATAATAATCAGAGGTGCCTGGGTGGCTCAGTTGGTTAAGTGTCTGACTCTTCATTTCTGCTCAGGTCATAATCTCAGGATCCTGGGATTGAGCCTTACATAGGGCTCCACACTCAGCACATAGTCAGCTTAAGATTCTCTCTATCCCCCCCTTTTCCCTCTTTTCCTGCACTTGCATGCACACTGTCTCTTTCTCTAAGATAAATGAATAAATCTTAAAAAAAAAAAAAAGAATCAAACTGTAGAAAGCCAAAGAAAAGAGAGACTCTTGAAAGCAGCAAAAGAGAAGTGATTCTTCACATACAAAGAAGCCTCAATAAGATTATCAGCCAAATTCTCATCTTAAACCTTGAAGGCCAGAAAGCAGTAGGTTCATAATAATCAATGTGCTGAAAGGGGGAAAAAAAAAAAGCTTGATAAAGAATTCTGTATCTGGCAAAACTGTGCTTCAAAAATGAGGGAGGGGCGCCTGGGTGGCTCAGTGAGTTAAGGCTCTGCCTTCGGCTCAGGTCATGATCTCAGGGTTCTGGGATCGAGCCCCACATTGGGCTCTCTGCTCAGCAAGGAGCCTGCTTCCTCCTCTCTCTCTGCCTGCTTCTCTGCCTACTTGTGATCTCTGTTTGTCAAATAAATAAATAAAATCTTTTAAAAATCTTTTTTAAAAATCTTTAAAAAATGAGGGAGAAATTAAAATAATCCGATTTTTAAAAAGCTAAGGGAGTTTACCAATAAACCTAGCCATCAGAAGTGCTATAGGCAATCCTTCAGGTTGAAATGAAAGGATGCTCAACGGTAACTTGGAGATCTCTAGTAAAGATAAATGTGTGGGGAATTATAAAAGTAAGTATTATTATAATTACAGTTTGTAACTCCCCTTTTTATTTCCTTTATGATTTAAAAGACAAGTGCATTAGGATATTAATCTATGTTATTGGGCACAGAGTATATGAAGATATAATCTGTAACATCAATAACAAAGAAGGGGCAGAGTTATACAAGAGAGGTTTTGTATGCTATTCAAGTTGGTATCAATTCAATTGGGTTGTTATAATTCTTTGGTGGTAAATGCAATTCCCATGACAACCACAAAGAAAACATTTATAGAATATTCGCAAAAGGAAATAAGAGGTGAATTAAAACTTTTCACTAAAAAAAATCAAATAAACACAGGAAAGGACAGTAATAAAAGAAAGGAAAGGCACAAAGGCCTATAGAAAAGAAATAGCAAAATGGCAGAAATAAACCCATCCTCAGCAGTAATTACTTAAAATGTAAATGGTGTAAACTCTTCAATCAAAGACAGATATGAGCAGAATGGATTAAAAAAAAAGAAAAGTTCCAACCATCCATAGAAAAGACTCACTTTAGACCCAAAGATACAAATGGGTTTAAAGTGAAAGAATTTTTAAAAAGCTATTGCAGGGGCTCCTGCTGGCGTTAGTCAGTATAGTATGCAACTCTTTATCTCAGGGTCGTTTGGTTCCCATGTTGGGCCAAGAGCTTACTTGAAAAAAAATATAGGGGCGCCTGGGTGGCTCAGTGGTTTGAGCCTCTGCCTTCGGCTCGGGTCATGGTCCAGGGTCCTGGGATCGAGCCCCGCGTCGGGCTCTCTGCTCAGTGGGGAGCCTGTTTCTCCCTCTCTCTCTGCCTGCCTCTCTGCCTACTTGTGACCTCTCTCTCTGTCAAATAAATAAAATATAAAAAATAAAAATTTAAAAAAAAAAATATAAAAAGTTCCATATAAATAGTAATCTAAGAGAGTGGGTGATTATACTAACGTCATACAAAATAGACTGTAAATCCAAAAAAACTGGTTACAAGAGACAAAGGACACTATTTATTAATAAAAGGTTCAATAAAGCAAGATCATATAAAAATTATAGACACTGGGGCGCCTGGGTGGCTCCGTCGTTAAGCGTCTCCCTTCAGTTCAAGTCACGATCCCAGCATCCTGGGATCAAGCCCCATATCGTCCTGGGATTGAGCCCCACATTGGGCTTCCTGCTTGGTGGGAAGCCTGCTTCTCCCTCTCCCGCTTCCCTTACTTGTATTCCCTCTTTCACTGTCTCTCTGTCAAATAAATAAATAAATAATCTTTTAAAAAATTATAAACATTAATATACCTGGTAAGAGACCCTCAAAATATATGAAGGAAAAAATGACCAGAATTAAAGGGAAAAATAAAAAGTTCTACAATAACAGTTGGAAACTTCAATACTCTACTTTCAATTATGAATAGAACAACCAGACAGAAGATAAGTTAGGAAACAGAGAACTTGAAGATTATGCTAGACCAACTAAGCCCAACAGATATGTACAGAAAAGTCCACCCAACAATAGCAGAATACACATTCTTTTTACATTCACATGGAATATTCTTCTGGACAGGCCATATAATTAGGCTACAAAACAATCCTCAATAGATTTTAAAGGATAGGTATCATACAATGTATCTTCTCCAACTATAATGGAATGAAGTCAGAAATCAGTAACATAAATGTAAATTACACAACATGCTTTTAAATAACCAAGAAGTCAAAGAAGAAATCAAAAGGGAAATTAGAACATACGTTAGAAACAAATGAAAATGATGACACAACATACCAAAACTGATAGGATGCAATGAAGGCACTGATTAGAGGGAAATTTATAATTGAAAATGGCTACATTAAAAAAGAAGAAAGATCTCAAAAATAATACCCTAACTTTATACATTAAAACAAGAAAAATTAAAAAATAAACCCAAAGCTAGCAGAGGGAAAGAAAGAAAACAGATAAGAGTGGAAATAAACTAGAGAACAAAAAAGAGAAAAATCAATGAAACCAAAAACTGTTTCTTTGAAAAGAGCAACAATATCAACAGATCTTTATGGAAATAACTAAAATCAGAAATGAAAGTGGGTATCACTTTGACATTCTAGAAATAAAAGGATTATAAAAGAATGCAGTGAACAACTGTAAGCCAACAAATTAAGTAACCTAGAAAACAAATTCCTTGAAACATACCAGTTATCTAAACTGATTCAGAAGAAATAGAAAATCTCAGTACTCATATAACAAGAGATTGAGTAATTAAAAAACTCCCAAAAAAGAACAGTCCTGTCCCAGATGACCACCAGTGAAATGTACCAAACATTTATTTATTTATTAAAGATTTATTTATTTATTTATTTGAGAGAGAAAGAGACAGAGCATGAGCAGGAGAGGCAGAGGAAGAGGGAGATGCTGACACCCCTCAGAGCAGGGAGTCTAGCATGGTTCTCTATGCCAGGAACCTGAGCATGACCTGAGTCAAAGGCAGCCACTTAATCCACTGAGCCATCCAGATGCCCCGAAATGTACCAAACATTAAATGAATAACACCAATCCTCCTCAAATTCTTCCAAAAAAATTAAAGAGGAAATATTTCTTAACTCGTTCTATGAGGTCCTCATTATCCCGATATTAAAGGCAGATAAAGACATCGTAAGTAAGTTATAGACTGGTATGTTCTATGTATATAGATGCTAAAATCATCAACAACATTTAAGATAATCAAATCCAACAACATATTAAAAGGATTATTCTCCATGTCCAACTGGGATTTATCACAGGAATGCAGGGTGGTTCAACATAAAATCAATCAATATAATATATCACATTAATGAAACAAGAGAAAAAAAAACACACTATCATCTCAATGGATGCAGAAAAGGCATCTGACAAACTATAATGCTTTTCATAATAAAACCTCTCATAAAACTAATTTTATTTATTTTTTAATATTTTATTTATTTGACAGAGAGAAATCACAGGCAGGCAGAGAGGCAGGCAGAGAGAGAGGAGGAAGCAAGCTCCCCGCGGAGCAGAGAGCCCGATGCGGGGCTCGATCCCAGGACCCTGAGATCATGATCCGAGCCGAAGGCAGAGGCTTTAACCCACGGAGCCACCCAGGCGCCCCTAAAACTAATTTTAGAGGGAAAATTCCTCAACATGATAAAGATATTTGTTAAAAACCCACACTGAACACTATACTCAATAATTTAGCTACCCCTCTAAGATCAGGAACAAGTCAAAGATGTCTCCTTTCACTGCTGCTATTAAACACTGTACTCGAAATACTAGCCAAGATTATTAGACAATAAAGAGAAATAAAAAGCAAATTGTGAAGAGGAAGAGGTAAAACTATCTCTATCCATAGACAACATGATTATATGGAGAGAAAATCTCAAAGAACCCACAAAAAAGCTATTGAAGCAAAAACAAAACAAAAATTCAGTAATGTTCCTGGGTGTAACACCAACACACAAAAACCTGCTGTTTCTACAAATCAGCAATGAAAAATATGAAAAGGAAATGAAACCAATTCCAATTACAATATTATCAAAAAGAATTAAATACCCTGAAAGCCTGAAAACATTGCTGAAATTAATGAACACCTAAATACATGGAAAGACATTCTGTATTCACAGGAAGTCACACTTAAACTTGTTAAAACAGCAATGCCATCCCAAAGTGATCTACAGATTCAACACAAGATCAAAATTACAACATCCTTTTTCTCTGAAATGTAAAAGGTCATCCTCAAGTTTATATGGAGCTTCAAAGGGCCAAAACAATCTTGATAAAGCATGAAGTTGAAGAACTCACACTTCTTCAAAGGTGAGAGGACAGAGAGCTCAGAAATAAACCGTCATAGATATGGTCAAAGGTGCCAAGACCAGTCAAAGGGTAAAGACCAGTCAAGACCAGTCAAGAACCGGTGCTGGAAAAACGACATCCACGTACAAAAGAGTATGAGTTGGGTACAGCTGTGGCGACTATTACACAACAGTGCGAATGTACTTACTGTCACCGAACTTTACATTTACAAATATTAAAATTATAAATACTTTGTTTTACCACAATAATACCCCCTCTCCCCAAGGGGGGGGGGGTTAAAAAAAAAAAAAAGGAGAGCCCAGGGAGCTACTGAATTGGCAAGAAGGAAAAGGATTCCAGAGTGATGATAAAGTTTTCTGGTTGACAGGACTGCGTGGATGATGCTGTTTACCAATACAAGGACTACAGGCCATAAGAAGCAGGAATGCGTACGAACTTGAGATAATTAAGGTACATTGAGATTGGGACAACCAATTGGCGATGTCTTCTGGGCAGCGGCCCTGGAGCTCAAGAGACCAGTTCCGGATGGCGAGAGTGATTTGTGAATGTTCGGCACGTTGCAAGTAACGGAAGCCACCAGGATGAGAGAGATCTCTGGGAAACAGCAACTTCCAAAAGCCCGGGGGAGTCCACCACCTTCTGCCTCGTGGGCCCCAGCTCCGCGAGTCCACATCCCTAGGCGGGAGGAGCTTACCAAGGCTTAAGTGCGGAGGCGCCCTTCAAGCCCCCGCGGGCAGCAGGCTGCGGAGGCCCAGCTCCAGAGAAGCGGCTCCAAAGCGGCGAAGCGCTCAGGGCCTGATCCCGGAACGCGTGCTCAGCGGACAACCGCCACAGCTCCGGGTCAACAGCGAGACGCTCGCAACGCCACTCTCGGATACTCTGCCTCCTTTCCTCCGCGCGCAGAGTCCCTCTCCGGGCCCCCGTCACCCTCCGAGTCTTCCGATTGGCGGAGAGGACCAAGGGACCTGGAAGTTGTTTTGTCCGGCGAGGGCTGCCCTTCCGGTTCCGTTGGGTCCCCCTTTGGCTCGGGTTCCCTGCCCCTCCCCCTTCCCGGAGCCCCGAGGGGCCGGAGCTCCTGGCGGTGCCGGATCCAGACGGTGGCCTTCCCCCGGGTCTGTAAGTGCGGAGGCGGCCGGAGCGCCGGGCAGGGGTACGGGGTCTCTCAAGAGGGAGCCCCCTTGGGGCCCTGGATTGGCCGGGACCCGCTCTGGGATGGGGGCGAGGAGCTGGCCTAGGCCCGGTGGGACTTAAGGAAGCCTTGGCCCGGCCCACGCTGTGCCCCGCCCCTTTTTCTTCCCGGCGTCTGGAATGGGGCGCCTAACTGTGCCCCAGGGACCTCCTCCTGGGACCCCAGCCGAGGGCCCAGCAGTTGGCTTGGACGCCTGATTCTGGCATCTTGTAGGAAGTGCAAGAGTTGAGGCCCTGGCAAGGCCTCGGTGCCAACCCGCTGGATTCACTATGCATGCTGACCTAGGTTACCCTTTTGGGGTTTCCCCCAAATTGGCCGCTGTGGTCACAGCATCTTTTCTATTACTGGCGCTATGCTAGGTACTGGGACTTCTTAAGATACCCTTTCAGTATTCCAGGGTCAAGTTTGGGAGCCAGATATAAACAAATTATTGCTCCTGCGATTTATCTATCAGGCATGTATGTGTGAACTGCCCAACGGGCAGTTGCAGGGAAGGCTGAGGAAAGAAGGTGATGTCTGCATTACACTTCCTGCAGAGGATGAAGTGGAGAAGAGCTCTTCAGGCAGAAGGAACAGTTCGCAAAGCTTTGAAGGAATGACTGAGGAGTGAAGAGGAGGAAGTAGGGGGCTCTTGTGTGTAGGAGGAGATACGTGTCTGGGAAAGTAGGCTGAGGTCTAGATAGTGAAAGGTTTAATCCTAAAGAAGTTGGGTAGTTTTAAAAGAGTTTTTAATGGAAGACTTACATAGTCAGATTTGCACTGTAGAAAGCTATGTTGTTCTAGAAGTCAGCTTATAGAAAAGAAATGTCTCTAAGCTGATACGGACTCTTCAATTAATGTCTAGGTACTCTTATTGGAAATTCTTTTGAAGGAGTAATGGAATTAGCCTAGTTAAGGAAGCCTGAAATGGAGTTATGACAGTGTTACTGGAAAGAAGGGAAGTGTGCTTAAGTGAATGATATGGTACCCCATAATAAATTGGATGCTGGGGAGAAAGATGTAACAAAGGTGCTTCCTAGGTTTTCGGCCTTTGGCATTTGGAGAATGTTGATGCTAATATCAGCAATAAAACCATAAACTTGTAGGTTACAAATTTATTTTTTTGGACATGTTGAATTAAAGGTATAATGGAATGGCCACATGAAACTGTCCAGTATAGAGTTGGAAATGCAAATCTGCGGCTTAACCTCAGTGTAGTGGCTAGAGGTAGAAGTTTGAGTCATTGGCGTAGAAGTGGACGCTGTGGTAATATTTGGCATCGGGAAGGAAGTATTGAGAAAGATGGGAATATTTTGGGGGGAATGCTTGCATTTATGAAGCAAAAAGAGGAATTAATTGGTGGGATAGAAAAAACAGAGGTAGGGGATAATGTATAAAAGTACAGGGTTCCAGCAACCAAGAAGACCCAGGATCAAGAGAAGGGAATTTTGGGAAGGGTCCAATGGGACAATTTCTGTAAAGGAATGAGGGGTCGGGGAAAGATTGCGTTTCTGTAGTAAGAGATCACTAGTGGGGCACCTGGCTGGCTCAGTCAGTACAGCATGCAACTTTTGATCATGAGTTCAAGCCCCATGTTGGGCATAGAGATTACTTTAAAAAAAGAGAGAGAGAGATATCATTAGAGACTTTTAAAAAACAATTTTAGTAGAGTGATGAGGTGTAATTTATGAAATAATGGAGACCTCAACTAGTTTGGTGTTGAATGAGAATGAGAAAAGGCTACATGTGAAGTGTTTCACAAAGAAAATTGATAGGCTTTATTTGTTTATTCACCTAACAAATGCTTATCAGGCACATTCCAGATACTGTTCTAAGCTCTTTTAAACATTAATTTAATTTTTAATTTCCCATAACAACCCTATGAAGTATTACTATTTGACAGATGGGAAAAATGAAGCACAGAAGGGGTTAAGTAACTTGCCTCGGGGTCACACAGTTAGTAAGTAATTGAGCAGTATTTTCCTTTTAGGAAGTATAGCCCCAGAATCCATAGTTTTATCCACTGCATTAAGCAGTGACTGAATATGGTAGTGAAAGGAATGGGAAAAATTTAAGAAAAGATAGGTTCATTGATTAAAAAATGGAAGGCTTGGAAGGAGATCCTAATTGAGAAGGTAAGTAATGGGTGTATGTTTATATTACATATTTGTTTTTTATTTCTCTCTGTCTTGTATCCTCTTCCAATCAATACCACTTTAGGCCGTTTCTTTCACAATTAGGTCAATTTATCCCATGCTTTCATCTATCACTTACTTTCTGTAATCAAGTTTCTTTAAATTCAGTCTCTGTCTAGCTAGTTAATGAATCTTCCCTATCATGTCATGTAAGATTCTCTGGCTAATCATTTTAAGACCAGACGGATGATCATCCCCTCCAATATTCCTTAGCTAATGAGTGACACTGTGTCAAATTAATCCAGTCATTCAAATCAGAGGTCTTGGAGTCATCTTAAACTATCCTTTCTTAACCCCACCTTGGTTACCAAGTCCATCAGTTCTTTGAAATATCTCTCAAATCTGTTTTCCTCTCTCTATCCATATGATTGTTGTCAATATTCAGGCCCTCATTATTTCGATCTTGATCTGTTAGAGTAATAGCATACTACAGGTATCCTTGCCTTCATGTCCACTGTTCTCAGAGCCATTCTCCATTAATTTTTATTTTTGACTTACTGAGTTTCAGATGGTGAAGGAGTTTAGGTATCACACATCTCAAGTGATAGAATAGTGGCCTAGGGCAGGTACTGTTGAGTAACCTGAGGTAAAGTTAAGTTTAGTTAAGGTTGGCCATAAGGATGGGGATTTAGGGATTTTTATTTTTTTATTTTATTTTATTTTTTTTAAGATTTTATTTTATTTTTATTTGACAGATAGAGATCACAAGTAGGGAGAGAGGCAGGCAGAGAGAGAGAGAGAGGAGGAAGCAGGCTCCCTGCCAAGCAGAGAGCCCCATGCGGGGCTCGATCCCAGGACCCTGGGATCATGACCTGTGCGAAAGGCAGAGGCTTTAACCCACTGAGCCACCCAGGCGCCCCCCCTTTTTTTTTTTAAATAGAGAATGTAAATAAAACATTGAGAAACTAGATGGGCTTTCTGAGGAGTAAGCCTTGAAAAAACCAAGGACTAAGCTTTGAAGGATATACTTACCTTTACACAATTTATTGGATCCTTGAAGAGCAAACAAGCAAAAGAATGATGGGAAGCTGAGGCCAGTAGTTAAGCAACTTGACCATTTCTGTACAACAGTTTGAAAGAATGAACCAGATCTATATTCAACATATAAAGCTGTCAAAACAATAAATGAAAAAAAAGTTGCCAAACAACATGTAGAGTTTATGTGTAAGTAACATAGCTTATATTTTCTGTAGCTAGGCATATAGAAGTATTGTTTTTCAAGTGGAGAGAAGGAGAATCAAAAAGTACCAAACTTTTTCAGTAGTAAGTGGAAGATGGTTGGGATAGAGAACTTTAGACTTAGAGTTAAAGGTAAAAACAAAACAAAAGATTGATAACTTGGACAATGTAGTGTCATGAAGGTTACCCAAATGAAGAAAGAGATTGAGTTTTATAGAGAGAAAGATTGTGATGTAATGCAACCCTTTTGAAAAATGGAGTATGGTGTTAGTGAGAAACAAAGATTTCCAGGTATCATGAGTGCTAAGTTGAAAGATAAGGTTACTTCTGTGAGGTAGATGACAAAATAAGACTGACATATAGCTTGGGAGTTTATTATGTGGAATAGAAAATTTTTCCTTATAATTAGAGGTATTTGAAAAAGAAACTTGGATATTTTCTCACTACCTGTAGCAGAGCAGTAAACATTGTCCAACTTAGAACATTCACTGATCCTTTTTGGCTACTCCTGTTTGAACAAGGGGAATTTTCAGATTAGTTGGCACATTTGTTATGGAGATAATTATGAAAGAACTGTATAAATATAACAAAGAGAAAGGGATCTTAAATGAGAATATTTCTATTACACCAATGTTTGAAAAATAGGTCATTCACAGCTTGCTAATAGGGGCACCTGGGTGGCTCAGTCGTTTAAACTTCTGCCTTCAGCTCAGGTCATGATCCCAGAGTCCTGGGATGGAGCCCCCTGTTGGGATCCCCGCTCAGTGGAGAGTCTGCTTCTCCCTCTCTCTCTGCCTGCCTCTCTGCCTACTTGTGATCTCTCTCTGTCAAATAAATAAATAAAATCTTTAAAAAAATAAAAAATAATAAAAAAGGAAAAGATGCAAGTGTGAAATCAGGGCACCTGGGTGGCTCATTTGGGAGTTTGCCAGCTCAGATCACAATCCCAGTGTCCAAGGATCGAGCCCCACGTCAGCTTCTCCTCACTCTGGTCCTCCACCCCTGTTCATGTTCTCTCTCTCTCAAATAAAATCTTTGTTTAAAAAGTATGAAATCAAAGAGTTTATATAAAAACCCTTTCATCCCCTTGCTCATGCTCACTCTCGCTCTCTCTCAAATAAATAAAATCTTAAAAAAAAAAGTTGCTAAAAGAAACTCAGCAGTATGCAGCTTTAATTGTAGTCATCTAGGCAATAGATGATAAGGGCTTGAACCATGGCAAAGATAGATAGAATAAAGAGAGAGAATTTGGAAGTCATGCTGAGGGATCAACAGAATGTGGTGACCAAGTCTCTATTCTACCTGATTCAGTTCTTTACTTTCAGTTACTCAAAGCTCTTTTATAATCTTGGATTATGTGAGTGATTTTTATGAAACTTATGAATAACTGCTACTGTACTTAGAATTATGGTTATTTGCAAATGGCATTCAGACTTAGTATACAAATATAAATACACAAAAGATTGAAAAATAAAGTGAAATTAGGTGAGAAATGAAGTTAAAACAAGGATAAGGGAATACTTGCAAACAAGAATACGACTAGTACAGGGGCTCCTGGGTGGCTCAGTGGGTTAAGCCTCTGCCTTTGGCTTGGGTCATGATCCCAGGGTCCTGGGATGGAGCCCCGCATTGGGCTCTCTACTCAGTGGGGAGCCTGCTTCCCTCTCTGCCTGCCTTTCTGTCTGCTTGTGATCTCTCTCTGTGTGTCAAATAAATAAATAAAATCTTTAAAAGAAAAAAAAAAGAACATGACTAGTACATAAAAGGCTTACTGTTAAAGTCCTCTAGACTTGACACAAATTTGGCCTTACATCCTACTCTATTTTTAAACACAAACCTTTTGTTGAAGCATAACTCATTACACAAAAGTATGAAAATCATTAAATGTATAGCTGAATGGATATGAGGAGGGAGGTCTGAACAGTTACATAGTTAACATTATTCATGGGGTAGAACTTCAGCTAGCCTTGTTGTTTCATACATGGATTTTAGCATCACGTAGCTTGGGCCCAAGTTCCAGCTCTAACACTTAATATTTTCCACCTCTCATAAGTTGAGCAAGTTACTTATATCCTCCAAGATTGTACTTCCTCATATGCAAAATGGGGATGCTAATAATGCCTACCTCCTAGAGATTTTGAGGATTAGGTGGGTCATTTTAGGTAAAGCACTTAGCACTTTACCTTGGACATAGCAAGGATTCAGTAAAGATTAGCTTTCCTTTTTCTTTCATTAAACCGGTTTGTAAGAAACACAATTATTCCTTTTCATTCTGACTTTTTTTTAAGTAAAAAATTGTTTAAAATTTGGGTTTACATTGTCAAAACTATTTTGGTAACAAATGCTAGAAAGGAATTTTCTCTCAGGACACTCAAAAGAGAATATGATGATAATGAAAGGCCTCTCTACCATAGCAAGATAATAATTTTACAGGGGACATTAAAGAGTTAATTATTCTGCTGGTTTTGTTGAATGAGTTGTGTATAAAGTAACACTTGGTCTTTGCCCTCAAATAACTAATATTGGTATTGAAAAGAGAAACTAGTGGCAGGAATCGATTAAAGGGATAAACTGTATGGTCCAGAAATGAGGGTTTATCAAAGGCAGCCAGTGGAGTATACTGACACATACTAGGCAAAACTTCTTAAACAGAGCAAATTTTCCTCACATTCTCAGACTGTAGCAGAGAAATCAAAGCAAGCACTTTCCTGGGGTACATACCTATTGGGCTGCTCCTGCTGTTAAGTTTCTTGAGACTGATAGAAGTACTCCAGCTCCTCATCTTTGAAGCTCCAAGGAACAGTTATCCCTGAGGATAGTTGTCTAATGCACTCTGAGTGTTCTCATCCTATAGATGGAAGGCATTAATGATCATTGTTGGGTGTGTGTCAGAAAATACTGACCTGAGGGTAGACTCAGGACAAGCTAAACTCTAAAAAAAGAATGCCCCTTTTGTTGGCCACTTGAAGCAACAGGCAATTTTATAACTTACGGTTATGAATTCGGGCATTCACTGTTGCCAGAATGAATGTATGAGGCCACTGTAATTGCTCAAACTAACCAGTGATTATATAATTTTGCTGCTTTCTTTATTCATATGTTTCTTGTATCTCCTAGATTTTTTCCTTTTTATTTGATATTCACCGTCTTTTCTCTCATACAGCATTTGCTTCTGTATATCCTTCCTTTCTCATCTTTATTGTGATTATTCATTACCTGTGCATTCAGAATGCCATACAAAGGAAAAGCTTTATAATTTCTGTATGTCTGTTTTTGTTAGTAAACCATGACAGTTCTCCTTCCTACATTTCACCTCTCTTCCAATGACAGTTTCATTCAGCTGAACTCTTAAGTTTGGAATCTTTACACATCACTTTTTTTTTTTTTTCGTTTTATGTATCTAGTCAATTACCAAGTTCTTCTAAATATTTTATCATTTTTCCTTACTCGTTATTCCCATTTTCATTCCTTTCTAGGCTCTCAGGGCCTCAGACTTAATGCTTTTACAGACTCTGAGCTGATCTTCACCAGCAGTTCTTTATTCCTTCCACTGTCAAATTCTGTAGGCCCAATAAACACAAACTGAGCACCTCCTGTGTGTTTAGTACAATATTGGGTTAGGGGAAGATACAGCAGTTTGAACAGAAGAGGGTCTGGCGGGTAATGTGGCTGCAGTAAGTAGATTTTGAAGCAAAAGGGAAGTGTTCTGCCATAGAAGATGCAGGTTTCCAGCATCTGCCTCATTGAGTTAGATGAAGATGTTTCCCTCTAATGCCATGAAGCTTGCAGTTTGGAGGGGAAAGAACAAGTACTTAATAAAGTATTCTGAGTGTTATTGTAGAGGTGCTATACTATGGGTCCAGTAGAGACAACTGTTCCAGTCTAAAACATTAGGTAGGGGCATCTCAAGAAATAAAGGAGTGATGGGGCACCAGACTGGCTCAGTTGAGAGTATCCCACTCTTGCTCTTGGGGTCATGAGTATGAGCCCTGTGTTTGGTGTGGAGATTACTTGGAAGGAAGGAAGGAAAAGAAAGTCAGTCAGTCAGAAATGACTAGGAGTAGTGTTCTAAACTAAGGAAGTAACTGTGCTGGGGTGCCTGGGTGGCTCATTTGGTTGAGTCTGCCTTCGGCTTAGGTCATGATCTCAGGGTCCTGGGATCAAGCCCTACATTGGGCATTCCACTCAGCAGCCAGTCTGCTTCTCTCTCCCGCCTGTGATCTCTCTCCCCCCCCCCAAATAAATAAAATCTTAAAAAGAAGAAAGAGAGAGAGAAAGAAAAGAAAGAAAGAGAGGAAGGAAGGGGGGAGGGGAGAGAAGAGGAGGGGAGGGAAAAAGAAAGAAAGAAAAAAGGAAATAACTGAGCTAAGGCCTGGAGTCGATAGAGTGCTGTCATGCACCAGGCACTGAGCCCTGTAAGACCTGGACTCTGCTTCAGGAGCTGGGTTCTATGAGCCTTGGTAAGTCACTGTTATAGAAGATAAGATTATAAAGATTAATCTTCAGGATCTATATTTGATCAATAACAGCTGATTGTCTCTTGTAACTCTCAACTATGGAGTTGATGAATGCACAAAGTTCAAGGTGAATTTATTGATGCACTAAGATTGTAGAGCTGTTTTTCAAGGATAGAGCTGATATATCTACTGATGTCACTCACAGAAGACTGGTGTATAAACAGAGTGTCAGTTTATTATTTTTACAAATGACTGGTGGACTGGAATTGTCATGTTGGGAAGCCATATTATCAGAAAATCAGTTAGGGAGTATAGAATCAGAACATAGGAACTTTCTCCAGAGGAATTGCTATATAAAGGACAGATAGGCAAAGAGTTTGGCAGACACCTTATCCATGGTTGAATGGTTATCCCAATGTTTACCTTAATTATTATTATTTACCTTAATTAATTATTACTGGGTTTACTTCATCAGTTTATACTCCAAGGTTAGTCTTCATCCAGGAGACAATGGGAAGTCATAGAAGGATTTTAGGCAGGGTTGGATCTAGTCAGATCCAGTGTTTTTGAAAGTTAACATGTGGTGTAGAAATTGGATCGGAAGAAATAGAAGCTGGAACCCAAGAAGCATTTATGATCCCATTCCAGTAGTCCAGTGGATGAGTAATGATGGATAAAGAAGAGTAAAGAAGAAAAAACAGAATCTATAAGCTATTAGTTTGATTGACTTTATTCCTACTCAGATTCCCACCAAGTGCCTCATCTGGTTTTTCTATAGAACATATTTAATTTACTTAATTTATTTTGTTTATCAAGAAATGCTGCTTGAGAATAAATTCTTTGTCCAAAATGCACAGGATAAAGAATTGTACCTTTGACACTGTCTAAACATTATCCCTTTAAGTCTGTTACATTCAGTTTATTGCAGAAATGCTTATATGAATAAAAGCACATCAGTTTAAATAGAAGAGTGTTTACCCGGGAATGGGGCGAGCAAGGTAACTACAGTTCTTTAAAGTAGAAAGAAAAGGGAGATTTCTTCTTTTTTGTCTGTGAAGAAGCAGGTTCACAGTATCATGCAAAAAAAAAAAAAAATCGTTACTTTATTACTTGTTGGGATGTTTTTAGGATGTTTTTGAAACCTGATAGAATTCTCATTTGAGGAGTGGAAAAAAATGCTCTTAGAGCAAGCACTGTTCTTGTATTAAGTATCTTAAGAAGTTGAATGGATGCCAAACTATTTACATTGATACAAGTCTACTTCTTAGGTGCAATTAATACTTCATATGGAATAATTTTTCACAGCCTTTGAAAGCTGTTACACTAGCTTCCTCTTTCAAGGAAAATTTCATTTGGATACAAACACAGAGATATGTCAACACAGATTTGTTTTTGGAAGGAAAAATCCAGGTTTCTTAATTGTTTGAATTTTCTTAAATTCATCCTTTTTACATTTCTGTTCTTTAGGTCTGCCAAAATGTCTGAAAGATCAGATCTCCTTCACTTCAAGTTTGAAAATTATGGAGATTCAATGTTACAAAAAATGAACAAATTAAGAGAAGAGAATAAATTTTGTGATGTTACAGTTCTCATAGATGATATTGAGGTACAGGGGCATAAAATTGTGTTTGCTGCAGGTTCCCCCTTCCTAAGAGACCAGTTTTTACTGAATGATTCCAGAGAGGTGAAAATCTCCATATTGCAGAGTTCCGAAGTGGGGAGACAATTGCTCTTATCCTGTTATAGTGGTGTGCTGGAATTCCCTGAGATGGAACTGGTCAATTACTTGACTGCGGCAAGTTTTCTTCAGATGAGCCACATTGTAGAGCGGTGCACGCAGGCCTTGTGGAAGTTTATAAAGCCAAAACAACCAATGGATAGTAAAGAGGGATGTGAACCGCAGAGTGCTTCTCCCCAGTCAAAAGAACAGCAGGGAGATGCCAGAGGCTCCCCAAAGCAGGATTCACCTTGTGTTCATCCATCTGAAGACAGTATGGATATGGAGGACAGTGATATTCAGATTGTTAAGGTAGAATCTATTGGGGATGTATCCGAGGTTAGAAGTAAAAAAGATCAGAACCAGTTTATTTCTTCTGAACCCACTGCTTTACATTCATCAGAGCCCCAGCATTCCCTGATAAATTCAACTGTGGAAAACAGAGTAAGTGAAATAGAACAAAACCATCTCCACAATTATGCCCTCTCTTACGCAGGCAGTGATAATATCATCATGGCCTCAAAAGATGTCTTTGGGCCTAATATTCGAGGTGTAGACAAAGGCCTACAGTGGCATCACCAGTGTCCAAAGTGTACCAGGGTGTTCCGTCACCTGGAGAACTACGCCAACCATTTAAAAATGCACAAACTCTTTATGTGTCTACTCTGCGGCAAGACTTTTACTCAGAAAGGCAACCTTCATCGACACATGCGCGTGCATGCCGGCATTAAACCTTTCCAGTGTAAGATCTGTGGGAAAACCTTTTCTCAGAAGTGTTCCTTACAGGATCATCTTAACCTTCACAGTGGAGATAAGCCCCATAAATGTAACTATTGTGACATGGTTTTTGCACATAAGCCAGTTTTGAGGAAACATCTTAAACAGCTGCATGGCAAAAACAGCTTTGATAATGCCAATGAACGAAATGTGCAAGACCTCACAGTGGATTTTGATTCTTTTGCATGTACAACAGTCACAGACTCTAAAGGGTGTCAGCCACAGCCTGATGCAACACAGGTCCTGGATGCAGGTAAACTGGCCCAAGCTGTCTTGAACTTAAGAAATGATAGTGCTTGTGTGAATTGATTAGGGGCTTTATGCTCACAACTTAGAATGGACTGAAAATGTGGCAATAGTCTCGAGTCTTTTTAGGAGTGATTTTGCTAGTCTGACTTCTCCAAATCCTCTGTGTGGGTTGTAGGGGTGAGTCAAAGCACTAACAGACCAGGCAATTTACCACTTGGAGTGGTCTTGCCTTCCTTTTGCCCTCTTCCATTTTGTGTTTTGAATTATTTATCCCGTGTTGTCTGTTTTCCTTTCCCGAGGAGTATTCCATTTGTCTACCTAACATTGACTTTTGTCTTAGACTGACACTATTTTAGGCTTTTCACTGGGCACATTCTGAAGGTACCAATAAGTTAATAACATCACCTACAGTCCACTAATAGATGCTATGCTAAGAGAAGTGAGTAGTATTTTTCTTTGGCAAAAAATAGGCTGAGATACAAGGTGATACTGCTCTTGGCCTGAGTATGTGATAGAACTTCTGGTTGCCTACTGTTCATTGCCTACTGATAATGAATCTGCCTCCTACCATTTGTACTTGTCTTGCAGCTGGCTATGAAGTATTTTGGGTTGCTCTGTACTCCTCAACGGTATTATGGCCCAACTTCATGTCACCGAGTGTTTCACATAGACCACAGCACAGTCTTTTCAGCAACACCTACAGAATACAATAACATCTAACAATAGTTAGGGATCAGCATGAGGAGCATAATTAACAAAGGATAGAAGTACAATTGTATAATAGCACTTACATAGGTGGTCTTCCCAGAAAGAAGCCAAATGCTTATAATTAACGTGTAATTTACTTGTGGATGCTTTCGAAGTCAGGATTGCTCCAGGCACACTTAAAATGTGCTCAAGTATCATGGTCTCTCTAAAAAGGGGCTATTTGGGAGTCCGTCTCTGGACTTTGTTTTAGAGGGCTAGCCATCAGAAAGGTGAGTTTGGCCTTCACAGTTTTGTCTGGTGTAATCTCTGAGTTCTCATTTCTTCCTATACACTAGTTTCTAAAATGGATGAAAAAAGTGGACCACAGAGGAGCAATCAGGTTCTTGCATTCAGATATCCCTATAAAGGTACACAGTCCCACCTTGTGTTTGATAGATCACTAATACAAAATTGATCTTCCAACATGGAAAAACACAATTTTTCCCCCCAAAACACAACTGTGTTTTTCCTAAAGCACATGTTATAGTTCAGAAGTAAAATTTTGAGTCTTAGTAGCTTTTGACTCATCGGTTAGATTTAGGTAATAGGAGTCTTAGAGTACTTAGAGAATCTTAAGAAATCGTATACTCCACCTCTTTTTTTTTAAAGTTGGGGTATCCAAAGCTCAAAGAGGTGGCCTGGCCAAGGCTGGTCGAAGTAGAGAAGTGACTAAGAATGAGCTAATGTCTTCTTATTTCTCACTAGCTCTTGGCTTAAAAAAATACAGTACATGATCAAGAGTATATTAGCAAAAAGCTCCCAGTTTGTGCTTCACTTTTGGGAATCCCTGTTGGCTTTTTGAGACAGCCTGGAATTTGCAAACAAAACATCACAGGAAGGATGTGTTTTTGTTTTTTGTTTTTGTTTTTGGGTTAGAGTGAATATTACATTTTACTCAAGAAATTGACTGACTTGCTAGGTGGTGGTCAGGGAGGGAAAGGACAAGTAAGAATAATGTGAGAAGGATCAAAATGTGAAACTGATTTTTGTCTGGAAGCAGTGTTTATTTAATTACCATCAGGATTTTCTGTTTTTATTTTCGAGCTATGAGAATGCATGTACAGATAAACCAAAACTGAAGTTTAACTTGAATAGTCACAGGGAATTCTTAAAGTTGTTATAATTTAATGCATTTACATGTGAATCTGATTTGAGTTATAATTTCTACCTTTTGTTAAAACACTTAAAATGAGAATAAAATTGAGTAATAAGACCAATAGGTATCTTATGCCTAAGGTCACTCATTTTTATGGTCTAATGATGCTACCTAGCATTCTGATTTTTATATGATCCAGCCAAAGAGTACCAAGTCTATGCAACGATGAGACATTATTATGTTAGCCGGTGTTTTTCTGAACATCATTTCACTAGGGAAATTTCAAGTTGGAGTGCTTTCTTTGCTTACATTCATATCCCGTTTTTGTTATTGGTTTGAAGACTAAAAGGCATGGGTTCAAGTAAGATTGGTCTCTTTGGTTGGAGACTATTTCTGGGTTCATTCAGTAGTTGAGAAACATTTATTGGGCACATTTGTTGCCAGGCACTATGCTAGATACTGAGGATATGAAGGTAAGATTGCTAACGGTCCCTGCCATCACAGAGCTTATGGTCTCAAACGGTCTCATGTGGTCTTAGATAAGGTGATTTAAACTAGGAATAATAAAGAAAATGCCTTGCTTCCTTTGATTACTTAAAATCAGCATCTTGATGGTTTTTTATCAGTAAAACTTCCAGTTCCCACCTTTTGCAGCTTCAAACCACTAAAGTGATTTACAGTCTCCTCCATTTCTTGGCTGGAGAGGTGTTCTGTTTCTGTGAGACATTTTCTTAATTTTGGTGGGACTTGACTTTTCTCCTTTGTTTATACATGTTTCTTAGATTGTATTGCAAAGTGGTCAAGTTAACTGATATCAAATACATTTTATAAGGGAAGATGATTTTCAAAACTAGTCATATTCTTATAGAGGAGGAAGATTTTTTTAAAACCTTAAGTCATTCTGCATTTGTATTTTATGGATCCCTAGGCTAACTAAAAAGAACTCTCTTTACCATAGTTTGGTTTTTAAAAAATTACCGTGTGTCACCGTTATTTATTTATTATTTAATTTTAAAGACAAACTCCAAACTGAAGTGGCTCTGAGGTAAATCAGATGTGGTTTTGTTTTAGTTTCTTTTTTAGAAGATCTATAAATGGAGGGTGACCAATGTCACCACTTCTAAAATATTGTCCTAAACAAACAAACCAGAATATTTTATTTCAGCTGGTGAATAGCTGTTCTAAATCTGTTGTATGTTAGACATACTATGAACTACCTCTTCACTTATTATGGGGAAGTTTCCTTAATAAAAGTGTGACAATTAAATCTCTGGTTTCAGTGGTTTCTTTTCTCTCTCCCTCCTGCTTTCCTTTTCAGTCGCCTAAATTTGAATAAGGAATGCTTTCTTCATTCCTACTGTTTAAAACACATATTAGTCAAGCGCTCTGAGCATGGCTTCTGAAGCAAAGGTTAACTAGAAATTGTTAGTAGGGTCTTACTTCCAGGAGAACCTGTTAACTGAGGGGGTAGAGCTACTCCTTTTAAGAACTAGTTCAGACATTCCTTCATTTAGGAAATATTTAATGTCTACTCTATGCTAGACTTCGGGGATGCAAAGATCATAAATCACTGTCCATAATACCTCCGCCCAGATGGGTCACAGATTTCAGTACAGGTATGATAACAATAATGAAGACAGCCAAAGGGCTCACAGGCTCCCAACTGGGAGCCCACGAATTCAAGGGCAATTCAGAATGGCTTCAGGGACGACATGATTTGTGAACGAGATTCTGAAGGATAAGGGGGGAGGGAGGGGGAGAGGGCACGTGGGAAGAGACAGTCCCAAAGAGCAGATAGAAGGTCTAGGTTCGCCTAGAACTGGCGGGTGGGGAGGGGGTCAGGAGACGGTGACATCGCGACGGATGAGTGAAGATCCAGAGGTAGGGGCCAGATCCTGATGGTCATCAGACAGGCAATCTCGAATGCCGATTTTTGTGGCGCTCTCCTTTCCTCGGTCACATTTTAAGTTGTAGATGGCCCAGAGAGGAGAGAACCCAGCCCGTGACAACCATGAGGGCCTCCCAGTGATCCCATTCAGGGTGTTCCGATAGACGCGCTGCACTTCAGCCTCACAACCCGTCTGCGATACGGACACTGGGGAGAACTCACGAAGGGAAAGGCCCGCTCGCCGAAACTGGGGCAGGAGAGATGGGATTTGCCGGAACACGGGTGCCTCTCGGCCATTCCAGGAGGAGGGCGGGGGGATGAGGAAGGGAGAGTGTCTGTGGATGTCCTTCCGGGACGCCCAGCCCACCCCAGCGAGGAGTAAAGCTAGTTGACACCGGATGTGTTTCCTCCCAAGCGAAGTCCACCTTCCGGCCTGGGCCGCCGCTGCTGCGGGAAGCTGAGCTCTGGCTCTCTGAGTCGGTGAGTGAGCGCGCTGGAGACCGGCAGGGTGGGAAGCCGGAAGAGGAGGAGGAAGAAGGCAGCCAGGCGCGGGCGGGGAGGCTGCGCTGGTGCTGCAACCACCTGGCGGACAGGGCCTGTGGTCCTGCGAGGCTTAGCTCGGGAAGACCTGTGTGTGGCGAGCTGCAGGATCTTCCAGGCCACCTTGGGTCCGGATCAGTTCAACAGATGTTCCCTCCGCTGTGCGTGCTCTGCGCCAGCCCTTGTGCTCTCTGCAGAAACTCAGATGGAACAGGCACCTTTTCGTGGTGCTCTGGGAGCACCTCACTGTCTGTTGGGGAGACAAGAGAAGTCACAGAAGTCCTAATTGATTTGGGTCTTAAAGGAGCCAAATTACTGGCTGAAAGAGGGTTTTAATGGAAACGTGCAAAAGTGTATTTGGTCTTCTTGTCTGGGCAGTGGTGAAAATCTCAATATCGAAGGAGCTTTGATGAAAAAGAGAATAAAGATAGAGCCTTAAAGATGGCTAGGACCAAATAGTGAGGGATCTTGTATTTGCTAAGAAAGGTAGGCTGTCCTGGAGGTAGAAGAGAGCAATGGAGGATTTAAAGTAGAAGAGAGGGACGCCTGGGTGACTCAGTTGCTTAAGCATCTGCCTTCAGCTCAAGTCATGATACCAGGGCTTGGGATGGAGTCCCACATTGGGCTCCCTGCTCAGCAAGAGGTCTGCTTCTCCCTCTTCCTCTGTCCCCTCTCCCACTCGTGTTCACTCTTGCTAGCACTCTCGCTCTCTCCCTCTCTGAAATAAATAAAAAGACTTTAAAAAATAAAGTAGAAAAGAGAAATTTTTTAAAAAGTTTTAAGAGGTGTTGGTTCTGGTGGCACTCAGGGGAGTAGGTTGGAATATGGGAGAGTGTGGTATCAAGGAGACCTGTTGGAAGACCTTGCAAAGGTCCAAGGGAACAGAAGGAGGACCTGCAGTAGTGATGCAGAATAGGAAATTTGGAGATTACATTCAGGTTTCTAATGTGAGAAACTACGTTAAGTCCCATTACTAGTGGACATTAACAGCGTCTTGGACCACAAAACGGCTAAAATTTAGCCAAGGAGAAAAACAGAAACCATTAAGTACAACTCAGTGTAATAGGTGCTGTAACAAAATTGCGAAGGACGGGCCATGAGATCATAAAGAAGTGTGTGTTCATTTTCTCGGTTTTGCAATGGTGGCATAGGAGTTCACTCTTTGCACCTAGATTAGAAATTAGAATTAGAATTAGAAATTAGAATTAGAATCTTCTTTTACCCAATTCAGGTTTGGGATTTTTTTCTTCTTTTTTACCATCACAATGTAGGAAAGCATTCCCTATCTTTACATCAACGTTTGTGTTTTCTTTTGCTTAGACTGTGACCATGGCTGCTGAATCTGAGGTTCTGCACTTCCAGTTTGAACAGCAAGGAGATGTGGTCTTGCAGAAAATGAATCTCTTGCGACAGCAGAATTTATTTTGTGATGTGTCCATTTATATCAATGACACCGAGTTCCAGGGCCACAAGGTGATTTTAGCTGCTTGCTCCACTTTCATGAGAGATCAGTTTTTACTCACGCAGTCAAAACATGTCAGAATCACCATCCTGCAGAGTGCAGAAGTTGGCAGAAAACTTTTGCTCTCTTGCTATACTGGAGCACTTGAAGTTAAAAGGAAAGAGCTTTTGAAATATTTGACTGCTGCTAGTTACCTGCAGATGGTTCACATTGTGGAAAAGTGCACAGAAGCTTTGTCAAAGTATCTGGAAATTGATCTTTCTATGAAAAATAATCAACATACTGACCTGTGTCAATCCTCTGATCTGGATGTTAAGAATGAAGAAGAAAACTCAGATAAAGACTGTGAGATTATTGAAATTTCAGAAGATAGTCCTATAAACATAGATTTTCGCGTAAAAGAAGAGGAAAGCAATGTTTTGCAGTCTACAGTAGAGTTGACATCAGAGAGAAAGGAAGTGAAGTCACCAGAGCTATCTTCAGTAGACATTGGTTTTAAAGATAATGAAATTTGTATCCTCCACGTGGAATCTATTAGTACTGCCAGTGTAGAAAATGGGCAGTTTTCACAACCTTGTACCTCTTCAAAAGCAAGCATGTATTTCTCTGAAACACAGCATTCACTGATCAATTCTACGGTTGAGAGCAGAGTGGCAGAAGTTCCTGGGAATCAAGATCAGAGCTTATTTTGTGAGAATACTGAAGGAAATCATGGTACAGTGAGTGAGATTCAGAATCTGGAGGATACTTACTCACTGAGGCACCAGTGCCCCAGGTGTCCTCGAGGATTTCTTCACGTTGAAAACTATCTGCGCCACTTGAAGATGCATAAGCTCTTCTTGTGCCTACAGTGCGGGAAAACATTTACACAGAAGAAAAATCTCAACCGGCATATTCGAGGGCACATGGGCATACGGCCCTTTCAGTGTACTGTGTGCTTGAAGACATTTACTGCTAAAAGCACACTTCAGGACCACTTGAATATACACAGTGGAGATCGCCCATACAAATGCCACTGTTGTGACATGGATTTCAAGCACAAATCTGCCCTCAAAAAGCACTTAACCTCTGTGCATGGCAGAAGCAGTAGTGAAAAACTACCCAGGCATGATCTCAAAAGGCAAAATCTGCTGTAATTAGAACCACACCTTGCTATATAAGCCTTATATCATAGTTCGGCGAGTTTTTCTACAGAAATGCAGCGTATGTTATATTGCATCCCCTGTGCCCCCCCCATCTTTGGGTCTTAATTTTGGTCTGCCTACACATGCTATTCTTTCTGAACTTCTACTAGCAGTTTCAGAGTGTGGGAGACACGATAAAACTAATGGGATGCTGTCTTATCTCGTACAGTATATGTAAGCCCCAGTGGTATATCTAGAGAAATAATGTTTCGCTCTTAAATATTCCTGATTCTAGTGACAGAGAATCCAGCAGTATTTCTAAATTCTGATTTTGACTCTCTAGATAAATGATGTACATGTAAAATCCCAACCACATAATAATTTTAATGAATTAGGTTAATAGGAAGAGAAAATAGACTTCAAAACATGCTGTAATCCATTATTAATTCTTTGTTGGACTAGTGAAAAAAAATTTTTTTTAAACAAACTGGTTGGATTCTGAAGCTAAGCACCAAGGTACTTGTTTTAAACTGTAAGAGAACACACTTCAAATTCACTTGGGAGTAGTAGAATTTCCTTGGACATGGGCTAAAATTCCTTAAAATAATGTTGCCATGATTTGTTAGTATACATATTTTAGAAATGATTAATCAAGCCCAAGTTTCTTGGTTTTATTTCATGCAGTTATATTTAATAATTTTATGACCAATAAAATTATACCATTGGCATGAAGCTCTGAAAATTTTCTTTTTTTAAAGATTTTATTTATTTGACAGAAAGAGAAATCACAAGTAGGCAGAGAGAGAGGGGGAAGCAGACTCCCCGCTGAGCAGAGAGCCCGATGTGGGGCTTGATCCCAGGACCCTGAGATCATGACCCGAGCAGAAGGCAGAGGCCTAACCCACTGAGCCACCCAGGCACCCCTCTGAAAATTTTCTTTTTGAAATTGCAAATTTACCAAAGATACTGTACTGTTTCCTCTCTTAAATTCATTTTATTTTTTTATTTTTTAGCTAACATAAACTAACACTGACATTTGTTTTTGGTCTACATTTTCATGAATTTTAACACATGTAGATTTTGTTCAACCACCACTGCAATCAGGATACAGAACATTCCATCATCCCGAAAAACTCCATTATGATGCCCCTTTGTAATCAACTCCCCCACCTATCTTTAAATCCTGGTAACAGTTGCTATTGCTATCATTTTCCTTTTCTGGAATGACATGAGGGGATCTTGTAGTATGTACCCTTGTGAGATGATTTTTTTCACCACACAGAATGCCATTGGATTCATTCATATCGTGTGTATCAACAGTTGATTCCCTTTTTTACTTTGAACTGGCAATATATATTATCTTGCTGTCACTAGATGAACAGTTTAAATATGGTTAGCTATTAGTGCTCTCTTAATTGTTAACTTTTTTCATTTATATTAATGCAATTTTCATTTACCACATGTTGGTAAAAATCCTAACCATTCCCTAGAGTTTTATTCTGTATTTCCAGAAATGTGCCAAAAGCAAAACCATGACCGTATGGTTATTTTTGTGAGCATGATATTCTGATTGTGTTATGAGCCATCGCCCTCTACTATCCCTGTGTACAAATAACACAAAACTTTTTGTTGTCAAAGCAAAGATTAAAATTACTGCCTGGCAAATCATACTCTCTAAAATGCAGGAACAAAGTAGTTAAGGAAGCCTGACTGGATGCATCTTACTTTCAAGGTGTTCTATTTCTCCTCTACTCACCTCAGCTTTATGTAGAATTTCTGCTATACTTAGGTTCTGAAGCCCTTCCACATTTTAAAATGTAATATACTTTGTACCATTTATAAGAATTTTGTGATTGATCACATGTTGATAGTTATCAATGTTAAATATCCTTTTTGTGATACTTTTGTGAAAAATATATTCTCTGTAGAATTTTAACTCTCGGAGACACTTTAAAGAATCCAGCTCTCATCTTTGATAAGAAAACCAACTTCATAACCCCCTCCCCCAACCATGTCACTTGTTAGTGACATTGGACAGGTCACCTCTCTACCAGTTTTTCTTAAATATATATGTAAAACAGTAACTTTGGACTTGGTAATTTGTAAGATCATTTCCAGGTCCAAAAATCTATGATTTTATACTTAAATCTTCCTGAGTTTCTAAGAACAAAGAAGACAGGAAAGCAAGAGAGGAGAGTTTTGTGTCTTTATGAATGTTGCTATTTGAGTACTACTTTGGAGACAGAATTTTTCTAAAATAAATAGTGTTTTTCTTCAATGGAGAACATGATAGTGCAGTGTTTAAATTTCTTTCTGATTTGATCTATGATTGGCCATGATTGTAGTTATGAAAACATTTCCCTTTCAGAAATAGTCTGTGCTTGAAGTACTTTTCTTATTTTTGCTTCCTAGGATGAAATTTTTGGGGGGAGGGCTAGAGGTGGGAGGGAAGGGTTAAAGAATAGTAATAAACTGGTTTTTTAGGAATTGGTATCTACTATCCTTGATGTTTGGAAAAAATTATGGTTGAAATATGTTTAAGTTTTATGTGTGCCTTGTAAGATTCTTGTGACATTTTTTTGTAAGCACTTTGAGATATTTGCTTGGGGGAAGGGTTGTTTTGTGAAAGTGATGGTTGTTATTTATTTTTATTTATTCCTGTCCAGTAGCAGAGAGTGATCTCAGAACATTCCTAGGACAGTGTCTGTTTGCATGATGTATATAAACAATTCCAGGAAAATGGAATCTTTTTAAAAATGCAGGTATGGCAAAGTAAAGTGTTGAATTTATTCATTTAAAACATTCACTTTTTGTTGTTTTTGTTTCTGATATGTTGGGGGAAAATGCAACATGTTTGAGTTCAGCCTCTTCGTTTACTGCATTTATGTATAAAGGGACTTGGAAAGTTGTTACTTTGGTATAAGAGAAATTGTTGCTGTTTTTTTTCTTGGATGTAACTATTCTATATGTTTACATTAAAAAAACAATAAACTGGAGATGGGAATGGAGAATTTGGTGTTATGTCTCATCTGAATTTTAAAGAAGGAAACTATTTCTTCTGGCCATTCATTCAGTCGAAGAATATTTACTGAGTCTTTATAGCATTAGAAGTTAGGTATGCAGAGAAAAATCCCTGCTCTCATGAAAGTTGTATTCTAGTGGAAGGAGAAAAACAGTAAACAAGTAAAATCGGTGTACATCAGATTTTGAAAACGAAGTTGGAGAAAATAAAGCAGGGGTAGAGTGCGCCAGGGAATGGCAATTGGGATTATAATTTTAACTGTGATGGTCAGGCCACCTTTGAAAAATCTTAGCAGACTGTCATATACACTATCCAGTAGAATAATGTGTGTGTGTCCATATATGTATATTTGAATATATATGAATATATACATATATCTTTACAGTTTATAAACTACTTGTTCATATGTCTTTCAATTCATAGTGAATTTACTTTCATACATGCCTTTGTTGGACATCTGGTTTCACATAGGAAAGTGCCTTGAGTTTAATTACAACTCATGGCCATTTTTCTTAGTCTGTGTTTTTCAGTTTCTCAGTAACAGAATATGTAGCATCTGCCTTTTAGGATTATTTTAATGAGTGAATAAATAAAACTAAAATCAATGGTAAAAATGAAATTTTTATTACCTAACACAGGATCTAACACATGGTAAGCACTTTATAAATGCTAATTCCCTTATTTCTTTGCTTCATCTTAAAAAATATATAATTTAGGATTTACAGTTTGCTGTGAAAAATCCTTCAACAAGTATTGAGATATTAATTGAATTTTTATCCTTGTCAGCTTCTGAAGAGTTAAGTTTTCTTTTTAAGAAAGAGATCTGTCAGGGTCCTTGGATCAAGCCCCGCATCGGGCTCTCTGCTCCGCAGGGAGCCTGCTTCCTCCTCTCTCTCTGCCTGCCTCTCTGCCTACTTGTGATCTCTCTGTCAAATAAATAAATAAAATCTTTAAAAAAAAAAAAAAAGAAAGATCTGTGTTAGTGCCTGCCAAGCAAATGCTTTTCTTTCTTTCTTCTTTTTTTTTTAATAGGGAGATTGTTTGGCAAATATGTAGAGGGATTGAGGGAACGGGTCAAGTACCGGAGAGTGTATAGAATATAATACAGTTATATCAGATCATGCTCAAGGGAGACTAGCTTTTCACGAGGGGGAGTCAGACTCTGTCTCACATCAGTATCTAGGAAGCTGGCTCAAAGCGCTGATGAAGGTGCAGGGAGTTTCCCATCAACCCTTTCGGCTTGTCTAGGCCTCCTAACAGCACCTCCCACAGTGCTCCGGGGCTCCCTAGTCACGTGACAGGGGTGGTTAGACTCGACCAGAGGGAAGCTGATGCGCAGTCCAGGTGGCGGGGGCTACTACTCTTTCCTTCCACCTCTTTAACTCCCAGTCCTGCGTGATCTCGCGTGAAAGAGGCAATATCTTCTCGCGAGAGCTAGGTCGGGATCCCTCCAGGACCGCCTCCGTGGAGAGGAGGAGGAGGCGGAGGCGGAGGCGGAGGGAGGAGGAGGAGGCCCCGTCGCGGCCTCCGCCGCCGCCAACGGGGCTGTCCCTATAGCTCCCGATGGAGTTTGAGGTCGTGAATCCGCCGCCGAGCTCTGCCCCGGCGAGACGAGGCGCCTCCGTCTCCGAGCCGCGCCGTCGCGGGGCTCCCGGGAGCGGCCCTTAGCGACCCCGCCCGGGCCCCCACAGGTAGGGCGGGGGCGGGCACGATGCGGCTGGGGCCCTAGCTCGGGTCCCTAAGTCCTCGGCGGTCGGGCGGGAGACCAGTCTCAGCCCCGGGCCTGTGTGATGTCGTCGCCGGTGCCCCGAGGGTTGGGAACTGAGGGCCGCACCTGACACTCGGACCCGGCCCGGAGTCCGGGGCCTGCGGAGGCCCCTCTCTGGTAGGGCTTTTTCAATACCGAGCGCCCGGCGCAAATGGCCACCTCCCTTCGACACCGGCGGAGGAGAAGCCTCTGACCCCTAAGGAACCCACCCAAGCAAAGGCCAGGGTTCTCTCTCCCTTTTCTACACCAGCTGGCGAGAGGGCTTTTGGAGGAGGTCCTCGAAACCAAGCCCTCTCTTAGCTTTTCGGCGTTCTGTCCTGGGGCTTCGCGACATCCCAGAGCAGGGATGGTGGAGGCGATCTGAGTGGTAAATAGGGACCGCGGCCAAACAATGCCCTGGGAGGGCTTAACCTCCTGGGAGGGAGATGGCCGGACCAGAGTGGTTGCACAGTGAATGTGACGGAGCAATGGCACGAAACACGGCCAGGGAATTCTGCTGTGGCTTTTTTCTTTCCCTCTTTCATTTTTCCTTCTTGGGGAAGCCTCTTAAGGAGACTCTTCCACCATCTTAGAAGAATGGTAGAAAGCATCTTTGTTTCTCAGAAGCAGCTCTACTTTTCTCTGCCCTTAGCTTTCAGGAAGGGAGAACATGAGAGTAGCTGTCATTTCCATCCTTCTAATCACAGAGGAGTTTAAGATACCGGCAGGTAGAACCTTGACACCGAAATAGTCTCAAGTAATCACTGACATAAAGTAGATCTAATCTCGTGATTCCCAGCCTGTTTTATTTTAAATAACCATCTAGGTTCCTACTCTTTCCTTACCTGGGCCCCTTTTTAATTCCTACTCTTCCCCCAAACTGCTGAAGTGCTTAAGTTATCTTTTCTCCATTTTTGTATTAGTCAAACTATTAAGTTCTAATAGGAGCTTTTGATTAACCTGAGAATGCAAACGTTGCTACACTATACTGATGTGATTTCACCCAAAAGCAAAAAAACCAAAATGTTTTAGTTAGGCTGTGCAGCCTTTTTCTAGTTAAATACACAAATTTAGTTAAGGCTTCTTCAAACATTAAGAAAAGTTTATGGATATTGCTATTATTACCTTCTTTTATCTATCTAAAAAGCAAACACCACTGTTAAAACATTCTTTTCTTGTGCTGTTTACTTCCCCATTAGTTTTTGAAGGAAGAGAGGCCATTAAATCCTGTCAAATTTTTAAATGTTATTTTCGTTAATTTGGAAATTCATGTTTTCCAAATTTTAGAGTTAGGAAAATTGCTAGAAGGACGAAATGTTAAGTGTATATTGTTTAGAAAAAGCAGATGTTAAAATTCAAATTGCCTCCTATTATTTGAAGATTGAATTGCAGTCATGTTCATTAGTGGATCGTCTGAGTTATCCCTGATCTGTTATTACTGTTGTGTTGACCTGACATATAAGACTTATGTCCTTTGTTCATATGTTTTCATTAATTCACTTTTCTGCTTTTGTAATTTGCTGTATTTTTCAGTCTGAAAAAGCTAACAAAAATTCTTTTGGTGGGGAAAGCTTTCTTTTAACACAAAATTTTGTGTTCGGAAATAGAACTTTTGAAGCTGTATGCAGTATCTAAGAATGCTAAATAAACTTACAACAAGCCTTATTATAATAAGCACTTACTGTTTTGCTTGGACTGCATTGAAGTTTCACTTTCTAGTTATGGAAAAAGGAAGCATGTGGTAAAATAAAGCTAGCTGAAAATTAAAAGTAATGTTTTGCATCCAATCTGTTAACTCTCTTAAGTTACATCTTTATGTTTCTCAGGTTTTCTAGTTTTGTGAAAACTTCTTAAGTGTAGTTGTGACTTTCACCTCAAATTCTTAATAAATATTACTTTTGATTATTACTTTATAATTTTAAGTACTCTGGAATAGCACTGTCCAATACAAGCCAATAGCCACATGTGGCAATTGAGCACTTGAAATGTGGCTAGTGTGAGTTGAGGTGTGGTATAAATGTAAAATAAAATACACACCAGATTCCAGAGACCTAGTGCAAAAAATAATAATTGAAGCTACCTTAATAATTTTTTATGTTAATTACATGTCGAAATGATATTTTAGATAAATTGGGTTGAATTATATTATTAAAGTTATTTTCATCTGTTTTCCCTTTTTTAATATGACTACTAGAAAACTTTAAATTACTTGTAGCTCACATTGTGTTTAGACAGCACTGTTTATTTTTATTATTATTATTTTTAAAGATTTTATTTATTTTTTTGACAGAGAGAGAATGAGAGCACAAGCAGGGGGAGTGGCAGACAGAGGGAAAAGGAGAAGTGGTCTCCCCACAGAGTGGGGGAGCCCAATGTGGGACTCGATCCCAGGACCTGGGGATCATGACCTGAGACGAAGGCAGTTGCTTAACCAACTGAGCCACCCAGGCGCCCCTAGATAGCACTGTTTAAAACAACACTGCTCTTCTGAGAAATAAATTACCTGAATAAAAGTAAGCACTTGAAAACCAAAAATTTCCTGACAGAGTATCATCTTGCAATCAGAATAATCAAAAGGCTAATGACTTTGTTAATATGAAGGATAAAGTTCTCAAGTGGCCATTAGTGATAGGCAGAGGTGAGTAAGTTCTGTCTCAAAAATAAGTATTGTTCCTGTCTTGTCATCATTAAAGCAAAGCTTTATTGGATATGCTAATTAAAATAGAAAATTATTGCATTAGTGTTATACTAGAAGACATGAGAAGTTAAATCTTATACTGATTAAAAATCTGAGTTTATGGGATGCCCGGGTGGCTCAGTCAGTTAATGTCTGCCTGCCTTTGGCTCAGATCATGATCCCAGGATCCTGGGATCGAGTCCCACATTGGGCTCCCCCTACTCTGTGGGGAGCCTGCTTCTCCTTCTCCCTCTGTCTGCCACTCCCCCTGATTTTGCTCTCTGTCTCTCTCTCACTGACAAATAAATAAATAAAATCTTTAAAAAATAAAAATAAAAACTGAGTTCAATCTCAGTGTGAATTTTAGAAAAAGCTGAGTCTTATACTTTGCTAACTTATACTGAAGTCACTTATAATAGCAGTCTTTAAAACTGTACTTCAATTCCTTTTCCTCCAGTTCCTTTAGTATGTTTGAGTGCTGAGTTTTAGAGTTTGTGGATTATTTCCATTGGTTTTGTTTGCTCTTTTATAGGCTAAGGTTCATATGTACCTGATGCTTTAAATATAATTTTTGAAGTCCAAACTAATTATTGTAAGGTTTCTGAATTGAGAAGTACTTCTCGTACTTTTCAGTAGCTTAAATTCCTCACGTAGGTGAACTAAAATGAAAACAATGAATGTCTTAACAGACTTGAGCCCTAATGTTAACATTTTTATGAAGAGAATTGTAAAATACTAGGTATTTCTTATTATACAGTAGTAAAAGAATTGTAACCTTTATCCTGGCATTTTAAAATCAGGTGGCATAGTCCAGAACTGGCTGCATAAGGGTCATGGTGGACTAATAACAAAAATTGAGAGTACTTAGCTGGTATGCAGTTTGCTCTTAATAAAGCAATGCATTATTTGCATCATATAAGAGAAGCCTATTAATTACTCTTTCTATTTCACAAGTTAGTATTCATAACAGGGAACTTACAGCCTGGAAAATTACTTCAGGAAAATCTTTTTAAGGTCACACTCTAATGGAGTGTTTCTTCTCTACTCTATCTTGCTATTCTTCTTCAATTTTACTAACAAGTACTGAAAGTTACTTAGTTAATTCAAGTAATTTAATTAGAATGGTTTCCCTAAATAGTCTTTTTGTTTGTTTTGAGTTTTGGCTTTTTAATCCATTGTATCTCACTTTGAGATGTTTTGGGAGTATCTTCAAGTTTGATACTTGACTCTTAACTCTAAGTGTTATTAGCAATTTAGACTTCCATAGAGTCAAGTAAGTTACTATGGAATTATTAGTATAAATCTGGAAGTCTTATACATCAGTATATATTCTTTGCTTGCTATGGTTCATATAGATGATTGTTAAATTATAAAGACAATAAGCTATTTATCATTTGGGGTTATAAAAATACTTCCTAGGTAAATGTTTATGAAGTGCCTTTTTTAAAGAAATGAAAGACAAAAAAAAAAAAAAAGAAACAAAAGTCACTTTTGCTATCATGAATTAAAAATTTCGGTGGACTATATAAGCTACTTCTGTGTTTCAGATAAAATTTTTTCTTCTCTTTATCTTAATTGAGGAATCTAGAATTTACTGATAATGGTACTGAAGAAAAAACATTTCTTCAAATCAACTCTTCCATGGGACGCCTGAGTGGCTCAGTTGGTTAAGTGGCTGCCTTCGGCTCAGGTCATGATCCCAGCGTCCTGAGATCAAGTCCCATATCGGGCTCCTTGCTCGGCAGGGAGCCTGCCTCTGCCTGCCTCTCTGCCTACTTGTGATCTTTCTCTTTCTGTCTCTCTCTCTCTGACAAATAAATAAATAAAATCTTTAAAAAAAAATCAACTCTACCTTATGACTTATATAAGGAGAATTTAGTACATATTTTCCTGTCAGAAAGTTAGACTCTGATACATAGCAGGAGAATTTGGCAGAATTACTGACAAGTTTTGGCAGAATTTTTTTTTTTAAGGTATTAATTCAGTTTCTGCTAGAAGTCAAACTTCTCAGTATTAATTATATTACAGTATCTGGTGTTTGTAGACCTGGAAACACATGTGCGATATTATAACATAAAACTATCAATTATATTCTGGAGTATTTGAAATACTTGAAAACTAACAAGTGAAAGAAAATATGAAAGATAGCATTTCTATGTTTAGTTCAAACTTAAAAGGCTTCTCCCACCCCCTACTCATTTACTAATGTAAAGTATTTCAGGATGATTTTGGAAAATGAAATAAGGAAAGTTGTTTTCTACTAGTGTCCTATTACCCAGTGTCTGTGATACCATAACCCACAAAATTAGCATTTCCAAAGAGGTGGCCATTATGAAAAAATAGATGCAGTGTCTTGTTTGATAAATATTGTATCAGTTCAGGTTATTAACTACATTAGGGTTCTCAGTAGTAGATTCAAGATAAAATGCCTTCTTCAGAGGCCTTTTCCTTGTGTAATTCTACAACCTGGAAAACTGAACATTTCAAATGTTAAATAGTTTAAAGAAGTTAAGCACCTGTTCAGTGCTCAACTCTAAAGTTGGAAGCAGATTAATCAGGTTTAAGATTGATGGCATTAATAGATGTGGCAATGTAAGGGTATAAGGCAAAAGGTATAAAATTAAGTATAACTTGCAAGATTTTGCTAGTTTTAAAAGTAAAGATATTAGAACTTTACATTAGAACTGTTTGAGGAGAAATTTGTACAGGGTGCTTTTTATATAACAAACCCTGTGATTCATTTACCAAGATATTTTTTGAAACCTTAGTTTTTGTTAAACATAAAAGCAAAATAAAGGCTAACAGAATTCTTCATTTGGATGTGGAGATATTGGAGAATCATCATTCAGTTACATACTTTTTCTGTCTTGAGTATGTGTATAGTTTTAAACATCTAATTTCTGTGGAACTAAGATATTTGGGTTGGTAAACATTCTTAGGAAATAAAGTGGCTGTTTAATTGCCCTAAATACCTAGATTTCTGTTCACCAGAGAGCCTTTGTCCGACTTATATAAGTTTTGAATTGGAAAATATGAAAAGTTTGTGAAATGTAGAGTGTCCAAGTTAGGTATCTAAAGATTTCAAATTAGAGTGCATATAGTTTTGATACCAAATATTTTACTTTATCACAAATCATGGAATAAACATTTTAATCTTAGGAAAAAGAATTCTATCATTTTTTTCCATGTGCCTTTTAATCATATGTAAAGATAAAAATTTATATTTTGCTTTTTTTTCTGATTAGAATCATTAGATGAGAATATTGCTTTATTCTTCCATATCTTGTTCATTGAACCTGACAGTTTGGAGTTGTTTATCTATAGCTCTGTCTTACTAAAAGATATGTTTTGTCAAAAGTATTGTAGGGAACCACATTCTAGATTTGTAAGACAAATTTTTTTCAACTTTGGCACTGTATTTCTGTATCTTAAGGTTAGCTCCTTTTTTTTTTTCTGACAAATTACTCTATCATCATCTCAGATAATTTGATTTTCAGTACCTTTGTTAGCCTCGTAGTCAAATCTTGACCAGAGATTTCCTCTTTCATGAAGCTCCCAAGTTGAACATAATTGTTGTCTGACTTGGTCATGCAGGTAGCTTGACTTAACTATGACACTTGACTCACAGTTCTATTTTTTAGATCAATAGTTTACAAAGTCCAATAACTCTTAGACCATTTCTTAATATGTTTGGGGATGGTAGCTATTCAGAAAACCCCAAGCAGTCCAAAGTAATTTGTATTCCTAAAAATGAAACATGGAAAGTTAATCTACTTATTTGATGTGGTCGTTAAGAAAAATTCATAAAAGTTTTGAGAGTCCACTGTTACTTGAGCAACGAATATAAACATGTTTAGTTGAAAAGGACACTATTCAGATATTGTTTCTGGACAAAATTTCAGAAATTTAATAAATTCAGCAAATAGATTTAAAGAATAAGACATCCAAACCATAAAATATTCAGAATGTTTTAGGTTTTGAAGCTATGATGGTTGACTTAAGCAGTTAACTCTTAAAAGGTGAATGATGAATATGTTGTTAATTCTTACTTGTGTCTCTTTCCAGCTTACAAAACACTACACAGCAAAATAATGATCTGCTAGACTGCTAACCCGAGCATCCAGCTTCCACAATGCCTGTGCAGGCAGCTCAATGGACAGAATTTCTGTCCTGTCCAATCTGCTATAATGAATTTGATGAGAATGTGCACAAACCCATAAGTTTAGGTTGTTCACACACTGTTTGCAAGACCTGCTTGAATAAACTTCACCGAAAAGCTTGTCCTTTTGACCAGACTGCCATCAACACAGACATTGATGTGCTTCCTGTCAACTTCGCACTTCTCCAGTTAGTTGGAGCCCAGGTAAGCTTTCAAGATTTTACTAATTTGGTATATGTAATAATTAGAGAACTTTGTTCATTAAGGGGGTACAAAGTGTGTCTAGAGATACTTGAGACCGCAAAAATATTCAGTGTACCTGATGCCATGATTATATTCTGCAAAAGATTTCCTTTAGATAATGTCATATAAATTCCATTATAGTTATGTGTTTGTGTTCCATGCAGTGTTCAAAATTTATGTTTATAAGTGATTTTGGTGGGTAAGGAACATTTTTAAAGAAGCATATTAGGCGATATGAAAAGAAATATAATCAAAGCTTTGGCTAGATACCAACCAACTAGGACCCTCAAATGGAGGTTTTAGAGTCTTTTTTTTTTTTTTTTTTTTTAACTTCACTTGACTTTTAGGATGATATTACAAATGAGAAAATAAGGTCTATTTAGGGATGTATATATAGAAAACCAATTTCTGGAATATCGGTAACAAATTCTGCACAGTTTTTTTTTTTTTTAAAGATTTTATTTATTTATTTGACAGACAGAGATCACAGAGAAGCAGGCAGAGAGAGAGGAGGAAGCAGGCTCCCCGCTGAGCAGAGAGCCCGATGCGGGGCTCGATCCCAGGACCCTGGGATCATGACGTGGGCCGAAGGCAGAGGCTTTAACCCACTGAGCCACCCAGGCGCCTCATCTGCACAGTTTTTATGCTCATGTGTTATAAAATTAATATTTCTTGTTTATAATCTTTTTACTGAATCAGACCAAGGCCCTAGACTTATAATAATTTCCATTTAATAAGGGCTTGCTTTGTGTTAGGTATGATAGTAAGTATTCAACATCTATTATTATTAATTCTTTCCATTAGCTCTTCAGATAGTTATTATCCCCATTTTACAGGTGAGGAAGAATGATTCTGTACATCATGCACTATAGATTAAAGCAAGAAAGTAGGGACTTTTCTGATTAATCACTTCTTGGAAATTTCAGTGAATTAAAAATATTCCATTCTTTTAGTATCTTGATATTTGAAGTTTTTATTTTAAAACCTATTTCTTTTCAATGTTCATAATCCAGTTAGACACTGTGAAATCAAGATGCATCTATAATCAATAGTATGTCGTAATTGGCAACAGTTTTTCTTAATGGCATATAAAATAACAGTGCGTTTTCTAAACAGTGGCGTCTTAGATCCCTAAATACCATAGACTCTTGGTAATAATACTAGCCATCTGCCATTTATTAAGCACCTGCTATATAGGTCAGGTATTATGTTTTATCATTTATAAATGTCCTCTCAGTTGGTCCTTAATCGCCTACACGCCTATACAGTGTGATTTCTGTTACCTTTAAAGCTCCACCTACTACTACCTCAGACTTCAGTCTTTCTGCTTAAACTATATTGCTTCCTAGCCAATTGTTAAATTGTTAAAAGTACCTACTGAGGGATTTTGTAGTGACTGTTATCTTTTCCTAGAATGTTTGTTATCTCCCCTTTTTCAAGTCTTTATTCAAATGTCATGATTCCCAAGGAAGCCTATCCTGACCACCCTTGTTAAAATTGCAGCTTCTCTCCCAATCCCCCTTTTCCTTGCTGTGTAATTTTTACTGAGCAGTTTCTATCATACTACCTATTTATTATGTTTTTTTATCTATTGGCTCCATCCTTACTTCATGAGAATGTAAGCTCTAGAAGGGCAAGCAATTTTAACTGTTTTTGCTTACTGATAGATGCCTCATGCCCAAAACTGTGTTTGGAACATGTTAAAGTACTCCGTAAATACCAGTATTTGTTGGATTAAAATGAATTTTCATAGTGGCAATATGAAATAGAGATTTTTTTAAAATTAATTAATTTATTTTTTTCAGCGTAACAGTATTCATTGTTTTTGCACAACACCCAGTGCTCCATGCAATACGTGCCCTCCCTATTACCCACCACCTGGTTCCCCCAACCTCCCACCCCTGCCCCTTCAAAACCCTCAGGTTGTTTTTCAGAGTCCATAGTCTCTTATGGTTCGCCTCCCCTTCCAATTTCCCTCAACTTCCTTCTCCTCTCCATCTCCCCATGTCCTGCATGTCATTTGTTATGCTCCACAAATAAGTGAAACCATATGATACTTGACTCTCTCTGCTTGACTTAAGGGAATAGAGATTTTTATCTCCATATTTCATAGAGGAAAACCGTGAGTTGGAACACTTAAGTAATTTGCTTAAGATCACTCATAGAAGTGGCAGAGCTGGAGTTGATGCCCACGTTTTGACCTTACATTAAGAATACTGTGTCTTGAGGGTTCCTGGATGGCTCAGTGAGTTAAAGCCTCTACCTTTGGCTCGGGTCATGATCCCAGGGTCCTGGGATCGAGCCCCACGTCAGGCTTTCTACTCAGTAGGGAGCCTGCCTCCTTTCCTCACTTTCTGCCTGCCTCTCTGCCTACTTGTGATCTCTCTCTCTGTCAAATAAATAAATAAATAGAATCTTTAAAAAAGAAATACTGTGTCTTGGGGCTCGTGGGTGGCTCAGTCAGTTGAGCATCTGACTATTGATTTCAGCTCAGGTCTTGATCTTAGAGTCGTGAATTCAAGCCCTACACTGAGCTCTATGCTGGGCATGGAGCCTAGTTAAAAAAAAAAAAAAAAAATACTGTGTCTTGTCTTGCTTCTATTCTACAAAAAGGGGACAGACCATTATCAATAAATGTAATAAGTAAATTATATAGTGAGAGGGTGCTAAGTACTTTTTTCCTAGTTATTTTGAAATACTTTTTTAAAAGTTGCAAAGAATAGTGTACAGAGAACCTGTATAACTTTCTGCTATTTCCCCTAATTTTGACATCTGTCAAAATTATAGCATAGTTATCAAGCTTAAGAAATTTAATAAATTTTTTAAGGATTATATTTATTGATTTGAGAGCGAGAGAGAGACGATGAGAGGGGCGAAGGGCAGAGAGAGAAGGAAGCCTGATGCCTGACTCAATCCTGGGACTCCAGGATCATGAGCTGAAGGCAGTTGCTTAACCAGCTGAGCCACCCAGGTGCCCAAGAAATTAATATTAATACAATATTAACTACCTCCTGCTTTTTCCATTTATTAATACACTGAGTCCCTGCTATTAAGTACGGTCACCTTGGTTCTTGAAAGGCAGTTTGGCTAGGTGTTCGGCTTTAATTTTGCTTAAGCTACTTTGATGTATTGTCTCTGTATTTTAATTTTATATTCACCAAGATTATTATCAAATATGTAAATAATAGTTCTGTGAGCTGGATGAATGTATTTCCTCAGTTTTTCTTTGTTTTTAGGTACCAGATCATCAGTCAATAAAGTTAAGTAATCTAGGTGAGAATAAACACTATGAGGTTGCAAAGAAATGTGTTGAGGATTTGGCACTCTACTTGAAACCACTAAGTGGAGGTAAAGGTAAGTTCATAAAAAGTCTTTTTGCTGGTGAGCGGGATTTGGTAATACATTTACTTTGAAAGACTTAATGTTGATACCTTATTAAATATGAGTTTTGTTTTGTTTTAAAGATATTTATTTATTTATTTGACAGAGGGAGAGCACAAGTAGGCAGAGCAGCAGGCAGAGGGGAAAGGAGAAGCAGGCTCCCTGCTGAGCTGAAGGCAGATGCTTAACCAACTGAGCCACCCAGGCGCCCCTAATTTTGAGTTTTAAAAAAGTTTGGACAATTCTTGGAAAACTTTCTGATGGAGAACATTATATCATTTTCTGAAAATAACCAATATTGTTACTATTTTAAGAATTCATCAGACACTACATATTGAGATTTCTACGTTCCTATTCATTAAAGTAATAGTGCTGTAGCAGAATATTAATTTCCATAAGTCGTACTTAGACAATTTCATGTATTCATTCAATCATTCATTCAATTTTATTGAGCACTTGCTGTGGTTATGGTCCCTGCCTTCACAGAGCCCACAGTCTGTTGAGGGAAATAGGCATATAAGTGCAATAAATTATTTTAAGTGTTGTGACAGAAACAGAATTCTGTTTTGTTCATCACTGCATATGTAGTGACCCACACATCATAAATGAATCAGTCAAGTATTTATTTTATACCTGCTCTGTGCTTTGTGCTGTTGAATACTGAGGACATAGTGATTTCCTTGAGAAACAGCCTATCTACCTCATTAATTCAATCATTCATTTATTGAACAGATACCTAACAAGCATGTACTAAGTGCTGGGCAATATTTTTGTATTTGGCATATATGAATAAAAATGCTTGCCATAAAAAAAAAATGTTTTCCATTATAGCACTTACATTTTAGAAAAGGGAAAAAGTATAATAAATGGTAAACATAATAAAAATTATTTAGTATATTATGATTGATAATTATTATGAAAGTATAATAATACATTTAGAGAGATCAGAAATGTCCAGGTGAGGGGACAAGGTCAGATTGAAGTTTTACAGAAGGTGTTTTAAGAAGTTAGCTTCTAAACTTGAGATGAATGAGGTGAGATAGTTAGCCATGTAGGTTCCTGGGAAAAGAGTGTTCCAGAGAGGCAGTAAGGATAGGGCACCTGAGTGGCACAGTCAGTTAAGTGTCCGGCTCTTGGTTTTGGTTCAGGTCATGATCTCAGGGTTCTGAGATGCAGCCCCATGTCAGGCTCTGTGCTCAGCATAGTGTCCGCTTAGGATTCTCTCTCCCTTGTACTCTTTCTCTCTCAAATAAATAAATCTTGAAAGAAAAAAAAAAAGAAAAGACTTTTCCAGAGAGGCAGTAGTAAAGTCCCCAAGGCATGCCTAGTGTCTTCAAAGGAAATAATAGGAGAGTGTGCCTGGAGTAGGGTGAATTAGGGGGAGAGCAGTAGGACATAGATGAAAGGAAGTCGTAAGATCAGATAATGTGTAGACCTGCAAGCCATTTTAAAGACTTGAACTTTTACTCCAAGTGTAATTGGGGATTCATTCTAGGGTTTTAAGCAGAGGAGTGACACAATCCTAGGTTCTCTGTAGCTGCTCTGTTGAGAATGCAGTGTAAAAGGGTGAGGGTGAGTGTAAAAGGGAGCAGGGTATTGGCTTATAGGCTAATGGGCCAAGAGTAGCAGTGGAGGTAGTTAGAAGTGAATGGCGTGGATATATTTTGAAGGTAGAATCAAGAGGATTTCCTGAATTATTGTGTGTGGGGCCTGAGAGAAAGAGCAGAATCAAAGATGACTCCTGGGCTTTGGGGTCTGAGCACCTAGGAAAAGAGATTACCATCAACCTAGACAAGGAATACTGAAGATAGATCAAGTTTAGAGGGGAAGATCACCAGTTTTAGTCATGTTATGTTTGGTGTCAAATCTTCATTTGGATGCTATTGAGTAACCAATGGATATATGTTAAGGAATGAGGTATAGAAACTACCTTCGGGAGTCCTTAACATACGGGTAGTATTTACAGCAATTAATAAGGTTGGTTAAGATGATGTGGTGAATGTAGATAAAGAAGAAAACAAAAACTGGGTCCTGAGGCCCTTTAACATTAAGAAGTCAGGAAGAAAAGATTAAATCAGAAGAAAAGACCTGGAATAAAAGGAAAGAAGAAAAACAGGAGAATGGAGTGTTCTGGAAGCCAAGTAAAGAAAGTGTTTAAAGGAATTAGGAGGATCATCTGTGTTGAGGGCTGAAGGTGAAGTAAGGTAAGGACTGAGAAGTGACAGTTGGCTTAGCAGAGTAGTGGTAATTGTCATGAACAGGCAGTTTTGAGGAAGTGATAGTAGCAACAACTTGATTGGAGTAGGTTTTAAGTATTGTGAAGCAAGGAATTTGGAGATAGTGAATATAGACAGTACTAGAGAATTGGGTACAAAAGAGAAGAAAGAAAGGGGGCAGAGTCAGTAGGCAAAGATGGATGAATAAAAAGATTGACTTATTTTTAAGATGGATGAAATAACAGCATGCGTGTTTTTTTGTTTTGTTTTGTTTTGTTGTTTTTTCACTTTTTAAAATTTCTTTTCAGTGTAACAGTATTCATTGTTTTTGTACCACACCCAGTGCTCCATGCAATACATGCCCTCCTTATTACCCACCACCTGGTTCCCCAACCTCCCACCCCCTCCCCTTCAAAACCCTCAGGTGGTTTTTCAGAGTCCATAGTCTCTCATGGTTCATCTCCCTTTCCAGTTTCCCTCAACTCCCTTCTCCTCTCCATCTCCCCATGTCCTCCATGTTATTTGTTATGCTCCACAAATAAGTGAAACCATATGATACTTGACTCTCTCTGCTTGACTTATTTTACTCAGCATAATCTCTTCCAGTCCCGTCCATGTTGCTACAAAAGTTGGGTATTCATCCTTTCTGATGGAGGCATAATACTCCATCGTGTATATGGACCACATCTTCCTTATCCATTCGTCCGTTGAAGGGCATCTTGGTTCTTTCCACAGTTGGCGACTGTGGCCATTGCTGCAATAAACATTGGGGTACAGATGGCCCTTCTTTTCACTACATCTGTATCTTTGGGGTAAATACCCAGCAGTGCAATTGCAGGGTCAAAGGGAAGCTCTATTTTTAATTTCTTGAGGAATCTCCACACTGTTCTCCAAAGTGGCTGCACCAAAGTGGCTGCACCAACTTGCATTCCCACCAACGGTGTAAGAGGGTTTCTCCACATCCTCTCCACATCCCTTTCTCCACATCCTTTCCAACACATGTTGTTTCCTGTCTTGCTAATTTTGGCCATTCTAACTGGTGTGAGGTGATATCTCAATGTGGTTTTAATTTGAATCTCCCTGATGGCTAGTGATGATGATCATTTTTTCATGTGTCTGATAGCCATTTGTATGTCTTCATTGGAGAAGTGTCTGTTCATATCTTCTGCCCATTTTTTTTTAATTTTTATTTTTTATTTTATTTATTTATTTATTTGACAGAGAGAGAGAGATCACAAGTAGACAGAGAGGCAGGCAGAGAGAGAGGAGGAAGCAGGCTCCCCGCTGAGCAGAGAGCCTGATGTGGGACTCGATCTCAGGACCCTGAGATCATGACCTGAGCCGAAGGCAGCGGTTTAACCCACTGAGCCACCTAGGCGCCCCATCTTCTGCCCGTTTTTTGATATGATTATTGTTTTGTGTGTGTTGAGTTTGAGGAGTTCTTTATAGATCCTGGATATCAACCTTTTGTCTGTACTGTCATTTGCACATATCTTCTCCCATTCCGTGGGTTGCCTTTTTGTTTTGTTGACTGTTTCCTTTGCTGTGCAGAAGCTTTTGATCTTGATGAAGTCCCAAAAGTTCATTTTTGCTTTTGTTTCCTTATACTTTGGAGACATATCTTGAAAGAAGTTGCTGTGGCTGATATCGAAGAGGTTACTGCTTATGTTCTCCTCTAGGATTCTGATGGATTCCTGTCTCACGTTGAGGTCTTTTATCCATTTCGAGTTTATCTTTGTGTACGGTGTAAGAGAATGGTCGAGTTTCATTCTTCTACATATCGCTGTCCAGTTTTCCCAGCACCATTTGTTGAAGAGACTGTCTTTTTTCCACTGGAAATATTCGAAGATTATTTGACCGTAGAGTTGAGGGTCCATATCTGGGCTCTCTGCTCTGTTCCACTGGTCTATATGTCTGTTTTTATGCCAGTACCACGCTGTCTTGGTGATCACAGCTTTGTAGTAAAGCTTGAAATCAGGTAACGTGATGCCGCCAGTTTTGTTTTTGTTTTTCAACATTTCCTTAGCAATTCAGAGTCTCTTCTGATTCCATACAAATTTTAGGATTATTTGCTCCAGCTCTTTGAAAAATACTGGTGGAATTTTGATCGGAATGGCATTAAAAGTATAGATTGCTCTAGGCAGTATAGACATTTTAACAATGTTTATTCTTCCAATCCAAGAGCATGGAATGGTCTTCCATCTTTTCATGTCTTCTTCAATTTCTTTCATGAGTGTTCTGTAGTTCCTCGAGTACAGGTCCTTTACCTCTTTGGTTAGGTTTATTCCCAGGTATCTTATGGTTCTTGGTGCTATAGTAAATGGAATCGATTCTCTAATTTCCCTTTCTGTATTTTCATTGTTAGTGTGTAAGAAAGCCACTGATTTCTGTACATTGACTTTGTATCCTGCCACGTTACTGAATTGCTGTATGAGTTCTAGTAGTTTGGGGATGGAGTCTTTGGGGTTCCCCATATAAAGAATCATCATCTGCGAAGAGAGAGAGTTTGACTTTTTCATTGCCAATTTGGATACCTTTTATTTCTCTTTGTTGTCTGATTGCCGTTGCTAGGACTTCTAATACTATGTTGAACAAGAGTGGTGAGAGTGGGCATCCTTGTCGTGTCCTGATCTCAACGGGAAGGCTGCAAGCTTTTTCCCATTGAGGATGATACTTGCTGTGGGCCTTTCATAGATAGATTTTATGAAGTTCAGGAATGGCTTTATGAAGTTCAGGAATGCTTGTTTTTACTGTATGCTGATGGGAGCAGTCGGATAGAAAGGGAAGAAGTAATGATGTAGGAGAGAAGAGAGAATTGCTGGAGCATATCCTCAGGAAAAGGGATTATGATCTAAGAGCTTCCCATTAATTTGTATTTCTAAATGTCATGTATACAATAAAATTAGAGCTGTTATTAATCATACTTTTGATTAAAGTTTTCGTTAATTAACTGGATGGAGAACAGACTAAATAAATCCAAAGTACTCTCTTGAGGGACACATACAATTCAGAGAACAGGATACCTAAATAAAATTTGAAGTAACTGGAAATTAGACTCCTATTACCACAGAATAGTAATAGATAGATAGATAGATTCAGGACACACTTGTCGTTAAAACAGTAGAAGGACTCATTACAAAATATGGCTTCATAATTAAGTATGGATAACAAAAATTAACTTGTCTTACTTAATTGAAAAAAACTTTACTTTGTTTCCTTTCTCTTAAAGGTGTAGCTAGTTTGAACCAGAGTGCACTGAGCCGTCCAATGCAAAGGAAACTGGTGACACTTGTAAACTGTCAACTGGTGGAGGAAGAAGGTCGTGTCAGAGCGATGCGAGCAGCCCGGTCACTTGGAGAAAGAACTGTAACAGAACTAATATTACAGCACCAGAATCCCCAGCAATTGTCTGCCAACCTGTGGGCTGCTGTCAGGGCTCGAGGATGTCAGTTTCTGGGGCCAGGTAAGATAGATCACTATCTTGTCTCTCTTACTGGCTATCAGGGCAAGAGGATAATTTCTAGAGTTAGCTAAGAATCCAGATTCAACCCATCTTTATTTTTACATATCTTGACATAATTAAAGATAAACCAGTTTTTGTGATCATAATCTATGTGATAGTGCTTTAACATTTTAGAATAAATTTCTCATTTAATATTTAGCAGCCTTGAAAAGAAGTGACACAGGTCCACTTTTATATTTTAAAGAACTGAGTTAGAGAGGCCAGAGATTATACAGATAGTAAGTAAAGGAAAAGTAGAAGGTTTTTTTAATGTAAGAAATTTAAAAATTGTCTTTAAAAACTGGAAAACAGAAATTACAAACAAAAAAATAATAAGAACCACTGGGGATGATGCCTTCATAGTTATTACCATCTATATTCTATTTAAAAAATCTTAACCTATACCACGGTTATGAATGAAGTACACTTTTCTGTTACCTTTTAGAAGCTTTATTGTTTTACCTTTCTGATTTAGAACTTTAGTCAGGTAGAATTTTATGTGTGAGTGTGTGTGAAGGAAACTTTCAGTAAGTGACATGGGACAACTGAATAGATGTGGAAAAAGATAAAATTGGATATATTTCTTATACATCATAGCTACTTAAATTCCAAGTAGGCCATAAATATTTGTTATTTAAAAATGTATCATACAACTAATAAAGAATACAAGAGTGAATTCCTCTATAACTTAGTATAGGAAACACTATTTTTTTACTCCAAATCCAGAAGCAGTAACAGAAAAGACTGATACATGACTAAATATTTTTTCTAAGATTTTATTTATATATATGACAGAGAGAGAGAAGCGAGAGAGCTACACAAGTAGGGGGAGTGGGAAAGGGAGAAACAGGCTTCCCACCAAGCAGGGAGCCCGATGTGGGGCTCTATCCCAGGACCCTGGGATCATGACCTTAGCCAAAGGCAGACACTTAACTACTGAGCCACTCAGGCACCCTGACTGAATATTTTTTTAATTGAATCACAGAAAATGTCAGCAAAGTCAAAAAATGACAAACTTAGAAAAATGTTTGTATTCTATCACAAAGGGCTAATATAACTAATATGTAAGGTACTTCTAAAAACTCAAAAAAGATATCAGCCACCCAATTGAAAAATTGGCAAAAGGTATAAACAGAAAATGGATGAGAAAAAGTAATATAAATGGCCCTCAAACATACAAAATATACTCAGTGTTTCTCATATATAGCAAGAGAAATATTCATGAAAATTATATTGACCACCTCTCATGTATCAGATTGGTAGAATTCAGAAGTTTGACCTTATATTTTGTTGTCAGGGCTGTGGGAAAATAGGTACTTTCATCCAATAATGGTGGGAGTACTAAGTGGTACACATGTTAAAAAGAGGTATTCCACAGTGTCTACCAAAATCACCTATGCACTTATTCTTTGGCCTGACAGTTCCATTTCTACAAATCTTTGCCAAAGATACAACAAAAAAATATGGAATGCATAGTTTTTTTAGTTTTTTTTTTTTTTAAGATTTTATTTATTTATTTGACAGAGAGAGATACAAGTAGGCAGAGAGGCAGGCAGAGAGAGTGAGAGGGAAGCAGGCTCCCTGCTGAGCAGAGAGCCCGATGCGGGACTCGATCCCAGGACCCTGAGATCATGATCTGAGCCTAAAGCAGCGGCTTAAACCACTGAGCCACCCAGGCGCCCTTTTTTTTAGTTTTTATTTAAGTAATCTTTATACCCATCGTGGGACTCAGATTGACAACCCTGAGGTGAAGAGTTGTGTGGTCTTGTGACTAAGCCAGCCAGGTGCCCCAGAATGCATAGTTACAAAGTACTATTTGTAATAGCAAACATTTGGAAGCAACCTGAATGTCTATGAAGAAGAGATGTGTTTAATAAACTGGTATATCCTTCCAGTGGAGTACTATGCAGCTGTTGAAAGGAATGAGGACAATGCATATGTTTTGCTAGGATGTGATCTCTATATACATTAAGTTAAAAAAAAAAAAAAAAGCAAAAGGGGTGCCTGATTGGCTCAGTTAGTAGAGCATAGGACTCTTGATCTTAGGGTCATGAGTTCAAGCTCCATGTTGGGTGTAGAGCTTTACTTCGGGAAAAAAAAAACAAACCAAAAAAAACAGGCGCACCTGGGTGGTCCAGATGCTGGGATCAAGCCCCGCATCAGGCTCCCTGTTCAGCGGGGAGCCTGTTTCCTCCTCTCCCTGTGCTGCTACCCCTGCTAGTGCTCTCTCAGTCTCTCTGTCAGATAAATACATAAAATCTTTAAAAACAACAGCAAAGTGCAGAATAGTGTGCTTAATATATTATTTTTTATCTAAGAAAGGGAAAGAGAGACAACCATTGTCTCCTTTTCTTTATATTTTCCAAAAGAAACAATGGTAGGAGAAATTTAGAAGTAATAAACTTATATAGAGGAAGAAGGAACCAAGGGAAAGCAGGACAGAACTAGACCTTGCTCAGTGTACCGTATTTTATACTTGGGATTCATGTAAATATTTTATGTAATTACAAAACAATGTGTAGGGAAAATGAATTTTAAAAATTTAATTAAAAAGAGTAAGACAAAACAATACCTAAAAATAAAAAAGCTGAAACATACATTAAGTTGGTTGCATATTCATCTGGAGTGAATTATTGCAGGTGACTTTGGAACACAGTGTTTTTGATTTTTATGTTCTTAGTGGGATGTATAATCCTAAGGTATATTCAGGCACACAGTAGCATAAAGCAAGTAAGTAATTATGTTAATGCCATCAGGAACCAAAATTTTCAGCATTTAAAGGAAAAGATATGGGACGCCTGGGTGGCTCAGTGGGTTAAGCCTCTGCCTTCAGCTCAGGTCATGATCCCAGGGTCCTGGGATCAAGCCCCGCATTGGGCTCTCTGCTCAGCAGGGAGCCTGCTTCCCCCTCTCTCTCTGTCAAATAAATAAATAAAATCTTTAAAAAAATAAAATAAAAATAATAAAGGAAAAGATACAAGTGTAAAATCAGGGCACCTGGGTGGCTCAGTTGGGAGTTTGCCAGCTCAGATCACAATCCCAGTGTCCAGAGATGGAGCCCTACGTCAGCTTCTCCTCACTCTGGTCCTCCACCCCTGTTCATGTTCTCTCTCTCTTGCTCTCACTCTGCTCGCTCTCTCAAATAAATCTTTTTTAAAAAAGTATGAAATCAAAGAATTTATATAAAAACACTTTCATCTTAAATTTGAATTGTCAGTGTAAGTATAGACTCATTTACTTCTCCTTCTCTAAAAATGCCTATTCCCTAGATCTGTCCACTGAAAGGGCTTAGAAGCAATAAGTAGCTGTAGCACCCAGATTGTGACCCTTAATAAATACCATTGCCCACTAAAAAGAAGCAGGACTCTTTAGTCTTTAGTTAAATGCCATATTCCAGTTCTAGGGTAGGGAAGTACAAGTTAAACCTGGGAATTCTTCGGCTAAAAACCAAAAAGCTATTAAAGATCATTGGCATCTTGTCAGAATTAGGGCTTCCACTGTATATGAGTGGTACAGTTTGAACATCAAAATGGATAATGAATATAATGGATTAAAACATATAGAAACATGTTTTATGTTTTAAAAACACATGGAAATATATAGAAATCCATGATTTTGTAATGGTGATACAGGAAAAATTAATTGATTATCTTTGGCAGTTGCTAAATAATGCCAACACATTATTCTAGAAATTGCAAGAGTAGAATAAAAGTCAGGCATGTTTTTTCTGCCTTTCCTTTCCAAACTGTTTTCAAGGACAGTTTCTCAGGGTGTTGGGTGTAGCTTCCTCTTTAGCAAAATTCCAGCTAATAAATTTAGAAAAAAAGTGTTAAAATTAGAAAAATCACACATTTACAACCTCAAATGAATTAGTGGCTCTACATAAGAATTATTAGTGGCCGTTAAAACCATTAGATGTAAGGGCACCTGGGTGGCTCAGTGGGTTAAATAAACCTCTGCCTTCGGCTCAGGTCATGATCTCAGGGTCCTGGGATCGAGTCCCGCATCGGGCTCTCTGCTTGGCAGGGAGTCTGCTTTCTCCTCTCTCTCTCTGCCTGCCTCTCTGCCTACTTGTGATCTCTCTCTGTCAAATAAATGAATAAAATCTTTAAAAAAAAAACCACTAGATGGAAGGTTGCTGGGAAAATTTACTATAGATGCATGAGGCCTGAACCCACTGATCATTACTAAACCCACTAACATTACTAAAAGTGAGACATCTAGGCCTTAAGTGTCTCCTTGTGTCATATAGGGAATAATTAGTGAGCTTGGCAGAAAAACTAACAAAACCTCAAAAAACAAAAACTCATTCTGAATCTAATCAACCCTGTAGTTTACATGAAACAGGAGGTTAAATGAATATACTTAGAAATACTATAAGCACAAACTTAGCCAAATCAAGAATGTTGGGAATGGTTTAGAAAAATTATTTCTTCAAAAAATTCAGAGTAAAACTGTATTTTCACTTAAATGGGAAGGTGAAGGATAGTGGGAAGCTAGTGTAGATATATATTTATTTAAGCCTAAAGGCATATTAACAAAAACAATACGGACTTTATTTGGATACTTACTAAAGAAGGCAACTATAGGCAACTATAAGAAGAAATTGTTGAGACAGTGGGAAAAAATTCAACGTGGACTGGATATTAGATGATAGTAAGGATATATATTACTTTTTAAAAATTGATAACAGTATATAATTTTTTATGAAGTCCTTACATGTTAGAAATATATAATGAATTATTTAAGGGTGAAGTGCTGTGTTGTGTGGGATTTACATCAAAATACTCCAGCCAAAACCAACTGGAGAAGTGGGTAAGAACTGGCAACAGCTATCTTATGGGTTCATGTGATCTCTACTTTTATGTATGTTGAAAATTTTCCATAATACAAAGTTACGTTGAAAAAATAATTTTAAAAATCTACATTTATATGTAATTTAAGAATACTGCCTTTGGATTTCCTCATACTTATTTACCTGATCCAAGGAGCACTACACTGGGTATCAAATATCCTTTGTTCTACCCCGCAACAACAAAAAGACAACACAATATAAAAAATGGACCAAGAGCATGAATAGACATTTCTCCAGAGAAGGTACACACATGGCCAAAAAGCACTTGAAAAGATTCTCAGCGTCATTAGTCCTTAAGGAACTGTAAATCAAAATCACAATGAGATACCACCTCACATCAGCTAGGTTTGCTGTAATCTAAAAAGTGGAAAGAGTGGTGGTGAGCATGTAGGTGAAACTTGGGAAGCAGAAGGGTGCTGCCTCTGTGGAAAATGATTTCACAGTTCCTCATATACTCAGAGTTACCATATGACCCAGCAGTCCCACTCCTTGTGTATAAATCCCAAAGAACTGAAAACAGATTCAAGCTAATACTTGTACACCAGTGTTCACAGCAGCATTCGTCACAGTGGTCCAAAGGTGGAAGCAGTCCACACGTGTGTCAGCTGATGAACGGGTGGCCAGATGTGCTTTGAACACAAATAGAATATTATTCAGCCACAGAAAGAATTGAAACATATGAAATATTTTCATTTCTATATAAAGTCAGCATAAAAATTAAAAAATAATTAAAATCGATATATGCTACAATGTAGGTGAACTTCAGTAATACTATGTTAAGTGAAAGAAGCCAGAAAAAAGGTCCCATATTCTATGATTCCATGTATTTACAGTATCCACAAAAGTAAATTTATAGAATCAGACTACAGGCTAGTGGTTGTCAGAGGCTGGGGGGTTAGAGGCTGTGGGGAATGACTGAGTAATGGCTGTAGGTTTCCTAGATAGACCTGATGGTTATTCATGTGAATTGTATTTTCTAAAATGGTTAATTCTGTATAAAGTTTACCTCATTTTTTTTTTTTAAAGTCCTTGGTACAAGTACAATTTTGCTGCTAACTAGTTATGAACCTTGACCTCATTGCCTCCCTTGTAAAAGGGTTTGATTTTTTTTTTTAAGATTTTATTTATTTATTTGTCAGAGAGAGAGAGAGCATAAGCAGGCAGAGTGACAGGCAGAGGCAGAGAGAGAAGCAGGCTCCACGCTGAGCAAGGAGCCTGATGTAGGACTTGATCCCAGGACCCTGGGATCATGACCTGAGCTGAAGGCAACCGCTTAACTGACTGGGCCATCCAGGCGTCCCAAGGGTTTGATTTTTAATCCATATTCTAGATGAGCCCTCAGCTTTGTAGTTCCACTGTTTTAATTGAGAACCAACACACTTTCAACTTTTAATTTTAAAATAATTTCAGATTTACCCAGAAGTTGCAAGAGTAATGCAGAGAATTCCTGTATACTTCTAAAAAAAATTTTATAATTTTTAAATTTTTTTATAAACATATAATGTGTTATTAGCCCCAGGGGTACAGGTCTGTGAATTGCCAGGTTTACACACTTCACAGCACTCAGCCATAGCACATACCTTCCCCAATGTCCATAACCCAACCACCCTTCCCCTACCCCCCCTCCCATCCTGTATACGCTTTATCCACATTCACTAGTTTTTAATATTTTATTTATTACGTAGTTTGCCCTTATCCTCTTTTCTGAGCTATTTGAGAACAGGTTGCATATTTCAGTGCCCCGTTATCCCTTTATACTTCAATATATTTCCTAAAAACAAGGATACTGTCTAATTAACAACAGTATGTTCATCAAATTAAGAAAATTTAACTTACATGCCATACTAAAATCTAGTTTGCATTCCGATTTTGTCAATTATTCCAAAAATGTCTTTAATGGAATTTATTTTCTTCCAGAATATATTCCAGTCCAAGATCATTTATTCTATTTATTTGTCATCTCTTTTTAGTCTTCCTTAATCTGGAACCATTCTTCAGCCCTTCTTTGTCTGATGTTGGTATTCTTGAAGAATACAGGCAGTTATTTTTTTTTTAAAGATTATATTTATTTATTAGAGAAAGTGCATAAGCGGGTGAAGAGGGAGAAGCAGGCTCCCCACTGGGCCAGGAGCCTTACGTGGGGCTTGATTCTAGGATCTAGGATCATGACCTGAGCCAAAGGTAGACAGACACTTAAAGAGCTGAGCCCCCCCCAATTGTCCCCCAGGTGAGCCCCCCCAACTGCCCTGAAATAATAGGCAGTTATTTTATTAAAATTTCTTAATTTGAGTTTGTCTGCTATTTCCTCATGATTAGATTAGATTCAAATTATACTGTATACATCCCTGGCTGGAAAACAACATAAATTAATATAATAAATAATAAATTAATAATAAATTAATTTAGGTATTGCATCTGCAGGGTAATATCATGTGCAAAATTGTTGTCAGTCAAAGTAACAGTCTCAAGCATCAAGGAAAAATTACCATTTACCATAAAGCTACTACGTGTCCTTTATATGTTATTTAGTATGTCAGAGTATCTCTATGTATTTTGTAAATGAGGATTGTTTCTTCGCACTATAACATTATTATTATCTAGTTGATTATTAAATACCTGCAGAAGGTAAGTTTTACGTTCTGTTGACTTATGTTCTAAATGGTTGTTTAGTAGAAACTATATTTTGTTTGATTGCTTTTTAAGTAAACTGCATTTTTGTATGCATAATGTCCTCTTTTTGTGCTAATGAAATACAGACTGTGGATAATGGACACCCATGAACCTAATACCCCCTCCCCCCAAAAAAACTGACAGATGTGATCTGCAGGGTTTCTTATTTATTGTGAATTCATGTTTCTTCTAGCTATGCAAGAAGAGGCCTTGAAGCTGGTATTGCTAGCATTAGAAGATGGTTCTGCTCTCTCAAGGAAAGTACTGGTACTTTTTGTTGTGCAAAGACTAGAACCAAGATTTCCTCAGGCATCAAAAACAAGTATTGGTCATGTCGTGCAACTACTGTATCGAGCTTCATGTTTCAAGGTAAGTAGCAAACAACTATCTAGACAGTCCATGCCTGTGTATGAGACGGAGGCTTTCTAAAATGGGCGTTACCTGGTCTAGAGGCTCCAGAAATGCAGAATGCTTCCAAGAGTTGAAAGGAAACTTTGTTTTCCTTCTGCATTGCTTGCATCTGTCATACTGCCTCTTGAGCGTAAACATAGGTGAAGGTGTCAGTAACATAAACCAGAACGTAAGGAGGTAGTTTGGTAAACTTGACTCTCGGAATAATGAATGTAGGCTAAAGAAGTCTAATTCAAATGAATTTCCCATCTTAAAAGGAAAAACTCTGTAAAAATATGTAAAAGGTTGGTAAGTGTTTCCATTTCCTGTTACTATTTTTATTTTATTCCTTATTATTAGATTATGACCTTTAATCTGAAAATGGCCTATAATGTTGCCTTCAGGACAAGAGAGTGAAAAGTTGAGGTACATGCCCCACTCTGCATTTAGGAGGTGTGATTTTTTTGGGTATGTTTTGTTTTGGTGAAGAAGACGGAAAAACCCCAAGATATTTAGAAATGTGGTTGCATTGTCTTACAGACTTGTGGATGATTACGAGTATCGAGAGTGGTGGAAAGTAGGCTGAATCCTTGGAAGTTTCTGCGAGTTATAAGAGTAGGGGTTGCTGGCTGGATCTTGAGAAAGGCCCAAAGACTTGGAATTGCAAAGGTCCGTGGGCTTTTGTAAAAGTAAAACATCAAAATTTGAAAGCCAATGCTATTTTGCTGGTTTTACAGTCCAAGAGTGAAAACAGTAGAGACAGAAAAAAGTTTTTTTAGCAGATTGTTTAGTTTGAAATAACAGGTAATTGCTGGTGGAAATATGGAAATATGAACTCACTTATCTCCACTAATGAGGCTTGGACACTATCTCCTTGACAGTTACAGTGCTTGATTTTGTGTCCTTAAGGGCAGCGATAGAAATGAATCCCTGGTTCCTCACATATTATGTTTTCGGCTAAGCAGCCAAATTACAGACATCATTTATCATCCTGAAGTGACTGACTAGGTTCTCACACTGTGTATTCGTGACTTAATGTGTTTTTCTCTCATAGGAATCATACTGATTTGTGGTTTATGATAGTCATACATCTACAGTTGCTACGAATATCTGACATTTGAATAACACTAGTATAGAAAGTGATTTCAATTTTATGCTCTCATTTCATCCTCACTGACCCCTAGTTTAAAATGTTGAAGCAGTGTTTAGATTAATAAAAAGATATCATACTGATTGAACTGCCAAAAGGCCTCTCTTGGGTGTCATTTACTCTTGTAAAATCACCATTGTCAAAGGTCTTTCCTTGATTTTATAGGCTTAGAAATGTGAACTTTGTGGGTGCATACAGTAGAATCTTTCCTCAGGAACAGAACACCCTTAACCAAGGTCACCCACAACGGATGATTAGTTTTATTAATTTGTAATGAGAAGTGCAACTCTCACATGACTTAAATCATCATATTGTAGATATTTTCCTGCCAAAGAGTATTAAGCCTTTGCTTGAGTAGCATGGAATCAGCACAAGGGGAGTTACTGATTCCAACGTTTGATGCAGTGAATCCCAGCTGATGATCTGCGTCAGAATTATCTGTGGGGTTTTTAAAAGTATACATTCCTGGTCCCATTGGCAGATATATTCTGATTTGGTGTATCTGATGTGGGACTTGAGCATTCATGCATACTTTTTAAATTTGTGGTCTTCAAAGCCAGGAATTGTGATTACCTGAAATTGAAGTTTTTAATGCTTCACAGGTGATTTTGATGCATGGTAGTGAGAACTCTAATTTGACCAGCTCTGTTAGCCACTTGGGTCTGTCTTTACTACTCAGGTGAATAGGTGCTTAGGCTGCCTACTAGGCACCCTGTCGCCTATATGGTAGTTGGATGAGTGCTACTGTCGTCTGATGCTTGGGCTTCTTTCTTCTATTCTTTCTTCTATAGGTTGATAATTCTTTCTTTTGTTTTCTCAGTGTTTTTTTTTTTAAGTAGGTTAGGGTAGAATGTAGATTTTTATGACTTCTAAGTTATATACTCTGCTTACTCTTAAATTATACCTATGATTGTGTTGTTTAGAATTTTGGGTGTCCCATACTTTTCTATAATGTAATTACATATTCCCAAAGAGATTTTGAAGTGATACTGTTAATTCTCAGATGATAAGTTGATTTTCCCATCTTCATATTCTTGGGGTCATATTATTGTTGTCTCATGTGACAGCAACAGAAACAACTGGTGAGGTAGTTTGGAGGTATTTTCATTTCACCACTGAGGAAATCATGATTTTGAACAGTTTAAATGATTTGTCCAGTGTGAGTTTCAAAGTCTGTACTAGTCCTAGGTATTCTTTTTTTTTTTTTTTTTAAAGATTTTATTTATTTATTTGTCAGAGAGAGAGAGAGCCAGAGTGAGCACAGGCAGACAGAGAGGCAGGCAGAGACAGAGAGAGAAGCAGGCTTCCCGCCGAGCACGGAGCCCGATGTGGGACTCGATCCCAGGACGCCGGGATCATGACCTGAGCCGAAGGCAGCCGCTTAACCAACTGAGCCACCCAGGCGTCCCCTAGTCCTAGGTATTCTGAATCCTAGCCAAGTTTCAAATTTCATTATGCAAGTTTTAGATAAATGATATCATTATTGTGGAAATTATCTAGTTATATATTTGCATATTTGGAGAATTAGACCATTTCAGTAGGGTATGTGAAACTGTAAGCTTTTGAATTTATGTTTTATAAGTGACTTAAGTCAGGTATAAATAAAGGCTGTATAAATATCCTAATGATCATTTTTGTTTTGATAGAAAATTTCTTTTTTTTCCTCCAAAGATTTTATTTGTTTATTTGAGAGAGAGAGTGAGAACATGAGAGGGGTGAGGGACAAAGGGAGAAGCAGACTCCCTATGGAGCAGGAGCCCAATGTGGGGGTTGATCCTGGGACTAGGGGATCATGACCGGAGCTGCAGGCAGACGCTTAACCAACTAAGCCACCCAGGCGCCCTGATAGAAGATTTCATAATCGTCACGTGACAGTGCTAATATATTTCTATCCATTGGCTGGAGTGATTTGTCATTACTCTGCTTAAAAGTTCTCAGTGGCCTCCCATTCCCTTCAGTGTAATATATAAACTTCTCACCACAGTTTTTAAGGCTCTCTGATTCTTCTCTAGCCTCTATCATAGCCTTCAATTCTGTGTGCTTTGCTCTTTGATTTTTCTGTTTCACCACTTGCTACTCTTGTTAGGATTCTGTTTCTTACCTGGAAACTCCTATTCATTTGTCAAGACTCCATTTACTCTCTTATCCCTTCCTACTCCCCCAAGTCAGATTTAATTGCATCTCCTTATATTGCCATGGAGCATTATAATAGCATTATAATAGCATGTATACTATAATTTTCTGTTTAGAAGTGTCTTCTCTGTTAGCTCCTGTGTTCATTGAAAGAAATTTAAAACTGTGTGCTGGGTTATGTAAGTTCTGCTTCATTCCAAAAAGAATTTGTGATGAGGATATTCTCTTCATCTCACCTTCTTTTGTCTGGTATCTGGTATCTCTACTCTCCCCACAGAAAATTCGCTGGAGAAGCAGGGAGAGCAGACCAATTTGATGGCCTTTGTTTCTCCTTTCTATTTTTTAGGTTACCAAAAGGGATGAAGACTCTTCCCTGATGCAGCTAAAGGAAGAATTTCGGAGTTATGAAGCATTACGCAGAGAACATGATGCCCAAATTGTTCATATTGCTATGGAAGCAGGACTCCGTATTTCACCCGAGCAGTGGTCCTCACTTCTGTATGGTGACTTGGCACATAAATCACACATGCAGTCTATCATTGATAAGGTTTGTGAAATTAGTGATGTTTGTTTTATATCCTTGCTCTTACTTAGAAGAGCGTTCCAATGTTCTAAAGGAACTAAAGAGACAACTAGTTGGAGAGTCCTATGTTTTTAAATATCTGACTCTATTTTCTTTATTTCTTTTTATTATTTTTTTAACTTTCAAAATAAGTGACAGGAGGCAGTGGGGAAGCGCATACAGGGTAGTAGCGTAAAAGCAGCCTGGCTTTCAGAATCTGTGGTTAATATGTGTTTTGACCTCAGAGAGCGAATATGGCTTATAATAAGTAAGTTTTCTAAGTGTCTAATGATGAATTTCATAGGGCAGATTCTGAGGTGAAAATTTCATTCATCATTGATACTCCTACTATGGAATCTGAAGACACTTGAAAACCTGTTTAGTATGTTGACTAAATAAAGCATTTGAATACAGATGTGTCATGAGAACCAGAGTAAAAGCCATCCTGTTTTCTGTTTGGTAGCTGCAGTCTCCAGAATCATTTGCAAAGAGCGTCCAGGAATTGACAATTGTTTTGCAACGGACGGGTGACCCAGCTAACTTAAATAGACTGAGGCCTCATTTAGAACTTCTTGCAAACATAGACCCTAATCCAGGTATGTGAAAAAATACTCAGTTGCTTACACTTTTTCTACCCTTGAGGTAAATAACACAAGAGAATTACTGCTAACAAATTCTTCCCCCCCATCCCCTTGACGGCTTATTTTAGATGCTGTTTCGCCAACTTGGGAGCAGCTAGAAAATGCAATGGTAGCTGTTAAAACAGTGGTTCATGGCCTTGTGGACTTCATACAAAATTATAGTAGAAAGGGCCATGAGACACCTCAGGTAAGCACATACATTGCACTTCTGACTGCTGTTGCCTCTAACAGAGGTTCATCCTGAACATCTTGAACAAGCTTTTCAGTTAATGGACTTCTTACATGACTGTGCTCTTTTATCTTATCTCTGTTCTTTTGGGAGAAACTCGAGTTTTAGTATACCTGATAAATAATTGCTAGCACAGCAACCATTGGGAGAGTATCTTGAATATGAGTTCACGGTCAGTGTTTTTGACGGAGTATAGATCGATGATTCTTTCCAGACATTTTGCCTAATTCTTCTCTAATTTAGGGAAATTGGTACTTTTTTCTCGATTGCTCTCATACAAATAAATCTGTTTGTAAATGTGTGGAGTTTGAATTTTTAAAATATTTGCAATGTACTTTAGAAGGAGTTGTTTAAGGTATAATCGTTTATTCTAATAATGATGCCCATTTATTACGTCACTGTGAGCCAAGTTCCTATGTTTGGTATTTTATTTATATGATTTCTAATCCTCATAGCCACCTGCAAGATAATTGCTGTTCCCAAGCTGAAATGTAAAGAGCTTAAATAACAAATCTAAGGTCCTGGTGGCAGTAAGTGACAGAGCTGGGATCAAATCTACTCAAAAGTGATCTTTTCACCCTTTTACCCTTATTCTATTGGAAAACATTGTAATAGTCAAACATTAACTGATGGATAAATGTTTCACCGTCATTAAGGTCGCAGAATTAACAATGCCATCTTAAATTTTGATGCAGTTATGATGAGGTTCTTATATTTTGCCTCATTGTTTTTATGAACTTAAATAGCTCCAAGCCTAAGAAGAAAGTCATACCCTAAAGCTGACAAATAATTTGGTTTCATAAATTTTCACTTTCAATGGAAATCATATTCTACCTCTTCTGGGAAAGTTTAAGTGGACAAAGCTTATGGCCTTTAAATGCTTTTTAAATCATATGTTTTGGTATCATTTTAAGACAGCAGTGAATTAAGAAAATCTTTTATTTTTGTGGGCATTGTATTGCCTGACAAATAAATAGATATAACATTTGAACCAGGTTCAGATAATCCTCAGAAGGAATATTTACAGCAGTTCAGAGTTCATTACCTATGTAATGCCTAATGGGAAATGGTGGAATGGCAGTTGTTTCAGCACACGAATAACTTCTCTAACCTGAAAAAGAACTAAAGTGGTAAATCATAAAATTCTGAAATCCCAAGTGTCCTCACTTTTCCACACTCCGATTTTCTTTTTTGTAGCCTCAACCAAACAGCAAATACAAGACTAGCATGTGCCGAGATCTGCGTCAACAAGGAGGGTGTCCCCGAGGAACAAACTGTACTTTTGCCCATTCTCAGGAAGAGCTTGAAAAGTAAGTTATGGAAATTCTTTTTCAGATGGGTTTAATTTGGGATCATTATGAAAGTGTCCTATGTAGTCTTAAAGCTAGTGGTGGGTTTTGCAGATGTGATTCATTGTAGAGTTCCTTAGATTGCAAGATAATCTTTTCTTTTGAAACCATCTGGGAGCAAGAGTAACATGATAAGTGATTTAGAACCTTATTCAAGGGTCATACATTAGACCATTATTTCGCTGGAATCCATGTTTTTGCTAAGCACCTGTGCAGAACAAAAACACCCCTCCATGCAATCTTACTTGCTCAGGTTCAGCTGAAGCAAAGTCACAGGTAAAACAGTACAGCAGATACATTTTCTTTTTATGGCTTTTGGTCTCTTTAGCATACGTATTGTCCAAAATTCTGGGTTTTGTTTTGTTTTTTTAAGATTTTATTTATTTGAGAGAGATTGAGCGTGAGCTGGGGAGAAGGGCAAAGGGAGGAGCGGAAGAAGCAGTAGATGTTGTTCCATTCCCCTCTCCCTGAGCAGGGAGCCCATCGCGGGCCAGGTCCCAGAATCCTGAGATATGGTCTGAGTTGAAGGTGAACACTTAACCAACTGAGCCACTCAGGTGCCCCTGTTGTTCTATTTCTTAACCAAAACATTCATCATTGAGATCTTGCCAAAAATTGGTTCCAGCCTTTCTATCAAATCAGCCTGTGTATCAACTCTTAATGGACATCTCTTGTTTTTAGAAACTTTAAGCTCAAGTTGAGCTAATTTTCTCCTCCCATATATCCTCTCCCACCTTTCATTCTACTCTCCCTCGGGGTACCCTGTCCAGTCAGCTACACATGCCACGTTAAAGACACCATCTTTGTCACCTTTCTCTCACCTACTTAGTCAAGGAGTTCAGCTTCCTGCCTGTGTGTTCATTTCTGAACTCTTCTTTCCAGCCTTATAGTCCAAATTATCATCCCCTTTTCTCAGTTTGCCATTGCCTCCTAACTAGTCATACAGCTGTTGTTGCCTACCCCCAAACCCATCATTCCCCACAAAACAAGGAGAACTTTGTATATTAAGCTCATTGCAAATAATGAGAAGCAGGGATTTCTCATTATCCTGTGGATCAAGTTATAAAATCTAGATTGTGGACCCTGCATCATCATCTACCATCTTTCTGATCTCATCACAGTGCTCCCAAATTGTATTCTGTACTCAGACCACGCTTTCCTTCTGTCAGTCTCTGGAATGCAGAATGCTCCTTCCCACCTCAGGTCTTCTATGTCATGCTGTTCCTTGGGGCCTCGCCTTTGGAGCTTTTCTTTCACCTAGCTTATCTTTCACTTTTTGGGGGGATCTTCCCAATGTTACATACTAAACCAGGTTCCTCTTTGTCATGCTTATCGGTAAATTTTAGTGGTTGGCAAACTTTTATGTCAAGGTCCAGATAGTAAATATTTTCATTTTGGTGGATCATACAGTGAACTGTCACAACCACTCAATTCTGCCGTTGTAGCAAAAAAGCCACCATAGTGCATAAAACGGGCATAGCTGTATACTTTGTTTACAAGAACAGGCAGTTTTGGCACACAAGAGGTAGCCTGCTGACCTCTGGTCTATTGACTGTCTGCCTCGTTGCCGTGTAAGCTCAGTGGACTGTATCTGTATCTGTCTTGTTGATTACGGTCGCCTCTCCTCAGTTGCTAGCACTGGCCCCTGCACCAAATGAGCTCCACAGCAGCAGCAACATGATAGATGATACATGTGTGTGCATTAAAAAGGAGAAACGTGGTTCTCTTTTTCCCCCCTACTGGAAGAGCCTAGAGAGGTTGCAGGAGTCCTCTGCTGTTTGCACGCAGTCTAAGCAGCTCTGTGTACAGAGTTTTATGTCAGGCTGTTTTTTTGAGACTCTAGGAGATCTATTAAGCTTGCCCATACCTGAAATAGAGCTTCTTAGCTAAAATAGAACTTTTTAGGGGACCTTGCTTAGGAGTACTTAGACTTCACAAGGTCAGAGGAGAAACTGATTTCATTGCCATTCCACCCATAACTGGTGCCCCAGCTGAAAAGCCATTTCACCTCTTACATCTTTAAGCTGGTTTTCTACTCTCCATCTCCATTACCTACTTCAGAATTTTATTATCTTGTCTGAAATTATAATAGTAGTAGTATAAAAATAATAATTATAGCCAAATTAACTGGTCTCTTTGGTGTCAGGTACCATTTTTAGTTTTTCACATGTGTTTACTCAATTTATCCATTAAGTACTCTACTGGCCTTTAACCTGGCATCTATGTTCAACCTGGCTATTTCATTGCTACTCAGATTTTCTTTTGCAAATAAGCATCTAATCATGTCCATCTTCTGCTTTACATTCTAAATTGGTTCCTTAGTTATCATGGGATCTGGTCCTAATGTAGCTTTCCAGCCTTACCCTACCTTTTGCAGTCTTTATAATTTTAAGGTACATCTCGTTAGTCACTGTTTACTACTACACAAATTCTTTCAGCTTTCCCTTGTTGTTCCTCTGTATCATATGCTTTTCTCTTTTCTATTTGGAGAGCTCCTGTTCCTCATCAAACTCAGATGTCAACTTCCTTCTGAGGACTTCTTGACTGCCCAGGCAGAGTTAGTTGCTTCCTTCTCTGTGCTGGTGTAGTGCTTTATACTTTATAACATCCAGTTCTCTTCTCATATCGCAGCTATTTATTTGCATGTTTGTATTTTCACTGGACTTCGTTTATCCTCTGGGTAATTAATCTTGATATTTTTTGCACTTAGCAAGTATCTGATACATATATTCGGTATATTTATGTTGAAAGAACAAATAATCTACAATTCATATTTTCACACAGCCTCACATTCTTTGTTGCTGTGTGAAAAAAGAAGAAGAAAAAACAGGATGGTAGAAAGGATTCAGGAAGTGGAAGATGTCACTATCCTGTTGGCTAAAAAAATACATGTTGCTGGGGCGCCTGGGTGGCTCAGTGGGTTAAAGCCTCTGCCTTCGGCTCAGGTCATGATCTCAGGGTCCTGGGATCGAGCCCCGCATCGGGCTCTCTGCTCCGCAGGGAGCCTGCTTCCTCCTCTCTCTCTGCCTGCCTCTCTGCCTACTTGTGATTTCTGTCAAATCAATAAAATTAAAAAAAAAAAACAAACATGTTGCTACCTATAGAACCTTTGTCTTATTTCATGTAGTACACCAGGAAGAAACATTCGTTTTACTTAAAATTAATTTTACTCCAGCCTGCTTTCACTACGGTGCATCTCTCTAACCAAACTTAATGTAAATTCCCAACAATCTCCTAAAAATAAATATTTATGTGAATGTATCTTAGAATATAGAGTATTAGAATTGTGTTTCCAAGAGTTGCTACATTCTGGAAAGTGTCAAAAGTCTGGGATCAACCAGTTCAACAAATATGTATAAAAATGATTGTTAAGTGCTAGGTACTATTTGAGGTGCTTCTAGTGGAGGAAGAGGAACAGTAAACATGTAAACACAATTTCAGTTACTGATAGCATACTTAACGTCTGAGTTAGAAACAAATTTGGCATGCGTGGGAAATACAAACAAGACCAGTGTGGCTGGAAGATGGGGAACGAGAAGAATGACATAAGATTAGAGAAGTAGGCAAGGGCCAGGTCTTACTGGCTTTATGGACCATGGTGAGGAATTTGGAAGGCGTTGTAGGATTTTATTCAAATGCAACAACGAGGTTTTTTTTAAAAAAATCTTACTTAATTTTTGAGTAAGCTCTTTGCCCAACCTGGGGCTTGAGCCCAGGAGCCTGATCAGATCTAGGCTCATTTGCTAGCAACTGAGCCAGCCAGCCACCTTGCAACAATGAGATTTTAATTTTGCCTTAGAAATGTCACTAAGTGTCTGCATGGCTGGAGACCAGCTAAACTACTATAGTGGTTCAGGCACAAGATTGATATCTTGGTCCTAGGACCATAGTAATGGAAATGATGAAAAGTGGGCAGATTGGGGATGTATTTCAGAAGTGAGGCTGATAAGACCGATAGGTTGAATACGGACTTTAAAGAAAAGAGAAGAATCAAGAATGACTCAAAGGTTTGGGACCTGCATAACCAAGTAGTGTGTTTTACTGAGATGGGAAATGCTTTTGGGGTAGAAAATCAGTAGTTAGTTCTCTTGGCCATATGAAGTTAGAGGCTTACTCCACATTCATGCAGCAAACATGTGTTGAACACCTAGTATGCACAGGCACTGTATAATGTGCTGAAAATAGAGATGTGGGTACGAAAGGCAAAAATCCTTGCTCTCATGGGGCTTACAGTGTAGTAGAGAAGATTGACATAAAGCAAATAAATAGAAAGCATAATACCTGGTACTGACCCATGCTGTGAAGCGAAATAACACAAGGTATGGAGAAAGGGAACGATTGGGAAGGGGGAGATATTTTAGATAAGATGGTCTGGGGAGGTGTCTCAGAGGATATGACATGTAAGGAGACACCTAAGTGAAGTGGTGGTGCACTGAACAACAGATCGTTATAGGAAGTCTTTTTGAAGGCAGATGGGCTTGGCATCTGGAGCTCAAGTAGAGAGATGGGCCCTTGGTAGAACCCAAGTGGCAAGATTGGCCTGAGTTAGGAGCAGGAGCTCTTCATCCCTTTTTTTGAGGAACATGTAGTTAACAGATGCAGGAAGGTTACTGGAATTGGTGGTAAAAGAAGTAGTTCTCCTCTGGTTCCATCTGTTTTCTCTGTGAAGTGGGAGGCGGTATCATCAGTAGCGGAGGAGCTGTGGAGAGTGGAGGTGGAAAGGATGTTAGAGATGAGAAAGTGAGTTTAGTAGAGAAGTGTATTAATGTATTGCTTGGCCATTTTAAATAATTGATCATAATTTTGAAAGGAGTCTAGAAAGCGTGATGGCATGGTTTTTCTCCACCAGCATTCAGCTGCTGAGGAGCAGGCCCAGAATGAGAGATGAGGGTTTTACCGGGTGAGTTCGGGGAGAGTGAGCCAACGGAGTGGAAGGTATTTACAAGGGAGGAATTAATGGCAGATAGTGGATTCAAAGACGGGTAAGGCAGGGAGTGAGTACTTCAGGGAGCTCAAAGATGACTTTAAAAGAGGTCCAGACCCTAAGTCCAAGTCTTTAGCTGCCTAGTTGCTAGAAGTTCAACATGTATCCTGACTTGTCACTGAACTTTACCTCCCTTAGTTGAGGTTTCACTTCTTAGACCGCTTCTAAGATAGTCACAGTCACAACTTTGCCGGCCAGAGTAATCTTAAGGATAGCTGAGATTTGTCCTTTGAGGACGGGAAGCAAGGAGCAACTGGGTATTTTGTGCAAGAACCTTTTGAGGTGAAGAATGAAGAGTAGGTTTCAGAGAGCATGTTGAGGAAAGTGCAGGCCTCTCCACACTACCAAATGGCCTTTCTAAAGTAGACGTTTACTCGTCCCCTCTTCGTAATCAGTGGCCCCCAGAATCTCTGAGCTGACATATATCAAGTGGCTGTAATCTCTTCTTCTTCTTTTTTTTTTTTTTTAACTTTGTGTTCTGTCACTGCACTCTCAGCCAGTCTCATCTGGGGACACTTGGCTTTTATTGAGCTCCCACATGTCTGTCAGAGTGTGTGTGTTTGTGTGTGTGTGTGTGTAAATGAGAGAGAATGAGAGAGGGAGGGAGAAGAACAGGATTGAGTAATGAGGCTGTTTATAGATACTGAGGGACTGAAAGGGAGGCTGTTGTGAAGGCATTGCTCATCAATAACACTATTTATATTTAATTACCATATGTTTGATTGTATAACATTAGTATCAGACTAATTTAGGCATATGTAATTGTGACTTCAAATGTGTGTAGTCGTTTTCTATTCATGTAACAGTTGTTCCTCACTTTAAAGTATTAGAGGAAACATTGACTAGGACTACATTAGAATGAAGTTTTTGAACTGTACAAGTGGAAACAAATTTTCTTAAATTGACTTCAAGATCAGATTGCTGTATATATTAAATGTGTTATATCTGTGGGGTGCCTGGGTGGCTCACTGGGTGGAAGCCTCTGCCTTCAGCTCAGGTCATGATCCCAGGGTCCTGGGATCGAGCCCCGCATCGGGCTCGGGGAGCCTGCTTCCCTTCCTCTCTCTCTGCCTGCCTTGTTTGCCTACTTGTGATCACTGTCTGTCAAATAAATAAATACAATCTTTAAAAAAAAAAAAAGAGTGGGGGGTTAGGGGGATAGGAGAAGAATAAATGAAACAAGATGGGATTGGGAGGGAGACAAACCATAAATGACTCTTAATCTAACAAAACAAACTGGGGGTTGCTGGGGGGAAGTGGGGTTGGGAGAGGGGGAGGGGGTTATGGACATTGGGGAGGGTATGTGCTATTGTGAGTGCTGTGAAGTGTGTAAACCTAGTGATTCACAGACCTGTACCCCTGGGGATAAAAATACATTATATGTTTATAAAAAAAAAAAAAAAGAAAGGATGAATACCCAGCTTTTGTAGCAACATGGACGGGACTGGAAGTGATTATGCTGAGTGAAATAAGTCAAGCAGAGAGAGTCAAGTATCATATGGTTTCACTTATTTGTGGAGCATAACAAATGACATGGAGGACATTGGGAGATGGAGAGGAGAAGGAAGTTGAGGGAAATTGGAAGGGGAGGCGAACCATAAGAGACTGTGGACTCTGAAAAACAACCTGAGGGTTTTGAAGGGGTGGGGGTGGGAGGTTGGGGGAACCAGGTGGTGGGTAATAGGGAGGGCACGTATTGCATGGAGCACTGGGTGTTGTGCAAAAACAATGAATACTGTTATGCCGAAAAAATAAATAAATAAATTTAAAAAAAAAGAGTGTTATATCTGACTACTATAAATAAAACCCTGAAATTACTATCAGAAAAGCCTTTAATTCAAATAACTTTTTTACTTTAGGCATAAACTAATCTGAAAAATATAATACTACATTTCCATATTTTGGTACAGTGTTTAAGAATGAGCTTTGGTTTTATAATTTTTAAAGGGTTTTTTTTAAAGATTTTATTTATTTATTTGACAGACAGAGATCACAAGTAGGCAGAGAGGCAGGCAGAGAGAGGGGGAAGCAGGCTCCCCGCTGAGCAGAGACCCCCGATGTGGAGCTCCATCCCAGGACCCCAGGATCATGACCCGAGCTGAAGGCAGAGGCTTTAACCCACTGAGCCACCCAGGCGCCCCATAATTTTTTTTTTTAAAGATTTTATTTAGGGGCGCCTGGGTGGCTCAGTGAGTTAAAGCCTCTGCCTTCAGCTCTGGTCATGATCCCGGGGTCCTGGGATCCAGCCCCACATCAGGCTCTCTGCTCAGCAGGGAGCCTGCTTCCTCCCCTCTCTCTGCCTGCCTCTCTCTTTGTGATCTCTGTCTGTCAAATAAATAAAATCTTTTTTAAAAAAAGAAATAAAGGTTTTATTTATTTATTTGACAGAGATCACAAGTAGGCAGAGAGGCAGGCGGGGGGTGGGGGTGGGGAGGCAGGCTCCCTGCTAAGCAGAGAGCCTGATTCGGGGCTCGATCCCAGGACCCTGGAATCATGACCTGAGCCGAAGGCAGAGGCTTTAACCCACTGAGCCATCAGGTGCCCCGGTTTCAGAATTTTTTAAAATTTATATAATACTCTCAACAATTTGGTAATAACAGAATTTTGTCAACTTTTTCATCCCTTTTCATTTGGCATTGCTAAATAAATTTGGTATGGTTCCTTTCATTTTTTGTATAGTATACTTTATATTCCAATTATGTAAAATTTTCAAAAGGATCTCTTACTCCCTCAAAAGTCTTCTTTGAATACATGTGTATTGTGCTTGCTGTGTTAACTGTGTGCCTACATACATGTATGGGTGTATGTGTGGCATATATATTTTCATGTGGCAGCTATCACAGTGGAGTTTGATGTAGGCTGTATTTGATATTTAGCTGAAGAAACTTCTTTAAATCTGTTCCTCCTATTTTTTTCTAGTTGTCCATTTTTTCTCCCTTCAGAGTAAGATTTAGTGAAATATTCACCGATATGTTGATTATTTTTGAAACAGGTATCGATTAAGGAACAAAAAGATCAATGCAACTGTAAGAACATTTCCTCTTCTAAATAAAGTTGGTGTAAACAACACTGTCACAACCACAGCCGGAAATGTCATTTCTGTCATAGGAAGTTCTGAAACAACGGGGAAAATTGTTCCAAGTACAAACGGAATTTCAAATGCAGAAAACAGTGTTTCCCAGCTAATCCCACGTAGTACTGACAGTACGCTAAGAGCTCTGGAGACTGTGAAGAAGGTGGGGAAGGTTGGCACTAATGGTCAGAATGCTACTGGGCCTTCTGCAGAGTCTGTCACTGAAAAGTAAGTATTGGGTAAAAATGGTTACTTTGAGTTTTTTAGAAATGCATGAGTATTTTTATTTACCCTAAGGAAAAACAGTTAATCAGAATTTTTATGCAGAATGTTTCACCTTAAAGAAAGCACTAAATACCAAAAAAATTGAGTTCTAGTCCTGGCTCTGCAGTTGAATAGCTCTGTGGCCTTGGAAAGTCACTTCATCTCTGGGTTTTGTTTTCCTTGACTATAAACTGAAGAGGCTGGATCAGAATTGGGTTGGTTTTTTTTTTTTTTTCACACTTACTTCCTTGAACTTTAGAGTCGAGTCCATAGAAGTGCCTGAAGGGAACTAAGTAAAAACCTAAGCAAGGTGAGATGCTGAGCCTCCAGCCTCCAGACTCTGCTACAGTCAGAACAGTTCCTCTCTGTACTCCATAACGATTGGTGGTAGTTAAGAGGATACTCTTGGGAGCCGAACTCTCTGGGTTCAAAATCCGGCTTACTGTTTTCTAGCTATTTGATCTTAGGCCAATTAATCTGTCTTCCTCAGTTTATTCATCCATAAAGTCTGTGCAATAATAGCAACTACTAGATATGTTGGTTGTGCAGATTTGTGAATTTTAAGTGTGGTGCTTTGAACAGTGCCTGCCAGATAGCACTCAATAAATGTCTGTTGTTGTTGTTGTTACCAATATTGTTGGGTCTCAGTGTAATAAAGGGTTTTGGTGCCTTAAGAAAAAGCTTTCACAACTTTCTAAGAATCTGAAAGTTTCTTCCACCTCTAAAATCTCATGCTTTGGTATTGTTTTAGAATCTTAAAATCTGAGTTTTGAAGAGACCAGCCTTTTCGAACTGAAAGTTTTGTTGGGACTGGTAAAAATAAGATTAGATTGAGAGGCTGGCACCAGATTATGGTGTTACATGTATGTTTAGAAAATGAGCTTTTGAGTGGTTTTGGCAAGGTGATGTAGAACTGTTTTATACCATACAGTGGAATGTATTCAGCCATAAAAAAGGAGTGAAGCCCTACTACATACTACAGCATGAATGAACCTTGAAAACTATGTTAAGTGAAAGAAGCTAGATATAAAAGGCCATATATTACAGAATTCCATTTATATCATTGTCCAGAAGAGGCAAATCCATAGAGAGAAAAAGTAGATGAGTGGTTGCCAGGGGATGGGGAGTGAATGCTAACAAGTAGAGATTTCTCTCAGGGTTGATGAAAGTGTCTCAGGATTAGATGGTGGTGAGGGTTGCTGTACAACCTCAGGAGTATACCAGAAGTCACCAAATTGTGTGCTTCAAAAGGTAAATTATTAGTTTTTTAAAAATGATGAAATTAGGGGAAAAACGTTAAAAAATAAATTAGTCATTTATTCATTCAGAAGTTATGAATGTTCCATGTGCCCAGCACCAGCCAGTTGGTGAAAATGTAATGAACACGAACTAGATAGTACTACTCCCTGCTTCTAAGATGGGTCTTATAGTGTGGTTTGGGAGGCAGACGTAAACAGACCGTATAATATATTCTGAGCGGTACTATAATGGAGTTGCGTTCCAAGTATTATTAGAACACACAAGAAAAGGATACCATTCTACAGGGAGTTACTGTGGAAGGCTCCTTAGAGAAGACCTAAGCTAGTTCCAAAAACATGGATTGTTGGGAAGGAAGGACTCCTCAGTACAGGAAGCAGCACAGGCAAAATCACGTACACAGGAGAGGCATGCTGCCGAAGAGCCTGGAATCCTGAAAGTCCTGTAGGCTGCAGCTTGTAGGAATCTAGCTGTCTGACTGGAGGATGACTAAAGGCTAGCATTTTCCTTAAGTCTGATTTTTACAGATAGCTTGCAGGATCTCATGAGGCTATGAATGTTGTCATGGATTTTGATACCTTTTTGCTGACAAGTCTAAAAATTTGCCATTTCAAAGTAGTTAGCCAGGTTTTATAGTGTATAACATTTTGGGGTTTTTTTGTTTGTTTTGTTTTTTTGAAGATTTTATGTATTTATTTGTCAGAGAGAGAGAGGAAAGCACAAGCAGGCGGAGTGGGAGGCAGTCTCCCTGCTGAGCAAGGAGCCCAATGCAGGACTCAATCCCAGGACCCTGGGACCATGACCCGAGCCGAAGGCAGAGGCTTAACCAGCTGAGCCACCCAGGTGTCCCGTGTGTAACATTTTGATATGGAAGGACCAGATACCCTGTGTTAAGCTCGTTGCATAGTTCCTGGAATGTGCTCAGTAGTTGCTCAATAGGAGTTAGTGTATTACTGTTATAAGGAAATCCTAATCATTTTCCTTGTTGCCTTTATTTAACTGCAAAGAATAAGCATAGCCCTAAAATATCTTTAAGCTGTAAGTCAGTAAATTTGTATCTACTATTATTCCCCAACAGTTCATAATTATCTTCATTTTACACATAGAAGTAAACATCTGCTAGACTAATCTGCTGTGTTAGACTTAAAGGCAACCCATACTCCTTGTTTATATTCTAGCTTTAAAAGTGTTTCTCTAGTTTGAGAAAAACCCTCTAATATCCTTGGGATGCAGCATACTGAATTCCTACATCATTAACAAGTGCATTTTCTGGAGCTACCACATATCTAACCTCTGCTAAAGTTGGACTTTTTTTTTCTTCTTTTAAAGATTTTTATTTATTTGAGAAAGAGAGCACACAAGCAGGGGGAAGGGGCAGAGGAAGAGGGTCAAAGCAGACTTCCCACTGAGCAGGGAGCCCAATGCATACCTCCATTGATCCCAGGACTCTGGGATCATGACCTGAGCTGAAGGCAGATGCTTAACCGACTGACCCATCCAGGTGCCCTAAAGTTGGACTTCTTAATAGGACATAAGAAAGCCGTGATGAGATCCACTGGGGCTGATTGCTTGGTGACCCAACAAAGAAAATCCTTTGTTAAAAAAATAATAATAAAAAGCTTATTTATTCAGTTTATGAGTAACCATGTATTGGCAATTTGATCACCCACTAGTTATTTACTGACTACCTACTATGTGGCAGGAACTATTTCATTTGTTCAAGAGATATTACTGATTAACTACCGGGTGCCAGGAATTCTTCTAAGTATAACAGTTAACAAAATTCTGGAGAGATAACAGTTAACAAAATGGACAAAAATGGGACCTCTGGGTGCCTCATTTGGTTAGGCATCCAACTCTTGATTTTGACTCAGGTCTCGAGCTCAGGGTTGTGAGATTGAGCCCCATGTCAGGCTCCATGCTGGGTTTGGAGCCTGCTTGAGATTCTCTCCCTCTCTCTCTGCCCCTTCCCCACCAAAGGACAAAAATGGCCTCCTCTTAGGGAGTTTACATTTCAAAATGTCTACCTAGCTCTTAATAGAACAACCCTTGTTTCATATGTCTGTCTTCTTTGTCCCAAAGAATTCTGGTGGACTACAGTGGGCCCTTGAACAACATAGGGATTGGGGGTGTCAATCCCTGTGCAGTCCAGAGTCCAAGTACAAGTTTTGACTTACCAAAAATGTAACTATATTAATAGCCTACTCTTAGCCAGAGGCCTTATCGATGACATATAATCGATCAACATAGATTTTGTAGGTTATAGGTATTATATACTGTATTCTTTCCCTAAAGTTAGCCAGAGAAAGGGAATGTCATTCAGAAAACATAAGGAGGGATCCCTGGGTGGCTCACTCAGTTAAGTGTCTGCCTTCGGCTCAGGTCATGATCTTGGGGTCCTGGGATTGAGCCCTGCATTGGGCTCCCTGCTCATCAAGGAGCCTGCTTCTCCCTCTGCCTGCAACTGCCCCAGCTTGTGCTCATGGTCAGTCTCTCTCTTTCTGTCAAATAAATAAACAAATCTTTTTAAAAAAAGGAAGGAAGGAAAGAAAGAAAAAACATAAGGAGAGGTGCCTGGCTAGCTGGCTCAGTCGGTAAAAGCTGCACCTTTTGATCTTGGGGTCATGAATTTGAACTTCACATTGAGGGTGGAGTTTACTTAAACAAAAATACTTAAAAAAAAAGAGAGAGAGAGAACATAAAGTACATTTACAGGACTGCATTAATTGAAAAAAAATCTGTATGTAAGTGGACCTGTGCATTTCAAACCTGTGTTGTTCAAGGGTGAACTGTATATTGATCCTGTTGAGAACTTTTTGAACAGTAATTTTTTTTTTAATTTCCTCTAGGAAAAATCCATTGTTTAAGAATGAGAAGGGATTGGGGCGCCTGGGTGGCTCAGTGGATTGAGCCACTGCTTTCGGCTCAGGTCATGATCTCAGGGTCCCGGGATCGAGCCCCGCATCGGGCTCTCTGCTCCGCGGGGAGCCTGCTTCCTCCTCTCTCTCTCTGCCTGCCTCTCCGCTTACTTGTGATCTCTCTCTCTGTAAAATAAATAAATAAAAAATCTTTAAAAAAAAAAAAAAAAAGAATGAGAAGGGATTGATGGGTCACATTAGTGCCTGGGATTTGTTTGCATTTCTTTTTGCCTTTGTCAGAATATGAGATATGTTACTATGATTCTGTGAATGAGCAGTGGAAGGTGGCAGTGAAATTCATTGCCTAATTCTTCACTATGGAAGTATCTAAAGTTTTTCCTATTATTGGTTTCATTATATAATTTTATGAAAAATTCCTACTGAGGAAGACAGTAGTTACAGACTGTGATTTATTCTTTGTTCTTGATAAATTATCTCTCCAGTAAAATTGGCTCTCCACCCAAGACTCCTGTAAGTAATGTAGCGGCTACCTCAGCTGGGCCTTCTAATGTTGGAACAGAGCTGAATTCTGTGCCTCCAAAATCCAGCCCATTTATAACTAGAGTACCAGTATATCCTCAGCATTCTGAAAACATTCAGTATTTTCAAGATCCAAGGACTCAGATACCCTTTGAAGTCCCACAGTACCCGCAGACAGGTAAGTAACTTTAGATAGTTCTAAGAAAAAAAAGAAACTATAATATAACATGTGTTGTCCTTAGATAAGCAAATGAATCACTTACCTAGAATATGTACATTAAGAAATTAATTGAGGTGCCTGGGTGGCTCATTTGGTTAAGCATCTGGCTTTTGATCTCAGCTCAGGTCTTGATCTCAGGGTCATGAGTTCAAGCCTTGTGCTGGACTCCATGCTGGGTATGGAGCCTACTAAAAAAAAAAAAAAAAAAAAGGAAGGAAGAAAGAAAGAAAATAAATTAATCCTTTGGACTAAGTTTTCTTTCTGCCCTAAGAATCGATGATTCTACATGCCAAAAGTTTTAAGATTATCCTTCCCATGCATCAAACTTAGGGTCCTGAATGAACTTCAGGGAGTTTTGTGAATCCTTTGAAATAGTTTGCAGAATGTTTGGTTTATATATACTTAGGTATAATTTTGGAAAGACAATGAACAACTTACGCAAATTTCGAAAGGTCTTTAATCTCTGCTCCCCCAAAATTATGAGTCAATAATGTAACTAAATACTTAATCCAAAACCTGCGGCAGTAGATGCCCTAGAAGGAAACTTACCAGCCATCTATTAATAGCTCTGTCTTGGGTTTTTGAGGAGCAGTTTAACAAAATAGTGAACTTCAATAATTTTCATGTAGTAGTGTCTTGATTTCTTTCTAAAGCAAGGGTAATTAAGTAAGGTTCAGAACTTACTTTCTTTTCCCACAAGGCTGCTTTAGACTTAAACCTTTGTAAAATGTTGGATTTTACTAAGATTACATTAAATATTCCTTTTTTCTGATTTTCAAGGGTACTACCCACCACCTCCAACGGTACCAGCTGGTGTGGCTCCCTGTGTTCCTCGCTTTGTGAGGTCCAGTAATGTTCCAGAGTCCTCCCTCCCACCTGCTTCTATGCCATATGCCGATCATTACAGTACATTTTCCCCTCGAGATCGAATGAGTTCTTCTCCTTACCAGCCGCCTCCTCCGCAGCCATATGGACCAGTTCCCCCAGTACCTTCTGGAATGTATGCTCCTGTGTACGACAGCAGGCGCATCTGGCGCCCACCTATGTACCAACGAGATGACATTATTAGAAGCAATTCTTTACCTCCAATGGATGTGATGCACTCGTCTGTTTATCAGACGTCTTTGCGAGAAAGATATAACTCATTAGATGGGTATTATTCCGTGGCTTGTCAGCCACCAAGTGAGCCAAGGACAAATGTGCCTTTACCAAGGGTAAGTGATGATGGAAATAGGAAAGCGCTACTGTAGTGTAGTGGGTAAGAGCCTGCTGTCCCACTTGGTGTCATACCACCCAGGTATAGGTTTCTGGCTCCTCCACTTATGAACCGTGTGACTTACAGAAATTGCTTGACTTCTCTGCGTCAGGTTTCTCATGTTTGGTAGCAGGGATAGTAGTACCTACCTCATAAGGCTGTTGTGAGGATTAAATCAGAAAAACAAAGCCCTTAGAACTGGACCTGATACATATTAATGCTCAATAAATGTTATGCTTGGATAGGAAACTATCCTATGATGGGAAAGTAAAAAGAACTCTCCAGAATAGAAGGGCAGGGCCTATTTTCAGTATCCCATGCATGCAGTTAGAAATGACTTCCCTAAACCAGAAAAACTGAGTGCTCAGATACTACTTTTAACATCACTGGACTCAATATTACCCTTTTCCTTTAAATGTGTGAACAGACTAAGGTGACTTCCTTACGGTATCTTTTTTTTTTTTTGGTCCCAACGATATAATAAACTGTTAACATTATTTCCACAGAGCATAGTTAAATTTATTTACTGCTCCCTAGATGATTAAGATTGTTTCTTTTATCCCCCCTTAGGAACCTTGTGGTCATTTGAAGACCAGTTGCGAGGAGCAGATAAGAAGAAAGCCAGAGCAGTGGGCACAGTACCACACTCAGAAAGCAGCTCTTGTCTCTCCAGCTCTTCCTGTGGCAACACAGTCACCAACACCACCTTCTCCTCTGTTCAGTGTAGACTTTCGCACTGATGTAAGAAAGGTCTTAATCACTTGATGTTGCAAGGACAGATCAGACACCTGACCTCAGAGCACTCCTTCAAACCAGCCTTAGCCGTGGTGGCCATTTTGTAGTGGTTTGGTGTGCTTAGTTCTGTGAACACTGAGTATGTAATGAGCCCTGCAGTTAGGCATTGGCAGACTCCGGAGACCGTGAAGTCACAGTCCTCTTCCCACCAAGAACTGAAAGTCTTCCCAGCAGTGTAGTTCTCATTGTTTTTCTGGTTTTAATTAATGAGATTTATATCTGCCATTTATTGAGCACCTACTTGTGCCAGGCACTGTACTAAGCATTTACGTAATGTTTATTTAATTCTCACAAAAATCTTAGGGGGCAGGTATTAAATCTGAAATTTTTTAAGGAATCTTATTCAGAGAAATTAATTTGTCCAGGTAGTAAATTCATCCTGTAAGTAGCTGGGATTTAAGTCCTGGTCTAGCAGAAGCATTTCTTCCCTACTTTACAAAAGGTGCAGAAATGCCTGCTCTTTTATTTGTACAGTTTTACATCACTGTTAACTGTTGTTCTTGTCACAAAACAAGTTTTTGTACTAGGATCAATTCAGGGTGCCCTGTGGTTTTCAGTACTTCTATATGTAGAACAAACCATTATTTTTTGAAATTTCTCTAGTTGGGTTTATTTCCCATTCCTATAGGCTCTCATATAAAAAACTTATTAAGATTTTACTGTGAAAAATTTCAAATGCATAAAAAGTAGAGAGGATAGTAGATAATAAACCCCATGTACCCATCACCGCTAATTATATACTCAGCCTGTCTTGTTTCATTTGTATCCCTTCTTCCCTCTGGATTATTTTGAAGTAATCCTAGACATCATATTTTCTTGTCCATAAATATTTCAATAAATCATTGAATTTTTAAACTAGATCCAAACTTCTCATCAAAGTTAGACTTTTTTAGGGTGCCTGGGTGGCTCGGTTGGTTAAGTATCTACCTTCGGCTCAGGTCATGATCTCGAGGTTCTGGGGGTGAGCCCCTTGTTGGGCTCTCTGCTCAGTGGGAAGTCTGTTTCTCTCTCTGTCCTTCCCCCCCACTTGTTCTGTCCCTCCAGTAAATAATTTTTTTTTTAATCTTTAAAAAAAACTTAGACTTCTTCAAAGCAGCTAAACATCTTGACAGCAGTGTAATAGAGTTGCCACTTGCTTCATACAAAAATATATTTACACTTTTTTATACTATGCTTTAAGAAATAAGTATTTCCCTGGGGAGCCTGGCTGTAGAGCCTATGACTCTTGATCTTGGTGTCGTGAGTTCAAGCCCCACATTGGGTGTAGAGATTACTTTAAAAAATATATATATTATTTTGTTGACACTCGGCTCTGCTATTTCCTAGCAGTATGACTTCAGATAAGTAATTTAACCTTTTTTGGCCTTGGCTTTCTGTATCTGTACAATCAGTAAACTAGATTTAGTGATTATTACAACTTTAATATTTTGATCCTGTAATAATTCTGATAGTCCCTTTAAAATTTGTCCACTTTTTCCTCTAATTCCAAAGAGCTGCCTTTGAAGTTTTTTGTTTTTTTAATTTAATCCTGCATGGTTCATCAGTTATATTCCCATATTTTTAATGTTGGTCTCTTCTCAGGAGAATGATAAACTGGTACTACGGGCTGTGGTGTGTGTATGTGTTTTCTTTTGCTTTTTTCATTTTTTGGAGCACCTGGTCCACGTTTGAGTCATACTATAATTTTTTGTTGATTGGTTTTGACAGTAGCAGTCAGGGGTTTCTTATGAGTACTGAAAGGACACAGTCAGAAGAGAATTCATTCTCTTTTCTTCTAATGAGTAATATAAACACAAAGAGTTTAGATACTATTTGTTACTTATGACAGTTTTTTATATTAATTATTGAAGGTTTAATTGTTCACTGTGAAGTCCTGTATATTCTATAATTGTTACTTTATATTAGTTACAAGTTTGTAAGTTTAAGATTTATACTAATTGACTATGCCTTTTTTTTTTTTAATCAGTTCTCTGAGAGTGTGAGTGGTACAAAATTTGAAGAAGATCATCTTTCTCACTATTCTCCCTGGTCTTGTGGCACCATAGGCTCCTGTATAAATGCCATCGATTCAGAGCCCAGAGATGTAATTGCTAATTCAAATGCTGTATTAATGGTATGATTTGGGGGGGCAGGAGGATATCATGCATGTTGACTCAAGTTTTAGAATGATTGAGTGCTTTCATCTTCATATTGTTGCTATATAACTCCTAAGTAGCAGAGTTACATTTAGGTAAGTCCGAGATAAATTGCATTTGATGTTTAAATTATTTGAGCATAATTCTGTGGTTTAAAATAGATGTTGGGCTACCACTGAGATCTATAGCTAGTGTTAAATTTACCAGAAAACTTAATTACATGTCTTTTGAAAGCCTGTATCTGCATTACTAACTGAAGTAATTGCTAGCAGTCCCTTTATTGATTTTCTTTGGTTTGTGTAGGACCTGGACAGTGGAGATGTTAAGAGAAGAGTACATTTATTTGAAACCCAGAGAAGGACAAAAGAAGAAGACCCAATAATTCCATTTAGTGATGGACCTATCATCTCAAAATGGGGTGCAATTTCCAGATCTTCACGTACAGGTTACCATACCACAGATCCTGTCCAGGCCACTGCTTCCCAAGGAAGTGCCACTAAGCCTATCAGTGTATCAGGTAATCCCCCTTACTAGTACTGATACGTTCTAACACTGTGCTTTTTAAACTTCATTTTGTGGGATACAGAACATTTCCCTCCATTAATAATCATAGGAAGCTCAAAATTAAAGTGTTTAGCCCGGAGAACATGACTGGTTGGATAAAATAGGGATTTTTTTTTTTTTTAAGATTTTATTTATTTGACAGAGAGAGAGTGAGAGCAGGAACATGAGCAGGGAGAGGGAGAAGCAGGCTTCTTGCTGGGCAAAGAGCCCAATGTGGGGCTCGATCCTAGGACCCTAGGATCATAACCTGAGCCAAAGGCAGATGCTTAACGACTGAGCCACCCAGGTGCCCCTAAAAATAGGGATCTTTTCTTTAAAATATATGTTCATATTTATACACTAATTTTTCACTTTTGTGATCATTGTTTTTTTCTGCATTTCTATAGATTATGTTCCTTATGTCAATGCTGTTGATTCGAGGTGGAGTTCATATGGTAATGAGGCCACATCATCAGCACACTATATTGAACGGTAATTAGTTACTCTTAATTCTCTTGGATTCTCTTCTTAGACTGTATGTTCTCCTCAGAGTATAGCTCCTACCTCCCCAATTATTCATGAAGTATGCTCTGATGATTTTAGCTATATAACAAATTTCTGAAAAAAACAATTTATATTTGGAATGACAACTGAAACTTACAGGGGTGATCCATTACTGAAAACATGCATGGCATATGGCCATATGGCTTTAGTTGCTTCATCAGTTTCTTTTTTATAACTATAAACGTGTTTCTCTTTAAAGAGACAGATTCATTGTTACCGATTTATCTGGTCATCGAAAGCATTCCAGTACTGGAGACCTTTTGAGCATTGAACTTCAGCAGGTAGGCTCTGTGTTGCTCAGCTTTGAGTTTTTAAAAAATAAAATGGTGGTTGGAAGCTAATTTTACTTTTTTTTTTTCTTTACTGTAGGCCAAGAGTAACTCACTGCTTCTTCAGAGGGAGGCCAATGCTCTGGCCATGCAACAGAAGTGGAATTCCCTGGATGAAGGCCGTCACCTTAGCTTAAATCTTCTAAGCAAGGAAATTGAACTGAGAAATGGAGAGGTAAAGAAACCGAACCTCCCACCTTCATGCTTAATGTATTGGCTATTTGCTGTTGTGTTGGTTTCTGCCATTACTTAGTGCATGTTAGTGTGCCTTTTTCTGGTGGATGATTGCTTTTAAAACTCAGAATAGAAAAAAAAAATTGTAGGGGCGCCTGGGTGGCTCAGTGGGTTAAAGCCTCTGCCTTCAGCTCAGGTCATGATCCCAGGGTCCTGGGATCGAGCCCTGCATCGGGCTCTCCGCTCAGCAGGGAGCCTGCTTCCTTCTCCTTCTCTGCCTGCCTCTCTGCCTACTTGAGATCTCTGTCTGTCAAATAAATAAATAAAATCTTTATAAAAGGAAAAAAAGAAAAAAATTGTAGTACCAGATTATTTTATTATTCAATCAATTATTTCAATCTTTGGGATTCCTGTTTTAGTCTAAAAGGGAACTCCCAGCTTCCACAGGTATAAAGGCATCATTTTTCTTAATTACAGAGTGATTATACAGAAGATACAAGCGATACTAAGCCTGATAGGGATATTGAGTTAGAGCTTTCGGCACTTGATACTGATGAACCTGATGGACAGGCTGAACAGATTGAAGTAAGTACCACAGTTATATATTGAGGAGGCTTTATTCCATTGGAAATGAAAGTACAAAGTGTTTTCATAGTGAAGGATTAATGTTTTATTTCCTTAGGAGATCCTGGACATACAGCTTGGTATCAGTTCTCAAAATGATCAGTTGCTGAATGGAACAGCAGTGGAAAATGGGCATCCAGTCCAGCAGCACCAAAAGGAGCCGCTGGAGCAGAAGAGACAGAGTTTAGGTGAAGACCATGTGATTCTGTGAGTGTTAGACAGATAATTCCTCACCAATGGACATAGGCTGTGAATATTGAAAGAAAAAAGCATACAGTATTAAATGCATTTTTGGCTATATGCTATGAGGGGAAGACCCTATGTAATTGGACAATGACCGGGTCAGTCTGGATTTTTAGGAGAGAAGAGGTAAATTTGAATTAACAAAGTAGCCCATTTAAGTCACCTGAAACTTGATTTTTGTTCGGCTAAAAGTTTGTCCCTGTGCTCCAACATCAGGCCATACTTTCTCAGTCTGGTTTGCAGTCTTCCAGATGGCAAAATGGAGAATTAAAACTTGATGTAGGATTTCCCTTTTTAAATAACATGTTAAGATATTCTTGGATTTAATATTGCCATTTTATATAATTACTGCCAAGAAATATGGGTTAGTCTTGAACTTAATAGTGTGTTGGCCTTAAATTAACCAGTATTTTAATTTCTTTAATATGATTTTTGGAAAATGGGACTTTTTTTAGTGAGCGCTGATCCTTTTCAATGATAAAGACATGCCTTTGCTAGGAGCTCTTAAGGTTTATTACAGCTTGTATTAAGCATGTATGGTTATTCTTCAAGTTTTCACTTAAAGCTAATTTGTTTTCAATGTCATTTATTTTCTCCCAGGGAGGAGCAAAAAACAATTCTGCCGGTAACTTCTTGCTTTAGCCAGCCACTCCCAGTGTCCATTAGCAATGCAAGTTGCCTCCCCATCACCACGTCTGTCAGTGTTGGCAACCTCATTCTGAAAACTCATGTTATGTCTGAAGATAAAAACGACTTTTTAAAACCTGTTGCAAATGGGAAGATGGTTAACAGCTGAAAGGAGGTTCATCTTTCAAATTTGTGACCATACCATGGAAGCATTTACACTAGCTTTTTATATATATAATATATATTATATAATGTATATTTTTTTTAAAAAAAGATATTACTGGGGGCATCCATTTCCTGTGGACTCTTTGATACTTCAAGCCCTCTTGCATTAGCATTATGAAAAAAAAAAGAAAATTTACTTTACTAGGGTAACACGTTCACTTTCCAGAAGTGATTGGAATTTGGACATTTAACTTAAGCTTCAAGCAGCTTTTTATGAGTTTGTAGCAATCCGGTGCAGTAACTGAGCCATTTCCTATTTTAAATGGCTTCTATAGAAAATTAACAACTCAGTTATTAAACTAGCAGGATCCTACAATGATACATCTAGTGAAAGTAGACTTAATTAACTTATTTATTTCTATTTTATGTTTTGCTGAGAGAAATTTCCATCTCATTCCAGCTGCTTTATCTTTTTCATGGGACTTTGCATGGATTTTTCTTTTTCTCTCTCTCTTTCTTTCTTCTTTCTTCCTTCCTTTCTTTTCTTTCTTTTTTTTTTTACTTTGAAGAGTGGAGTTAGATGTTCTTACCATAGAATTTTACAGGGTTATATACTAGCTTTCTTTACTGCATTATATGTAGGAGTGTGGTGCAGTGCTTTTATCTGTAGCATTGAAATTTTTTTTAATTTTCCATTTTTCAAGAATAGTTTCTGCTTTGTTAATATTTATACACAGGCTACTTGTTGAAGTAAGTAATTAAATATATAACCAAGTGCCTAAGTCTTTCAGCTGATGTACTAGATATTAAATTCTCCTAAGTTATGCAGAATCGTTTTTACAATTTTGATAAATTATGCACTAATGTAACGGCAGTTTTTTAAAATGCAGATTTAAGCCTGTACATTATTGAATCTGATGACTTGGCAAAAGAATCAGGTGCTTTCAGCTTTCTTGAGAAAACCCTGTATGTAGCGTTTGCACTGACTAACAAGATGGTATTGCTGGTTTTTTTTTTTATTTAAACTAATTAATTTGGATGTTCATTGCAATATCTTAGTTAAATATTGTTTATTGTTACTTCACGTTGGGGTTTAGTTTTCCTTGTTTTCTGACTGTTAGGTTAATAAGACTACGAACCATGTAATAATAGAACATTGGCTAACCTTTATTCATACTTAAAAACATGAATAATTTCTGCCCTGCTAAATGTGACTGAAAAGTGTTTGGACCTGGCATCTGGAAGTATGCAGTATGTTCAACCAGCCATGCCCCAGATTTGTGGGAGGTATATTACTGAAACCTAAATTTCAGTCAACATTTGGAAACAAAAGCTGGGCATTCCTTACTGGTGATCTTACCTATAGTTTGTCTCTTTGTTCCCCCCCCCCCCCCCCCGGTTTCTTTGAGATTAGTTTGACTTTTATTATTTTTTTAATTAACTTCTGTGAAGTTGTTTACTCTGAAAATTGTACTGGAATATTTTAAGCCAAGCTGATCTTTCACCAGGTGTACTGTATGTAAGGGCTTTTCCTGCTAGCAAGATGCTTAAACAGGATCATGTTATTGGTCGTCTGAGCTATTTAGTTGTTTTACAAAACCACAGCATTGTATCAGATAAGATTTTGATAAAAAGTTTTGTGCACATTTCCAGGGGCGGGAGGGTTGACATTTCCCTGAAATTTCTTGATCAGAATGAGTAAATACTGGTGTTTGATAACCTGTCTTAATGAACATGCTCATAAGGTGACTGATAAGTTGTAAATATACCTGAGAAACAAAGGGGTAGTTTTGATATTCTGGTGTCAGTATGGAAGATCTTACACATTTATTTAATATTCAAATGTATGAAGATGTTTGTTTGTAGCATAACAGCACAGTAGCCTTGACTTCGTTTCCTTCGGTTAGTACTGTACCTTTTTGCCATGGCCAGTGCTCCCTATCCCTACAAAGACATTTTATTTATTTCGCTCTGTAACCTGAAATGAATAGGAACAAGAGTTTTAAACCATGTTACATTAACTTATTTCTGACATTATAAATTAGCCTAGGATATTACAGGAACATGATCGTTATATAATTTATATCAGAACCCTTCTATAAATATGCGCTTATTACATTTAAAATGCTTCCAATGTACTTTATTTGCTGTTTGTATTTCCAAAAAGGATATGCAAACCAGTATGTCTATTTCATGGATATTTAAATAGTGAGATCTTCCATGTTGAAGGTAATGTATTTTTTTTTAAGATTTTAAAATTGCTATTTTGTTACAAAATAGAGACCTATTAACAGTTCGAGAGCTCCTTATGTGCCCTCAGGGAAAGAACCCTCTGTGCAACAGAACTACGCAAAACATCTTCAGCACGTTCTGAGGGTGAATATATACTACATAAATTGATCTTGTGTATTTAACCTTATCTTTTTAATTTTAAAATTGAAATTTTGAAATTTGGTTGTGCTCTGCTGGAGGGGTTTGGGAGAAACTGCTTAGGTGTTTGCCTACTTGTCCAGTGAAATTATATTTGCATCAGTATATGTATATACCTGCCAACCTTATTGGTATGTCTCAGAACATTTATATTAAAATAATGCTTGTCTTGCAGCAGGTGATCCCATAAAACAATAACTCCCTGTTCTTAAAAACTTACTCTCGTTCTCACTAACAACATAGGAATTGTTTCTGTGTTGGGATTATTCTGTATTGCATCCTTTATCTGTGTAGTGGCCATCTTCTGTTTCTCATGGTGGGTTTCACGTAAGGAAAGACATTGGTCCTCTGCCCCTTTCGAAGAAAGAGCAATTTTTCTGATCCTTCAAAAAGTTACTCCCTGATGTCATGGAGGGGAAAAAAAATTATAAATCAGACCGAGGATGTGACTGTTTAAAATTGGGTGCATTCCCTGTCATTTGACCCTTTTACCAACATGTTGTGATGTACAAATGTTTGGAATCAGTATATAAGGCGATAGGAAAGGTGTGACGTTGGTAGTTAAACTGAATATGGTGCCTGTGGTCTAATTAGGAAAAAGTAGTCTGGGGTCTGGGAAGTGGGAAAGTGGCAGGGTGTTTGTTTTACTTTTCGTGGTTTTGTTTTTCCATTTCTAAGTCCCACTCTGGAGGCTGTGGGTCTCATTCAGGTTCTGTGGATGTAGCCTCAGTAGTTCTCTTCTGCAGTATGCAGTTCATTTTCTAGAACCCGAAAAGGTGATGTATGTATCTCATCTAGTGGGTACCTGAACAGAGCAGATTCCCTTGCCTCTCCTGCCACGACTTCCTTTCAGTACCATCTGATAAGCCAGTGTCATGCATGGAGTTTGTGTGTTACCGTCTGCAAGAGAAGGTAGTACTTCACTGGGTCAGTGGCACTGATCTTTTCCTCGTAGTTACTTATTCTCACAGAAGATAAAAGAAACCTCACGTCCTATATGAGAACTGAAATATCCCATTTATATGGATCTAGTCACTTTCACTCAAATTTTGAGTTGATTCTAAGTATACGAAGCACATCCCAATTTTATATACTGCCTGGAGAAAATTACAGGATGCACAGCAATTTCTAGGAATTTAAAATGGGATCATTTAAACATTTGAAAACATTGTTTTAAAAACCATCTAGCTTGCTCTTGCATTTTAGATGTTAAAGCCCATGTTGTCTAGTTGACAGGAGTGGAATTGTAATGATCAGATTCAGCATGTGATTTCAACTTCGAATCTGAGTATTTCTTCCCTAGCTTCTTTGTGTCATTTTCTGAGCAGACTGTCACCAGTTACTGGTGACTGAGCAGTTAAAGGGAAAAGTTGCATTGCAACTATGTATTAGTTTCCTGGAAGAACTTTCCTTGTGTTTTAGTGACTGAAGAGTGTTGATGGGATCACTTACTGTAACTCCTTCATAAGAACCCCTTCTGCAAGCAGAACACAAATGAACGCGCTCAAGGAGTATCCCATTTTCTGGATAAATTGGATACATTTGCTAGTTATTCCTTTATACTAGCAGTTCCTTTGTATCCCTTTGCTGGCAAGGGAATACAAGGAGTCAAGGCCACTGATCAGAACACCCCACATTTGAGTGGAGTCTTATTTCTACTCCAAGAGCAGTTATTCCCCCCAATCTGAAATTGGCAACCTTTTTCCTTTTTTTTCAATAAAAATTTAAAAAATATCCTCAAACCAGTGGAACACAGACACTGGCTGCACTTAGTACTGCCAAAAGCCAAGGTCATTTGCATATATTCCATCAATCTGTCGAGAATTAGGCCTCACTTTATAACCCAAGGCATGGAAGTGCATGCATTCTCTTAGCTGGGCAAACAATTATACTGTAGTTGTGATACAACACATGTGGCTTCTATTTGTACTGCACATATCCACTGTACAGCCACTTGGGAGTATCGTGGTTAGCTTGCAGCAACTGCTGTCTGCATTTATACTGTTTATTGCATATTCTTTTCCCTGGAAGTGAAAGAGAAATGTTTTTCTTGTTGCATTGATTACATTTTATAAATTTGCTTAGCTGGAAAGTTTGGGAAAAGAGGCCTGTTTGTCAATTGTACAACCGATTGTGAAGCTCTAGTGTGAATATTTTTACGTCTGTATTAGACATTTTCTTTGCAAATCTATTGTTCGATTGAAATGTAAATGAAATTAAAGATGGTGTACACCCATCATGTAAAAAGCAGGCACCATCTCTAAGATGGATTTAATGCTCATTTTTAAGGCATATACTCAGCTTCTATTTAAAACTATAATTTAAAATAATTCTGTACAATGAAATGGGGAATATATATGGGAATAAATTCTATTCCATTTATTTCAATTTGAATTTCCAAATTGTAATGTTTCCCTTTGTGCTATAGGAATAGGATTAAATGGGGGAAGGCTAGGATTTATAAGGCCTGTATATGGGGGGAGGGCAGAGATGGAACAATGAGGGTTGTGATGATAGTGAATAGCAAAGAGTGAATTCTGTGTGTTTTTGCTGTAGCACTGAAGTGAAGAGATATTAGCTTTGGCTGTTCACAGAATAGAGCATCATGATTTTCAGTGTTTGAGAGAAAATTGATGGAAAAAGTTTGCAGTACTTGACATGTATTTGCATGCACAAAATAAAATTATTTGTCCACCTTAAAAGTTGTTTTAGTGTCAATATTAAGTTCATGGTGCATTTTAGTTATAGTTATATCCTTGGTATACTGTTTGACTTAAATGAGCTACCAGGATACTCCTTGAGATTTAAATAATCACCCCTGCCTTGGGGCACCTGGCTGGCATAGTCAATAGAGCATGGGACTCCACAGGAGGGGGTAGGTTGTACTTAAAAGGGTGTTTTGTTTTGTTTTGTTTTTTTGAGATTTATTATTTGAGAGGTTGGGGCAGGGGGAGAGAATCTCAAGCAGACTCCCCACTGAGCATGGAGCCCCATTTAGGGCTCCATCTCACAACCCATGAGATCATGACCTAAGTTGAAACCAAGAGTCAGATGGATACTTATCCAACTAAGCCACCTAGGTGCCCCTAAAATTAAAAATCTTTAAAATAGGGGCACCTGGGTGTCTCAGTGGGTTAAGCCTCTGCCTTTGTCTCAGGTCATGATCTCAGGGTCCTGGGATCGAGCCCCACATCAGGCTCTGCTCAGTGGGGAGCCTGCTTCCCTCTTTCTCTCTCTCTGCCTGCCGTTGTGATCTTGTGATCTCTCTCTCTCTCATTCTGTCAAATAAATAAATAAAACCTTAAAAAAAAATCTTTTAAATAAATAATCACCTACCTCATGCATACATGCCTGGGAAGGATCTGAAAGAATGAATAGACTAGGGAGATCGAAATATTTTACAATGCAATCAGTCAATTCAATTATTCAAATACAGGTAAATGGGGGTATAGCTCAGTGGCAGAGCATTTGACTGCAAATACAGGTAAAGTACTTTCTTTTTTTGGTGTTTAATTTTTTTAGACATTTTATTTATTCATTTGAGAGAGAGCACAAGCAGGAGGAGGAGCAGAGGGAGAGGGAGAAGAAGACTCTCCGCTGAGCAGGAAGCCTGAGGGAGGCTCTATCTCAAGACCCTGGGATCATGTCTGAGCCAAAGGCAGACGCTTAACCATCTGAGCCACCCAGACGTCCCCAGATAAAGTATATGGGAGATGAGGACATAGATAATACTAGCAGTTCACAGTCTAGAGGAATGAAATAGGACAAATTCATAAATAACTAATATGTCATAGAAGTACAAAGACACTTCTGTGGAACCTCAGAATATGAACAGATAATGGCCTGAGTGCATCGAAACACCATTTTCACTGGCCGTGAGTAGTTGTACTCATTCACTCGGCTGATAATTTTAAGCCCCAGTCTGTGCTGGTCGTTAAAGGTCAATAAAACATGACGCCTTCCTCTGGAAGCTCATGGTGTGAAAAACGGGAAAGACAAATCTGAATCTGCAGCTCAGGGAGCGATGTTCTAACGTAGGGTGTATGGAAACTTCAGAAGAGAAACTATGGGGCAGATGGTAGTGGGGGTGAGCCAGGAGAGATAATTCTTTGAGAAATGATCCCAGACTAGACTTTGTAGGCTGAATAACATGTCACCAGGTAGAGAGAGGGAAAACACCCTGAGCACCTTCTTTACCTTCACAGCAATCCACTCTGTATCTTAACAGTCCTTCACTGTAGATCTTATGATCCCTATTTTGTATCTGAGATGTTAAGTAACTTGCCCAAGATCTCCTAGCTAGAAAGTAGTGGAGTCCGAATTCAGGACTCAAGTCTGTTCTGCCTCCCAAAGGTAGTGATGGTGGGGGTTGGAACCTGTTTTAGCCATGTTATAATGGAAAGAGTGTTTAAGGACTAACTAACTCTTAAAGCACTTAACATGTTCCAGACACGGTTCTAAGTGCTATAGGTACGTTAAAATCTAGGACCATTACTGTCACCATTTTACAGATGAGAAAACCAAGGCAGACACCTTTGCAAATTTGCCTGAATTCACATAGCTAGATGAGGTAGGTAGGAATCTCTATGAAGGACATTGAATACCATAATAAAAACACTTAGGGAGTCTTGGAAGTTAGATGATCTGAACAATCTGGGATTTTAAAAAGATCACTTCAGTAGTAGAGTAGGTGAAGCTGGAGATAGACCGGCAGGGAAGCCAGGTCAGCAGTCTAGGTAAGAAGTGTTCAGAGCATGGCCCACCAAGGGTGGAGGGTGAGAGAGGTGGACCTGAGAAGCAGGAGAGAGCAACTGACAGGATTTGTTGTAGAGAGAAGATACTGGACATCTACATGTTACAGAGGATAAGATTTGGCTGAGAGTCCCAGACCTCATTGCTGAGAAGAGAGCTGTATTTGTGAGACGTGTAATCTTGTGTAAGCCCAGGAGTGACAACTTAGATCAGGAAGAGGAGAAAGAACCAGGGATAGTGGATCCAAGCAAAGGAGAGGAAACTTAAGGAGATGAAAGTTCAGGAAGATTTTATCTCCTTTATTGTACCTGTTGGAGTAATTAGCATTCATTTTAACAAAGAGGAAGGTAAAAACCTTAATTGAAAATTCCGCAGTGCAGTGGTTCCAAACTTATTTGCACATTGCAATCACCTAGGCATCTTTTTAAAAATCCCAAAGCCCCGGGGTGCCTGGGTGACTCAGTCGTTAAGTGTTTGCCTTCCGGTCAGGTCATGATCCCAGGGTCCTGGGATGGAGTACTGAATCAGGCTTCTTGCTCAGCAGGAAGCCTGCTTCTCCCTCTTCCACTCCCCCTGCTTGTGTTCCCTCTCTTGCTGTCTCTCTCTGTCAAATAAATAAATAAAATCTTAAAAAAAAAAAAAATCCCGGGGTGCCTGGGTGCCTCAGTAGGTTGGGCGTCTGCCTTTGGTTCAGGTTGTGATCCCAGGGTCCTGGGATCGAGCCCCGCATTGGGCTCCCTGCTCGGCGGGGAGCCTGCTTCCCCCTCTCCCTCTGCCTGCTGCTCTGCCTACTTGTGCTTTCTATCTCTGTGTCGAATAAATTAAAAAAAACCTTTAAAAAAAAAAATCCCAAAGCCTAGAACACATCCCAGACAGATTAAATCACAATCTCTCGGTCTCTAGGGGTGGGACCAAGGCATCTGCCGTTTAAAGCTCCCCGAATGCTTCCAGTGTGCAAAAAATTTGGGAACCACTGCTGTAATGGATGAAAATGGATTTGGGACCTATCTTATCCAAGTTACTAAATAACATCCACTGTCAAATGTTCAGGCTGGTATGGTTCTTAGAGACATTCAGCAGATACCTTAATGAGAATCTACTACGCACCAGGCCTAAAGGATACAGGAGTGAACTAGTCCCTAACTTCATGAAACTGACATTATAGATGGAGGCATAGACAAGAAACAAATAAAAGGTGAATTTAGATCATGAGTAATACAACCAGAATGAACATAATACAGTCAACTGATGGGATTTTGTAAGGTGGGAGCCTACAGTCTCAGGACTGTAGACAGTTTCAGGTAGGGCAGGCTGCCAAACATCCCTGTCTGGATCCCTGATAAACTTCTCAAACTTAACGTGACTAAGACAGAGTTTCTGGGATTCCTACAGTCTCCAAACCTCCAGTCTACACCCCCTCCCCGAACCCCCGCCATTTCTGTTACTTCCCCTGGATCACTGTCCCTCTCTCTTAGTCCAGCAACAAAATCCTGCCAGTTCTAGCTTCAAAATACATTCCGAATTTGACCCCTTCTCGCCACTTAGGTCTGAGCCACAATGATCTGTCATCACCTGAATTAGCCTGAAGAGCCTCCTGCTGTCTGCTTCTGCTGTTTCCTCCGTTCAGCAGCTAGCGTGATCCCTCTAAACTGTGAAGTCTGACCATTTCACTGCTGTGCTCAAAACCCTTCAGCTGCATCATCATCAGAGTGAAAAACAAGGCCTTTTCTCTGGTTTTTTGCTCACTGTGCTGCAGCTGCACTGGCCACTTAGGTGCTCACCACACTAGGCATGGTTCCACCGTAGGGCTTTTCTGCTTGTTATTCCCTAAAGACAAATGCTTCCCCACCCTCAGTGGATATCTTCATGATGAGATACTCCCTTTCTTTTTCTTTTTCTTTACTTTTTTATTTTTTAAGATTTTATTTATTGGGGCACCTGGGTGGCTCAGTGGGTTAAAGCCTCTGCCTTCGGCTCAGGTCATGATCCCAGGGTCCTGGGATCGAGCCCCACATCTGGCTCTCTGCCCGGCAGAGAGCCTGCTTCCTTTCCTCTCTCTCTGTCTGCCTCTCTGCCTACTTGTGATCTCTCTGTCAAATAAATAAATAAAATCTTAAAAAAAAGATTTTATTTATTGACAGACACACACACAGAGATCACAAGTAGGCAGAGAGGCAGGTAGAGAGAGGAAGACACAGGCTCCCTGCTGAGCAGAGAACCCAATCCCAGGACCCTGGGATCATGACCTGAGCTGAAGGCAGAGGCTTTAACCCACTGAGCCACCCAGGCGCCTCGAGATACTCCCTTTCTTAAGGTCTTTACTCAAAAGTCAACCTCTCTGGAAACTGGATGGAGAGCCTTGGCGGGGCCTGGGTACCTATTTAAACTAGATGTTTTAACCCGAGAGACAATGAATTCAAATGTGTTTTTTTTTTTAACTATATTCTGAAGTAATTATAGATTCACAGGAAGTTGCAAAAATACTAGAGGACCCATGCACCCTTCACACAGTTTCCCCAGTGATAACATCTTTCATAACTATAGTACAATAGCGAAACCAGGGAACCGACATTTGTAAAGATCCACATACCTTATTCCGACGTCATCAGCTTCACATGCACTCACTGGCGTGGTGTGTGTGTGTGTGTGTCTAGCTCTTAGCACATGGTGATTTGTGGAACCACCACTACTCCTAAGTTAAGAGAACTGAACGACAACAAAAAAGTAAGGATCTTTGCTCAACGACCCCTCATGCTACCCCTTTACATTCATATTCATTCCCCTCCCTTATCCTCATTCATCCCTAACCCCTGGAAGCCCCTGATCTATCCTCTCTCTATAAATGTTTCGTTTTGAGCATGTTGTACAAATGAAATTATACAGGATGTAACCTTTTGAGGTTGGCTTTTTTCATTCGGCCTAATTCCCCTGAGACCCATCCAAATTGTCACATGTATTAATAGTCTGTTCCTTCTTACTGCTGAGTAGCAAATGTACCATTTTGTTAAACATTCACCCGTTGAAGAACATTTGGGTTGTTTCAAATTTTTGACTTACAAATAAAGCTGCTATAAACATTTGTATATGAATTTTTGTGTGGACATAAGTTTTTTGTTTCGTATTTTTTGAGCAAATAAATTGGTGCACTTGGGCTACCTCTGAAAGAAACGGATAAATTGGACTTAGGCCGTCTTAACTTAAAAATGGACAAATTCCTTTAAAGTACAATTTCCAAAACATATAAAATCAAAAGGAAAATTGGAATAACTCTTGTATTATTATCTATATCTATATTGTATTATCCATTATACTGTTATCTAATATGGTTATCTATTGTCACCTAACAAATTACCCCCAAACCTAGTGGCTTAACGCAATAGCATCTACTATCCCACAGTTTTGGGGCAGGAATCTGCGTGTGACTTCAATGGGTTCTGTGCTTCCGGTCGCACAGGTGTTGGCTGGGGCCTCAGTCATCTCCCCCCTCACCTGGGGAAGTGTCTGTTGCTAGGCCCACTCCCTGGATTGTTGGCAGGATTCATTTCCTCTCCAGCTGTTGGAATGAGGGCCTCGGTTTTTCCGTTGAAGGTTGCCTTCAGTTCCTTGCCACTTGAGGCCCTCACAATCAGTATCGTGGTTTGGTTCGTCCAAGCAGCAAACAGGAAGAGCCTGCGACGGGGGGAGAGGCTGGGGGAGAGGGGCTCTATAAAGAAGTCACAATCTTTTGTAACCTGATCTTGGAAGCACCATCCTCTCTCTTGTCATTATTACTTAGAAGCGTCATTTGGCTCAAACCACAGTCAGGGAGAACTGATAGAGCTCCCAAAGCCACCCAGCTTCTGTTTCATGTTCTGTGTGATCCTTTCCCCTAAGTGTGGACTAGGCCTAGTGACCTCTTTATCTCCAGTCAGGAGACAGAAACCATACAGGGGAAATTTCATGTAAAGCATTATTAAGATTTAATAAATGAATGACTGTAAGATAAAAGGAAATTCCACATGGGGTCCTATGAAAAATTCCATTTGGTACCATTAGAAGGACATACTTGCAAAGAGGCCCCCTTCCCAAGGCTGTGGTGCAGACCTCAGTGCAGAAGGTGAAGTTCAGCCCACAGCACAGCAGAGAAGTTTGCTGATGTTCCCAGGCTGGAACTGGTTGCTGGCCAGCAGAAAGCAAGTCTCTGGACCACGGGTGAGCTATACAGGAATGTGTGCAGGTAATTGGCGCCTGGCATACAGTGAAGCCTTCAGGTGACAATGCAGGCAGGAGGTCTTCAGGACACCAATTTTCGTGTTGAGAAACTCATGGGAAAATTATCGATAGACCAATCAAGCTTGCATACTTATAAAAAGTACAGTACATCATATCCAAGTTGGGTTTATCTCAGGAATGTAAAGTTTCTTTAGCATATGAAAACCAATCAGTGTAACCCACTGTATTAACAGAATAAAGGTTATATCTGCTATAAGTTCTCAAAAATTAAGGGGAGCTCCATTGACTTACAGAGATTAAAAATATATATGAAATTTAAAAACTCAAATATTTCTAAAGAGGAAATTTTGTTCCTTACACTTAAGTGTAAGAAAAGAAAAATATTGTTACTAATGCTATGAAAACAAAGGTTTTCTGATTTTTCTCAGATGCCTTAATCAAAACTCTAAAAAGAAATTTAATTGCTCCTTAAAGACAACCCAACATCTAAAGAAAATTTCAGTAAACAGAATTAAAGTCTTCACCAAAGATAACACTTCTGAAACTTAAAAATGTATCTAAATATTATATAAGGAAGTATTGTTTTTATATTTATTTTTTAAAAGATTATTTATTTAGTTAGTTATTTGACAGAGAGATCACAAGTAGGCAAAGAGAGAGCGAGAGAAGGAAGCAGGTTCCCTGCAGAACAGAGAGCCCCATGCGGGACTCGAGCCTAGGACCCCAAGATCATGACCTGAGCTGAAGGCAGAAGCTTAACCCACTGAGCCACCCAGGCACCCTAATTTTATAATTATTAATACAAGAAGAAAAGGCTGCTTAATTTCTAAATAAGAAAGACACTGAATTGCCACAAACTGGCTCTATACTCCCAAAAAAGAGGGAAGGAAGGAAAGGGCGGGGGAGAGAGAAAAGAAAAAAAGAAAAAGAAAGACTGGTTATTCCAAACAGTCCTCATGCCGCTTAATGTCACTCCAAACTGTCTCTAGACCTTTAATGCTTCTATAAGAAAAAAATCCCAGGGCTCCTAAGTGGCTCAGTCTTTTAAGCATCTGATTTAGGCTTGGGTCGGGTCCTGGGACAGAGCCCTGCCTGGAGCCCTCGCCACAGCGGGGCGGGGCGGGGCGGGGCGGGGCGGGGCAAATGGGAAGGTGTGTCTCTGCACTCTGCCGGGAATCAGCTTGCCCCTTTCCTCTTCTACTCCTCCCCACCATGCATGCAATCTCAAATAAGTAAATAAATAGAAAAAAATACAAGTGCAATGGCTCAGTTGGCATTTCTGTTTAGGTCTTGATCTCAGGGTCCTAATCTCAATCAAGGTCGTGGATTGAGCCCCACCCCCCCCACCTTGGATTCTGCCATTAGCACTGAAGCTGCTTAAGCTCCTCTTGCCCTCTCTCTCTCTGCCCGTGCCGACCCCTGCACTTACTCCCTTGCGCTCTGTTTCTCCCTCTCCCTCTAAGGTAAATAAATAAAGCTAAAAAACAAAAACCCAAAACAAATGACAGGACAAATTGTTCTAAATCTACAAAAATTTTGGTGGAAAACTCAGTGGAAGACCAAATCCCATTTTATGTCTTATTATCATAATCCAGAAAAATTCTAAGGGTAGAGCAAGAATTGAAACCCATCATGCCTCAAGGCATTTAAGCATCTTTATATGAATTTCATTCAGGTACTTCAAAACCTCAAATATGTTTAATAACCGTGTGTAAATCTTTCAGCTGGCTCAAGATTTTCCCTTGATAAAAGGCAAATGCTTTAATAGTCACAAAACAGCTATGGATTTTGGTTTTCCCGCTAAGAAAAGCTTTCAATATACTCTTCGGATAAACAAGAACATTACAAGTAAAACACTTTAAGAACTATAAATTACACGTGGTATTCCTATTAGACGGAAATGTCATTGTCCATACCATCCCCAAATTCTGCTACGTTGAGCAGTCCTGTTGAATACTGCTAGGTAACTAACTCATATAGATAGACATACTCACTCCCGACAGATGTCAAACTATATTCTCAGCAGGACACCACTAGATATATCCCTCAGTCATATATACCCAAGAGAGTGAATATATTAAGAGACATCAATGAAAATCAGCCTTAAAACTGTACCAGAAGAGGGGCGCCTGGGTGGCTCAGTGGATTAAGCCGCTGCCTTCCGCTCGGGTCATGATCTCCGGGTCCTGGGATCGAGCCCTGCATCGGGCTCTCTGCTCCGCAGGGAGCCTGCTTCCTCCTCTCTCTCTGCCTGCCTCTGCCTACTTGTGATCTCTTTCTCTGTCAAATAAATACATACATACATACAAACAAACAAACAAACAAAAAAACTGTACCAGAAGGGACAATTTCAGGTAGTATTAGCTCCAAAGAACAAAAAAATTTCTTTTCTTTTCTTTTTTTTTTTTTTTGGAGAGAGAGAAAGCACAAGCAGGATAGGGAGGAGCCAAGGGAGAGGAAGAGAGAGACTTCAAGCAGGCTCCATGCCTAGCACAGAGCGGGACATGGGGCTGATCCCAGGACACTGAGATATGACCCAAACCATAATCAAGAGTCGGACGCTTAACCAACTGAGCCACCCCCCAAAATTACTCTTAAACTCTAGAACATACACATATAAAGTTATATATAAAGTCTGCCTTCCAGTTCTTACTTACCTCTGCCCCTTGAAGATAACCATTCTGTTTCTTACATATTCTTTAATGTTTTTCTTTGAGCAAATATAAACAAATAACATTGTCTCTATTTTTTACGCAGAAGGCAGGAAACTAATACATAATGCTCTCCACCAACTTGCCTTAAAAAAAAAAAACAAACTAAATACTATGTTCATGCAAGTATATTGAAAGGATGAACTTCCAGCAGTGGAATTTCTGGGCTAAAAAAAAATTAGATCTTTAAAAGTATTTTTTATAGTTTGTTGATTCTCTCTATGTTGAAACAGCAAATATATAATTAACAAGGTATTTATATTTTTTATACTGTTGAATACCTTGAGCCAGATTCTCCTGAAAACTTTAGTCAGTCATTCACTGTTCCCTATGTTCTTTTTTAAATTAACACATAGTACATTATTAGTTTCAGAGGTAGAGAATTCAGTGATTGAGCAGTCTTATCTAATACCCAGTGCTCATTGTATCACATGCTGTCCTCAATGTCCATCACCCAATGACAAATCCCCACACCCCCTCCTCTCCAGGGACCCTCAGTTTGTTTCCTATGATTAAGAGTAAAGGTATATATTTTTGCATTATTGACTAATGTATCTCCTGTGTAAGAGCTATATCAATTTACACCTCACCTGCAATGTATTCCCCCATACTCTTGCTGTTATCAAACTTTCTGATTTTTAACAATTTGAATGGTGGTAAATGGTATCTGAGCGGATTTTTTCTTTTGGAGAGGAGAACCAGGAAAGCAAATTAGCAGGCTGTAGAGAGCAAGCTTGTATCTGCAGGGGACAGAGGGGAGGTCATTGCCAGAAGAGTCCTTTACCAGGCTGGAGGAGCAGAAGCCACTGCAGCAGTGGGTCCTTTAGTAGGTACGGATGCAGGAGGTTGCTGGTAGGTTTTGAGGGTGGACACAAGTGCAAGTCTCTTTTGATTGCTTCTGATCGTTTTGTTTGTTTTGAGGCGTCTTTAGCTCCTGACGGCTTCTGTTTTTTTGGGCGAAATAAGAGCCAAGGTCATACACTGAGCCCGGAGAGGGGAAAGAGCATTGAGGATTTGAGGAAAGAGATGTGAATTGTTCCTTTCAGTGAATGCGAGGGTAACCTGCCCAGAGAAACAAGGATCCTTGGGTAGCACTGAGGATTACAGCCTTCAATTTAAAGTGAAAAAAATTTTTTGTTAAAATTTTATTTATTTATTTGAGAGAGAGAAAGAGAGAGAGTGGGAGAGCAAACCAGGGGGAGGTGCAGAGGCAGAGAGAGAAGTAAGCAGAGGGAGAGGGAGAAGCAGGCTCCCTGTTAAGCATGAAGCCCAGGAGGCTGGACCCCAGGATCCTGGGATCATGACCTGAGCCAAAGGTAAACGTTTAACCAAATGAGCCACCCAGGTACCCTCAAAGTGAATTTTTTTTTTAAAGATTTTATTTATTTATTTGACAGAGAGAGATCACAAGTAGGCAGAGAGGCAGGCAGAGAGAGTGAGAGGGAAGCAGGCTCCCTGCCGAGCAGAGAGCCCGATGCGGGACTCGATCCCAGGACCCTGAGATCATGACCTGAGCCGAAGGCAGCGGCTTAAACCACTGAGCCACCCAGGCGCCCCCTCAAAGTGAATTTTGAAGGACAAAACACCACCAGGGATGAAGAAGATCCTTGCTTCAGGGAGATGTCAGAAAAACAGAATTAAAAGCAAATGCATTCATTTAACAGGTATTTATGGGGAATCTGCCTTACAGAAGCTCTCTTGCTGGGTTCTGGCTTGTCACCTACGGCAGATCAAAAGCATCCTCCAGCTGGCTGCCTGTTCAACACAAAAATCTGATTGAGTTAAGATGATTCACTCTGCAAACAAAAACACAAAAAGTCACCATAAGGTCTCCATAGGATGAATTGTTCTTAAATTTGGGAAGCGGAGTTCTCACTCTTGATAGCCTGAACCAACTTCTTCTTAGGAAAATGGGCACATATACCAATTTCCAGACAACCTGCAGGACCACAAGTTGAGGATCTCTCCCTCAGATTAGGAGCCCTATTTTGGAGTATATTGTTTTAGGGTTATTTTGGATGATTCAGTTTGTACAAAGCTTTCTATGAATTACTTTATGGCTGTACTGGACACCTTAATAAGGCCTCAATTTGAAATCATTTTAGATTTTTTAAAAAGTTGCAAAAGTAACATGGACTTCTATATTCTTCACCCTGAATTGTCGAAGGTTAACATCTTACCATAGTACAATTATCAATACTGCTGATACACTATTATTGTTAATAAACCTTATTTCACTAGTTGTCCCGTTCATGTCCTTTTTCCATTCCAGGATCCAATTCAGGAATTCACCAGCGTTGTCAGGGTCCTAGCAATTTTTTCTTTTTTTTTTAATGCAAGTCTGTGTGTTTTGGGGCAAAATACTTAACGTCTCTGAGTCTGTCTTGTTTTAAGGGCCGCGATGTGATTAAGAAGCAATAAAAAACACAAGTGGAATGGTTTCAAAAATGTCAAAGATACCTAAACAAATTTTTCTTAGTATTATAAACTAGGTACATACAAGGTAACTTTTCGTTTAAATTAAAACAAAGCCCACTGAAGAATACTACAGACGTCGAGGTGTTTTGTCCCAAAGAAGGACCCGTAGCGTTTCCCTCAGCCTGGGAGAAGGCCTTCCCTAATTGGGCAGCGTGCGTCCGCCCGACCGCAGGAAGGCCGCCTCATTGGTTCGCGCAGTCGGAACTCCGGCGGCTTTTCTCTTAGAGCTCAAGGCGCTGATCCACTTCTCTTCCTCCAACCCAGCGCTTCTTTCCTTCCGAAGTGCCCAGAGCTGCCGGCCCGAAAGGATCCGGACTGAGCTAGGCGGGGTAACTGCACTGAGGTCAGTCGGCAAGAAGCGGCGGGCATGGAACACGGGTGGGAGGTGATGTCTGCGCGCCCCTCGATCTCCACGGCCGCCGCGATTCCCATGCCCCGCCCCCTCTTCTGGTCCCACCTCCATTAGGTTCCCCCAAAAGTTCCGAGCGCCCCTCTGCCGCCCTTCCGCTGGCTCCACCCTCACCGCCCCCTGCGACCCCGCCTCCTTCACCAGCCCTTCCGCTTTTCTCAGCCCCACCCCCGACTCCTCCCTTCTGGGGCCCCGCCCTCTCCGCCGGCCCCGCCTTCTCCGGGAGCCTCTCCACGGGCCCCGCCCTAGCTGCGTCCTCTTCAGAGGCCCCGCCCTCACCGAGCGCACCCCAGCCCAGTCTCTCCGCCCATCCTGCTCCGCCCAGACTGCTCTTCGTCTCTTTAAGTTTGGTTCTGGCCCCCCCGCGGCTCCTCCTCGCCCCCGGACCCCCGGTATATGCACGTTTCTTTCCTTCAGCCCTGCCTTCTGTGCGCATTCCCTGACCACTGGGGTCTCGCGTTCCCGCGCCGACCCGGACTGCGTCCGTCTGTGCTTAGTGAATGGTGCGGAGACCTTGCGCTGGACCTTGGACGCCCCTGCTTTCAGGAACCCATTGCCCCGTGGGAGAGCCACGCTGTAACGGAGTTTCACAGGCCCTTCCTTCCTTTAATGAAGAAAGCATGTTTGCAATGCTTAGAGGAGGGACTCAGGTTGTCACCCTTACTTCTGGAAGGGCAAGCTGGCCTCTGAGGAGCTAAGCAGTACCTTTCTCCCCAAGTGCCCTTGGCATCTTCTGATGCAGAGTCTTGGCTCCAACCATTGCCCTTTAAACTTTTGGGAATTAGTAGGATCTTGTCAGGGCCCTTCTTTTAACCAGAGTTGGTAGGGCTTTCAGAGCCCATCCATCCACACGGTCTCTGAGCTCTTCAAGGAAGTTGAAGGCAAGGGACAGATGAGTGATTGACTCTGACCAATGGTGACTCAGCGTCATACTCTTGATGCTGCTTTTTGGAGTTTTTCCTGAGGATTCTGACCCCGTTTACAATTACCCAGCAGCCATAGTCGATTAGGAAATCCTAAAAGTATGTGTAGGTGAAACCTCCAGTCAGTAAGTAGATTCCTCCAAGCCAACACGCTGGTACTGCTATGGTATACGGAAGACAGTGACTGACACCCTCAGTCTGGTGGAGTCGGGTACCCTGGGGTCTGATCCCAGCTCCACCATTTGCTGGTTCTTGGCAAAGAGCCTTCCCTTATCTGTGCTTCAGTTTTACCTTCTGCACAAAGAGCACGATTGACCCGGTCACCCAGGGTGATGGCATGGATTTGTTAAGATCCTGCTTATGAAAAAAATCAGTTTTTGGGTCTTAAAAATAGTAGGATCTTAGCATAAGTGAGTCCCTAGCCCATTGTCTGTCTGGTTCACGCCACCAAAGAGCCTGATACGTTGCCTCCTTCAGGCACCATGACGACCCTGGACGATAAGTTGCTGGGGGAGAAGCTGCAGTACTATTATAGCAGCAGTGACGATGAGGACAGCGACCACGAGGACAAGGACGGAGGCAGGGGTGCGCTGGCCGGCACTTCGATGCCTGCAGATGCTGAGTTGGCAGGCGAAGGCATCTCAGTTAACACAGGTACTGGACATCTCTGAGCTCTGGGATCGGGTTTAACAAATATCCGTGAAATATGTATCTCCTGATCACTTCTCTCTAATTCCAATTTCACTCCCAGAGAGAGCCTCGTGTCATCATGTCCCTGTGCGTGCTTTTAGCCGTTTCAGTGCACAGTGCACACATGCGTGCACACCATACACAGACCATGAACACACAATGAACGCAGACTGACTTGCTTTTGAATCTGGCTTCTCAAATTCATAGTTGTTTGATATCACAGAAGTCATAGGTATCCATACTATGTGGTGGTATAAACTCCTAGAAATGGCATATTTACACTTTTACATTTTAATATTTCCAAATTGTGGCCATTGAGGTGACGCTGTTTTATATGTAACCATCAGTATGGTTTTCCCCATACACTTGCCCTCCTGCTGTGTTATCAGAATCTGGAATCTCTGTCTCTTGATGGATGACAAAGGGTAACTCACTGTGGTTTTATTTTCTTTTTCAAGAGGGATGTTGAGCCTCTTTAGGAGATATTTTCCTATCCTTTACACGTTTTTAAAATTTGGTGGTTGGTCTTTATCTTTTTAGGGAGCTAAATAGTAAGGAAGCTTGTCTGTGGTATGAGCTGTAACTATTTCTCCCAATTTGTTGTTTGTCTTTTGATTTTATGTTCTTTTTCTGGCAGAAAACTTTTTTTTTTTTATGTTCCTGAAAGCATTATTTTATACTTTCTTACTTTTGTTTCTGAAAACTGAAAAGTTCTTTACTCCGGGATTATAAGAAGATTCTCCCATGCTTTTTCTTAGTATGTTCATGATTTCTTTCTTTCTTTCTTTTTTCACTTAAATATTGATTCATCTGGAATTCATTTTGGTACAAGGAATATGGTAGGGCCCTCTTTTTGTCTTCATATTGTTACCCAGTGGTTTCAACACCATTTAGTGAATAAATCATCTTTTTTCTGTTGCTTTGAAACATCAGTTTTATCATGTACTGAATTCCTCCCTGTAGTTGTGTCTTTACCTACACTTAATAGTCTCTTGCATTGATTTGTCTTTTACTGTGCTATATCACACTGTTTTTCATTACTGTGTTACAGGTTTCAGTATCTAGTGGGGCTGGTTCCACCTCGATACTCTTCTTTGTCATCATTTTCCCAGCTTTTTTTTCTTTTTTTTTTTTAAGTAAGCTCTATGCCCAGCGTGGGGCTTGAACGAACAATCCCAAGGTCAAGAGGCACATGCTGTACTGACTCAGCCAGCCAGGTGCCCCTTAACTTTTGCTTTCTTATTTTTCCAAAACAAATTTAGGAGCATGCACACATGGGAGTGCATTAAGTATATAGATTAATTTAAGGTTAATTGGCATCTTTGTGACGTGATGTTGTCAGAAATACGGTATTGCTTTTCCATCCTTCTTTGCGTTTCTTGGTAGAACTTTAAAGTTTTCTTCATAGAGATTTTTATATTTTTTTCCCACGGTAACAGAGGTCCTCCAGACCTCAGTGGCTTGTGATAGTGAAGGTGTATTTCTCAAATGTGTTATAAGCTACTGGTGTGGGTCAGCAGCAGCCTTGCCCTTGCTTCATTTATCTGCCGCCGGGTTGAAGGAGCAACGCTGGACTGGGACGTGCCTTTTCATGACCAAGCCTAGCGAGCAAGAGAGGACTGTTGAAAACATGTAACGGCTCATAAATATTTTGCTTAGGATTCATTGGCCAAAGCAAGTCACGTGGCCAAGCCCAACATCAGTGAGCCGGAAATGCATATACTCATGCCGTAAGAGGTCCTACAGATCACATGGCAGGGGGAAGGGAGGATTGGGGGTAACCTGACTAACAGAACAACCTGCCACAGTCTTGTTATAAAAATCTGGATAGGGCGCCTGGGTGGCTCAGTGGATTAAGCCACTGCCTTTGGCTCAGGTCATGATCTCAGGGTCCTGGGATCGAGCCCCGCATCAGGCTCTCTGCCCCGCAGGGAGCCTGTTTCCCCCTCTCTCTCTGCCTGCCTCTCTGCCTACTTGTGATCTCTCTCTCTGTCAAATAAATAAATAAAATCTTTAAAAAAAAAAATCTGGATAATACAGAATGTATGAATGTAGAAAGAAAAAAGTAACGGTTCTGTCCCACTAGTCCCCTTGGATCCCCCTACCTAGAGACAGCCTCTGTTAACTGTTGCCATTTCCTTCTGGTTCTTTTTCTGTGAACATACAAAGGTACGCATGCATAAAGAAATGTCCATACATATGTACACACACACACATATATAATTCCTTTTCTGAAAAGTGGACGATCCTACCATGATATTGTTCTGCATTTTGTTCTCCTTTATTTTGGACCGAATATATTTGAGCATCTGTCATGGCAAGGAACATAGAGCTACCGCACTCTTTCTATGAGTTGCCTTATTTTCCTCTGAGTAACTAAATCATAATTTATTTAGCACCCCTCCTGATGTTGGGCCTTAGCTCATCCATTTAATCAGGGCAAGCCACGCTGCCCGGTGTGCACGTCACTGTGCCCCCGATGGCGCAGGCTCCGGCCGCATGTGAGCAGGCCCGTAGTCCTCTGGCCACTCTTCTCTGTCACCTCCGCATTCACCCCCCACTCAGGTCCAAAAGGGGTGATAAATGACTGGCGCCGCTTCAAACAGTTGGAGACAGAGCAGAGGGAGGAGCAGTGCCGAGAGATGGAAAGGCTGGTCAAGAAGCTGTCGATGACCTGCAGGTCCCATCTGGATGAGGAGGAGGAGCGGCACAAGCAGGAGGCGCTGCAGGAGAAGCTTGGTGCAAAGGTAATTAGCAGCCCCCCCCATCCCCCCTCCCGCCGGGCTTTTCTCAGCGAGGCCACTGGCGCCCCGTGGGGATGTGCTTGTCGTGGGTTACGTGAGGTCAGCGTTTCTACCTCACAGTGCAGTCGGGGTACAAAGCCCAGTGCAGAGCCTGGCCCATTAACAGTGCTGAGTAAATGGGAGTTTTCTGTCCTTTATTGAGGCCTTACGTTGGGCCAGGAATAACCCTCTGAGGTCGGTGGCATTATCCCTGCTTTACCGATGATGCAATGGTTGGAGGTGAGAGGGCCTTGGCTCAGGGTGTGCAACCAGTAAATGCTGATGGGAAGTAGGATCTCCAGCCAGATGTTTTTGCTCTTTCTGTGATGCTGCTCTGTTTCACCAGAAGCCTGTTCTTGAGAATTTAGTGGAACAAGGCCACACAGTAGAAGCAAATGGATACTCTGGAAGATATTTGGAACTAGGTCCCTGACCCTCTTATTTTCCCCCGTATCAAAAGGACCATCTAGACCCCCCACCTGCCCTCTGAAGATGGATGAATGTCTAGGAGTGCCTGAGATCATTTGACCATGGCCCAGAGCAGCTCTTGGCTGGAAATTACTGGCCAGGATCAGGGAGCACATAAGGAGATTGAGAGAGGAGTCATTTTCCTGGAGCAGGAGAAGGATTTGGGGACGTGAGACTTTCTGACCATGACAGCTCAGAAACAGCTCTTTCTGAGCAGTTACAGTCAAAAAGAGCCACTCTGGCAGGCCCAGATAGACTGGAGAGTTGGGAGCTGGGGGGAAGGATGGTGCTGGCCGTGATGCAGAAATGTCCATTCTGATCTACTGTTGTCCCCTGGCCCACCCTCTATTCTGTGCCATACTAGGCAGAGCTAGGTGCAAGGATGTCTTGCCGCAACAGACCAGGAGAAGGAAGATACTTTTGTAACATAAGCTGGCTTCAGGCCTGCAGCTTCCAGGGCTTCCTTATACTGAGATTAGAGCAGATGAAGCAATGTATCACATGACCACATGGGGCAGTTGAGAGAAGCTGTCCTTGTCCTGCTGGATTATGTGCCATAAAACAGAGCCGGAAACTGGCTCCATGCCAGAAACAGGGAAATTAAGCAAAATATGGCACATTATGTGTAATTCTTAAAAAAAGATACTTAGAAACATGAGGAGATATTTATGATGTAATAATGCCAAGAGGCAAAAGCAGGTTATGGCTTCATTGGTACACCTACAGCTGCTGTTAAAAAAAGCAAAAATAATTTCAGCTTGTGACTGGTAATAAAAAGCAACATTCAGTTTTAGAGAGTATATGTGACTGTGTGTTTTGTGTGTGGGGGGGGATGCAGAGCAAGAACGGTGAGTGTTCTTTTTAAAATTCCTTACTATCCTGTTGTCTTTTTACCAAAAATGACACAATGGATAAAATAATTAATCCATTGTCAAGACTGAATGAAAAAAACCAAAGTCATGAAGTGATATTAGCTGCCTTTTTGGGTGGAGAGGCATCATAACGCAGTAGTTCCAAGATTGGGGTTTTACAAAATCTAGTTTGAATCCTGGGCTCCTACCTTCTTGAACTGGTGCTAAAAATCTCAAGGTTATTATTATTATTATTATTATGGCAAGATGGGGGCAATGAAAGTTCCTTCCCGATGGGGTTCTCGGAAGAGTCCTGCGGGCTTTCATGCATACAGAGCACTGAGCATGGTTCCTCGCGTCCCGTGAGCCCGGGTGTGTCCTACAAGCGCAGAGTCGGGTTTGTGTGGCATCTGCTCACTTGCCGGTCGTCCTGCAGATGACTCTGAAGGAGTTCGCCATGATGAACGAGGACCAAGATGATGAAGAGTTTCTCCAGCAGTACCGGAAGCAGAGGATGGAGGAGATGCGGCAGCAGCTTCACAGAGGGCCCCAGTTCAAGCAGGTTTTTGAGATCCCCAGTGGAGAAGGGTTTTTAGACATGATTGATAAAGAACAGAAAAGCACCCTCATCATGGTCCATATTTATGAGGACGGCATTCCTGGGACCGAAGCCATGAATGGCTGCATGATTTGCCTTGCTGCCGAGTACCCAGCTGTCAAATTCTGCCGGGTGAAGAGCTCGGTTATTGGGGCCAGCAGTCGCTTCACCAGGAACGCCCTTCCTGCCCTGCTGATCTACAAGGGAGGTGAATTGATTGGCAATTTTGTTCGTGTCACTGACCAGCTGGGGGAAGATTTCTTTGCTGTGGACCTTGAAGCTTTTCTACAGGAATTTGGATTGCTCCCCGAAAAGGAAGTCTTGGTGCTGACGTCTGTGCGTAACTCTGCCACCTGTCACAGTGAGGATAGCGATTTGGAAATAGATTGAACTGCTAGTCTAATTGCATAGATTTCTCATTGTTTAGGCTGGAAGACACATGGCTGTATGTTTATTTTTGTTCCTTCCTGTGTTGTGTGGCATCTCAGCTGTTCTTTGTAGTCCCTTTTATTATACGTAAAATCAAGAAATTCTTAGATTAAATGGGAATGCTGAATCACCTTGTGGCTAGCAGCAGTGACTTAAAATTGTGTAAACAGGAAGCCAGGCTTTTGAACTGTTTACCTAAGATTCTCCAGCATGACATCTCTGTTACTGTTTCTAGTCAATATTTACATAACGTCCTAAAGACAGTGTCCTAGAAATTGTCTTCAGATGGTCTCAGAGGTCTCTACCAGGCCTGGGAATATAATTCTATAGTTAGTGTGTTCTTTGCAACGTAAATAGTGTGTCTCTTTCATCAATGATCATAAATTATATTTACTTGTAATCAGATCTGTAGTCCTGGAAGGCAGTTACATTTTTACCCTAGACCCTCTTCTCTGCCAGGGTCTTGTTTAAAACTTCCCGACAATGGATGTTGGCCCCATCAAGAGGGGTGACCTCTGCTGTTGGAGCCAGTGTCCTGCTCAAGCATTATTAAGTCTTGAATAGGAGGAAAGATTGATGCTGACTGCCCTCTTGATGCTGAAGGCCAGCTTGATTTAGAAATCAGAGCTGGTTTGGAGCTGGGAAGCCTTTTGAAAGGAGGATCTCTCAAGATAACTCCTGCTCATTTCTTTGTCTTTCTCTTATTTAACAATGTAAGTTTTTGTTTTAATGTAGCTTTTTAAAGAGCTTTTTTTTGGATACTGGAAAAGTAATATTTAACAGAGGAACATTTGCCAAAATACAGAAGTGAAAATAAGAAAGAATAATATCTAATTCTACTGCCTAGGGTAAAACACTGTTAACATTTTGGCATATTTCCTTCCATTGTATTTTCTTTGTATATGTAGACATTTTGGTTGTGTTTAAACAAAACAATGGGATCATTCTGAACATACTGTTTTATAGTATGGTCAGCTAATATAGATCAAACTTTTTTCATGTCATTAAACAATCTACAACATTTAAAAAATGACCATTGATATTCCACTGTGTAGATGGCGCTGTAATTTGCTTGGTGGTTGTCTCTTAAAAAGAAAAACAGCCAAGACTTTTTACTACAGAAGTAATAGATGTCCACTGTAGAAAATGTAATAAAAATTATTGTTAAGAAGTGATTTTAAAAGTCCTATAATTCTGCCAATCAAAAATTATCCGCTTTATCATTTTTATAGGTAGCCTTCTAGTCTTTTCTATTCGTATTCATATTTATAATAATGATTGTCATTTGAATGCTTTTCACCTTTTTTTTACTTAAAATGGTGTACATTCTAAGGTCGGGGAGATGTAATCTGGAATTAAAAGATTAACTTTAAAATTCATTTTTGCTTTTCCTGGTTATTCCAGAGTGGACTAAATGTAGAAGGATCTTGAAAATATCTGTCATGCTTTATCAGTAGGAGAAAAATGTATGGTTTATCTGCTCTAAAAAGTTCACTGTAGAAAGCGTGGAAAAAGCCGAGACAACTGTTGTCAATGTTCTTGTTTATTTCCCTCAGTTTTTTTTTTTCAGTGTTTTAATAACATCGAGAACTTATTGGATTTAATTTTGTGTTCTACTTTATTTAATATTATAACTACTTCAACATGTTATAAAAATTCTAAATAAAGAATTTTTAATGGCTTCATAATACTCCATCATATCAATATACCATGATTTGTTTAACCAGTTCCTTAATATTGGGTATTTAGTTTTTTATTTTTTTTTGAGAGCACACATGCATGAGTGGTGGGAGAGGGGGAGAGGGAGAGAGAGAATCTCCACGCCCAGCGCAGAGCCTGATGTGGGCCCCGATCTCATAACCCTGAGATCATGTCCTGAGCTGAAACCAAGAGGCGGATGCTTAACTGCTTGAGCCACCCAGGTGCCCCAATATTGGGTATTTAGATTCCAGTTTTTCATTAAAACACTTAGCATCTTTGCATTTGGGGCTGAAATTTTGGATTGTTCTCTTGTATAGATTTCTAGAAGAGGAATTCTTGGGTGGGTGGGCAAGAACATTTACAAAAATTTTTTTTTAAGATTTATTTATCTATTTATGAGAGAGAGACTGCCTGAGCAGGGGGAGGGGCAGAGGGAGAAAGAGAGAAAATCCCAAGCAGACTCTGCAGAGCGTGGAGCCCAACTTGGGGCCCGATCTCATGACTCTGAGATCACAACCCAAGCCAAAACCAAGAGCTGGATGCCCAAGCCACCTAGGTGCCCTGCAAAAGAATTTTTAGAAACCATCTTCTGTTCCTTTTGGAAATGAAAATACCACTTGAAGAACCTTAACTTTGTCTTTCAAGAACAGAGATTCTAGAATAAAATACACAGACGTGGAATGGGGAAGTCCTCAAGTACTCAATCTCTTACTCAGGTCTAGTAGAAATAACACGGGCTCGGGAGTCAAGAAAGATCTGCATTCGAATCCTGTCACTGCTGTAGCTTGTCGTGAGGACCTAGGCTTCTTGAGGCTCAGTTTCCTCACCTCTGCAATGGGAACACTGTGCTTCACCTCTTCCGGGATAGCGGTTCTCAACGTGTGCTCCCACAGCAGAGGCGTCAGCCTCACTGGGGAACTTGATCAAAATGCAGATTCTCCACCTCCACCCTGATGCACCGACTGCATCAGAAATCTGGGAGTGGCCCAGCACACTCTTTACAAGTCCTCCAGGTGACTCTGAGGCTCATGCAGGTGTGAGAATCACTGATGTACGGATTGAGGTGAATGACAGCAGTAATCACAAAACAGCTTATTTGAGGAAGGGAGGAAAGGGGTTGAAACAAACGCTCAGTTTTTCTTTTCCTCTTTATGTGGTTCTCCTTTTTAGCCATGGAAAGGAGGAAAGGAAATAAATGGCTATTTGTCTTATCATAAGCTGTGTCCCTGTAGTATCCAGATTGCACTTTCCTCCAAAACGGGAGTCCTGGGAAGGCACAGGCTTTGTTTTCCCCCCAGTGTGTGGCATAATCATTCTTCACTCCGGGAATAATAGGCTAACATTTACTGGCTTTGTGGGCAAGATGCTGAACCCCTCTGTGCCTCAGTGTCCTCATCTGTGAAATGGGGATGAGTAACATGAGTCCTTTCGTATAACATATTCAGAACACAGCCTTCAGATAAGTTTTTATCATCCCCAGTGCCCATTACTGTGCCTGACTCTTGCTAAGGATCAATAAACATTTAATAACGTTGTTGGCTAACTGAACATAATTAAAAATAAATAAATGGGGGGGGGGGCCTGGGTGGCTCAGTGGGTTAAAGCCTCTGCTTTTGGCTCAGGTCATGATCCCAGGGTCCTGGGATCGAGCCCCGCATGGAGCTCTCTGCTCAGCAGGGAGCCTGCTTCCTCCTCTCTCTCTGCCTGCCTCTCTGCCTACTTGTGATCTCTGTCTGTCAAATAAATAAAAATAAAATCTTAAAAAAAAAAAAAACCCGGAAAAAAAAAAAAATAGGGCACCTGGGTGGCTCAGAGGTTTAGGCCTCTGCCTTCGGCTCAGGTCATAATCTCAGGGTCCTAGGATTGAGGCCCACGTAGGGCTCTCTGCTCAGCGGGGAGCCCCGCTTTCCCCTCTCCCTCTGCCTGCCTCTCTGCCGACTTGTGTTTTCTCTCTCTGTCAAATGAATAAATAAATAAAATCTTTAACAACAAAAAAGAATAAATAGATAAAATAAAAAAAATAAAGGACATGTTATATTGGCCCACTGAATACCAACAGCCTTTCAAGGTACGAAATAAATAGTAACTTTTCAGACATGAAGAAGCCAAGATTTAGCAGGATTAAGTGACCACTCCAGCTTGTGGGCGGGGCAGGGTATAAAATCTGGTCTGTGTATTTCCAGAATTTATACCATTTCCACAACGTCGTGTTAGTTCTGCATGGAGGAAGCAAATGATCAAGGGACAATAAAACAGATCAATTTAAAAAAGAAAAAGTTGGGGTACCTGGGTGGCTCAGTCAGTTAAGTGTCCGACTCCTGATTTCGGCTTAGGTCATGACCTTGGGTTGGTGGGGTCGAGCCCAGGGTTCAGTTCCCTGCTCAGCAGGAGTCTGCTTGAGGATTCTCTTTCTCCCTCTCCCCCTTACCCTGCGCCCCCATGCAAACTCGTTCTCTCAAAGTAAATACATAAATTAAAAAAAAATAAAAAAGAAAAAGTGAAGAGAACAGGTTGGAGGAAGAAAATTAGGAAGAAAATTTTAAGAGAACAAGGAGTTAAGCTGGGTGGAGCCCGGGTCCCTGGTCCTGCCTGTGTTTCATGTCAGAACCTCTGCCCATCTGGGCTGTGGCTGTGACCTGCTGGGGGTCCTCCCCTCCCTGCCAGGACTCCACAAAGTCTTTCCCCCTAAAGTCTACCCAGAACCATACTGCCAATGCCTGTCCACTGTCGGTGGCAGTGATCCAGAGAATAGTGAACATGAACTCTAGCTCTCTCTTGGCAGCCAGCTCTGTTCCCCAGACAAATCTCTTCCTCTCCCCAGACCTTAGCTTCCCCATTCGTAAAATAAGAGCTAAATTATATGCTCTTTTAAGACCCGTCGGGCTCTCAAGTTTTATGAATTCATGCATTTTTGAAAGTCACCTCATATTTTGAAAACTACAGGAAAATGAAAAGAATGTTACAGTTAATACCTGTATAGCCTTCACTTCATTTTACCCCTAACATTTGGTACACTTGCTGTATCTCTGTTTTTTTCTGTTGTTTTTTTTTTTTTTTTTGTGGAACCTTGTTAAGTCTTTCCTGTCTCTTCAGGAAGAAGCAGTCACACATTGCCCGTACTTCTAGGGGTTATGACAAATTGGTTAAGAAAAGTTTTGAGGGAGGCCCCTGGGTGGCTTAGTCGGTTAAGCATCCAACTCGTGATATCGGCTCAGGTCATGATCTCAGGGTCCTGAGATCGAGCCCTATGTAGGGGAATCAGCTTGAGATTTTCTTCCTCTGCCCCAACTCATGCACTTTTCTTCTTTAAAATAAATAAATAAATCTTAAAAAAAAAAGTTAGGAGGGCTCAATGCCTAACCCCAGCAAAAACTGGCCGTGGCTTTGCTTTCCCACCTATCTAAGTGGGATAACAGTAGTTTGCTTGACAGGCCCATGAATTAATGCCAGTAAAGTAATTAGCACTTTGCTTAACACAAAGGAATGTCTCAGTAAGTCATCTACTGTTGTTTCCATGCTATCATTTTGTATTTCTTTAGTTCAATGAAAAATGAAGGTTTTTTCCTAAGTGTGGCTTGAATGACCTTTTCTCCCTTTCCTGCAGAGTAGCCCCTTCTTCAGTGTGTGTGGTTGCCCCAGTTGAATTGTAAGTATTTGTTTACACAAAATACGATGAAGTATTTGAGGACAGGGACTGTTTCCTGTCATTTCGGGTTTCTGATTAGAGTTGATGGACGCTCATGTTGGCTGCTTAAGTGGGGAAAATCGCCAAGGTTGAAGTAGGCTGAAATTCACATTAGGGTAGAAGGCTAGAAATGTTACATGTTTTTGATCGGAGGTGAACTATTTATGCTCCCTGAACCAGGTTACAAATTCCAACGAAACCCTCCGCCCGGCCAAAGCAAGAGGAAATGCCAGTTTAACTTGGTTTTGGCCACATGGTGGCAGCAGAGGCGAGGGAAAGAATAGTTTCGTTGCAGTTGGTAAACCCAGCCAGAGACTTCGTATTTAGGGGCTGAAAGAGATGCTTACTACCATGTACTAGTCATTTCAGAGAATTTGTTTTTCGGAAAGAGAACCAGAAAGTATCACATGCACACACTTTATTAATGAGTAACAGAGCAAACAAAATATTAGTTGATGAATACAACATGCGTGCACTTAACTTCCATATTATGGTCCGTTAAGGCTGAGAGAAAAGCTGACCCAGGAAGAGGAGAGGAAAGCAGGGGCACTCACTAGTCCCAAGTGAACAGTCCCTAGTTCAGAGCACAGGCTTTGTGTTAAAATCCCAATCCTGCCACTGATCCCCCACTGTCTCTTGTCCCCTACCTGTGATGGTGCAAGTGACCAACATATATTGAGACTTACTGGGTGCCAGATCATTACTCTAAGCACTTCAGTATTTATTTAATTATTTTTTAGGTTTTTAAAAAAATTTTATTTATTTATTTTTTTTATTTGTTTATTTACAGCATAACAGTGTTCATTGTTTTTGCACCACACCCAGTGCTCCATGCAGTACGTGCCCTCCCTATTACCCACCACCTGGTTTCTCAACCTCCCACCCCCCCCGCCCCTTCAAAACCCTCTGGTTGTTTTTCAGAGTCCATAGTCTCTCATGGCTCATCTCCCCTTCCAGTTTCCCTCAACTCCCTCTCCTCTCCATCTCCCCATGTCCTCCATGTTATTTGTTATGCTCCACAAATAAGTGAGACCATACGATACTTGACTCTCTCTGCTTGACTTATTTCGCTCAGTATAATTTCTTCCAGTCCCGTCCATGTTGCTACAAAAGTTGGGTATTCATCTTTCTGATGGAGGCATAATACTCCATTGTGTATATGGACCACATCTTCCTTATCCATTCATCCGTTGAAGGGCATCTTGGTTCTTTGCACAGTTTGGCGACCGTGGCCATTGCTGCAATAAACACTGGGGTACAGATGGCCCTTCTTTTCACTACATCTGTATCTTTGGGGTAAATACCCAGAAGTGCAATTGCAGGGTATATTTTAGTTTTTTAATTTAACTTTTAAAATGTAAACTCTACTGCCAATATGGGACTTGAACTCATGACCCCAAGATCAAGAGTCCACCAACTGACCCAGCCAGGCACCCCTATTCTGAGGACTTTATATGTATTTTCTTGGATAATTCTCATAACAACCCTGGAGATATATTATTATGCTCATTTATAGTTAAGCAATTTGCCTGCGGTCAACCAGCCGGTGAAGAGCGATGTCAGGACTTAACGTGCCCAGGAACTCAGAGCTCAGAAGTCAGGATCTTAGTACTGCTTGGCAACCTTACCTCTGCACAGGCTATGATGATGTCCACCCAAAAAGGCTGCTGGGAAGAGATGAGGGGTGCCTGCCCTGTGGTTGGTGTTATGGACTGAGCTAACTAAGACACTGATTCCTAGTAATTTCATTTTTTAAAAATTTTTTATTATTTTTTTATAAACATATAATGTATTGTTAGCCCCAGGGGTACAGGTCTGTGAAACCTAGTAATTTCTATACATTTAAGAGAGGAGAGAGAAATAGGACACCTCAAGCTTACCTGGAAGGAGAGTTGGGAAGAATCACAGACTCCTCTGGCCTCTGAGTTTCATGGTGGACCTTGCTGTCCATCTTTCCAGAGCTGTGTATTTGCTACATCCTTTGTGTTACCTCTGAGCACTTCCCATGTAAGCATAGCCTTTCTTTTTTTTTTTTTTTAAAGATTTTATTTATTTATTTGTCAGAGAGAGAGAGGGAGTGAGGGACCACAGGCAGACAGAGTGGCAGGCAGAGTCAGGGAGAAGCAGGCTCCCTGCTGAGCAAGGAGCCCCATGTGGGACTCGATCCCAGGACGCTGGGATCATGACCTGAGCCGAAGGCAGAGTCTTAACCCACTGAGCCACCCAGGCGTCCCTAAGCATAGCCTTTCTAAAGGCAAGGATGCCGCCTCCCTTTTGGCAAACTCAAGTTTTATAGGATATAGGGCCAGGATTCTGTGAGTGTGCCTGGGAGACCACCTGCGTCAAAATCTCCTCAGGTACTTATTTAAAATATGATTCCACGCCTCACTCCTGACCCTCTGATGCAGAATGTCTGGGGGTGGAGGGTAGAATATGCATTTTACATAAACAGGCCAAGTGATTCTGATGCATGGCAAATAGATTCAGAGTAAGAATGAAGTGAGGGGAGGGCTTTTATATTCCTCATTTTAGCCCAGAGCCACATCTCCATTCAAATACTGATTCTGCTGCTTTGTAGCTTGGAGCCTTGGGCAAGTTACCTCCCTGGGCTGCAATTTCCTCATGGGGATAATAATGTGGGCTGCACAGTATTTTTATGAGGATTAAATGGTATGATGAAGGCAAAGCCACCAGCACAAAATCTGGCCTATCATTAAGTAGCTTTCTACCTTGTCATTGTGGTTTCTGAGGTCTGTGGTTACTAGATTTTTGTGATGCGTGTGGTGATGGTCTTGGTCATGGTTTTACCAAATGTCGGTTGTTCTGTGGTCCTTGGAGAGGAAGGGGTGGAAATAGTGTTTCTGTGTGTGCGGGGGGTTGTGTGGGGGGGTGTCTGGCTACTTGCCAAACAGAGAGTTATTTGATTAGTTTTGCTCATCTTATTTTTTCCAGCCTTTGTCAGTTTCTGTTTCCCTTCCCACATGAGAGGCGCTGACAGTGTTCCAGCGTGATTTGAATTTAAGTGTAGGAATGAGCATAAAGTCTCAAAGAAAGCAGCCAAGAGATGAACCTGACTCTGTGCAGAGAGAAGGTGGACTTGGTTATGAGAACTGAAAGGGGGAGCCGTGACTCCTATTTCCAGGTGTTCCTGGTCCAGTGGAAAAGCATAACTCATACTCTCAAAGAATCCTCAGTAGATTCATGCTTCAGTAGAGCAATCCTTGGGACATTGAAGGGGTTGGGACATGCTGTGTTGGGGATAAAGGCAAATATCAGAAATAACTCTGGGAGCTCCATCAGCTTGCTATTACTATGTAACATCACCCAAAAACTCAGTTGGTTAAAACATGCGTCATTTATATTCACTCCTGTGTCTTTGGGACAGCTGGGCCCTGGCTGATCTTGGCTGGGCTGCTCTTGCATCTACAGATTAGGTAGGGATTCAGGTTGGATGACTCTGCTCCATGTGTCTTTCATCCTTCTCTGTGGCCAGTGGGCTAACCGGGCATGTTCTTCTCATGGCGCTGAAAAACACAAGAGAACAAGCCCAATATCATAGCTTCTTTTCATACATACTAATATTCTATTGACAAAGCAAGTTATGTGATCGAACCCAGAGACATGGAGGGCAAAGTTATGTGGCCAAGGGCATGGGTTCAGGGATGGGTGAATGGGGGCCATTGATGTCATTGACGAGATTCCTCCCTGAATTTCCTCAACTCTACTTCAATCTCAAGTCCTTGCTTCCTCTTAGATGCTGCTATATAGCACTTTGTACCTGTCTTCTGGCTTGGATCATAATCCATGCTACCATTATGTACATGAGTGCAAGAGCTGTGTGCATGGTCCTGGTGCCTGGTAAGTAATAGTAAGAGAGGGAAGACAGCGAACAATGGACGAGAGTAGGAACCAGTGACAGAAATGAGAAAACAGGAGAGGCACATAAAAGTAAAGGGAGTGGAGGAAAGACACTGAAAGAGACGTGAATAGGGCGAGTTAGGGGGTCATCTGAACTAGGCGGCTGGCTCTATCAGTTGCCTGGAATATTGTTCTATCCCAAGTATTTAAAGCAGCCATATCTGCACTGAGAAGGAGTCTTGTGTTCTTATTTTTCATGTGTACTGGTTGCATTTTCCTGGTGGCAGTCCTTGCATGAAAGGTTATATAGGGTTATAGAAATTTCCTTTGTACCTGGTGGAGTAATCAATTTACCATTTATGATTGGAGTCTCTTTCACTACTGAGATCTCTCCAGTTGCTGCACCTTTGAAACAAGACTGCCTTGCTTTATAATGCAGGAAGATTACATGAGAAGCAAGGGTATAGAGGTGGACCCAAATTCCTTTCTTGAAATGCAGTTGTTTGTTTTTTTCTTCATGAGGTGGGTCATATTGCTCCATGTTATTCTGAATAAACTGAAAAGTTGAACATATTGATTCTGGGAGGGTGGGCTAGATGGATTTTGAAATGGCCGGAAGTCACCTCAGGACGAAGTCAAGGATATGGTGGGTAGGAAGCAGGTTTCTGTGTGTGGCATAAAGACTTTCTGAAGAGGGACCACCATGAACTACAGCAGCCTCACTGGGGTAAGCATAAGCTCTTCCAGGGGAACAGCCTGGGAGCAGAAAATACGAGCATTTGCATATGCTTATTTTGCTTAAGGTGTTCAAAATTGGTATCTTTATATTTCATGTGAAAAAGCTCCAGGAGGATATTTTTTAGTGGATTTAAGGACTCCTCTGTTAAAAACAAACAAACAAACAAAACAAAACTCCTCTGTAGTCTTTCTGGAGTTTGGGGAAGGATTTATCCTCTTGTCTTCATGTCAATGTCAGCTGAGAGGTCTACCCAAAGTAAAGCAAGAGGCTAGATCTAGGTAGGAGTGGTTGGGGATGGGGCCCAGGGACCCACATGCCTGGTGACTGAGGCTATTTACATGCCTGTCATTCCCTTCTCTTGCCTGTCCTACTGGGGGTCTGGAAGTGGAGCACTGTTCCAGGGTATGACTAATTCTTTGGGATGACACCTGGGTAGGATGACCAGGTCAGGGCTGGTGGTCCAGAAGAAGGAAGTATTGGTAATCTCCCAAACCCCACTGTGTCCCTCTCCCCTTATGCAGAAACATCGCCTGGAAGAAGATCAGAAGATAGACAAAGCAACAGCGTATCGCATACCTATTCTCTGTGCCAGGTTCTAGAGACACCAAGAGAACTCAGATCAGGTCCCTCGTGGTCAGCTCATAGCGTGTGTCCAGGTCCCTTGGGACACACCCTCTTCCCTTGGTTAGGGCTGATGGTGCAGGTGTGGAATGGTTGATGAGCCTCACAACCAGTATCTTTGTGAAACTTCAGAGAAGGCAGAGGGAGGATGTGGGTTGTGAAGCAAGGGACAGGTGATTGGGAGAGTAGCAAAGATCTGGCATCATATCATGAGCAGATAATCTGGGGGGCGGGTGGGTGGAAGGGGGACCAGGAAAAAGTGGCCTCAGTGTCCGTGCAGGGCGAGCTATGGAGTCTGGTGGACTGAGCAAGGAAGCCTGAAGGTTACCACTAAGTGTGTGTGAACTTGGGCAGGTCCCTTAACCACTCCAGGCCTCATTTCCCCAGTGTATCAATGAAGGGATTGGATTAGATCGGGGGGGCCCCTCGGGGAGGTGGAGGAGAAGCATCCAGGAAGTAGAGAAGGTGCTTTTGATTTTCATCTCACCTAGACTGTGCTGCCTTTTTCCCTTTCAGTTTTATATATGTTTCTGTGTCAGTTTATTAGAAAAAAAGTGTTTTTAAGATTTTATTTATTTGACACAGAGAGAGAGATCACAGGTAGGCAGAGAGGCAGGCAGAGAGAGAGGGGGAAGCAGGCTCCCTGCTGAGCAGAGAGCCCGATTCGGGGCTCGATCCCAGGACCCTGAGATCATGACCTGAGTTGAAGGCAGAGGCTTAACCCACTGAGCCACCTAGGTGCCCCGAAAAAAAGAAGTTTTTAAAAATATTTTGTTTTTTGTTTTGTTTTGCTGAAACTGCTAAAGATCTTTAAGCTCCCTTTTAATTAATTAATTAGTTAATTAATTAAGATCAAACAGCATAGTGTAGCAGTTCCAGAACCAGGAGGTGGCAGGCTTGAGAGTGGGACCTGGAAAGGCCCGTGGGTAAGCCCAGACTGTTACAGCCTTCCTCCTCCCTGGAAAGGGAAGAGCCCAAAAGGGGAGGGTATGTGGGGTGGGGTGGGGTGGGTGTGGATTTCTTGGAGAGCTGTGGACATAAAAAAATAAACCTATTTTTGTAAAAAATTGGGCATATTATGAAGCCTTTCAGACCCCAAATGTGTCCTCACCTGAGCCGGTGCACCTGCCCCGGTCTGGGATTTCTTCTTGCAAGTTCTTCCACTGAGGCCCCCAAACCTGGGGTCTGGATTCTGTGGGGACCCCCTTTAAAATGCACCTGCGCACCTCCAGCTGCAGAAGGGCTTGTTCTGGTTCTGCTACCGACTCGTCCGCCGTCTGGGAGCCTCAATCCTCCCTTGTCAAGTGGCAGTAAGAATACACTTGCTTCGTGTGGGTAAAAGCAAATGAAGCGCCGGCCCATGATAAAGACTTAAAGACCACCTCTTCCACCTGCCACCTGTCCCTAATGCTCGCAGCCCAGCCCTTCTTTCCTGCTTTGGTTCATTTCACCACCTTAACCATGCATGCCCACTGCACGCACCTTCTACAGAGTTCCTGGTGTAGCCGACAGGTGGCGTCATAGTAAACAAGTACAATAGCAAAGAATTTGAAGTGTGGACAGCTTCTAAATGCTTATCAGCATAAAAATAGATGATCATTTATTCATCTCAGATGTTGGGAGTGCCTCCTACCCGCCAGACTGGGTACACTGGGAGAGGTCAGCCCCTTGACGCATGGGTATGTGAACTTTTGTCCATGTCCCAGACAGTTGAGAAGTCAATTATTTGGGAGTACATAGTGATGTGATGGAAAATAAGGTGTCAGTCCCCCCAAAGCAAGACCTGGGGATTTGCACCCTCCCTTACAGCTTTAGGTCGTCAGAAAATGGTAGCATGCACCCTAAGCGCCTGGGAGTGAGTGTTGGAAGAAGGAATGATGAGGAAGAATGGGCACAAGCCTTGCCACCTAAAAATCATGTAAACGTGGAAAAGTCCATTCTCGTCTTTGAGCCCAGTTTCCACGTCTGTGAAACAGGATCATAATATCCGCTTCCCCGATTTTTGTGGGAATAACGTAAGATCAGGCAAGGCTCTGCTTCATAGCAGGTGCTTGGAAAGTGATAGCTATGACTATGATTTTAGAAAAAGCACAGAACAGATGAACACATTCTTGAATTGTCCCTGTGGGTGATGCAGTCTTTCCTCGGCGGCGTCCGGGGCTTAGAAGTCCGCAGCTGAGATCCTCGGTCCGGGGCAAAGGGCTCGGAGTGCTCCCTGCACATCGCGGTTCCGGAGACTGTAGATGACGGGGTTTAGCATGGGGGTGACGACGGTGTACATGACCGTGGCCACACGGCCCCGCTCTGCCTCATACCGGGATGTGGGCTGGAAGTAGACGGCGATGACTGTTCCGTAGAAGAGGCCCACCACTGCCAGGTGGGAGCCACAGGTGGACACAGCCCGGAGCCTCCCAGAGGCTGAGGGCAGCCGCAGTACCGCAGCCGCAATGGCCCCATAGGAGGCAAGAATGAGCAGGAAGGGAGTGACCACCACCGCGGCGCCCTCGGTGAAGATGAGCAGCTGAATGTGGCGGGTGTCAGAGCAGGAGAGCCTTAAGAGAGGCTGGTGGTCACAGAAGAAGTGGGGCACTTGGTGGGAGGCACAGAAGGACAGGCGAGCCATAAGCAGGATATGGAGGAGGGAGTGGAGGTGGGACACCAGCCATGCCATCCCCACCAGGGCTGTGCACACGGCCCGGGACATCCTTGTGGCATAGTGGAGAGGGTGCCGGATGGCCACGTAGCGGTCATAGGCCATGGCAGCCAGGAGACAGCTATCAGTCACACCCAGGGCAAAGAAGAAGTACATCTGGGTCAGGCAGCCAGCCAGGGAGATGGAGCGGTCATGGGTCAACAAGTTGGCCAGCATCTTGGGGACAGTGATGGAGGTAAAGCAGAGGTCAGCAAAGGATAGATGGGCCAGCAGGAAGTACATGGGTGCATGCAGGGCTGGACTGGCCCGGATGGCGGCCACAATGAGTCCATTACCCAGGATGCCTGCCACGTACAGGACCAAGAATAGCAGGAAGAGAGGCCGCCGCTGTCCAGGACTTGTGGTCAGTCCCAGTAGGATGAATGGGGCTCCCTCTGAAGACTCATTGGTAGCATCCATGGCTGGGCTGGTTCTTCCCCTAGAACCACAGGGGTTCTTTCTACTCCTGGGGCGTCTCCCCAGTCTAAGGAGAAGGGTGAAGTGTGACTACATTTCTCAAGGCTTCCTGGCCATGGGGGAAATCATGGGTTTGGATGACCAGGTGTGACCTTGGGCAAGTCATGTCACCGCCCGAACCCTCTTCCTTTCTGGCTTTAGGTTTCCCATCTGTAAGATGAGGGAATTGAACGAGGTGATCTTCTAGGCCACTTCCAACTCAGACACTTTGTGATTTTAAGCAACATTAGAACAAAAGATGTTGCCCAGGATGGACACTGGAGCAGGAAGAAAGTATGGAAGAAAAGACAGAGGGAGGATCCACACAGCAGGTAAGAGTTCTGACCATGAGGCACTTATTTCCACAAAGTAAAAATGGGGAAAAACAGAACAAAACAAGATAGGAGGGAGGACCACACATTTCAGAACCCCGAGGATAAAGAGAAGAGCCCCAACTTCCCAAGGGGGTAGAGCACAAGGATCTGATGATGTTCTGATAACCGGAGTGCCTTCAAGTGTTCCACTGGCTGCGGATGATAGAACACAGTTGAGCAGTATCTTCAGATTCTGAAGGAAAAAAAATGTATTGAACTTAGAATTCGATGCTAAAGCAAAATAACAATGAAGTGTGAGAGAAGAATAAAGGTATTTTCAGACTTGCCCCCCGCCAAAAAAAAATAGAACACAAGAATCGGGATGACTCCCTATATACCTTAGAGAACTTTCCCCATGAGATCAAGCACTCTTTGAGAATCAAGCTAATGTCCAACCCTTTGGGAGAAACTTGCACAGACAGAGGCACCAGCCAGATGGCAACTTGTTTTACGTCTCTCATTTTCCCCCATCTGTATCTGCTGCAGAAATCTTGAGAGTGGGGTTTTAGGACAAGGTTTGCTGGAGGCTTTGCTGAGACCATTCCTGCAGGGGAATAATATCCTAATTTCTTCCTGTGTCCTTCTCTATTAAAAATATAAAACACATAAAATAAAGGCCCTCCCTACCCTAGTGTCTTCCTTTTCTCCCCTCCATTGTGTAAGAGGAATTCTCTGGCTTTGGCTCCCTGTAGAGCATTTTCTCAAAGTCCCCATCACGTGCCACCTTCCAGGAGGGTGAGTGGTTGGAGGGTAGGGTGGTGAGGGCAAGCTCTTTATAAACTGGACCTGTTCTGACCTGTGTCTACACTGGTGTCAATGAACACTAAAACTCATGGAGCTGTTTGTAGGACATCCGTATATGATCACAGACACAGCCCTGCGGGCTTGCAGACTTGCGCAGCCTCGGGAGGGTCTGGTCTCTGCAAATGCACAGGCACAATCCGTAATATACAGAAATGTGGAAGTGGACAAGTGAAACCACAAACCCCCAGACTCAAATCGTCATACGTGTAAAAAGATGTTCAGATATAATCATGACATAGCGCTGAGGCCAGAGAGTGACGATCGTCACATGCTCCTGTTCGTGGAAACTCACAGCACCATGTACAGCGACTGGGACCTGCCGTGCCCATCTGTGCTTCCGCCGACCACCTGCTCTGTGTGAGCGCTCTACCAGGGCATGCTTCTGCCCATGCTAGGCACACCTGATCCCCTCGCCGATCACCTTGTCATCACGCACAGCCTCAGGGGCCCACAGCCTCCCACTGTCATGCACGTGGTCACACTCACTCACTTGGGTCACCACAGAGCTGCGCCAGCCTGCCTCCCCTTGGACATCGTTGTGCAGTGACAGTAATGCACAATCATGGCCTCACACAAACAGCAGGCACTCTCACACTCACACGTGTGTCTCATGCTCACAGTCGCATGTGGGAAAACAGGTCTGCACGCCGTGCCCCAGTGTACCCTCTGGCCTCTCCGCATCGCAGGAGGGAATGGCAGCAGGGCTCCGGCATGCTCTGTCACCGGGGTGTCTGAGGAGGGAGTTATTGGCCACAGCTGACCGGGTTTGGACGCTTGGGAACACTTTAGCATCCTCCACACCCCCAGAGGCAATACCGCTCCTTCCCCTGGCCCTCATCCCTGGGGCAGGACGCAGCTCAGCTCTGGGACTTGTTATGCTGCCTCTCTAGGGCCCAATTTGATGGGAAAAAGGGGGGTTGGTGCTGCCTCCAACTCGAGGGACATTCAGGAGCTCAAGCATAGGGAGGGTTCTGCCCCTCAGTCCCTGTCTTGGGAAGGCCAGAAAGAAGGGTCAGACTGACTCCTGAGCCCCGAGCAACAGTGACTGGGGTCGGGGGCAGGGGAGCTCAGGGTTTACAGCCGTAGCTTCCCAGGGGGTCAACCCTCCTGTCCCCCTCCGCTGTTGCCAGTGGCTTCTTGCAGGAAGTGGAGGAGTGTGGGAGGGACCGTGCCTCTGGTGACCGGCAGTGTGTGTGGTTGTGTGACTGCACGTGTGACTGTGCAGGATGATATGCTTGGGTGTGGAGGGAGCAGTTGTGCCTCCGTGCAACCGACTGGAGCACGTGTGTGAGTGTGCTGCTGCGTCTGTGTCTGTGTGGGTGGTCGTGCCTATGAGAGTGTTCCTTTGTGCATGGACGTCTCTGTGTTGGGGACGGGTCTGCGTTGCTGGGTGTGTACCGTGACACAAGGGAATGGTGCCACACACAGCATTCCAGGCGGGAATGGCTTTGCATGACTCCGTGTCAGAACAGCCATAAAGGGGGGTTTGGAACATAAGAACTTTCAGTGATTCCCATTGCCTACTGGATAGAGTCCGCATTCCCCTACCTAAGACCTCACCCATGACCTTGCTCGTTCTCAGACCTTCAGTCTTCAGACTTCCCTCTACTTCTTTTCTAGTATGCCCCTCTCAAGCCAGTTAAATTGGTGTCCCTAAAATCTCCTGCATGGTCTGGGCTCATTTCATGGCCATGTCTTTATATCTGTTTGTCCTACCCCCACGGAATGTTCCTTTCCCAATTCCCACCCACGCTGTAAGGCCCACAACACCTTGTACAGTGACTGCCCTGAATCAGACCCCCAACTCCCCCCACCTCAAGCCTGCTCTTGTCCTGACTGCTTATCTTGGGAAATGGTGTTTGTTGAAGGAGGTTTAAAAGGGAAATATTTGACCAGAATTGAGGAAATTTCCTGGACACTTCACTTTGGGGTCAAGGATCTGTTTCTCTTCCCTCATCCTCCGGATTGGGCTGTTACTGTCTCCCAGTCCTTCCTCTTCTCTTTTGTTTGTTCTGTCTATCAAACAGGCCCAGCATAGTAGCCTGCAACTTCATGTTAATGTGTAGGATTTCTGCAATTATTGCATTATTATTTTTATTATTTATGTAATTAATATTGTAATTCTTGCTGTTCCACTGATGCTATCCATGTGGGAGGACCGGCGGACATCCTGTAGTGTCAAGACAGTGGAAGGGGCCAGATGCCTCTAGAAACTTCCCTGATCGTGGTGGGGCCTGTACATGTCATGAGAGCCCAAGAACATGCACAAAGAAGAAAAGACCGGAGAAGAGGTCTTTAAGTATAAATTACTGAACTGGGGGCAAACATCATATTTTCAGTCTGGAGGCTGCCAAATATCCTGATAATGCCTCTAACCATTATCATGGCTTGTGAGTTGTTACAGTGATAAGGAGGCAAGGACTGGGAAAGGATATAAAAGTCTGTGATGGGAGAAGGGGTTTTAATTTAGGGAAACTTTTGTCATAATGTGTTGACCTAGGATATTGTACCCTCTGCTGTTGAGATGGGGGCTCATCAGGAAACAAGGTGACCAACCATTCTGGTTTTCCCAGTTCCGCACAGGTTCTTAGGTTCTAATAAGAGCTCACATGGGACTTGGTATTTTAAAACTAGGACAGCTTTGGGCAAATCAGGACAAGTTGGTGACCCTCTCAGGAGACCTATAAAATCTTCTAAGATAGGAAGAGACACTTTTGTGCAGATCCCTCTCTCCATGATACTGGGACACCCCAGAAGACCATGGTTACTGAGAGGGAGCGTCCTGGTCCTGGTGACAAGGAGCGTCACCTTCCCAGGGAGCCAGGTCGAAACTTCGGTCTTTTTGCAATCTCGTGCCTGGTGGCTGATTTCTCTTTAAAGGGAGGTTGGAGGGGTGAGGTGGAGAGGAAAGAAGAGACTCTGTGGGGAACCTTATTGGAGTGTGGACGCCATACCTCTCCATCTCTGGCCTCATCACAGCCAAATCAGGAGAACTGGAGGGGGATCAGGTGGGAGCCGATGTTGGCTCTGGCCATGCTCCATCTCTCCTCAGCTCCTGATCTAACTCTCAGGGTCCATTCCTGTCCTGCTCCTCTGCATGGAGGGGCTTTCCAGGCAGAATGCCATGCCTTGGCCTTGCCCACGTGGAACTGAATCAGGGAGGCAAAATCTGTCAACACTGTGAACTCTGGGTAGATGAAAATCCCAAGAGCACTGGGTCAGAAGGGTGCAGAGTGACCGCAGGCTGAGAGCACTGTGGTTAGCCAAGAGGTTTGGGCTATGGCATTCCTTCTCCTAACACTAATTCTCCCTCTGGATGTTGTATTCTAAACACAAAGCAGTCTATTGTACTGGGCCATGTGCTAATCTGAGTATGTTCACAATTCTTAATGAAATGTAAATGCACCAGTAACATCTTGTACCCCTAAGCTTTAGGACATGTGAATCATTATCTATAACCCCAAATAAATCTTAAATGAAGACCCAAGACACGTCAATTTAATACTTAAAAAAATACTCTTCTTATGTTTAACTCTTATCTAGTTCTGAACCTAGATTAACTCTATAATAACTTTAGACCGTGACCTAAACTTATCACAAATTTTATCCACACATAAATATAACTTACCTAACAGATCTCTGATATGGACTACACTCTAAACCAAATGTACTCTAGCAATAAAAGTGAAACCCGAACGCCAGCCTTAATCAGCCCTATACTCTAAAACTAACCCTCAATTATTTCTAATAAGAGCTCAAGTTTATCCAAACTCTGACTGCTAAATTTATTCCAAACCTACTACTAATTAAAATCAACCCAAATCCTATAATATATGTAATTTCAATTCAATCCTAAACTTATCTGATTGCTTTTAAATTCCAAACCCAGCCCTGGCTCTATCCTTACCCTAACCGTTGTCTTAGGCATAACCAGAATCCTAATCGTAACCCTATTCTAACCCTTTCCTAACCTCCTCATATACCTGACCTAATGTAGCAGGGGCCAGATTCTAACCTAACTATTGTAATTTTAGGAATGAGCCTGTGTATCTTCCTGTGCTGTTTAGCCATTTCCCGGAGAGATGGAATGTATAGGCTAATAGGTAGGGGTATTTGTTTTATCAGATTCAGTCCCATTCTTTGGTGTGAGCGGGTTCTGAAGATGCGTTCTGGGGGTCAAAGAGAGCAGGAGCAGCCTTACTGGTCATGAAGAACCTTAAAAGGGCAAGAATCTAGGAACACTTGGGGCCAACACAGTTTTAACCCGGTGTTTCTGGGAATCAGCCTTCTAGAAGCTCAAGTGGCAAATACATCCAGTAAGTTCACCTGGTAATATCTAGGGACTCGAGTTTTGAACACCGAGGAACCTAAGGCAGCTCAACAGCCACATTAGCCTGATCTTGGTTCTGGCTCTAGATGTTGGTCCTAGATTAACCTCCTTGGGAGATTCTTGCCTCCCTTCTATCAGCTTCTCCCCCTTTCCCGTCCCTTCAACAACTGCAAGAGTCAGCCAAGCCAGAGGCTCAGGGACAGGGGTCAGAAAGGGACCTCTTGTCTTGTCATAGTTCTAATCAGGCTCATTGGACCTCTTATTAGTGCTCTGGACCAGGGCAGCAGAATCGGGTCCAAGTCCTTCTGACGGCCTCCTTGACCTCCTTGTTGCGGAGGCTGTAGATGAGCGGGTTGAGAGCTGGGATGACAAGAGTGTAGAACACAGATGCCATCTTGTCAGCGTCCAGAGCATAGCTGGAGCTGGGACGCAAGTACATGAAAATGAGTGTCCCGTACAGCATGGCTACAGCCGTGAGGTGAGAGCCACAGGTGGAGGCTGCTCGGCGGCGACCCTCCGCCGAGCGCATGCGAATCACAGCCCCAACAATGAAGCCATATGACACGACAATGACCAACACAGTGGCTGTCTGGATGAAACCACAGACAGCAAAGAGGAGGAGCTCATTGAGACTGGTGTCATTGCAGGAGATGGCCAGCAGTGGAGGGATGTCACAGAAGAAGCTGTTGATCTCCCGGGAGCGGCAGAAATCCAGGTGGAAGGTGAAGGTCGTGTGGACAAAGGCACTGACTGCTCCGCCCAGTCCTGATGCTCCCAGCAAGGCCAGGCATACATGCCGGGACATGGCTGTTGTGTAGAGAAGAGGGTTTCTGATGGCCATGTAGCGGTCATAGGCCATGGCTGCCAACAGGCAACACTCAGCATCAGCCAGTCCTGCAAACACAAACATCTGGAGGGCACAGGCCATGTAAGGGATGGTGGTATGGGGCAGCAGCAAGTCCACTAGCATCTTGGGGCCAATGGCTGAGGAATAACAGGCGTCCAGCAGGGAGAGGTTGGCCAGGAAGAAGTACATAGGCGTTTGAAGTCGGGCATCCAGGCGGATCAGCAGCACCATGCCCATATTTCCCAAGAGGCTCACTAGGTAGACAGGCAGGAAAATCAGGAACAGGCTTATGCGTAGGTCCCAGCGATCCGTGATGCCCAGGAGGATGAATTCAGTAGGGGTAACCCTGGTCCAGGTGAGGTTCTCTGTAGTCATCCTGCTGGAAAGAGACTAACGAGAGGCAAAGCAAGAGGTATATAAGAGATAGGATATGCTCACCACGGAGGAGGGAGGAGAAAGCACTGGGAGGCAGGCAGACTTGGACTTCCATCCTACCCATGTAACAAGATTGCTATGTGTCCTTGGACAGGCCACATAACCTCTCCAAACCTTCTTTTCTAATTCTGATGAGTCACTGCAACTTAACCCTCCTGAGAGCAGAAATCTTGTCTGTCTTACTCAGTTTTGTATCTACGGTACTAAGAACATTGCCTGGCACATATTAGGTGCTCAACAAATGTTTGTGAAATGAATGAATGACGGATGGGGCAATAGTTAACGTCTGGTCAAGGTTGGAACACTCCATGACTCCAGATGCATTCTGCTCTCCAGTTTCCCAAGGAGGAAAAGAGACAATGAAATGAACAGAAAAATCTCCTGACCCAAAGGGTAATTAGCGATGGATCTTGAGGTTCTGGGAGGACATACTCCCATTGGGGTACGACCTGAGTAGAGAGAGTTCAGATGTGGTCTAGTATCTTGGGGAGGCAATGAGGAATGGACAGAAAGAGTTTGAGTGTATTCCAGGGCCGGACCCTCCACCTCTCTGAGCCCCAATTTTCTCATCTGTGTAATGAGAGACAAGGGTGCAAGGATTAAATGAGATGATACATGTAAAATATCTCTCTCACACAGGGCCTGGTACACAACAGGCATTTTCATGAAGAATCAATGAACTGAATTGAGCTAACACCTTGCCTCATTACTGGAAGGGAGCAACTTTCAGGCAATTAAAAGTAGTGTAATTTCCAGAAAGTGTAACATCGCTTCACACTCCTGTGACTTTGCACTTGCTCCTTCTGCCTAGAATCCATTTTCTCTTTTTGTGTTTGGCAAAACCAATCTTTGATGTAAAGGCTTACCTAATGCACTCAAAGGAAACAAAACCACTCCCTTGTTTGTGCCCTGCTGCACTGAAGCTTCCATCTGTTGTGGCCCGTCAGCCCTCTAGTCCCGTATTTATGCCTGTATCTCCTGTGGTCTTGGTTGATCCAAAATTCATTCAAGCAACATTTATTGAATACTACTTCACACTAAGAATGGTCCTGCAATTCATTTGTGTATCTCCAGGGTCTGGTGTATGATCTGTTCTCAATACGTGTTAGTTTCATGCAGAAGAATGAAGAGTATGAACACAAGCCGCGTGCAGACTTGGTTTTGAGTCCAGGTTCCAGTGCTTTCTGGTGTGTAAATTTAGGCAAGTTACTTCACTTTTCTCAGCCCGTTCTCTCCTTGTATATTAGGAAGTAGACTACTTCCATTGGGGGGTTCTAAGGGGTGTTAGCTGTGCAGCATAGGGCCCAGAGCCAAGTAATTGCTCTTTTTGCTTCCTTTGAGAGAAGTTGAGATGTTTGGCACCTACGTGTGCCTGGTGAGGATGACAAAGATCTTCCTACAAAGGACAACTTGGCCGGAAAAATTTCGCGATGTGACATGTTGGTGAGGTTGTGCTGGTGGAAATGTAAGCTGGGACATTTGAAAGAGACTCTGGCAGTTAAAGACCCCCACTGTGCATAACCTAGTGTCTTAGTCTGCTGGGGCTGCAATAACAAAGTACTATAGACTGGATGACTGAAACAGTGGACATTTATGTCTCATGGTTCTGGAGGCTGGGAAGTCTGGGATGGGATGCCGGCATGGTTGGCTTCTGGTGAGGGCTATCTTTTTGACTTGGTGATCGTTGCTTTCTTGCTGTATCCTCAGATGGCAGACAGAGCTAGAGAGCAAGCTGTCCGATCCTATTAGGGCATGAATGCCATTGTGAGGACCTCACACTCATGACCTCATCTAGACCTGATTACCTTCCAAAATGTTCCCTTTCCAAATACCATCACACTGAGGGTAGGACTTCAACATATGAACTGGGGAGGACACAATCAGTCCATAACAGCTAGTAATTCTACTTCTTGGTGTTTACTTTTGAAAACTCTCGCACACATATACAAGGAGATATGCACAAAGGTACACACCCTGCGGGACTGTTGGTAATGGCCAAGAATTAGCCAAGCCTAAATCTTTATCAGTAGGCTCATGGGAGATAGACAGGAATGGATTCAATTTGTATGTATCGATGTGGAGAAATCTCAAAAACACATTGACGTTTTGTCAAATGCTTTTTCTGCATCAATTGAGAGGACCATGTGGTTCTTCTCTCTTCTCTTATTGATTTGTTCTATCACATTGATTGATTTGTGAATGTTGAACCAACCTTGTAACCTAGGGATGAATCCCACCTGGTCATGGAGCATAACGAAGAACACGGTGGACATGGGGAGATGGAGAGGAGAGGGAGTTGAGGGAAACTGGAAGGGGAGATGAACCATGAGAGACTATGGACTCTGAAAAACAACCAGAGGGTTTTGAAGGGGCGGGGGGGGGGGGGTGGGAGGTTGAGGAACCAGGTGGTGGGTAATAGGGAGGGCACGTACTGCATGGAGCACTGGGTGTGGTGCAAAAACAATGAACACTGTTATGCTGAAAATAAAGAAATAAAAAAATAAATTAAAAAAAAACATTGACGTGAAAACATGATTTTCAGAAAAATATACAAACTGACAAAAAGGCACAAAATAATTTTTTTGTATATGTACGCACATTTTTATGTCTATGTATATAAACCATTACTGCTGGGCTCCAACCAAAGATGGGATCCTGGCTAAAGAACCTCAGGACATTTCAGAATGTTGCATCACTTTTGCCCTACCCATACACCCAGAACTAAAACTAACCCTTCTTATCTTTTATGATTCAGGGTCATTTTTTGCCAGGAAGCTTTATCTCAACACCCAACTGCCCAACCTCTTGTGTTGGAACCCCAGTCACTAGACTATGTATTATAACACAATTACCTAAATGTTTGTATGTCTCACCCAATGAAGCATTTGCGACTCTGCCTTCTTCTTCCCTCTAGCCTTAGGAATACAGAATTTTAGGGATCTTCCCCTCCTTAGTGGCGTCCCTGGTGGAGGAGAGAAAGCCTCTAGGGGTAGAGAAACTACATGTTCTCCATGAACAGGTCAGTTGGATGACTGACATTCTGCATTCACAAGCCGGCTGATAGTCAACTACTTGTGTTTTTCTGTGTTCTGTCTGGAAAACAAACACGACTCACCTTCACAAAGTGAGGAGCAGAGCAGCTTCAAGTGTCCCTCCATTTCTCCATCTGTAAAATGGGGACAATGAAGCTTCAGAGATTTTAGGTTGCTTTGAAATTTTTGAGTACAAGGACCCCAAACTTCAGTTGTGTAGCTATTATGGAGTGTGTGTGTGTGTGTGTGTGTGTGCACGCGGCACGCACATGCACAAAACACTACTGGCTTCTCTCTGTTGCCTTACTGCCCATGAGAACATTCTAGGGTATCTTTTCTTAAAGGTAAGGAAACTGAGTTCCTTAGTTCCAAAGAATGGGACTCGTCCCAAGATGTACAGCCATGAAGGGATAAAGTTGGGGCTTAAACTCACATCAGACTCCAAATAAAACTTCTTTGTCTCCAGGCAAAGACTCTAACTAGACCCTTAATAGATCGCCCTAGTCTGTGGTTGCCACTGTCTCCGTCTCTGTCCTCTCATCTTTAGATTGAGCGGATTGGGCCAGATCAGTGGTTTCCAGTCTGCGGACTTTTGTCATTAGAAGTACTGGTGAAGCTTTGGGTAAAAATATATGGCTGTGCACAGTGTGATTCAGCTGATCTAGAGCAAGCTTCAGAGATCTGTACTTGAAAATAATGTTCCAGGTGATTCTGGTGTGCTGCGTGATTTGGGATTCCTGAGCAGAGAAGAGCGTCTTAATCTTGAGTATGCATAGGAATCACCTGAGGATCCTGTGAAATGCAGATTCTGCCCTTCAGGGACTGGGAGGGGGCTGAGATGCTGCATTTTTAACCAACTCCCAGATGCTACTGATGCTGCTAATTTGGGCACCAAATCTTTAAGTAGTAAGACCCTAGCTCATATCGGTTAGCATTTTCAGCTCTGATGTCTGAAGATTGTAGCTTTCTGGACACTTCTTTTTCCTGCTAGCTCCTTTCTCTCTGCTGAACTCTGTTTTGAGTCATCCTCTCTCTCCAAGCCTCACTATACTTATGAACACATTTAAGTTTGGTGAGGATGGCATCCTGGCATTTCTCTACATGTGGCTTGGCCATTCCCAGCAAGCCCGAATTCTTAGCCCATTCCTCCTCAGGACACAGGCATTCGACATGTCTCAGTCCAGATACCAGCCACTTGCCCCGTGATGGTGTGTGGTTACTGGGTTGTTAGGACATATCTAGGAGATGGAGGACGGAGGGAGATCTTCTGGTGGAGCAGCTTCAATCCAGCTTATCGGGTGACAACAGCAGGGACAGGTAGCAGGGATGTCCCCACCCTAACATAGGAATGGGGTGGGGGACTTATACACTTCTTGGGCCTGGGGGGAATGGCGTCTTTCTGTTTTCATCCTGACTCCTTCCCTCTCTGCTGTCCTAGGCTCCATGGAGACTCCCTTTCCACATCCTTTGGGGACTCCATGAAAGCTGGTGGCAGGGGAATGCCAGGGATGACTCACTCTTTGGTGTCTGGGGAGGATGGGAAAGTTTGATTAAGTAGGTCCCCAGGTTCTGTGTGGGGCAGACAATCATGCTGTTTGGGGAGAGGGGTCCCCTTGGCTCTTCTTCCCCATCCGTTTTTTGGGCTCAATATTTTTTTTTTATTACACTTTATGATCTTGACCAACACAAATTCTTCTTATGTTTTCCTAACACTCCACATTGTTCCTCTTGCCTGAAATGTCCAGCCTCTTCCTTGTCTACCTGAAAAGCTCTTTTTGTTGCAGAATGAGCTCAATAAATATCACCTTCTGCAGGAAGCCTTCCTGCCTCTACCGCAGAGACACTGTTGCCCTCTCCGTGTCTTCGAGATGCACATATGAGAGCAGATGCACATACTGAGATGATGAGGAAATGGGATCGTGTGTGACCCAGCAGCAGACTGGAGCAACCGGAGGTCAGGGCCAGCCATGGAGTCGGCACTTGGGAAATGAGATGCACGTTCTTATACTGGACCCAGGCTCACGTGCCTTTTTTTTTTTTTTTTAGATTTTATTTATTTAGGGCACCTGGGTGGCTCAGTGGTTTAAGTCGCTGCCTTCGGCTCAGGTCATGATCTCAGAGTCCTGGGATCGGGTCCCACATTTGGCTCTCTGCTCGGCAGGGAGCCTGCTTCCCTCTCATTCTCTCTGCCTGCCTCTCTGCCTACTTATGATCTCTCTCTGTCAAATAAATAAATAAAAAAAAGATTTTATTTATTTATTTGACAGAGAGAGAGCGAGAGAGAGCACAAGCAGGGGGAGTGGGAGAGGGAGAAGCAGACTCCCTGATGTGGGGCTCTATCCCAGGACCCTGAATCTGGAGCCACCTGCCAGAGTTTCCAAGTGGTGAGGATTGGTGCAGAGAAACATTGGCCTCTCCATTCAAGTGACTGTTCTCAATATGCCTTGGTTTGTGAGGACACTGTCTGGTCTAACCCCACCTTTCCCCTGTCACTGGGGAAGCCAGGCTGCTATCCTTAGGGGCAGGACTATCTTGCCTAAGCAACACGTGTGGTCGCCACAACCAGGCCAGATTCCTAAAAGCTGCAGCCACATTGACATCTAAGGGTCAGGCCATGGGTGTAATCCTTATACAAGGGGAAAACCTTCTCATACATCTTCCTAGGGCAGATCTGTCCTTTTGGCTTCAGATGTCTGCTGCTTCTGTGGTGTCCAGTCACAAGATGGAAGCCTACCTTTGCTGAACACTGAAATGTCTCTAAGGAGAAAAGCTGTCCTCCAAAACAGCATGGACTTTGATGTTATTACTGCCTGGCAAGGAGGCCCCTGGGCTACTACGGAAACATTATGTTTTGCGTTCATACCTGATGAGGTCTGCTAATGTATCTTTTCTTCTTTTTCTATGCCCCCTCTTTTTTTTTTTTAATTTGGGTACATTTGACACACAATGTTCTATTAGTTTCAGGAGCGCATCAGAGTGATACTGATGTCTCTGTATGTTATGCAACGGCTCACAAGTGTAGCAACCCTCTGTCACCATACAACACTGTTACAATATCCATATCAGCTTTATTAAATCACAGGAGGACACAAGGGAACACCCTGAGCGAACTGACCCTTCCCAGCCTAGCAGACTTAATAAATCAGTAGTTCGGCTCATAGGGTTCTCATTGGAAAAGCACATGATTTATTTAGGGAATCTTTACCGTAATCTGTGTTTTCTTTTGTATGTACCTATACTGTTGCTGCGGTATCTGCTTCCGATGCAGCTAGATAGCCAGCGAACGAGCCACTTCCATGCCAGCGGACTCGCTGGCAGACCGCTCAGGGCACACTGCGGGATTGGAGGACCTGTGGGACCGTAAGACCCCGTCCCAGGGGTGGCGTGGTGGAGGAGGTCACGGAGAGTTCGTGACCTCCGGTTGACCCTATCCTCCGCACGTAGCTCCGCCCACTCTTCCCACAGTGGAAGCCATTTTCGAGGACGTAGGCTTGAGAGAACAAGGTGCTGTTGAGACCTTCTGGACCACCAAGTGACTGAGCCCCTGTGAGGCATCTCTCTCTACAAACTTCTACGATTCCGGCCAGCGGGTGCGGATATCTGTCTGTGGCGCCTGAGACAAGATGAGCCCCGGGTGCAAGCTGTCTTGCTTATTAACGCTGCCGCCTGCCAGCCCGAGTGCCCGCGGGCGGGGATCCTGTCCCTCTCCTCCGCGCCCTGAACCGCGCTTCCTGTGAGTGGAGGGTCTGCGTGGGGGTGACGTTCCTGTTCCCCTTGCTCTCTTGCAAGACTTTTTTTTTTTTATTATTAAGATTTTATTTATTTATTTGACAGGGAGCGAGAGCACAAGCAGGGGTGACGGCAGGGGAGGGAGAAGCAGGATCCCGATGTGGGGCTGGATACCAGCACCCCGGGATCATGACCTGAGTCAAGGCGGGCGCTTAACCTGCTGAGCCGCCTAGGCGCCCACGACTTCTTTCTAATATATTCTTTTCCACCTCTGCTTACGCTCTTCCTTTGTTCCTCATAGACCTGAGCTGATACTGGAGGTCGCAGAGTATTGCCACAATGGTGTGCTTTTCAGGTGGCTTTTCTTTGGTTGTCAGTGATGCTGCTGTGAACATCCACGTACACGCTTTGGTGTGCACATGTTTTCTTCGTTAGGCACCTCGGCATGGAATCACCCCCTCACACGGTAATTCTGTGTTTCGTATTTTGAGAAGCTGCCCAGCTGTTTTCCAAAGTGGCCCTAGTATTTTCGTTTGGCTGCCGATGTAGGAGGGTTCACCTTTCTCTCATTCCTTGCCAAGATTTTGATATTGTCCACTTTTTAAAAAATTTTATTTTACTTTTTCAGTGCAATATTGCCCACGTTTTGGATTGTGGCCATCCTAGTGGAAGTGAAGTGGTATCTGGTTGTTTTGACTTGGCGCTTTCCTAATGTCTCACTGTGTTGGACATTGTTCATGTGCTAATGGACCCTTTGTGTATTTTATATGGAGTAATGTCTATTCAAATCTTTTGACCATTTTAAAATTGGGTTATTTATCTTTTTATTGTTGAATTGTGAAGTTCTTTATATTCAATGAAAATATATGATTTGCATTTATTTTCTCCCTTTCGGTGGGTTGTCTACATTTTTTTAATGGAAGTATAGTTGATACACAATATCGCATAGTTCCAGGTATGCGACATAGTGATTTGACAACTCTGTGTATGGTCATGCTGAGCTCACCACAAGTGTAGCTACCATCTGTCACCATACAACACTGTTACAGTACCATTGACTATATTCCTTATGCTCTGCCTTTTATTCCTGTGATTTATTTCTTCCATAAATGGAAACCTATATCTCCCACTCCCTTTCTCCTATTTTGCCCATTCTCCACACCCTACCCTCTGGCAACCACCAGATTGTCCTCTGTATTTATGAGTCTGTTTCTGTATTGTTTTGTTTGTTCATTTGTTTTGTTTTTTAGATTCCATATATAAGCATATATATATTTATATATATTACTTATATATAATATATTATACATATTACTTATATGTATATATAAGTAAAATGATATGGCATTTATCTTTTTCTGTCCTACTTATTTCACTTCCTATAATACCCTCTAGATCCATCCATGTTGTCACAGATGGAAAGATTCCATTCTTTTTTATGGCCTAGTAATATTCCATTATATATATATAGTATATATAATATATATTTATATATAATATATACTATATATATATATATTTATGGCCTAGTAATATTCCATTATATATATATATATATCTCATCAAAAATCGATGGTATCTATCTATCTATCTCCATTCATCTGTTGGCGGACACTTTGATTACTTCCATATCTCGGCTACCATGAATGATGCTGCAATAAACACAGGGGTCCAGATATCCTTTTCAGATTAGCATTTTTCTTTTCTTTGGGTAAATAACCATTAGGAGAATTAGTGGATCATATGGATTCCCATTTTTAATCTTTTGAGGAAGCTCCATACTGTTTCCCACTGTTGCTGCACGAATTTACATTCCCACCAACAGTGTTTGAGGGTTCTCTTTATTCCCTATCCTTGCCAGGACTTGTTATTTCTTGTCTTTTTTATACTAGCTGTTACAGATGTGGGGTGATAATCTCATTGTGATTTCAATTTACATTTCTCTTGATAATGAGTGATGTTGAGCATCTTTTCATGTGTCTGTTGACCATGTGTGTGTCTTCTTTGGAAAATGTCTATTCAGATCATCTGTCCATTTTTTTCAAAGAGTTTATTTATTAATTTGACAGGCAGAGATCACAAGTAGGCAGAGAGGCAGGCAGAGAGAGAGGGGGAAGCATGCTCCCTGCTGAGCAGAGAGCCTGATGTGGGGCTCAATTCCAGGACCCAGGGATCATGACCTGAGCCCAAGGCAGAGGCTTAACCCACTGAGCCACCAAGGCGCCCCCATCTACCCATTTTTAATCAGATTATTTGTTGTTGTTTTTTTAAATTTTGTGTTGAATTATGTAAGTTCTTTATATTGTTGATATTAAATCAGTGTTGAATATATCATTTGTAAATATCTCCCCCCAATTCAGTAGGTTGTCTTTTCATTTTCTTCATGGTTTTCTTCTTGATTTTGATGAATCCCATTTGCCCATTTTTTTTTTATTTGTTTATTTACAGCATAACAGTGTTCATTGTTTTGGCATCACACCCGGTGCTCCATGCAGTATGTGCCCTCCCTATTACCCACCACCTGGTTCCTCAAACTCCCAACCCCCCCCGCCCCCCACCGCCCCTTCAAAACCCTCTGGTTGTTTTTCAGAGTCCATAGTCTGTCATGGTTCATCTCCCCTTCCAGTTTCCCTCAACTCCCTCTCCTCTCCATCTCCCCATGTCCTCCATGTTATTTGTTATGCTCCACAAATAAGTGAGACCATATGATACTTGACTCTCTCTGCTTGACTTATTTCACTCAGCATCATCTCTTCCAGTCCCGTCCATGTTGCTACAAAAGTTGGGTATTCATCCTTTCTGATGGAGGCATAATACTCCATTGTGTATATGTACCACATCTTCCTTATCCATTCATCCGTTGAAGGGCATCTTGGTTCTTTGCACAGTTTGGCGACCATAGCCTTTGCTGCAATAAACATTGGGGTACAGATGGCCCTTCTTTTCACTACATCTGTATCTTTGGGGTAAATACCCAGCAGTGCAATTGCAGGGTCATAGGGAAGCTCTATTCTTAATTTCTTGAGGAATCTCCACACTGTTCTCCAAAGTGGCTGCACCAACTTGCATTCCCACCAACAGTGTAAGAGGGTTCCCCTTTCTCCACATCCTCTCCAACACACGTTGTTTCCTGTCTTGCTAATTTTGGCCATTCTAACTGGTGTCAGGTGGTATCTCAATGTTGTTTTAATTTGAATCTCCCTGATGGCTAGTGATGATGAACATTTTTTCATGTGTCTGATAGCCATTTGTATGTCTTCATTGGAGAAGCGTCTGTTCATATCTTCTGCCCATTTTTCGATATGATTATCTGTTTTGTGTGTGTTGAGTTTGAGAAGTTCTTTATAGATCCTGGATATCAACCTTTTGTCTCTACTGTCATTTCCATTTGCCCATTTTTTTTCTATTACTGCTTGTGCTTTTGGTGTCATATTGAAGAAACCCTTCTCTTAATCTAAAGTCAGAAAGATTTATTCCCATGCTTGCTTCTAAGAGTTTCGTAGGCTCTTACACTGAGGTCAAAGATCCATGTTGACTAATTTTTATCTGTGGTTTGAGGTAAAGGTCCAGCTTCATTCTTTTGCATTTAGATATTCAGTTTTCCCAGCACCATTTGTTGTAAGTACTCTTCTTTACCTGTCGAATTGGCCTGGCAGCCTTGCTGAAAATAACTGACCATAAACATGAAGGTTTATTTGTGGGCTCTCAAATCCATCCCTTTGATGTTGGCTTATGCCAGTACATACTGTCTAATTACTACAGTTTTGTAGTAAGGTTTGAAATCAGAAGATGCGAGTCTTTCCAAATGTGCTCTTCATTTTCAAGGATATATTACCTGTTCTGTGTCCCTTGCATTTCTATTTAAAATTTAGGGTCAACTTGACATTTTTTTTTATTTTTTATTTTTTTTTATTTTTATTTGCTTATTTACAGCATAACAGTGTTCATTGTTTTGGCATCACACCCAGTGCTCCATGCAGTACGTGCCCTCCCTATTACCCACCACCTGGTTCCTCAACCTCCTACCCCCCCCCCCCCCCCTCCTGCCGCCCCTTCATAACCCTCTGGTTGTTTTTCAGAGTCCATAGTCTCTTATGGTTCATCTCCCCTTCCAGTTTCCCTCAACTCCCTCTCCTCTCCATCTCCCCATGTCCTCCATGTTATTTGTTATGCTCCACAAATAAGTGAGACCATATGATACTTGACTCTCTCTGCTTGACTTATTTCGCTCAGCATAATTTCTTCCAGTCCTGTCCATGTTGCTACAAAAGTTGGGTATTCGTCCTTTCTGATGGAGGCATAATACTCCATTGTGTATATGGACCACATCTTCCTTATCCATTCATCCGTTGAAGGGCATCTTGGTTCTTTCCACAGTTTGGCGACCGTAGCCATTGCTGCAATAAACATTGGGGTACAAATGGCCCTTCTTTTCACTACGTCTGTATCTTTGGGGTAAATACCCAGCAGTGCAATTGCAGGGTCATAGGGAAGCTCTATTTTTAATTTCTTCAGGAATCTCCACACTGTTCTCCAAAGTGGCTGCACTAACTTGCATTCCCACCAATAGTGTAAGAGGGTTCCCCTTTCTCCACATCCTCTCCAGCACACGTTGTTTCCTGTTTTGCTAATTTTGGCCATTCTAACTGGTGTTAGGTGGTATCTCAATGTTGTTTTAATTGGAATCTCCCTGATGGCTAGTGATGATGAACATTTTTTCATGTGTCTGATAGCCATTTGTATGTCTTCATTGGAGAAGTGTCTGTTCATATCTTCTGCCCATTTTTTGATATGATTATCTGTTTTGTGTGTGTTGAGTTTGAGAAGTTCTTTGTAGATCCTGGATATCAACCTTTTGTCTGTACTGTCATTTACAAATATCTTCTCCCATTCCGTGGGTTGCCTCTTTGTTTTGTTGACTGTTTCCTTTGCTGTGCAGAAGCTTTTGATCTTGATGAAGTCCCAAAAGTTCATTTTTGCTTTTGTTTCCTTGGCCTTTGGAGACATATCTTGAAAGAAGTTGCTGTGGCTGATATCTAAGAGGTTACTGCCTATGTTCTCCTCTAGGATTCTGATAGATTCCTGTCTCACGTTGAGGTCTTTTATCCATTTCGAGTTTATCTTTGTGAACGGTGTAAGAGAATGGTCGAGTTTCATTCTTCTACATATCGCTGTCCAGTTTTCGCAGCACCATTTATTGAAGAGACTGTCTTTTTTCCATTGAATATGTTTTCCTGTTTTGTCGAAGATTATTTCACCATAGAGTTGAGGGTCCATATCTGGGCTCTCCACTCTATTCAACTTGACATTTTTTGCAAAAAAAAGATAGCTGAGATTTTTGTAAGGATTGTATCAAATCCACATTATTAGTTTTAGTAGGTTTTTTGATGGATTCCTTAGGAACCTTTAAATATATGATTGCTGTCGTCTGTAAAAAGACATAGTTTTACTTCTTTATAATCTGGATGCCTTATATTGCCCTTTCTTTCTTAATTGCTCTGGCTGGAAACTCTGGTATAATGTTGAGTAGAAGTGGCAAGAGTGGACATCTTTATGTCATTTTTTAAAATTAAATTTTTTATTTTTTATTTTTTTATAAACATATAATGTATTTTTATCCCCAGGGTACAGGTCTGTGAATCGCCAGGTTTACACAATTCACAGCACTCACCATAGCACATACCCTTCCCAATGTCCATAACCCCACTCCCCCCTCCCAACCCCCTCTCTGCCCAGCAACCCTCAGTTTGTTTTGTGAGATTAAGAGTCACTTATGGTTTGTCTCCCTCCCAATCCCATCTTGTTTCATTTATTCTTCTCCTGTCCCCCTAACCCCCCATGTTGCATCTCCACGTCCTCATATCAGGGAGATCATATGATAGTTGACTTTCTCCGATTATTTCACTAAGCATGATACCCTCTAGTTCCATCCATGTCATTGCAAATGGCAAGGTTTTGGGTTTTTTGATGGTTGCATAGTATTCCATTGTGTGTGTGTGTGTACACACAAACATACACATATATATACCACTCTACTTTATCCATTCAGTGTTGATGGACAGCTAGGCTTTTTCCATAGTTTGGCTATTGGGCACATTGATGCTATAAACGTTCAGGTGCATGTGCCCCTTTGGATCACTACATTTGTATCTTTAGGGTAAATACCCAGTAGTGTGATTGCTGGGTCATAGAGTAGCTCTCTTATCAACTTTTTGAGGCTCCATACTGTTTTCCAGAGTGGCTCCACCAGCTTCCATTCCCACCAACAGTGGAGGAGGGTTTCTCTTTCTCTGAATCCTTGCCAACATCTCTCGTTTCCTGACTTGTTAATTTTAGCCATTCTGACTGGTGCGAGGTGGCATCTCATTGAGGTTTTGATATGTATTTCCCTGATGCCGAGTGATGTTGAGCACTTTTTCATGTGTCTGCTGGCCCTTTGGATATCTTCTTTGCAGAAATGTCTGTTCATGTCTTCTGCCCATTTCTTGATGGGATTATTTGTTCTTTGGGTGTTGAGTTTGATAAGTTCTTTATGGATTTTGGATACTACCCCTTTATCTGATAGGTCACTTTGCAAGTATCTTCTCCCATTCTGTCAGTTGTCTTTTGGTTTTGTTGACTGCTTCCTTTGCTATGCAAAAGCTTTTGATCTTGATGAAGTCCCAATAGTTCATTTTTGCTCCCTTGCCTTTGGCAATATTTCTAGGAAGAAGTTGCTAAGGATGAGGTCAAAGAGTGTTTTCAAGGATTTTTGATGGATTCCTGTCTCACATTGAGATCTTTCATCCATTTTGAGTCGATTTTCATGTGTGGTGTAAGGAAATGGTCCAGTTTCATTCCTTTGCAAGTGGCTATCCAGTTTTCCCAACACCATTTGTTGAAGAGACTGTCTTTTTTCCATTGGAAATGCTTTCCTGCTTTGTCGAACATTAGTTGACCATAGTGTTGAGGGTCCATTTCTGGGCTCTCTGCTCTGTTCTACTGATTGGTGTGCCTTTTTCTGTGCTAGTACTGTACTGTCTTTGATTACAGCTTTGTAATAGAGCTTGAAGTCTGGAATTATGATGCCACCAGCTTTGCTTTTCTTCTTCAACATTCCTCTGGCTATTCAGGGGTCTTTTCTTGTTCCATACAAATTTTAGGATTATTTGTTCCATTTCATTGAAAACAGTTGATGGTATCTTGGTAGGGATTGCATTAAATGTGTAGGTAGCATAGACATTTTCACAATATTTGTTCTTCTGATCCATGAGCATGGAACATTTTTCCATTTCTTTGTTTCTTTCTCAATTTCTTTCATGAGTATTCTGTAGTTTTTGAGTACAGATTCTTTGCCTCTTTGGTTAGATTTATTCCTAGGTATCTTATGTTTTTGGGTGCAATTGTAAATGGCATTGACTCCTTAATTTCTTTTTCTTCTGTCTTACTGTTGGTGTATGCAACTGGATTTCTTTCTTTCTTTCTTTTTTTTTTTTTTTTTACAGAAGCCAATTCTTTATTTAAAATGAAATGCCTAACAATTCACAAGAGACGGTTTTAAATCCTTGTTTCACCTGCTGCCTCATAGGGGACCTCAGGATAAACAAAGTTCACCTCTCATGGCTTTCCTAAGTGCTTCCTAAAGTAGTTCATCAGAGGAGATGGCCACACAGCTCAGTAGGAAATGCAGTAATGAGCCCCAGTCCTAAAGCCAAACCAGATCTGGATATAGACTGTGACTCTGGTCCTCTTTATTGGTGTGTCCTTGAGTGACTTCCTTCAGCCTCTTTTTTTTTTTTTATAAATTAAATTTATTTATTTATTTTTTCAGTGTAACAGTATTCATTGTTTTTGCACAACACCCAGTGCTCCATGCAATAAGTGCCCTCTCTATTACCCACCACCTGGTTCCCCCAACCTCCCACCCCCGCCCCTTCAAAACCCTCAGGTTGTCTTTCAGAGTCCATAGTCTCCCATGGTTCGCCTCCCCTTCCAATTTCCCTCAACTTCTTTCTCCTCTCCATCTCCCAATGTCCTCCATGTCATTTGTTATGCTCCACAAATAAGTGAAACATTATGATACTTGACTCTCTCTGCTTGACTTATTTCACTCAGCATAATTACTTCCAGTCCCATCCATGTTGCTACAAAAGTTGGGTATTCATCCTTTCTTTTTTTTTTCTTTTTTAATAAACATATAATGTATTTTTATCCCCAGAGGTACAGGTCTGTGAATCACCAGGTTGACACACTTCACAGCACTCACGATAGCACATACCCTCCCCAATGTCCATAACCCCCTCCCCCTCTCCAAACTCCACCTCCCCCCAGCAACCCCCAGTTTGTTTTGTGAGATTAAGAGTCATTTATGGTTTGTTTCCCTCCCAATCCCATCTTGTTTCATTTATTCTTCTCCTATCCCCCTGACCCCCCATGAAAAAGTGCTCCACATCACTCGGCATCAGGGAAATACAAATCAAAACCACAATGAGCTATCACCTCACACCAGTCAGAATGGCTAAAATTAACAAGTCAGGAAATGACAGATGCCGGCGAGGATGCGGAGAAAGGGGAACCCTCCTACACTGTTGATGGGAATGCAAGCTGGGGCAACCACTCTGGAAAACAGCATGGTGGTTCCTCAAAATGTTGAAAATAGAACTACCCTATGACCCAGCAATTGCACTACTGGGTATTTACCCTAAAGATACAAACGTAGTGATCCAAAGGGCCACGTGCACCCGAATGTTTATAGCAGCAATGTCTACAATAGCCCAACTATGGAAAGAACCTAGATGTCCATCAACAGATGAATGGATAAAGAAGAAGTGGTATATATACACAATGGAATACTATGCAGCCATCAAAAGAAATGAAATCTTCCCATTTGCGACGACGTGGATGGAACTAGAGGGTATCATGCTTAGTGAAATAAGTCAATCGGAGAAAGACAACTATCATATGATCTCCCTGATATGAGGACGTAGAGGTGCAACTGGATTTCTGTGCATTGATTTTATATCCTGACACTTTACTGAATTCCTGTGTGAGTTCTAGCAGTTTTGGGGTGGTCTTTTGGGTTTCCCACATAAAGTATCATATCATCTACAAAGAATGAGAGTTTGACTACTTCTTTGCTGATTTAGATGCCTTTTATTTCTGTTTGTTGTCTGATTACTGAGGCTAGGACTTCTAGTACTATGTTGAATAGTGGTGGTGATAGTGGACAGCCCTGCCATGTTCCTGATCTTAGGGGAAAAGCTCTCAGTTTTTCCCCATTGAGAATGATATTCACTGTGGGTTTTTGATAGGTGGCTTTTATAATATTGAGGTATATACCCTCTATCCCTACACCGTGAAGAGGTTTTTTAAATTAATTAATTAATTAATTAATTTTCAGCGTAACAGTATTCATTGTTTTTGCACCACACCCAGTGCTCCATGCAATATGTGCCCTCCATAATACCCACCACCTGGTTCCCCAACCTCCCACCCCCGCCCCTTCAAAACCCTCAGGTTGTTTTGCAGAGTCCATAGTCTCTCATGGTTATCTCCCTTCTCCATCTCCCCATGTCCTCCATGTTCTTTGTTATGCTCCACAAATAAGTGAGACCATATGATACTTGATTCTCTCTGCTTGACTTATTTCACTCAGCATCATCTCTTCCAGTCCCGTCCATGTTGCTACAAAAGTTGGGTATTCATCCTTTCTGATGGAGGCTTAATACTCCATCGTGTAGATGGACCACATCTTCCTTATCCATTTGTCCATTGAAGGGCATCTTGGTTCTTTCCACAGTTTGGCGACCATGGCCATTGCTGCTATGAACATTGGGGTACAGATGGCTCTTCTTTTCACTACATCTGTATCTTTGGGGTAAATACCCAGCAGTGCAATTGCAGGGTCATAGGGAAGCTCTATTCTTAATTTCTTGAGGAATCTCCACACTGTTCTCCAAAGTGGCTGCACCAACTTGCATTCCCACCAACAGTGTAAGAGGGTTCCCCTTTCTCCACATCCTCTCCAACACACGTTGTTTCCTGTCTTGCTAATTTTGGCCATTCTAACTGGTGTCAGGTGATATCTCAATGTGGTTTTAATTTGAATCTCCCTGATGGGTAGTGATGATGAGCATTTTTTCATGTGTCTGATAGCCATTTGTATGTCTTCATTGGAGAAGTGTCTGTTCATATCTTCTGCCCATTTTTTTAATCAAGAAAAGATGCTGTAATTTGCCAAGTGCTTTTTCTGCATCTGTTAAGAGTGTCATATGGTTCTTGTTCTTTTTTTAATTAATAATTAATATAGTGTATCACATTGATTTGCAGATGTTGAATCAACCTTACAGCATAGGAATAAATCCCACTTGATTGTGCTGAATATTCCTTTTAATGTACTGTTGGATCCTTTTGACTAGTGTTTTGGTGGGAATTTTTGCGTCCATGTTCATTAGGGGTATTGGTCTGTAATTCTTTTTGATGAGCTCTTTGTCTGGTTTTGGGATCAAAATAATGCTGGCCTTATAAAATGAGTTTGTAAGTTTTCCTTCCATTTCTATTTTTTGGAACAATTTCAGGAGAATAGGTATTAATTCTTCTTTAAATGTTTCGTAGAATTCTCCTGGGAAGCCATCTGGCCCTGGGCTCTTGTTTGTTGGCAGATTTAAAAAAAAGATTTTATTTATTTATTTGACAGAGAGAGAGAGAGAGACAGAAGAGAGCAGGAACATGAGCAGGGAGAGTAGGTGAGGGAAAGCAGGCTTCCTGCCAAGCAGAGAGCCTGATGTGGGGCTTGATCCCAGGACCCTGGGATCATGATCTGAGCTGAAGGCAGATGCTTAACCACTGAGCCATCCAGGTGCTCCTTCTTGGGAGATTTTTGATTACTGCATCAATTTCCTTACTGGCTATGGGTCTGTTTAGGTTTTCATTTTCTTCCTGTTTTAGTTTTGGTAGTTTATATGTCCCTAAGGAATGCATTCATTTCTTCTAGTTTGTCTAATTTTCTGGCATATACTTACTCATAATATTTCTTATAATTGTATTTCTTTGGTGTAGGTTGTGACTTCTCCTCTTTCATTCATGATTTTATTAATTTGGGTCCTTTCTCTTTTCTTTTTGATAAGTCTGACTTGGGTTTATCAATCTTATTCATTCTAAGAACCTGCTCCTAGTTTCATTGACCTGTTCTACTGTTCTGTTGTTTTCTATTTCATTGATTTCTGTTCTGATCTTTATTATTTCTCTTCTCCTGCTGGGTTTAGGCTTTATTTGCTGTTTTTTCTCCACCTCCTTTAGATGTAGGGTTAGGTTATATATTTGAGACCTTTCTTGTTTCTTGAGAAAGGCTTGTATTGCTGTATACTTTCCTCTTAGGACCGCCTTTGCTGCATCCCAATGGTTTTGGACACTTGTGTTTTCATTTTCATTTGTTTTCATGAATTTTTAAAATTCTTCTTTAATTTCCTGGTTGGCCCATTCATTCTTTAGTAGGATGGTCTTTAGCCTTCATGTATTTGAGGTCTTTCCAGCTTTCTTGTGATTGAGTTCTAGTTTCAAAGCATTATGCCCTGATAATATGTAGGGAATGATCCTAATATTTTGGTACCAGTTGTAACCTGATTTGTGAGCCAGGATGTGATCTATTCTGGAGAATGTTCCATGTGCACTAGAGAAGAATGTATATTCTGTTCCTTTGGGATGGAATGTTCTGAATATATCTGTGAAGTCCATCTGGTCCAGTGTGTCATTTAAAGACTGTTTCCTTGTTGTTCTTTGGCTTAGATGATCTGTCCGTTAGTGAGTAGGATGTTAAAGTCCCATGCTAGTATTATTGTCGATATGTTTCTTTGATTTTGTTATTAATTGTCTTATATAATTGGCTGCTCCCATGTTAGGGGCACAGATATTTAAAATTATTATATCTTGTTGGGTAGATCCTTTAAGTATGATATAGAGTCCTTCCTTCTCTCTTAGTGTAGTCTTTAGTTAAAATCTAATTTGTCTAATATAAGGATTATCACCCCAGCTTACTTTTCATGTCCATTAGCAAGGTAAATGGTTTTTCACCCCCTCACTTTAAATCTGGAATTGTCTTTGGGTCTAAAATGAGTCTCTTGCAATGGCATATTGATGGGTCTTATTTTTTTTATCCAATTTATACCCTTTGTTTTTTGATTGGGGTATTTAGCACATTTACATTTAGGGTAACTATTGAAAGATGAATTTAGTGCCATTGTATTGCCTGTAGGGTGACTCTTACTGTATACTGTCTCTGTTCCTTTCTGGTCTGTGTTACTTTTAGGTTCTCTCTTTGCTTAGACCCCTTTCAATATTTCCTATAGGGCTGGTTTTGTGTTTACAAATTCTTTTAGTTTTTGTTTGTGCTGAAAGCTTTTGATCTCTCCTTCTATTTTCAGTCACAGCCTCATTGGATAAAGTATTCTTGGTTGCATATTTTTCTCATTTAGTACCCTGAATATATCATGGCAGTCCTTTCTGGCCTATCAGGTTTCTGTGGATAGGGCTGCTGCCAGTCTATTGTTTCTACCATTGTAGTTTACAGAACTCTTGTCCCAAGCTGCTTTCAGGATTTTCTCTTTGTCTCTGAGACTTGTTTTACTATTAGATGTTGGGTGTTGGCCTATTTTTATTGATTTTAAGGGGGGTTCTCTGTGTCTCCTGTATTTTGATGCCTGTTTCCTTCCCCAAATTAGGGGGGTTATCTGTGTTTCCTGGATTTTAGTGCCTGTTTCTTTCCCCAAATTAGGGAAGTTCTCTCCTATAATTTGCTCCAATATACCTTCCTTCCCCTTCTCTCATTCTTCTTTTTCTGGGATCCCAATTATTCTAATATTGTTTTGTCTTACAGTATCACTTATCTCTTGAATTTCCCCTCATGACCCAGTAGTTGTTTTTCTCTCTTTTTCTCAGCTTCTTTATTCTCCATCATTTGGTCTTCTATATCACTAATTCTCTCTTCTGCCTCATTTATCCTGGCAGTTAGAACATCCATTTTAAAATCTTATTTATTTTTTTTAAGATTTTATTTATTTATTTGACAGAGATCACAAGTAGGCAGAGAGGTAGGCAGAGAGAGAGGAGGAAGCAGGCTCCCTGCTGAGCAGAGAGCCCAATGTGGGGCTCGATCCCAGGACCCTGGATCATGACCTGAGCCAAAAGCAGAAGCTTAACCCACTGAGCCATCCAGGCACCCCAGAGCATCCATTTTGTATTGCACCTCAGTAATAGCCTTTTTGATTTCGACTTGGTTAGATTTTAGTTCCTTTATTTCTACAGAAAGGGATTCTCTAGTATCTTCTATGCTTTCTTCAAGCCTAGCTAATATCTTTATAATCACCATTCTGGACTCTAGTTCTGACATCTTACAAATGTCCCTATTGACTAGGTCCCTGGCAGTCAGTACTGCCTCTCATTCTTTTTTTTTTTTTTCTTGAGGTGAGTTTTTCTACTTTGTCATTTTGTCCAGAGAAGAATAGATGAATGGAGAACAAAATGATAAAAGGGTAACAACAACCCCAGAAAAATATATATAAACAAATCAGAAGAGACCCGAAACAACACGGGGGAGGGTGAAGAAAAAAAAAGAATATAATCAGGCTGGTGAATAGAATAGAGTCACACAGTAGATTTTGGTTGTATTTTGGTCTGTTAGGAGAAACTGCCTCCTAAAATTTTAAAGAAAGAAAAACTTATATATACACACACACAGAAATAAGGGTAAATATGTTGAAGGGATGGAATATGACTGTAAAGATGAAAATTACAAAAGGTTTTAAAAAAGGAATTGATAAGGTAAGAAGTTGTTTTGGAAAAAAAAAAGAAAAATGAAAAAAAAAAGAGAATGTGATCAGACAGGAGACTAGAACAAAGCCACACACTATTATTTAGGGTTTATTTTTGTCTTTTGGAAGAAACTGTATCCTAAAATTTTAAAGGAAGAAAAACTTATATATATATACAAAAATAAGGTTAAATACAATGAAGGGATAGAGTATGACTGTAAAAATGAAAACTGAAAAAGATTTTTAAAAAGAAATTGATAAGATGTTGGTTGAAAAAGGAAAGAAGAAAAATTCCAAAAAGAACAAAAAGTAAAAAATAATGAAAATTAAAAATATTAACTTTGAAAGACTAAAGAATCATGGGGGAAAAGCCATGAATTCTATGTTCTGTATTTCCCTAGTGCTGGAGTTTTGCAGTTCTCATTGATCAGTAAACTTGGTCTTGGGTGGATTTTCTTGTTGATCTTGGAAAGGGGGTCTCTTGGAGAGTTGTACCACCCTTACCAGTGGCCAGGCTAAGTAATCTGCTTGGGTTTCCTCTCAGAAACTTTTGTTCTCTGAACACTTTCTGTACAGTTTTGGAGGATGAGAATGAAGATGGCGGCTTCCTGATCTCCAGTACAGTGGAACCGAGAGCTTGGGGCCCCATTCCTCAGTGCACCCTTGGAGAAAAGTAGTCAGTCACTCCTGTCTCCCTGGTGTCTGGCCACACTCCAAGCTCACCTGGCCTGTGACTGAGCGTCTATCTCTGGTGCATGGCCCCATTTGGAGTCTCCAAACCCAGCAGATTCCTGTGGTGTGCTCCTGTGCCACTCTTCCTGGAGGAGGTAGGGGAGTCTCCCCAGATCTGCTGCTTGTTGGGTTCCTGCTGGAAGAGTAGGGACCCAGCTGTGCCATGGATCATGGTTTATGGCAATCCTGTGCTGAGAGCCCTCTCCTCAGCTCTGTCTTTGCAACCGGATTCCCCAGTGTGATACTTGGGAGCTCTGCCACACTCAGACATCCCTGGTCTTTCTGTGACCCCAAGGGTCCGGAGACCATGCTGTCCCAGTGACGGTTCCACCCCCTGCTCTCCCTGCTTAGCCACTGGAGCGAAGTCCCTCTGTGGAGCATACTTCTACAAGTTCTGAGTTTGTGCTCCGCTGCTCTCTCGCTGGTAACCAGCTGATGGAGGCTTCCTGTCCTCCCCCCCCCCCCCGCAGTCTCACCTCAGATTCACTTCCCCGCATGTCCTACCTTCCAAAAAGTGGTCACTTTTCTGTTCATAGAATTGCTGCTATTATCTCCTGTTGAGTTTGCAGGTAATCAGAATGGTTTGATAACTAGCTGAATTCCTGGGACAAAATTTAGGTCTCCTACTCCTCCACTGTCTTGCTCCCAGACCACACCCCCCCAATTTCAGTCCTTTAAAATTTGTCGAGATTTGCTTTATGGTTCAGTATATGGTCAAGTTTTTAAAATATTCCTTGTATGCTTGAAAAGAATGTGTTCTACACAAGTATTAGATGCAGTGTTTTATATTATGTACATTAGGTTAATATTGTTAATTTTATTTTCCAAATCTTTCATATATCTACTGATTTCTTTTTGTCTACTTGTTCTGTCAGTTACTGAGGGAAGTATATTAAAATCTTCTCTTATGTGTTTTATCTAGTTCTCTTTGTTGTTCTATCAATTTAATAGGCATATTTACAGCAATTGTTTTACTAAAAAAATTTAGAATGGTTGTATCTTTCTGGTGAATGAAAGACCTCATGCTTATAACATGAATCTTTGTATCTGTAATAATGCTCTTTGTCTTAAAGTCTAGTTATTCAGTAATGATATAACTACATAATTTTTATCATTTATGTTTTTTCAACTATTTTCTTCTTATTGTTATTATTATTGTTATTTTAATTTAAAGTAAACTTTTCACCACACATGGGGCTTGAACTCACCACTGCAAGATCAACAGTTGCATGCTCTACCAACTAAGCCAGCCAGGCACCCCTCAACTTTCTATTTTCAATCTTTATGCATTTTTAATTTTTCAAGTACATATTTCATTGAAGGATTATTGGTGTATACAGAAAAGTGTACAACATTTTAAATGTATGGATTGATTAATTTTTCCAAAACACACATACTAACTGAGCCAGCACTTAGGACATGAAAGAGAACCTGAAGATTAACCCAGAAACCTCTTTGCATGTCCTTTAAATCACTAGTCCTCTCATTCCTCCAAGAACAACCCAACTTGTAACTACATTGATTAGTTTTGTCTGTTTTTGAAGTTTATGCATATGGAATCTGCTAGTATGTAGTTTTTAATCTAAGATTCATTTTACCCAATAATATGAGAAGCATCCATATATTTACATTTAACAGTAGTTGATTTGGGGTGTCTGTGTGGCTCAGTTAAGTGACCAACTCTTGATTTTGGCTCAGGTCATGATCTCAGGGTCAAGAGATCGAGCCTCTCATGTCAGCCTCTGTGCTGGGTGAGGAGCCTGCTTAAGATTCTTTCTCTCCTGGGGCGCCTGGGTAGCTCAGTGGGTTAAGTCTCTGCCTTTAGCTCAGGTCATGATCTCAGGGTCCTGGGATTGAGTCCTGCATTGGGCTCTCTGCTCTGCGGGGACCTGCTTCCTCCTCTCTTTCTCTCTGCTTGCCTCTCTGCCAACTTGTGATCTCTCTCTGTCAAACAAATAAATAAAAATCTTAAAAAAAAAAAAAGATTCTTTCTCTCCCGCTGTCTCTGCCCCTCCCCCCACAAAACCAAAACAGTAGTTGATTCATTTTCATTGTTATGTAGGATTGCAGTGATGAATATCCTAGAATTTATTTGTCGATGTTATTGTTGATGGATCTTTGAGTTTTTCAGCTTCTGGTTATGACAGCACTGCTAAGGACATTTTTATACCTGCCTTTTGGATTCATCTTGGATATATTGATTGAAGTTTCTGGCTCATAGGATAAGGCATATGTCAGCTTAAGTAGATACTGTGAAATAATTCTACTCTTCTACAGATTTACACTTTCACTAACAATGTCTGATACTACTGCTTCATATCATGCCATTACTTGTCATTTTGTCTGTCTTTTTAGTTGTAATTATTCTGGTAGGTATTTGCTGATATTGTGCTGTGACTTTAATGGGCATTTCCCTGATGACTGATCATATTGAGAGCTTTTTTTTGGTTTATTGACCCTTCATCTACACATTTTTTTTGATGGCACATCTAGTCTAGCCTCTTGTCCATTTCATTATGAGCTGCCTTTTTGTTTATGTAGTTTTGGGGAGTTGGGAGGCAGCACAAGGTAGCAAAAGAAGGGTGAGCTTTGAGTTAGAAAGACCTGCTTGCAGTATTCTGTGTTCAGCTAAGGTATCTCATGCTTGGAGTTGTCTGTGAAGTAGGCACCAATCCTTGGTTGGTTGTGTAGACACCATTCAAAGAGTCATTGCACTGCTCTGATGGTCCCAGGTGAAATTAGGTGAGGCTCTGAGTACATTCCATGTTGGATTCTGCATTTCCTTCCTTGCTTTTGTATTTGCTGTCCTTGGTGACTAGGAGCAAAATATTCACTGCTGACCTAGCTTGGCCACAGTATCTGAGATATCTGTTTGTTTCAAACTCTATCATTCTGTACAGGAAGGACTGAGAATTAATTAATCTACTAAAGAGAATTTCAAAATGTTCCTGCCTGCATAGTTTAACTCCTTTTGAATGACTCAACAGCTTTAACGCACGTTAATACGCAACTAATGAATTGTTGAACACTACATCAAAAATGAATGATGTACTATACAGTGGCTGACTGAACACGATTAAAAAAAAAAAGAAGAAGATGCAAATTACCAGTGGATCCCTTCCCTCTGATCCCTGTAGAGGAGGAGTCTTAGTTGGGCTGGAGAAAGAGAAGGCACCATGGAGAGGAAAAACCAGAGGGAAAGACCCTGAGGTGGAATGTACCAGGTTTATGTGAGAGAAGCAAGCAGAAAGACACCTAGTATTTCTATATGTTAATAAGTGCATGAAACAAACAAACAAACACCAAAAGCAAAACAAGAAAGGGGGAGAAAACTCTTGCAGGGAGCGAGGGTGAATATGTTCAGAAAGAACCCTTTGAACTATCTGATTTCCTTCTAAAGTAATTTGTAAGAAATCATACACCATGAGAAAATGAGAAGAAAGTTTGTCTCTTCCTATGAACTCTGCACCGAGATTTTTCTATTCTGTGACCAGCAGAAGAGCCACAACAAGGCAAAAGTGTCCGACATAATATACAGATTCAAAATTCTTTACATAAAAAGATCGAGAACTTTTAAAAGATGAAGAATTAACTGGGAATATCAACATCAAGGTAGACAGAGATAAAAAAATTTTAATGCACAAAAAGATGCTCTACTGATACTGTGTGATTCTCATAAGGGGCACGTGCTGCTCCCTGTGCCCTACTCCAGCCACAGTACCATCCTCCCCTGAGCAGTAGCTCCTCTCCCAGCGAAACACATCTACCTGTGCTCCCTTCTTCTCGGGCTGCCAGGGCTCTCATGGAGGAAGACCGGATCCTGTTCTGCTCTGCCCAGCTTTCTCCTCAGTTTCTCTCCCACTTATACCATGTCTATTTTTTATGATGTTTTACTGTCCTGCCAAAATAAGATTCCTGTCCTCAGAGGTTTTCTCAGGAAAAGAGCAATCATATTGCTCTTTTTTAAATTTTTTTTATTGCTCTTTTTTTTATTGAGCAATCATATTGCTCAATATTACTAGACAGAAAGAAAGATATACAGAAGTCAAAGGGAGACAATTCCTGTTACAGATTAAGTAAAAAGAATATATAATTGTGTGTACAGCATTTTCTCATGAAAGCAGAAACAAGAGCATTTTGCGAAGACAGAAGGTTATGATGTACAGTATGAACGTTGATTGTCTTTATTTATTTTTGGAAATATTTATTTATTCATTTGAGAGAGAGACAGAGAGTGCAGGGCAGGGGAGAGGGCAAAGGGAGAGACTCTTCAAGTAGACTCCCTAGTGAGTAGGGGATCTAATCCTACAACCCAGAGATCATGATCTGAGCCAAAACCAAGAATCAGTCACTCAACTGACTGAGCCCCAACATTGATTGTCTTTAAATGAGGGAAGGGTGGGTGATTTCTTCCTTTTTCCTACTTCTTTGCATTTTATATTCTTATTATGATGTTTGCCACAAAAAATATTTTGCTTGGAGACAAATAAAATAAACTAGAGATGAAAACCCAAAGAATCAAGCACCTGAAAAACAACCTGAGGGTTTTGAAGGGTCAGGGGTGGGAGGTTGGGGGAACAGGTGGTGGGTAATGGGGAGGGCACGTTTTGCATGGAGCACTGGGTGTTGTGCAAAAAGAATGAATACTGTTACGCTGAAAAAATAAATAAAATGGAAAAAAAAAAAAGAATCAAGCACTTGTCCCATTAATAACCACTCAGGCAGAATCTTAGATCTAATCCCTATTGTGTGATTTTGGGCCAGTCCTGAAATCTTGCTATGCCTAGATTCTTCTAGAAATATTCTTGTTCTTTTAGTTCTAGCAAATAGTGTGTCTTCATGGTTTAGCTTTCTCTGTGGCTAAGTTAGTCCCTGTGAATGAATCACTGCACAGCTCGGCTTAGAAAAGGTCCCTGAATCTCAGAGCATTTGACCCTTCCAAGTTTTGTGAACATTTCTTATAGTTAGTCATAGAACTACTAACTGGGCTTCCTCCTAGAACCTGAATTTTGTCTGATGTCATTCTTTTGTTGATTCCCACTCTCTGGTTTGAATTGGCTTGCACACCTATACCTATTCATTAAGTCACAACCAAGATGGCCTTTACCTTTTCTTCAGGTTGATGAAATTTTTTACAAGCTTCTTCCAACTTTAGGCTTTGACCTCAATTTTCTTAGAATGTTTACTTTAGAAAATTTATAATAATAAATTCTTTCTCTGCTCCTTTGAGATGTCAATCTTGTAAAAAGCCTCTTGCTAGTTCACAGGGCAAGAATGTCCCAACTCAATAGATGGAAGCCATGTCTTTGAAATGCAGTGAACAAGGAAGGAAGCCTACATCTCCCATTCTTTTTTTTTTTTTTATTTGACCGACAGAGATCACAGGTAGGCAGAGAGGCAGGCAGAGAGAGAGGAGGAAGCAGGCTCCCCACTGAGCAGAGAGCCCGATGCGGGACTCGATCCCAGGACCCTGAGATCATGACCTGAGCCAAAGGCAGCGGCTTAATCCACTGAGCCACCCAGGCGCCCCTACATCTCCTATTCTTTGTGAGACTGTGGAAATCCCACTCCTGTGGACAATGCTTGTTTCAAGTTACAAAACTACCTCCTATCATAGAGAGGTGACAAGTTTATTTTACCTTTGTGTAAATACAGTTAGGGAACACGGAAGGCCTGTGTTTTTTCAAAAACTCACCACTTACCCCAGCACTTAAGAATCCTTTTACCAGGGCAACCTGAGTGAATCAGTTGGGTAAGTGTCTGACTTAGTTTCAGCTCAGGTCATGATTTCAGGGTCCTGAGATCTAGCCTCAAGCTTTGGCTCTGTGCTCAGCAGAAGGCCTGCTTCAGATTCTCTCCTTCTGCCGTTCCATCACTTGTTTGCACATGCTTTCTCTCTACCCCCCTCAATAAACAAACAAATAAATAAATAAAAAAGAGTCCTCTTACCATTTACCTCAGCAGACTTTAGATCAGACTGAGCTCTGTTCACTCCTATTGCAAGAATCTTGAATAAAGCCTTCTTTGCCTGTTTAATGTTGGTGCCATTTTTTATTCAAAATCCTGTTGGGATTTTTGTCCACTCCTTCTATCCAGGCTACAGAGCTGTCCTTGGCTAGATGGTTCTATTCCAGTCCTGCCAGGTCAGGCAAACTTTATTTCTTAAACCTGCTTGTGCTTCTAAGCATTAAACCTGCCACAACCTTGAGCTTTTCAAAATTGTAATAGAAAATTCCATTGAGGAAAGTATTTCAAAAAGCCCAGTCTACTCTGTTCTCTTCATAAGATGCAACATCTTCTGCAGGCAAGGAGTCTCCACAGAGCCCCCTTCATGTCTCTGTTCCTCAGGCTGTAGATGAACGGGTTTAGCATGGGGGTGACCATTGTGTACACCACAGATGCCATCATTCCAGTGCCTGCTGAGTAGGAGGAAGAGGGCTGGAAATACACCAGAAAGACAGTTCCATAGAAAAGAGTGACTACTGTCAGGTGAGAGCCACAGGTTGAGAAGAGTTTGTGCTTCCCCCCAGCTGAGGAGACTCTGAGAATGGTGTGCATGATGTGGGCATAGGAGACCAGAACACAGGCAAGAGGGACCACACCTGCGAGGGCTGCTTCAGCAAACATCATGACCTGAAAGATCTGGGTGTCTGAGCAGGCAAGTTTGAGGACAGGGAGAAGGTCACAGAAAAAGTGTGGGATGGAATGGGAGGCACAGAAGGAGAACTGAGCCATGAGGAGGGTGAGTGAGAAGGCTAGGAGGTGGGCGCAGAGCCAGGATGAGGCGACCAGCAGCAGGCAGCGTTGGGGACACATGATGGTGGTGTAGTGGAGAGGAAGGCAGATGGCCACATAGCGATCATATGCCATCACAGCCAGCAGGAAGTCATCCAGAAGGGCCAATGCCATGAAGAAGTACATCTGTATGAGGCAGCCAGTGTAGGTGATGGTGTGGTGCTGAGTGAGGGTGTTCACCAGCACCTTGGGGACAATGGTGCAGGAGAAGCAGGTATCAATGAAGGATAGGTTAGCCAGGAAGAAGTACATGGGGGTGTGGAGGTGCTGGTTAGAAACTGTGGCCAAGATGATGAGCAGGTTCCCCAACACGGTGACCAGGTACATGCCCAGGAAGAGCCCGAACAGGAGAGGCTGCTGATGTGGGTGGTCAGAGAAGCCCAGGAGCAGGAAGTTGGAGACGCTTGTGTGGTTTCTGATTTCCTTAAGTAGAGAAATTGGAAGAGAATTTTGCTTATATAAAGGTAGGCCCTGAATAATACAGACCGCAAGGGCTTTGATCTGTTTTTCTGTGTTCTTTGAAAAGGTCACTGAGATTCACTAGCAGCTGTAACTCTGGGTTTGTAAACATTGAGGGTTGTGGACTATGGTAATGAGGCATGAGGATGAGCTGTAGTTTTGGTTCTAGATTTCTGTCATGTAGCAAGTTTTTTGGCATGGATATTCTGAGTGACATGAACTGGGATTCACCTGAAAGAACTCTGGCAAATTCAGTTCCCTTTCTAAAAGACTTAGAACAAGAAGTTTGGTCTCTTTTCTTTTGGAGCTCATTTTGGGGTCCTGCATCTACTAGGATTTCGTGGGCACTGCAGGATGCCTGTGTGTATGTGTGGGAGTGTGTGAGTGCATCCTGGTGGAGATGATGGAGGAGTTGTCTCTCCAGAGAGGAGTCAATGGAGAACAAGGGTCTTTAAGGAGTAGTGGGTTGTTCCGCTGACTTTAGCCTTAGAGAACCATTCCGCTGAGTCAGCGTGGATGTGAGAATGTTGGAACCTGAGATGTGCTCTCTTCTTAACGACATACCAGTTTCGTTGTCCTCATCAACCCTCGCCACCACCTTTCTTTTTATGTTCTGGGCTTTGGCGTCATGGAGACAGGATGGGAAACTTTTCTCTGCTTCTCATCTCAGTCTAAGCTCAGTCAGTTATTGAACTCTGAATGTGTGTTTCCTCATTTGGACCATGGGCAGCACCTTCATGGAGTCATCGATGTGATGACTGAGATAACATGTATGGAGGGCAGGCTACTGTCGATGGTGGTAACGCTCCTGTCATTGTTGGTCACATTTGCTGACTGTGAAGCAGGGACACACAATGCAGTGGAAAAGCATCAGATGCCCTGCTTTACAGCTTTATAGTTCTGTTCCTCACGTGCCTTTTAAACTCGGGGACAGTTTTTCTCCCTTGGGGCCTTACTTTTCTTCTCTGTAAGATATGCATGCTAGCCTTACCTGATAGGTGTGTTGAGGGGACCAAAGCCTGGAATCCGCTGAAGTTTCTTTATCAACCATGATGTGCAGTCAAAATGAGAAATTCCCACATTCCTGTTTGATGGTGTAGAGAAACAAAGTCGACAAATGGTCAGTGGCAGCATGACTTAATGTTTTATTTATTTAGGATTGTAATAAAACCATAATGTACCCTTGGGAGCTGGACAGAATTTCCCCACTCTTTACTTTTTTTTTCTTTAAGATTTATTTGTTTAGAGAGATTGAGAATGAGAGTGAGTGAGTGGGGAGTGAGAGAGAGACAGAAGGAGAGGGAGAGAATCTCCAGCGGACCTCCCGCTGAGTAAGAGCCCAATGTAGGGCTTGATCTGAGGAGCCTGAGATCATACACCAGCGAAAATCAAGGATTGGATGCCCAACAGACTGAGCCACTGAGATGCCCCACTCCTACTCTTTACTCTTGATATGATTTTGAGAAAGTTGCTAAACTTTCTTTTTAAATGGGATAATATCTGAGTTCAGTGAATCCAGTTGTTTCTTTTTAAATGGGATAATATCTGAGTTCAGTGAATCCAGTGTTTGTGAAGATTACGTTGGGATAAAAAATGATGGTGTAATGTTTAGACCAAGGCTGGCATCTAGTAAGTGCTCAATAAATAGGGTCTAGTATTGTAATTGCTGTTCTTAATAACGTGCAGGTGCTTTGAGGTTGTGGTGTTCTGGTCTATGCCTCCAGATTGGGCTTGCCACTTGTGAGGTGTGAACACCAAAAGCCACCTCCAGCACTGTCACCATGAAACCGTCAGCAGCACTGTGTCTGAAGGGTTATGTGCTACTCAGAACTGTCAGTGGCAAAGCCTTTGAAATTTTGGTATTTGAAACCATGTAAACTTGGACAAATCACAGAATCATCAGAGCCCCTCCACTGCCTCATTTATTAATGGAAGAATGGGAACAAATGAGTCTATCTGGAATAGTTTTTGCTCGCTCAAGTTTTTAGACAAAGAAAGGGTGTGAACGAGTTTGGTAAACTGACAGGATGTAGAGGAGTCAGTTACTAGTACTGAACCATACCCATCCAAGTGGACTGAGTGGGAAGTGTGCTTTGTTCAGGACACAGATGGGGCTTGGGGAAGGGTGGTCTGAAGCCCATTCTCTTCAATGACTTCAGACTAGACCATCAGGGACATGAAGAACCCCTGAGGTAAGTGTCCCTGTTCGTGATCTGAAGAGCCAGAAATTGATTGGCATATGGGGATGTAGGATAGAAAGAGGGAAAGCAGAAGGAGCAGGTCTATTGCTCTGTGTGTGTTTGTTTGTATGATTGTGTGTGTGTGCGCCTCTGTGTGTGTGCAAGCATGCTTACGGGGGCTAAGGTAGATGGCTCTCTTGCCATCCAGTTCTTACCTGGACATGCTGGCCAGCCTCAGTCTCTGACACTTCCAGGGTGGAGATTGGGTTTGCAAGAGATGTCATGGCTAGAGTTACAGAGCCCTTTCCTGTCTGTAGGAACAGCACAGACTAACAACTCCAGTCTTGGTGGTATCTCAGGCACAGGCACCGCTGACTTTTGACAGGCAGTTTCTCCTGGGACCCATTCCCAAATCTCCTAGTTAGAGCCCAGACAGTGCAATTGTCCAACCTCCCAGCTGGCCTGTCTGCATCAGGGCCCCCTGAGTCCAGGCAGCATCAGTGATAATACCATTCAGATGACCAGGGCTGGGATCCCTAGAGAGACTCCTGGTTCTTCCCCTGGGTGAGATGCTGCTCGGTTGCATCCTCCTGGCCTGATCCTGAATGGGGCCTAACTGTATCATAGAATCACCCTTTATAGTTAGAGCCCAGTCCCCATGGATGAGATGCAGTCAATTCTAGAAAATAAGAAAAAAAAATTGAAAATAAAACATATCAGGAGCAGGGGTGCCTGGGTTGCTCAGTTTTTTGGGCATCTGGCTCTTGATTTAGGCTCAGGTCATGATGTTGCGGTCCTGTGAATGGCCTGTTATTGGCATTTAAGTTTGGCACAGAGTTTACTTGTCCTGTGTCTTTCGCTGCTCATCCACTCATTCATGGTCTCTCTCAAAGAAAACAAAGAAAGAAATATAGCAAACAGGATCCAGCAGCACATTAAAAAGATTATCCACCATGACCAGGTGGGATTCATCCCTGGGTTGCTTCAACATTCGCAAATCAATCAATGTGATAGAACAAATCAATAAGAGAAGAGAGAAGAACCACATGGTCCTCTCAATTGATGCAGAAAAAGCATTTGACAAAATCCAGCATCCATTCCTGATGAAAACGCTTCAAAGTATAGGGATAGAGGGAACATTCCTGAACTTCATAAAATCTATCTATGAAAGACCCACAGCAAATATCATCCTCAATGGGAAAAAGCTTGCAGCCTTCCCGTTGAGATCAGGAACACGACAAGGATGCCCACTCTCACCACTCTTGTTCAACATAGTATTAGAAGTTCTAGCAACGGCAATCAGACAACAAAGAGAAATAAAAGGTATCCAAATTGGCAAGGAAGAAGTTAAACTCTCTCTCTTCGCAGATGACATGATTCTTTATATGGAAAACCCCAAAGACTCCACCCCCAAACTACTAGAACTCATACAGCAATTCAGTAACGTGGCAGGATACAAAGTCAATGTACAGAAATCAGTGGCTTTCTTATACACGAACAATGAAAATACAGAAAGGGAAATTAGGGAATCGATTCCATTTACTATAGCACCAAGAACCATAAGATACCTGGGAATAAACCTAACCAAAGAGGTAAAGGACCTGTACTCAAGGAACTACAGAACACTCATGAAAGAAATTGAAGAAGACACAAAAAGATGGAAGACTGTTCCATGCTCTTGGATTAGAAGAATAAACATTGTTAAAATGTCTATACTGCCTAGAGCAATCTATACTTTTAATGCCATTCCGATCAAAATTCCACCGATATTTTTCAAAGAGCTGGAGCAAATAATCCTAAAATTTGTATGGAGTCAGAAGAGACCCCGAATTGCTAAGGAAATGTTGAAAAACAAAAACAAAACTGGTGGCATCACGTTACCCGATTTCAAGCTTTACTACAAAGCTGTGATCACCAAGACAGCGTGGTACTGGCATAAAAACAGACACATAGACCAGTGGAACAGAGTGGAGAGCCCAGATATGGACCCTCAACTCTATGGTCAAATAATCTTCGACAAAACAGGAAAAAATATTCAATGGAAAAAAGACAGTCTCTTCAATAAATGGTGCTGGGAAAACTGGACAGCGATATGTAGAAGAATGAAACTCGACCATTCTCTTACACCATACACAAAGATAAACTCAAAATGGATAAAAGACCTCAATGTGAGACAGGAGTCTATCAGAATCCTAGAGGAGAGCATAGGCAGTAACCTCTTCGATATCAGCCACAGCAACTTCTTTCAAGGTATGTCTCCAAAGGCCAAGGAAACAAAAGCAAAAATGAACTTTTGGGACTTCATCAAGATCAAAAGTTTCTGCACAGCAAAGGAAACAGTCAACAAAACAAAAAGGCAACCCACGGAATGGGAGAAGATATTTGCAAATGACAGTACAGACAAAAGGTTGATATCCAGGATCTATAAAGAACTTCTCAAACTCAACACACACAAAACAGATAATCATATCGAAAAATGGGCAGAAGATATGAACAGACACTTCTCCAACGAAGACATACAAATGGCTATCAGACACATGAAAAAATGTTCATCATCACTAGCCATCAGGGAGATTCAAATTAAAACCACATTGAGATACCACCTAACACCAGTTAGAATGGCCAAAATTATCAAGACAGGAAACAACGTGTGTTGGAGAGGATGTGGAGAAAGGGGAACCCTCTTACACTGTTGGTGGGAATGCAAGTTAGTACAGCCACTTTGGAGAACAGTGTGGAGATTCCTGAAGAAATTAAAAATAGAGCTTCCCTATGACCCTGCAATTTCACTTCTGGGTATTTACCCCAAAGATACAGATGTAGTGAAAAGAAGGGCCATCTGTACCCCAATGTTTATTGCAGCAATGGCTATGGTCGGCAAACTGTGGTAAGAACCAAGATGCCCTTCAACGGATGAATGGATAAGGAAGATGTGGTCCATATACACAATGGAGTATTATGCCTCCATCAGAAAGGACGAATACCCAACTTTTGTAGCAACATGGACGGGACTGGAAGAAATTATGCTGAGCGAAATAAGTCAAGCAGAGAGAGTCAAGTATCATATGATCTCACTTATTTGTGGAGCATAACAAATAACATGGAGGCCATGGGGAGATGGAGAGGAGAGGGAGTTGAGGGAAACTGGAAGGGGAGATGAACCATGAGAGACTATGGACTCTGAAAAACAACCAGAGTGTTTTGAAGAGGCGGGGGGGTGGGAGGTTGAGGAACCAGGTGGTGGGTAATAGGGAGGGCACTTACTGCATGGAGCACTGGGTGTGATGCCAAAACAATGAACACTGTTATGCTGTAAATAAACAAATAAAACAAAACAAAAAGAACATTAAATATTACAAAAGAAAAGAATTCTCATTACATAAGAAAAAATTAGGAAGTCAATACTCTTTACATTAAAATAAGTATTAAAATAGTGGAAAATAAGTTCTAAAAAATGAAATTAAAAGAAAAAAAAAGAAAGAAATAAAACTTTCCAAAAAATGTACATGGAGACCATGACCAAGACTTAACTGTCACATAGTAGAGTTAATATTCATATTTTTTATACTCTCAGTGATCAGAGTTATGAATCCTGTGTATCCTGCCTGTAAAGCTCAGGGTGTAATCTCTGAATTTTTTAAAAAAGATTTTATTTATTTATTTGTCAGAGAGAGAGAGAGGAAGAGAGGGAGCACACAAGCAGGCAGAGTAGCAGGCAGAGACAGAGAGAAGCAGGCTCCCTCTCAAGCAAGGAGCCCGATGCGGGACTCGGTCCCAGAACTCTGAGATCATGATCTGAGCTGAAGGCAGCAGCTTAACCAGCTGAGCCACCCAGGCATCTCTCTGAATATTTTTTGTTAAGATTTTTTCATTTTTGGAGGGAGAGAGCATGGGTAGGAGGAAGAGGGAGGTGGGAAAGAATTCCAAACTGATCATGCTTAGGACTGAACCCTGTGCTGAGGTGGATCTCGTAACACTGTTGACTACCAAATGGGAGTGGCCTGTTACTTTCCTTGGTCTCTCCCTGCCATCTGCCTCAGTGTTCAGTATGATAACTCACATACGTAGATCTTACCTTGTGTAGTCTACTCTAAACTTTGTTGGTTTTGCCCTTTATGTGAATGGAATTACATTTTTTGATCACATTTATTGATTCTATTTGTCAGAAAGAGATAGAGAGAGGGAGAGATCAAGCACAAGCAGGGGACAGGCAGGCAGAGGGAGAAGCAGGCTTCCCACTGAGCAAGGAGCCTGAGGCGAGACTTGGTCCCAGGTCCCTAGGATCATGACCTGAGCCAAAGGCAGATGCTTAACAGATTGAGGCACTCAGGTGTCCCGGAATTATACTTTTTACATTCTTCTGTGAACTGGGCATATTGCTCAGCATTTTATTTTCACATTCATTCATTCATTCAATGGGTGGATGCATGTAACTGAAGGTTGTTCATGTTCAGAACTGTCTCATGCAGATCACATCCCCTCCTTATGCACCCCTGTAGCCTGCCAAAGTTCTGATTTCAGACGTTTTGGGTTTGGAATTACTGTGTATGTATGTACGTTGTCTGTGATTCTCTTAGAAGGTCGTGTGGTCACACTCCATAATCAAACATGGTATTTCCCCCGCAGAAGGAATGTATATTCCACAGAGTACAACTAGTTCAGGCATTAAATACGCTTGTGTAAATTCAGATCATGGTTTGCTCCTCAATGAGTTCACCGAAAACATACAGAAAATTCACCTCTCATGAGAGATTTTTGTATGATAGAAATGTAGGTAGATGTTCTGGTGCCTATGCAGTAGTAACCAAGTAACCATGTATTTGAAAAAATAGTAAGTAGTATTTAAAAAAATCATCCACCACCCTGGTGCCCACTGTGACATATTATAGTGAAACTTGCTTAATACAGAGATAAAGAGAAAATTCTGAATGTAGATCAGGAGAAAAAGTCTTAACTTACAAGGGTAGACGCATAAGGCTGGTAGCAGTCCTGTCTACAGAGACCTGGCAGGACAGAGAGGACTGGCATGATATAGTCAGTGTGCCAAATGGGAACAATGTGCAGGCAAGAAGATTTTATCGAGCAAGGCTGTCATTCAGAATAGAAGGAGGGATAAAGGGTTTCCAGAACACACAGAAACTAAAGGAGTTCATGAACACTAAACCAGCCATGTAAGAAATATTAAAGGGGACCCTTTGAGTGGAAAGGGAGCCCAAAAGTAACAAAGATTAGAAAGGAATAGAGATAACCTACAGGAACAGTGACTTTACAGGCAATACAATGGCAGTAAATTCATATCTTTTAATAATTACTCTCAATGTAAGTGGACTCAAGGGTCCAATCAGAAGACAAAGGATATCAGAATGGATTAAAAAACCAAGCATCAATATGCTGCTTACAAGAGAGTCATTTTAGACCCAAAGATACCCTGGATTGAAAGTCAGGGGGTGGACAGTGATTTATCATGCTAATGGACATCAAAAGAAAGCTGGAGTATCCATCCTTATATCAGACAAACTAGATTTTAAACCAAAGGCTATAGTAAGAGATGAAGAAGAATGCTATACCATAATAAAGGAGTCTGTCCAACAAGAAGATCTAACAATTATAAGTATGCTCCTAACTCGGGAGCAGCCAAATGCGTTAATCAATTAATAACAAACCTAAAGAAACTCATTGATAGTAATACAGTATTAGCAGGGGAGTTTAGCACCCCACTCACGGCAATGGACAGATCATCTCAGTAGAAGATCAAGGAAACAAGAGCTTTGAATGACACACTGGACCAGATGGACTTCACAGATGTATTCAGAGCATTTCATCCCAAAGCAGCAGAAGAGACATTCTTTCCAAGTGCCCGTGGAACCTGCTCCTGAATAGATCACATACTGGGTCACAAATCAGGCCTCGACCAAAAAGACTGAGATCATACCATGCATATTTTCAAACCACAATGCTATGAAATTTGACGTCAACCACAAGAATAGTTTAGGAAGGACCACAAATACATGGAGGTTAAAGAACATCCTACTAAAGAAAGAACGGGTCAACCAGGAAATTGAAGAAGAATTAAAAAAATACATGGAAGCAAATGAAAATGAACACATCAAAGGGGTGCAGCAAAGATGGTCCTAATTGGAAGTATATAGTCACACAGGCCTTCCTCAAGAAGCAAGAAAAATCGCAAATACACAGTCTAGCCTTACACCTAAAGGAGCTAGAAAAGGAACAGCAAATAAAGCCTAAATCCAGCAGGAAAAGGGAAATAATAAAGATTAGAAGAGAAATTAAGGATGAAGAAATAAAGCAGTAGAACAAACCAACGAAAGTAGGAGCTGGTTCTTTGAAAGTATTAAAAAATTGATAACCCCCTAGCCAGACTTACCAAAAAGAGAAGAGAAAGGAGCCAAATAAGTAAAATCATGAATGAAAGTGGAACAATCACAACCAATACCAAAGAAATAGAAAATTGTAAGAGTGTGTTATTAGAAAAAAATAAAAGAGAATATTATTAGAGATTGAGATACCACTGTACACTGTTAGAATTGTCAAAACAACATGTGTTGGAGAGGATGTGGAGAAAGGGGAACCCTCTTACACTGTTGGTGGGAATGGAAGTTGGTGCAGCCACTTTGGAAAACAGTGTGGAGATTTCTTAAGAAATTAAGTATAGAGCGACCCTATAACCCTGCAATTGCACTACTGGGTATTTACCCCAAAGATACAGATGTAGTGAAAAGAAGGGCCATCTGTACCCCAGTGTTCATAGCAGCAATGGCCATAGTCGCCAAACTGTGCAAAGAACCAAGATGCCCTTCAACGGACGAATGGATACAGAAGATATGGTCCATATATACTATGGAGTGTTATGCCTCCATCAGAAGGGATGAATACCCATCAGAAAGGATGAATGCCCAACTTTTGTACCAACATGGATGGGACTGGAAGAGATCATGCTGGGTGAAATAAGTCGAGCAGAGAGAGTCAATTATCATATGGTTTTGCTCATTTGTGGAGCATAAGGAATAACATGGAGGACATGGGGAGATGGAGAGGAGAAGTGAGTTGGAGGAAATTGGAGGGGGAGATGAACCATGAGAGACTGTGGACTCTGAGACACAAACTGAGGGTTTCGGGGGGCAGGGAGGGAGGCTGGTTGAGCCTGATGGTGGGTATTATGGAGGGCACGTATTTCATGGAGCACTGGGTGTGGTGCATAAGCAATGAATTCTGGAATACTGAGAAGAAAATTAAAAAAAAATTAGAAAAAAGAAATTAGAGTGTTATTAGAAATGTTATTAGAAACAAATAAGGCAATCTGGAAGAAACAGATAAATTCCTAGAACATATAAAATACAAAAGCTGAAACAGGAAGAAATAGAAAACCCAAACATACACATAACCAGAAAAGAAATTGAAACAGTAATCAAAAATCTCCCAACAAACAAGAATCCATGCATGGCCAGATGGCTTCCTAGGGGAACTCTACCAAACATTTGAAGAAGAATTAATACCTATTCTGCTGAAACTGTTCCACAATAACAGATATGGATGGAAAGCTTCCAAAATCATTGATGAGGCCAGCATTAGCTTGGTCCCCAAACCAGACAAAGACCCCATCGAAAAGAAGAATTACAGACCAATATCCCTGAGACAGAAAATTTCACCCAGATACCAGCTAAGAGAATCCAACAGTACATCAAAAGGATTATTCACCATGACCAAGTGGGATTTATTCCTGCACTGCATGGATGATTCAGTATCTGCAAATCAATCACTGTGATATGCCACATTAATAAGAGAAAGGTTAAGAACCATATGATTTTCTCAGTGATGCAGAAAAAAACATTTGACAAAATATAGCATCCTTTCATGGTAAAAACCCTGAACAAAGGAGGGATAGTGGGAAAATACATTAACATCATAAAGACCATATCAGAAAGACCCATAGCTAATATCAACTTCAATGGAGAAACACAGAGCCTTTCCCCTAAGATCAGGAACACAACAGGGATGTCCACTCTCACCACTGTTGTTCACCATAGTACTGGAAGACCCAGCCTCTGCAATCAGAGAAGAAAAGGAAATGAGAGGCATCTAAATTGGCAAAGAATAAGTCAAGCTTCCACTCTTTTCAGACAATATGTTAAGTCTGTAGGAAACCCAGAAGACTCACCAAAAAATTACTAGAACTGATAATTCAGTAAAGTTGCAGGATATAAAATCAATGCACAGAAGTCTGTTGCACTTCTATACACCAATAATGAGCAGCAGATAGAGAAATCAAGGAATTGCTCGAATTACAATTGCACCAAAATCCAGTAATAAACCAGTGTATTACCTAGGAATAAACCTAACCAACGAGGTAAAGGATCTATACTCTAAAAAACTATAGAACGGTTTTGAAGGACATTGAAGAAGGCACAACGAAATGAAAAATGTTCCAATGTTCATGGATTGGAAGAACAATTATTCTTAAAATGTCTATACTACCCAAGGCAATGTACACATTCAATGCAATTGCTATCAAAATAACACCAGCATGTTTCACAGAACTGGAACAAACAATCCTAAAATTTGTATGGAGCCAGCAGATCCAGAATCATCAAAGGAATGTTGAGAAAGAACACCAAGACTTGAGGCATCACAATTCTGGACTTTAAGCTATATTACAAAGTTGTAATCATCAAGACAGTATGGTACTGGCACAGAAACAAGACACTTCAATCAGTGGAACAGAATAGAGAACCCAGACATGGACCGTCATCTCTATGGTCAATGAATCTTTGACAAAGCAGGGAAGAATGTTCAATGGAAAAAAGACAGTCTCTTCAACAAATGGTGTTGGGAAAACCAGACAGCTACATGTAGAAGAATGAAACTGACCACTTCCTTATACCATAAACAAAAATAAATTCAAAATGGATGAAAGACCTCAACATGAGACAGGAATCCATCAAAATCCTAGAGACATAGGCAGCAACCTCTTTGACCTTAGCTGTAGCAACTTCATGCTAGACACGTCTCCAAAGGCAAGGGAAACAAAAGCAAAAATGAACTACTAGAACTTCATCAGCATAAAAGCTTTTTTACAGGAAAAGAAGCAATCAAAAAACTAAAAGACGACCTGTGGACTGGAAGAAGGTATTTGCAAATGATGTATCAGATAAAGGGTTAGTATCTAAAATCTATAAAGAACTAATCAAACTCCTAAAATGCAAAAAAAAAAAAATCCATTCAAGCAATGGAGGGAAGATATGAACAGACATTTATCCGAAGAAGACATGCAAATGGCCAACAGACAGTGGAAAAAATGCTCCACATCAGTTGGCATCAAGGAAATAGAAATCAAAACCACAAGAGATACCACCTCAACTGGCCAGAATGGTAAAATGAACAACTCAGCAAACAACAGTTGTTGGTGAAGATGTAGAGAAAGGGGAACCCTCTTACACTGTTCCTCAAAAAGATAAAAATAGAAATGCCCTATGACCCAGGAATTTCACTACTAGGCATTTATCCAAAGGATACAAAACTAGTGATTCAACGGCGTACATGCACCCCAACATTTAGAACAGCATTGTCCACAATTGTCATGTCAAAATACAGAAAGAGACCAGATGTCCATCGGCAGATGAATCAATAAAGACGAGGTGGTATAAACATACGTATATGTGATGGAGTATTACTCAGCCATCCCAAGGAATGAATTCTTGCCACTTGAAATGATGTGGAGGGAATTAGAAGATAATATATTAAGCAAAATAAGTTAGCCAGAGAAAGAAAAATACCGTATAAGTTCATTCCTGTGTGGAATTTAAGAAACAAAACAGATGAACATAGGGAAAGAGAAGGAAAAATAAAATAAGATAAAAACAGAGAGAGGCAAAGCGTAACAGACTCTTACCTGTAGGGAACAAACTGAGGGTTGCTGGAGGGGAGGTGGGTGAGGTTATAGGGTAATTGTGCCATGGGCATTAAGGAACACGCTTGGTAGAATGAGCACTGGGTGTTATGTGCAACTGATGAATCACTAAACTCTACCCTGAAACTAATAATACGTTGTATGTTAACTACTTGCATTTAAATAAAAAAGATCTAACACTGTATGTTAATTGCACTGGAAATAAAAGAAATAAAACATTTAGAAAGAGCAAAATGAAAAAAAAATATTTAACAGATTCAGAAAAATAGTTTCTTTACTAGCAATCAGAGACCTTAAGACTAAAGCAAGACTAAATGCCATTTTATCTATCATATCAGTTTTATTTTTTATTTTTTATTTTTTTAAAGATTTTTTTATTTTTTTGACAGATAGAGATTACAAGTAGGCAGAGAGGCAGGCAGAGAGAGAGAGAGGAGGAAGCAGGCTCCCAGCCAAGCAGAGAGCCCGATGCGGGGCTTGATCCCAGGACCCTGGGATCATGACCTGAGCCGAATGCAGAGGCTTTAACCCGCTGAGCCACCCAGGTGCCCCTATCATATCAGTTTTAATTAAGGGGGAAATGTGAACATCAAAATAGAAGATGGAAACAATTGGGCACTCTCATTTGGGCATCTTGGCAGAATGGATAAAGGGCCCTTAAAAGGTACTGCTTAGGTATTCTACTTTTGAGATTATTAAATGTAATGGACTGTGAATATATAAAAATCATTTCCGAAATTTTTTGCATCATTATTAGTAATAGTGCAAGCTTAGAAGCCCTCTAGCCATCCAACCATGGTGAAAAAGCATATATATCATGGATGGTTTTTGTGATGTAACCTCAGAGAGCCAAATGTTCAGGAAGAGATAATCATAGGGAGACAACTCATGTTTTAAGATTAAGGAAAAAGTACATAAAATTGTACCAGCAATATTTTCTCAACATAATAAAGACAAAAAGTCGTTAGAAAAAGATTGGGAAATACTGTAAAATATTATCAATGATTTTCTTTGTAAGGAGGGGTTGTGTTTCCTTTTTTCCTATTTGTTTATGTTTGAAAAATTTACTGTAATGAGCATGTATTATTCTGCAGTTGAGACACATGAAATAACCCAGAGTTTAAAAACCAAAAAATCAAGGACTTGTCCATAACTAGTAATCTCTTTGTCACAATCTTAGATCTGATCCCTGTTGTGTGTGTTGGGGCCAATCCTCTGATCTCCCTGTGCCTCATTTTCCCCCTAGAATTATTATTGTTTTCTCAGTCCCAGCAAATTGTGTGTCTTCTCGATTCAGCCTTCTCTATATGTAGGTCTGGCCCTCTCAGTGAGTTGCTTCAAAAGCTGGGCTTGGAAATGGTCCCTGAAACTCAGAGCACTTGACCCTTCCAACTCTTGTGAGCATTGCTTGTTGGTGAGTGGGACCTGTTAGTCATAGACTGGGCTGGTACCTGGCTTCATCCCAGAACCGAGTACTGGCTGATGTTTTTCTTTTGGCGATTCCCACTGTGTGGTTTGAATCTTCTCGGACATCTATATACCCACTAATCAAGTCACCTTGTAGGAATGGCTGGACACTCCTTCTTCCCGGTTGTAGCTGTGTCCTTGGCAAGCTGATCTTATTCTCCTTCTGTCTAGTCAGGCACCTCTGTTTGATGAACGTGCTCATGATGGCGAGCATCCATCTTGCCTTGAACTTTATTTTTCTCCAAAATTGCTGTGGAGGAGTGCAGGGAGAAGTCATTTCAGAGAGTCTGAGTTCCAGTCTGGGGCAGGACCCATTATGGAGTAGAGTATCTTCTCCAGCCTGAGAGCCTCCACAGAGCCCCCTTCATGTCTCTGTTCCTCAGGCTGTAGATGTAAGGATTCAGCATGGGGGTAACCATTGTATATATCACAGATACAACCATTCCAGTGTCTGCTGAGTAGGAGGATGAGGGCCGGAAATACACCACAAAAAGTGTCCCATAGAAGAGAGTGACGACTGACAGGTGAGAGCCACATGTTGAGAAGACTTTGTGCTTCCCCCCAGCTGAGGAGACCCTGAGGATGGTGTGCATGATGTGGGCATAAGAGACCAGGACACGGGGCGCCTGGGTGGCTCAGTGGGTTAAGCCGCTGCCTTCGGCTCAGGTCATGATCTCGGGGTCCTGGGATCGAGTCCCGCATCGGGCTCTCTGCTCAGCGGAGAGCCTGCTTCCCTTCCTCTCTCTCTGCCTGCCTCTCTTGTGATTTCTCTCTGTCAAATAAATAAATAAAATCTTAAAAAAAAAAAAAAGAGAGACCAGGACACAGGCAAGAGGGACCACACCTATGAGGGCTGCTTCAGCAAACATCATGACCTGAAAGATCTGGGTGTCTGAGCAGGCAAGTTTGAGGAGTGGGGGTACATCACAGAAAAAGTGTGGGATGGAATGGGAGGCACAGAAGGAGAACTGAGCCATGAGGAGGGTGAGTGAGAAAGCCAGGAGGTGGGCGCAGAGCCAGGGTGTGGCAACCAGCAGCAGGCAGCGTTGGGGGCACATGATGGTGGTGTAATGGAGAGGAAGGCAGATGGCCACATAACGGTCATATGCCATCACAGCCAGCAGGAAGTCATCCAGAAGGGCCAATGCCATGAAGAAGTACATCTGTACGAGGCACCCAGTATGGGAGATGGCGTGGTGTTGTGTCTTAATACTCACCCACACCTTGGGGACAATGTGCAGGATAAGCAGGTATCGATGAGGGACAGGTTAGCCAGGAAGAAGTACATGGGGGTGTGGAGGTGCTGATCAGAAACAATGGCCAAGATGATGAGCAGGTTCCCCAACACGGTGACCAGGTACATGCTCAGGAAGAGCCCGAACAGGAGAGGCTGCTGGTCTGGGTGGTCAGAGAAGCCCAGGAGCAGGAAGTCGGAGACACTTGTGTGGTTTCTGATTTCCTTAAGTAGAGAAATTGGAAGAGAGTTTTGCTTATATAAAGGTAGGCCCTGAATAATACAGACCGCAAGGGCTTTGATCTGTTTTTCTGTGTTCTTTGAAAAGGTCACTGAGAATCACTAGTGGCTGTAACTCTGGGTTTGTAAACATTGAGGGTTGTGGACTATGGTAATGAGGCTTGAGGATGAGCTGAGTTTGTGTTCTAGGTACCTGTCATGTAGCAAGTTTTTTGGCATGGATTGTCTGAGTGACATGAACTGGGATTCACCTGAGAGAACTTTTGCAAATTCAGTTCCCTTTCTAAAAGACTTAGAACAAGAAGCTTGGTCTCTTCTCTTTTGGAGCTCATTTTGGGGTCCTGTATCTACTTGGATTTTCGTCTGCACTGCAGGATGCCTGTGTGTATGTGTGTGAGTGTGTGAGTGCATCCTGGTGGAGATGATGGAGGAGTTGTCTCTCCAGAGAGGAGTCAATGGAGAACAAGGGTCTTTAAGGAGTAGTGGGTTGTTCCGCTGACTTTTGCCTTAGAGAACCATTCCGCTGAGTCAGCGTGGATGTGAGACTGTTGGAACCTGAGATGTGCTACTCTCTTCTTTTTTTTTTTTTTTTGTATTTTTAAAAATTTTTTTTATTTATTTTTTTTCAGCGTAACAGTATTCATTTTTTTTAATTAATTAATTTATTTTTATTTGCTTATTTACAGCATAACAGTGTTCATTGTTTTGGCATCACACCCAGTGCTCCATGCAGTACGTGCCCTCCCTATTACCCACCACCTGGTTCCTCAACCTCCCACCCCCCCCACCCCCTCCCGCCGCCCCTTCATAACCCTCTGGTTGTTTTTCAGAGTCCATAGTCTCTCATGGTTCATCTCCCCTTCCAGTTTCCCTCAACTCCCTCTCCTCTCCATCTCCCCATGTCCTCCATGTTATTTGTTATGCTCCACAAATAAGTGAGACCATATGATACTTGACTCTCTCTGCTTGACTTATTTCGCTCAGCATAATTTCTTCCAGTCCTGTCCATGTTGCTACAAAAGTTGGGTATTCGTCCTTTCTGATGGAGGCATAATACTCCATTGTGTATATGGACCACATCTTCCTTATCCATTCATCCGTTGAAGGGCATCTTGGTTCTTTCCACAGTTTGGCGACCGTAGCCATTGCTGCAATAAACATTGGGGTACAAATGGCCCTTCTTTTCACTACATCTGTATCTTTGGGGTAAATACCCAGCAGTGCAATTGCAGGGTCATAGGGAAGCTCTATTTTTAATTTCTTCAGGAATTTCCACACTGTTCTCCAAAGTGGCTGCACTAACTTGCATTCCCACCAACAGTGTAAGAGGGTCCCCCTTTCTCCACATCCTCTCCAGCACACGTTGTTTCCTGTCTTGCTAATTTTGGCCATTCTAACTGGTGTTAGGTGGTATCTCAATGTTGTTTTAATTTGAATCTCCCTGATGGCTAGTGATGATGAACATTTTTTCATGTGTCTGATAGCCATTTGTATGTCTTCGTTGGAGAAGTGTCTATTCATATCTTCTGCCCATTTTTTGATATGATTATCTGTTTTGTGTGTGTTGAGTTTGAGAAGTTCTTTGTAGATCCTGGATATCAACCTTTTGTCTGTACTGTCATTTACAAATATCTTCTCCCATTCCGTGGGTTGCCTCTTTGTTTTGTTGACTGTTTCCTTTGCTGTGCAGAAACTTTTGATCTTGATGAAGTCCCAAAAGTTCATTTTTGCTTTTGTTTCCTTGGCCTTTGGAGACTTATCTTGAAGGAAGTTGCTGTGGCTGATATCGAAGAGGTTACTGCCTATGTTCTCCTCTAGGATTCTGATAGATTCCTGTCTCACATTGAGGTCTTTTATCCATTTTGAGTTTATCTTTGTGAACGGTGTAAGAGAATGGTCGAGTTTCATTCTTCTACATATCGCTGTCCAGTTTTCGCAGCACCATTTATTGAAGAGACTGTCTTTTTTCCATTGAATATGTTTTCCTGTTTTGTCGAAGATTATTTGACCATAGAGTTGAGGGTCCATATCTGGGCTCTCCACTCTGTTCCACTGGTCTATGTGTCTGTTTTTATGCCAGTACCACGCTGTCTTGGTGATCACAGCTTTGTAGTAAAGCTTGAAATCGGGTAACGTGATGCCACCAGTTTTGTTTTTGTTTTTCAACATTTCCTTAGCAATTCGGGGTCTCTTCTGACTCCATACAAATTTTAGGATTATTTGCTCAAGCTCTTTGAAAAATATCGGTGGAATTTTGATCGGAATGGCATTAAAAGTATAGATTGCTCTAGGCAGTATAGACATTTTAACAATGTTTATTCTTCCAATCCAAGAGCATGGAACAGTCTTCCATCTTTTTGTGTCTTCTACAGTTTCTTTCATGAGTGTTCTGTAGTTCCTCGAGTACAGGTCCTTTACTTCTTTGGTTAGGTTTATGCCCAGGTATCTTATGGTTCTTGGTGCTATAGTAAATGGAATCGATTCTCTAATTTCCCTTTCTGTATTTTCATTGTTAGTGTATAAGAAAGCCACTGATTTCTGTACATTGACTTTGTATCCTGCCACGTTACTGAATTGCTGTATGAGTTCTAGTAGTTTGGGGGTGGAGTCTTTGGGGTTTTCCATATAAAGAATCATGTCATCTGTGAAGAGAGAGAGTTTGACTTCTTCCTTGCCAATTTGGATACCTTTTATTTCTCTTTGTTGTCTGATTGCCGTTGCTAGAACTTCTAATACTATGTTGAACAAGAGTGGTGAGAGTAGGCATCCTTGTCGTGTTCCTGATCTCAACGGGAAGGCTGCAAGCTTTTTCCCATTGAAGATGATATTTGCTGTGGGTCTTTCATAGATAGATTTTATGAAGTTCAGGAATGTTCCCTCTATCCCTATACTTTGAAGCGTTTTCATCAGGAACGGATGCTGGATTTTGTCAAATGCTTTTTCTGCATCAATTGAGAGGACCATGTGGTTCTTCTCTCTTCTCTTATTGATGTGTTCTATCACACTGATTGATTTGCGAATGTTGAACCAACCTTGCAACCCAGGGATGAATCCCACCTGGTCATGGTGGATAATCTTTTTAATGTGCTGCTGGATCCTGTTTGCTAGGATCTTGTTGAGAATCTTTGCATCCATATTCATCAGTGATATTGGTCTGAAATTCTCCTTTTTGGTAGGGTCTTTGCCTGGTTTGGGGATCAGGGTAATGCTGGCTTCATAAAAAGAGTCTGGAAGTTGTCCTTCTGCTTCAATTTTTTGGAACAGCTTCAGGAGAATTGGTGTTATTTCTTCTTTGAAAGTTTGGTAGAGTTCCCCAGGGAATCCGTCAGGTCCTGGGCTCTTGTTTTTTGGGAGGTTTTTGATCACGGCTTCAATCTCATTACTAGATATCGGTCTATTCAGGTTGTCAATTTCTTCCTGGTTCAATTTTGGGAGTTTGTAGCTTTCCAGGAATGCATCCATTTCATCTAGGTTGCTTAGCTTATTGGCATATAACTGTTGGTAATAATTTCTGATGATTGTTTCTATTTCCTTGGTGTTAGTTGTGATCTCTCCCTTTTCATTCATAATTTTATTAATTTGGGCTTTCTCTCTTTTCTTTTGGATTAGTGTGGCCAATGGTTTATCGATCTTATTAATTCTTTCAAAAAACCAGCTTCTAGTTTCATTGATACGTTCTACTGTATCTCTCGTTTCTACCTCATTGATCTCTGCTCTAATCTTGATTATTTCCCTTCTTGCATGTGGAGTTGGTTTGATTTGTTGTTGATTCTCCAGTTCTTTAAGGTGTAGAGACAGCTGGTGTATTCTGGATTTTTCAATGTTTTTGAGGGAGGTTTGGATGGCTATGTATTTCCCCCTTAGAACCGCCTTTGCTGTATCCCATAGGTTTTGGACCGAGGTGTCTTCATTCTCATTGGTTTCCATGAATTGTTTAAGTTCATCTTTGATCTCCTGGTTGATCCAAGCATTCTTAAGCAAGGTGGTCTTTAGCTTCCAGGTGTTTGAGTTCCTTCTGAACTTTTCCTTGTGATTGAGCTCCAGTTTCAAAGCATTGTGATCGGAGAATATGCAGGGAATAATGTCAGTCTTTTGGTATCGGTTGAGTCCTGCTTTGTGACCCAGTATGTGGTCTATTCTGGAGAAGGTTCCATGTGCACTTGAGAAGAATGAGTATTCTGTTGTTTTAGGGTGGAATGTTCTGTATATGTCTATGAGGTCCATCTGGTCCAATGTTTCATTCAATGCTCTTATTTCTTTATTAATTTTCTGCTTCGATGATCTGTCTATTTCTGAGAGAGGCGTATTAAGATCTCCTACTATTATTGTATTCACATCAATATGACTCTTTATCTTGATTAATAGTTTTCTTACGTAATTGGGTGCTCCCATATTGGGGGCATAGATATTCACAATTGTTAGATCGTCTTGGCGGATAGTACCTTTAAGAATTATGTAGTGTCCTTCTGTATCTCTGACTACAGTCTTTAGTTTAAAATCTAATTTATCTGATATGAGAATTGCTACTCCGGCCTTCTTTTGAGGCCCATTGGCATGAAAGATGCTTCTCCATCCCTTCACTTTCAGTCTGGGTGTATCCTTAGGTTCAAAATGGGTCTCTTGTAGACAACATATGGATGGGTCCTGTCGTTTTATCCAATCTGCAACCCTGTGTCGTTTTATGGGCGCATTTAGGCCATTCACATTGAGAGTGATTATTGAGAGATAGGTTTTTATTGACATCGTGTTGCCTTTGAAGTCTTTCTGTCTATAGATTGTTTCTATATTTCTGTTCAATGATATTCTTAGGATTTTTTCTCTTTTATAGGACCCCCCTTAATATTTCCTGCAGTGTCGGCTTGGTGGTTGCATAGTCTTTTAAGCCTTGCTGGTCTTGGAAACTCTTTATCTCTCCATCCATTTTAAATGTCAGTCTTGCTGGATAGAGTATTCTTGGTTGCATGTTCTTCTCATTTAGTACTCTGAATATATTTTGCCAGCCCTTCCTGGCTTTCCAGGTCTCTGTGGAAAGGTCTGATTTATTCTAATGGGCTTTCCTCTGTATGTAAGAAGCTTCTTTGTCCTAGCTGCTTTTAAGAGGGTCTCTCTTGAAACATAATTCCCCATTTTAACGATAAGGTGCCGTGAGGACTTTCGAGAATCTAAAATCTTGGGAGGAGATCTTTCTGCCTCTAGTACATGAACGTTGTTTCCATTCGTGAGATTGGGAAGATTTTCATAGACAACTTCTTCCACTATATCTTCTAGACTTCTTTCTTTTTCTTCCCCTTCAGGGATTCCAATAATTCTGACGTTGGAACGTTTCATGGCATCGTTTATTTCCCTGATTCTGTTTTCGTGGCTTCTGAGCTGTTTGTTCCAGGCTTCCTCCTGATCCTTTCTCTCTATCTGTTTGTCCTCCAGATCACTAATTCTATCTTCTGTCTCAGTTACCCTAGCTTTTAGAGAATTTAGATTGGACTGGAACTCATTGAGAGCATTTTGAACATCATCCCTGGTGGCTTTCAGTTCTGCCCTAACATTGTGAACATCATCCCTGGTGGCTTTCAGTTCTGCCCTAATCAATTCTGTTTGGTCATCCATGGCTTTCTCCAACCTAGCTATTGCCTGGATAATTGTTAGTCTGAATTCCTTTTCTGACATATTGTCTATGTCGATATTCATTAGTTCTGTTGCAGAAGGCCCATCCTCTGTATTTTTCTTCTGTTGGGTATTCCTCCTCCTAGTCATTTTGGTAAGAGATGACTGAACAGATGCAGCTGGACTTATCGATTGTGGTGCAGTCAATGTGCACCCTGGAACGCTTCTGTGCAATCAGGATTCCCCACCCAAATGAGAGAAAAAAGAAAAGAAAAAGAAATAGAGAAGAAGAAAGAAAAAAAAAGGGGAAAGAAAAAAGGAAGAAAAAAAAAAGAGAGAGATAGGAAAAAAAGGGAAGATACAAGAGAAGGCTCAGCCCAAATGGGCCACAAGGTAAGATTTGTGGAGTATACAAACAAAAACAGACAGACAAAAAGAGTGATAAAAGTATATGAGAAGAGAAAAAAATATGTATATATAAGCAAAAAAAAAAAGGGAAAAACCTCCTCAGAAAGAACCCCAAGTATAAGATTTATATATTGTCAGGACAGACACAAATTCACAGAAACACTGACAGAAGGAAAAATTGGGAGAATGGTTATAGATTCTCAGTGTGGGTGAGGAGGGTTATTTTGATTCTTCCTGAAGGTGTCTTGATGTTTTTGTTAAGGGACTCAACTTTCCTAAGTTACAGGGGGATTAGAAACTGGTTTGCCTATAGGGGTAGCATTGATTGGGGAAAGGGGGTTACCTTGAAGTTTAACTCTATATGTATAGTAGAAAATAAAAATTAAAAAAAGAATAAACTAGACTAAACTAAGTTAAAATTAAAAAAATAGAAAAAAGAAAAACACGGGTGTATGTATCAAAAATTTCAGGTTAGAAGGTTATTAAAGAATTTGATGTACTGGACATCTCAGTGTGATGGTAAATAGGTTAAAAAATTATCTGTATGTATAAAAAAAAAAGAACCAGAATATTGGTAAAGAGTTAAAAATAAAAGTTGTATTTATGAAGTAGTGGTGGTTGTTCTCTTGTAGTCTTTTTTTTTTTTTTTTTTTTCCTTCCTTCCTGGTTGGTTTTCTGGGGGAGGGGCCTGCCACGTGGGTTTTCAGACAATGATGTTCCCTGAGTTAGGTCCTCCCACTCCCCTCAAGGGGGTGAGCTCTTTTTTTTTCAGGAAACTGGTTTTTTTTTTTTTTTTTTTCAGTCTTTTGTTCTCTGGGGGTTTTTATGTTCTTTCATCTGCTTTCTCTCGCCTTGACAGCTTTTGATGGTTTTTGGAGGTTTAGAGGAGAGCAAACAGCACCCCAACCTCCCTCTCAGAGAGAAGCCTCAGACTGTTTTGCAAAAGCTGCTGGCAGAGTTGGTTCTGGGTCACTGTCCCTGGGGATGCAGGAGCTCCTCGTTGTGCCCAAAACCAGGGCAGCTGTGGCTGTCTAGGCAGCTCCAGACCGCCAGAGAAGTTCCAAGCAGAGATCGCGCACTGAGATTTTCCCGCTGTCCTGGGCTGGGAATGTCTGGTTTTTCCTGCTGCCAGAGCTCCAGGCTAGCGCCTATGAGCACCTATCCCAAGGGAGGGTGTGGGACGCGCGCGTTTCAGAATTGCCGTCAGGCGAGGCTCCCAGCCCCTCACGGGAGACAGACCCCACTCGTTCTCAGGCGCACTGGCGTTCAGGTGCACTCGCGGCTCAGGGACAGAGACCTGATTTCTCCGCCGCACTCTCTCTGGCTCCGCGCCAGGGGAGGCTGTCCTGGGTCCCGGGACTTAGGTCCCTGACCCTAACCGCCCAGGTTCCCACTATTACCCCCCCCCCCCACCGCGATCCTTTGCTGTTTGTTTTTTGAGTGCTTTCAACCAGACTCCAAGTTAATGCTGGTCCCCAGACGCAGAGCACTCTCGTGTTGTGGTGTTACTTTCCAATCGGTCACCTCTGGTGGCTCCCTCCCCCTTTTGTTTATCTTCCGATATCAGTCCGATGCTCCCAGTCTGCTTTACCTGCCACTGGCGTCTTCTGCTCCAGTAGAGATCCAGACGTGTATAATTCTGATCTCAGGCTGATTTCATGGGTGGTCGGAGTTCTTTGGTAGGTAATCAGCTCACTTTAGGGTACAGGTTGAAATGGTGCCTCCTCCTACTTCCCCGCCATCTTGCTCCCCCCCCCCCCCCCCGCTACTCTCTTCTTAACGACCTACCAGTTTCATTGTCCTCATCAACCCCACCACCACCACCTTTCTTTTTGTGTTCTGGGCTTTGATGTTCTGGAGACAGGATGGGAAGCTTTTCTCTGCCTCTTATCTCGGTCTGAGCTCGGTCAGTTTCTGAACTCTGAATGTGTGTTTCCTCATTTGGACCATGGGCAGCACCTTCATGGTGTCATTGAGGTGATGACTGAGATAACATGTATGGAGGGCAGGCTACTGTCAAGGGTGGTAACACTACTGTCATTGTTGGTCACACTTGTTGATTGTGAAGCAGGGACACACGATGCAGTCGAAAAGCATCAGATGCCCTGTTACAGCTCTGTTCCTTATGTGCATTTTAAACTCGGGGCCAGTTTTTCTCCATTGGAGCCTTACTTTCCTTCTCTGTAAGGTATGCATGCTAGCCTTACCTGATAGTTGTGTTGAGGGGACCAAAGCCTGGAATCCGCTGAGGTTTCTTTATCAACCATGATGTGCAGTCAAGATGAGAAATTCCCACATTCCTGTTCGATTGTGTGGAGAAACAGTTGACAAACGTTCGGTGGCGGCATGGCTTCATGCCATGTTTGTTTAGCGTTGTGATGAAAATGTAATAATACCTTTGGGAGTTGGACAGAATTTCCCCACTCTTTACTTTTTTTTTTTTAAGTTTTATTTGTTTAGAGAGAGAGATTGAGAATGAGAGTGAGTGAGTGGGGAGTGAGGGAAAGACAGAAGGAGAGGAAGAGCATCTCCAGCAGACTTCCTGCTGAGGAAGAGCCCTATGTAGGGCTTGAGCTGAGGAGCCGGAGATCAGACTCCAGCGAAAATCAAGGGTTTGATGCCCAACAGACTGAGCCACTAAGACGCCCCACTCCCACTCTTTACTCTTTAAAGAGTTTATTTATTTCTTTGACAGACAGAGATCACAAGTACGCAGAAAGGCAGGCACACACACAGGGGGAGAGAGAGAGAGAGAGGAGAAAGCAGGCTCCCTGCTTAGCAGGGAGCCTGATGTGGGACTTGATCCCAGGACCCTGGGATCATGACCTGAGCCTAAGGCAGAGGCTTTAACCCACTGAACCGCCCAGGTGCCCCCACTCTTTTCTCTTTATATGATTTTGAGAAAGTTGCTAAACTTTTTAAATGGGATAATATCTGAGTTCAATGAATTCAGTGTTTTGTGAAGATTACATTGGGATAAAAAATGACAGTGTAATGTTTATAACCAAGGCTGGCATCTAGTAAGTGCTCAGTAAATAGGGTCTAGTATTGTAATTGCTTTTTTTTTTTTAAAAAAAATAACATGTGGGTGCTTTGAGGTTTTGGTGTTCTGGGCTGTGCCTCCAGATTGGGCTTGCCACTTGTGGGGTGTGAACACAAAAAGCCACCTCCACCACTGTGACCACGACACTGTCAGCAGCGTCAGCAGCACCACATCTGAGGAGTTATATCTCTACTCAGAACTGTCAGTGGCAAAGCCATTGACATTTTGGGGTCTGAAGCCATGTGTAAACTTGGACAAATCACAGAATCATCAGAGCTCCCCCCTGCCTCAGTGATTAATGGACGAATGGGAATGAATGAGTCTCTCAGGAATAGTTTTTGCTGCCTCAAGTTTTTAGATGAAGAGAGGGTGCAAACAAGTTTGGTAAACTGACAGGATGTAGAGGAGTCAGTTACTAGTACTGACTTGGTGTGGTGGCTGAGAGAGTTTCTGGAACCACACCCACCCAAGTGGACTGAGAGGGAAGTGTGCTTTGTCCAGGACACAGATGAGGTTGGGGAAGGGTGGTCTGAAGCCCGTTCTCTTCAATGACTTCAGACTAGATCATCAGGGACATAAAGAACCCCCGAGGTAGGTGGCCCTCCTCGTGATCCGAAGAAACAGAAACTGATTGGCATATGGGGATGTAGGATAGAAAGAGGGAAAGCAGAAGGAGCAGGTCTGGTGCACTGTGTGTGTGTGTGTGTGTGTGTGTGTTGTGTGTGTGCAAGCATGCTTACAAGGGGGCTAAGGTAGACGGCTCTCTTGCCATCCATATGCCTCAGTTCTTACCTGGACATGCTGGCCAGCCTCAGCCTCTGACACTTCCAGGGAGGAGATTGGGTTTGCTAGAGAAGACATGGATGGTGTGAGTCACAGAGTCCTTTCCTGTCCACAGGAACAGCACAGACTAAAGACTCCAGTCTTGGTGGTATCTCAGGCACAGGCGCTGCTGACTTTTGACAGGCAGTGTCTCCTGGGACCCATTCCCAGTCTCCTAGTTAGAGCCCAAATGGGGCAGTTGTCCAAGCACCAGCTGGCCCATCCCCAATCTCCTAGTTAGAGCCCAGATGGGGCAATTGTCCAACCACCAGCTGGCTGGTCTGCGTCAGGGCCCCCTGAGTCCTGGTAGTGTCAATGGTAATACCATTGAGATGACCAGGGCTGGGATCCCTGGGGGGACTCCTGGTTCTTCCCCTGGGTGAGATGCTGCTTGGTTGCATCCTCCTGGTCTGATCCTGAATGGGGCCTAGCTGTATCATAGAGTCACCCTTTCTAATTAGAGCCCGGTCCCCATGGATGAAATACAGTCAATCCTGGAAAATAAGAAAAAAAATTAAAGATAAAACAGATCAGGAGCAGGGGTACCTGGGTTGCTCAGTTGTTTGGGCATCTGACTCTTGATTTTCACTCAGGTCATGATCTTGCGGCCTACGATGGCCCTGTGTTGTGTAGGTTTGATGAAGAATTTGCTTGTCCTTTTTCCTCTGCTCCTCCACCATCTCAAATAAAATCTTTAAAAAACTCTAGATTAAGAAAATGATCAGTACTTCAACTATCAGGGCGCCTGGGTGGCTCAGTGGGCTGGGCATCTGCCTTCTGCTCGGGTCATGGTCTCAGGTTCCTGGGATAGAGCCCCACATCGGGCTCTCTACTCGGTGGAAAGCCTGCTTCCCCCTTTCTCTCTGCCTGCCTCTCTGCCTACTTGTGATCTCTCTCTGTCAAATAAATAAATAAAATCTTAAAAAAATACAAAGAAAATTCCACTTCAAGTATCATATAGTAGAGGGACTATTCCTATTTTCAGTGTCCCCAGAGATCAGAGATATGAATATTATGTAGCCTGTCTATAAAGCTCAGGATGCAATCTCTAAATTCTTTTTTAAAGATTGATTTATTCATTTTTGGAGGGAGAGAGCATGAGTAGGATGAGAGAGGGAGAGGGAGAAAGAATCCCACACCAACTCTGGGCCAAGAGCTGAGCTCCAAGCTGGGCTGGATCTCATAACACTGAGATCAGGACCTGAACCCAGATCAAGAGTTGGACCCCGAACTGCAGGTGCCATCCAGGTGTCCCAGTCTCTGAATTTTTTAATTAATTTTTTGATATAATTGAATCTTACTCTCAAAAAAAGTTTGTAAAACATCTGTGTTGTTGAACGAGTGGTAATATAATGAATGCCCATTCTCCCAGCACTCAGCTTAAATAGTTGAATCCTGCAGACGCCCTATGTGGACCCATTTTCCATCACATCCTTTCCTCCCCCTTTTGAGGAAATCACCGATGTGGGCACTGTGTATCATTTCTTGTTGTTCTTTGTGGTTTTGCCACATATGCATCTTTGGGGGAGGTCCTGGAGAAGATGTGACCCACAGTTCACCCATGAATTAGCCCCAGGCAATGGGAGGCTCCCCATCCCTTCCCCTGACCTCAGAATGTAGCTCTGTCCACTCTTCCCATGATGGGAGCCATTTTCAAGTACACAGCCCTGAGTTAGCCATGTGCTTTTTACACCCTCTGGGAGGCTAAGTGACTGAACCCCTGTGAGGCCTCTCTGTATATAAACTTTTGTGATTCTGATGGGCATGTGTTCCTATCTACTTGTCTTAGGGTGCCCTAGATAAGACATGCCCTGAGTGTAAGTTCCCTTGCTTAGTAACACTGTTGCCTACCAATGGGCATGGCCTCTTTCCTTGGTCTCTCCCTGCTCTCTTTTCCAGTGTTCCCTTTGATAACCCACATGCAGAGATTGTACACTGTATAGTTAACTCTAAATGTGCCTGTTTTTTTTTCCTTTATGGGAATGGAATTACACTTTTTACATTTTTCTGTGAACTGGGCCTGTTGGTTAGCATTCTTCCTTTACACTCAGTCACGTAACTGAAGGGTGTTCATGTTCAGTGTTGTCTCGTAAAGATCACAGCACCTCCTTATGCACCCCTGTAGCCTGCTAGAATTCTGATTTCAGACATTTTGAGTTTGGAATTACTGTGTGTGTATGTTGTCTGTGATTCTCTCACAGGGTCCTGGGGACACAAACATACCGTATTTCCACAACAGAAGGAATGTATAGTCACACTGAGTACAACTAGTTCAGGCCATACATACCCTTATGTAAATTCAGATTATGGTAACCTGCTCAATGAGTTCACTGCAAATGCACAGAAAATCCTTCTCTCATGAGAGATTTTTGTATCACAGAAATGTAGATATATTCTTTTTTTTTTTTAAAGATTTTATTTATTTATTTGTCAGAGAGAGAGAGGGAGAGACAGCGAGTGAGTACTGGCAGACAGAGTGGCAGGGAGAGGCAGAGGGAGAAGCAGGCTCCCCGCTGAGCAAGGAGCCCGATGTGGGACTTGATCCCAGGACGCTAGGATCATGACCTGAGCCAAAGGCAGCCGCTCATCCAACTGAGCCACCCAGGCATCCCAAAATGTAGATATATTCTGGTGCCCATGTAATCATGGTGTGTACTTTAAAAAACTAATCAGTGATGAGTAAGACATAGAGAAAACTGTGCAAAACACAAACACCCCCCCCCCCACCCAGGAAATATTAGAAACCAATCCCCTCTGTGCAACTTCCCAGATTTAGAAGTCAAACGTGGCCAGTACATCTGACATTCGTTTTGTGTGTCCTGCTAATAATCATGACTTTTCTTTCATTCTGGATGAAAATAATCCCTGTCCTCTTTGGAATAGTTTCTTTTAGCTTTGTCTGTTTCTGAACTTTAAATAAATGCGCTCATCCACTATGTATTCTTTTCTCTGGCTCCTTTTGTTCATTATTTTTACTTATATGAGATTCATCTGGATCTGTGTATGTAGTGGCGGTATGTTCATTACCATTGCTGTGATTGATCATTCTGGTACCTGAGTCTTGGTGCGTTCCTTTCTGCTGTGTACATGCCCAGGAATGGCAAGGATGGGTTCCAAGATATCCGTGTCCTCCAGTTTGGTACACATTGTGAAACTGACCTCCAGGGAGATTGTCCCATGCTGCACTTGGACCAGCAACGTGTGAGAGCGCTCATTGAACCACATCCTGGCTAAGTCCTGGTGGTTTCAGCCTTTTCCACTGTGGTCATGTTGCTGTGTGTGTGGTTTGGGTCTCATCTCCTAATGGTTTGATTTTATATTTCAGTGGTTAATTATGAGATTGAGTTCCTTATAAATACTCATTAGCATTAAAAAAAAAAGACTTATTTATCTTAGAGAAAGAGTGAAAGAACAAGAGAGAAGGGAGCAGGGGGAGGCATGGAGGGAGAGGGAGGAGAGAAGTTGACTCAGGGCTTGATCTCACCAGCCAGAGATCATGACCTGAGGGGAAACCAAGAGTGAGGCTTAACTGAGTGAGCCATCCAGGTGCCACTCATTAGTATTTTTATTTCCTTATTTTGAAAGTGCTTGTTTCAGTTTTTATTCATTTTTTCCCGTTTAGTTATCTGTTATATTCAGATGTATTTATAGAACTATGTAGAACTATTTATTCTAGATCCTAGTCCTTTGTTGATTTATGTACATGATAAACATTTCCTCTATCTCTCGTTTGTCATTTCACTGTTTATAGTGCTGTTTGCTAAATCAGTATTTTTATTTTAACTGATTGAATTCATCAGTTTTTTTTTTTCCCGAGTGCTTTATTTGTGTCTGGTTGAAGTGGTGCTTTCTTTCATGAGTTCAGGAAGATATTTGCCAGCATTTTCTTTTAAAAACTTTATAATTTTGCTTTCCCCAATCAGTTCTTTAGTGCATCTGGAACTGATTTTTGTGTATGCAGTGAAGTGTGTGTGTCTGAGGATGGGGGGTTGTGTGTGTCTGTGTTTTATTTGTTTTTGCATGATGGTAACTAATTATTAATTCCAGTGGTTCCTCCATAGACTCTTTTGAATTGCAATTGTATGGAAATGTTATCTGTGAAAAAAATGCCCCCGTGTTTCTTTCTGTAGAGAATTTACATCCTCTCTGTCTTTTCTCTCTGACTGTCCTGGATGAGACCTCAGGTCTAGTGTTGGAGTGCTGTGGTGAGAGGTGGTATTCTCATTCCCTGTTTAGACAACAGATTTAAGTGTGTGGTAACCCTTATATATTATATATGCCATATGTTTAAAACAAGGCAACCTTTTTCAGGTTAAGAAAGTTTTCTTTCATCCCCGCTTTGCCAAGAGGACCTTTCAGTGAGTGGATGTTGGAGTTTATGACATGTTTTTTCTTTCATCTGTTGAGATGTTCTTCTTGCATCAGATAATTTTTGGCCTTTGCTGTATAAATATGGCGACTTACTTTGGTTGAGTTTTGAATGTAAAATCCACCTTTCCTTCCTGGGAAAACTCAGCTTGGTAATGATACATTTTATTTTCTTCTGAATTGTTGTGATTGTATTGCTAATATTTTACTTTGGATGGTGCATTTATTTTATAAATTTCTTTGATGCATTTATCTTCATGGAGATCAACTTGTTATGGTAATTGTTTGCAATGTTCTTGTCAGCTTTTGGTGTGAAGTTCGTGTTAATCTCATAAAGAGAATTGGATGAGTGTTCCTGCATTTTCTATTTTTTAAAAGGATTTATGTTTTCCTTCTTGAATTGTGTATAGAAAATTACCCTTGCAGCCATGTGGCCCTAATGTTTCGTTAAGGTAGGGCTACTAATGAAACTTTCTCAATGATAATAGGTTTATTTAGGTTTTGTTTTTTTTACTATATTAGTTTTGATGTGATATATTTTTCTAGAAATCTATTTAAAGATTTTTATTTTTATTTATTTGACAGACAGAGATCACAAGTAGGTAGAGAAGAAGAGAGAGAGAGAGAGAGGGAGAGAGGAAGGGAAGCAGGCTCCCCGCTGAGCAGAGAGCCCGATGTGGAGCTTGATCCCAGGATGCTGGGATCATGACCTGAGCCGAAGGCAGAGGCCTCAACCCACTGAGCCACCCAGTCGCCCCTAGAAATCTATTTAAATTTTGAAGTTTATATAACATTGTTTGTAATATCTTCTTTATCTTAATATCAGAGATAATGTCACTCTTTTCTTCTTACTGATAATTAGTATTTTACCCTATAACCATTTTGATCAGAGGAATATAAATTTTCTTTTCAAAAAATCTTTTAGCTTTGTACATTTATTCTATTTTATCATATTTTGCTCTCAGCTGTTTTCTTGCTTGGATTGATATTTGTTGTTTTTTTCAGATGGATTCTAGACTTAGTGTTTTGTAACCTTTTCTTTGGTTTTCTCACATTTGCACATAACTAATTTTCTTGTGAAAAATTTCTTGTAAATAATGTTTTATAATTGGTTTTCATTCAGATAACAATATTTTCTGAAAGCCATTTTGATTTCTTTTACTCCTAAGATTACTTCTAGCTGAATTTCCCAACCCCCAAATATAAATTTATTGTGGGGAACATTTTGTAATGTATACGGTTGTCAAATTACTATGTCATACATCTGAAGCTAATAGTATTATGCTGCAGACTATTTGTCAACTACACTTCAGTTTAAAAAATGATAGAACACTGTAGGTTAATTACACTGGAATTATAATAACAAAAAAATAAAAAAATTAAAAAAGAATGAAATGGAAAAAAAAAATGGTTAACAGACTCAGGAAAACAGTTCCTTCACTAAAAATCAAAGAAATTTGTGTAAAACACCTTGCTCCTTGCAATACATGCAATAATACTCATCACCAGGCTAACAATAAATCATGGAACACTACCTCAAAAACTAATGATGAACTGTCTGGTGACTAATGTAACATAAAAAAATAAAAAAAAATCAAAGAAGTTAAAACTAAGTCAAAGAGATACATTTTGTCTATCATATCAGTTTTAATTAAGGGGGAAATGTGAACATCAAAATACAGAGAAGATGGAGACAATTGGGCACTATCATTTGGGCATCTTGACAGAATGGATAAAGGACCCCAAAAAAGTACTACTTAGGTATTCTAGTTTTGAAAATATTAAATGTAACAGAATAGGAATATATGAAAATCATTTCTTTTCAGAGACTGTTTGCATCATTGTTTATAATACTGAAAGCTTAGAAACCCCTTAATCATCCAACCATAGTGAAAAAGCAAATATATCATGGATGTTTTTGTGATGTAACCTCAGAGAGCCAAACATTCAGGAAGAGATAATCATAGGGAGACAACTCAAGTTTTAAGACTAAGCAAGAAAGTACATATAATTGTACCAGCAGTATTTTCTCAACATAGTAAAGACCAAAAGTCATTAGAAAAAGATAGGTGGGAAATACTGTAAAATATTATCAATGTTTTTCTTTACAAGGAGGGGTTGTGTTTCCATTTTTCTTATTTGTTTATGTTTGACAAATTTACTCTAATGAGCACGTATTATTCTGCAGTTGAGACACATGAAACAACCCAGAGTTTAAAAGCCAAAAAATCAAGGACTTGTCTATAACTAGTAACCTCTTTGTCACAATCTTAGATCTGATTCCTGTTGTGTGTTGGGGCCAATCCTCTGATCTCTCTGTGCCTCATTTTCCCCCTAGAATTATTATTGTTTTCTCAGTCCCAGCAAATTGTGTGTCTTTTCGATTCAGCCTTCTCTATATGTAGGTCTGGCCCTCTCAGTGAGTTGCTTCAAAAGCTGGGCTTGGAAATGGTCCCTGAAACTGAGAGCACTTGACCCTTCCAACTCTTGTGAGCATTGCTTGTTGGTGAGTGGGACCTGTTAGTCATAGATTGGGCTGGTACTTGGTTTCATCCCAGAACCCAAGTTCTGTCTGATATTTTTCTTTTGGCGATTCCCACTGTGTGGTTTGAATCTTCTTGGACACCTGTATTACCCACTAATCAAGTCACCTTGTAGGAATGGCTGGGCACTCCTTCTTCCTGGTTGTAGCTGTGTCCTTGGCAAGTTGATCTTATTCTCCTTCTGCCCAGTCAGGCATTCTCTGTTTGTTGAACCTGCTCATGATGGCGACCATCCATCTTGCCTTGAACTTGAGTTTTCAAAATTACAGTGGAGAAGTGCAGAGAGAAGGCATTTCAGAGAGGAGTCTACCTGGGAGTCTCTCACTCTCTCTCCCTCTGCCCCCACCAACATCTAAAACACATAGATAAATCTCTCTTTTTTTTTTTTTAAAGTGGACTTACTACAACCTCAGGACCCATTATGGAGTAGAGTATCTTCTCCAGCCTGAGAGCCTCCACAGAGCCCCCTTCATGTCTCTGTTTCTCAGGCTGTAGATGAAAGGATTCAGCATGGGGGTGACCATTGTATATATCACAGATACAACCATTCCAGTATCTGCTGAATAGGAGGATGAGGGCCGGAAATACACCAGAAAAAGTGTCCCATAGTAGAGAGTGACCACTGACAGGTGAGAGCCACATGTTGAGAAGACTTTGGGCTTCCTTCCAGATGAGGGAATCCTGAGGATGGTGTGCATGATGTGGGCATAAGAGACCAGGACACAGGTGAGAGGAATCATGCCTGTGAAAACTGCTTCAGTTAACATTCTGTCCTGATAGATCCTAGTGTCTGAGCAGGCAAGTTTGAGGAGTGGGGGTACATCACAGAAAAAGTGTGGGATGGAATGGGAGGCACAGAAGGAGAACTGAGCCATGAGGAGGGTGAGTGAGAAAGCCAGGAGGTGGGCGCAGAGCCAGGATGTGGCAACTAGCAGCAGGCAGCGTTGGGGACACATGATGGTGGCGTAATGGAGAGGAAGGCAGATGGCCACATAACGGTCATATGCCATCACGGCCAGCAGGAAATCATCCAGCAGGGTCAATGCCATGAAGAAATACATCTGCATGAGGCACCCAGTATGGGAGATGGCGTGGTGTTGTGTCTTAATGCTCACCAACACCTTGGGGACAATGGTGCAGGAAAAGCAGGTATCAATGAAGGAAAGATTAGCCAGGAAGAAGTACATGGGGGTGTGGAGGTGCTGGTCAGAAACAATGGCCAGGATGATGAGCAGGTTCCCCAACATGGTGACCAGGTACATGGCCAGGAAAAGCCCGAACAGGAGAGGCTGCTGGTCTGGGTGGTCAGAGAAGCCCAGTAGCAGAAAGTCGGAGATGCTAGTTTGATTTCTAATTGCCATTTATAGTAGAAGAATTGCAGGGAATTCTTGCTTAAATGTACATAGACTCCAACAATTTATATCATTCAAAGCCTTTCATCAGTTTTCTCTGTTCTTTTCAGATGCCACTAAAATGCACTCCTGTCTCTCACTGGTGGGCATGTAAGCATGTATAGATCTGAGAACTATGGACAGTAGCAACAGGAGATCTTTTGAGGGGTCAACTTCATATTTTAGGTGTCTCGTAATTTGTCCTGTAGGTTTCCTGGATGAGGCTGAACTGGAGCTTAGCTAGAAAGAATCTTCCCAGGTCTTAGTCCACTCTCCACTTTATTAAAAACTAAAATCTTAAGCTCATAGCTTAGAGGTCTGAAAAAAGATATCTTGGGGATGGGAATTTGCTGGACAGTTACTAAGGAGTGTCCTCTCTGTCTAAATCCTCATTACCTTTTTTTTAAAGTTTATTTATTTATTTATAATTTATTCATTTTATTTATATTTCATTTATATATTTATTTTAATTTATTGATTATTAATTATTACATTAATTATATATTGATAATTATTTTAAAATTTACTTATTTATTTAATCTTTAATACGCAAGGTGGGGCTTGAACTTATGACCCTGAGATCAAGAGTTGCACGGTCTTCTGTCTAAGCGAGCCAGGTGCCCTTCAGCAAGATTTCTAAACAAACTCTTTAATTTTAAACATGTCAAACAGAATTGTTATAAATTTAACTAGGTTTTCACTTTAATCAGGTTGTGACAAAATTTGCACATGCAAAACTTCACACATGTATAAATCCTCATTACTTTTTATATTTTAGGTAAATTACTTACATCCTTTGAACCTCATTTTCTTTACCTGTAAGATATAGAGACATAAACCTAACATATAGGACTGTTGAATGCATCAAAATACCAGAGTCAATTAAACATTTTTTCAGGACCTGTGTTGTAAAATCCAAATTGAGAGATTTTATCTCATGTATTTGGATGGTATAGAAGGATGAACCCACAAACAGGCAATGTCAGCCTGTGCTCATGTCATGAGCATGCTTTTTGAAGTGGCAATAAGATATATTCCCTTTGGGTCTGAGGAGCCTTCATTGGGCCCAGCCTCCTTGTGGGCTGTGATGTTGAACAAGTCTGCTCAGTGTTTCTGGCTTCAGTTTCTGCATCTGCTTAAAGAGAATAATGATGCCAAAATCAGAAGGTTGTTGAGGATTAAATTATATAGGATTGTACAGAACTAGAAGAGTGACTGTCTTATATCAAATGCTCATCAAATAGTAGCTTTCCCTGATACTACTGTTTTCTTTTGACAGAGGTAACGAAAGGAAGGTGGCTTCTGGAGTGACCATCTAGTCCTCCATGTTTGCCCTGGACTTTTCTACCCCCTTTCAAAACTGAACATTTCACTTCCAGGAGACACCCTTACTCCTGAGAAAATTGGACTTTTTCTTGGTCCCGGTCTGTGGGAAGCTGAGTTTTCAAAACTGTTAAGTTTCATATATAGAGTTTTAAGTGCTGTTGTCACCAATTTAGTCATCATGCCCTTGGGTGGCAATAGCTCTGACCTAGTAGTACCATGACAAAGCTTCCACTCAGACATGTGACATGTGCAGGCCCAAGTTTGAGTCCCATGTCTACCATCTTGGCCAAATCATTTACCTCCTCAGAACCTCAGTTGGAAAATGAGCCTAAATAAATCTATTGCAAATACTTCTGATACTTAAAAAAATTAGCTAAGGTGTGCTGGCTTATTAATTATTGTGGATATTGTTTCATTTGGTGGTGATATAGACTGATTCTGGAAGCCACTCATAATCCCATGGACTGAGAGGGAGTTGTCCATGAAAGTCAAGGGGTCCTGAGCACTATTATTGCACAGATACAAATGTCTTGGTCACTGCCAGGGGCTTGGGGGCCCCTGATTTGCACTGACTTCAGGCTAGACTCTCAGGGGATTCATGGATATCAAGTAGAGGCTCTCCTTGTGGTGGTTAAGTGAGCCTGGTTGTATTTGACTGAGAGCAAGGAAGGGACAGGAAAGGAGGAAGGAACAGAGGAGGAGGAGGAGGAGGAAGTGTGTGTGTGTGTGTGTGTGTGTGTGTGTGTGTGTGTGTGTGATCAGTACCTCCCATCTCTACCCCCTCAGGTCTTACCTGGAAATTCTGACCATCCTCAGGTTTTGTGTCCATCACTAGGTGTTGGGTCTGTCTTGCCTATTTGGTTTGCTTCCCCTTCTTTTCCTCAAGAGGACTTGCTATGGGGCACCTGGGTGATGCAGTTGGTTAAGTATCTGACTCTTGATTTTGGCTCAGGTTAGGATCTCAGGGTCATGGGATTGAGCCCCATGTTGGGCTCTGTGCTCGAGGTGGCGTCTACTTGGGAGTCTCTCACTCTCTCTCCCTCTGCCCCCCGCAACATCTAAAACACATAGATAAATCTTATTTTTTTTTTTTTTAAAAACAAGACTTGCTACAACCTCAGTGTTCTTCCTCCTCTGTAACAGCAGCATGGACTAAAGAGTTGGGGCTGGAGCAACCCGTCATCAGGAACAGGAGCCAGGGAGAGCTGTGGGCTTTTCATGTGTAGTATCTCCTGGGACCTAATCCCCAATCTCCTAGTTAGAGACAAGATGGGGCAAACGTCCAACCTCCCAGCTGGCCCTTCTGGGCCCTGGATTTGTGAGTCCCAGCAGTGTCAGGAGCACCTTTGTCTCAGAGTGACCGCGTCTGTCTGTGACTCCTGAGAATCCCGCATCTGCTACCCTTGCCCTGGGCACAGGCAGGGGAGAGCTCTATCTCCTCCTTCTCCAACCTGCCATGGAGTTTACACACTCTAATCAGATTCCAATCCTCTTAAAGAAAACCTATACTTTCTCAGAAAATCATAATAATAAATGAATTGGACAGGTTTGGAGTAGGATGCGCTGCACAATCATTGCCTTCAAATTCCTACTGTTCTGTACATAGAAAAAGTGAACAGACTTGTTTCCTATAACTCCAGAGGTGAGAGAGATGGCTCATCTATAAATACCTGCTGAAATAGTAGAGACTTCTGCATGCAAGGTTACTTTAAATTTCTTAAATTGTGAAATACATCATATATAAAACACAGCATACAGAACACGTATGACCATTTTTTTATGGTTTTACCAGCTATGTGTATATGTGTGAATCATGTATTGTTTTTATTTGCCTATTTTTGTCTTTTACATGAATGGAACATTTACCTTCTTTCACTCAATTTTATGTTTTGTTTTAAAAAAAGATTTTACTTATTTATTTGAGAAAGAGAGAGAGAGTGAGAGAGAGCATGAGAGGGGAGAAGGTCAGAGGGAGAAGCAGACTCCCTGCAGAGCCAGGAGCCCGATGCAGGACTCTATCCTGGGACTCCAGGACCATGACCCAAGCCAAAGGCAATTGCCCAACCAACTGAGCCACCCAGGCACCCCTCAATTTTATGTTTTTTTTAAAAATTGTTTTCTATGGTCAAATAATCTTCAACAAAGCAGGAAAGAATATCCAGTGGAAAAAGGACAGCATCTTCAGCAAATGGTGTTGGGAAAACTGGACAGCCATGTGCAGAAGAATGAAACTGGACCCATACACACAAATAAACTCAAAATGGATGAAAATCCTAAATTTGAGACAGGAATCCATCAAAATCCTAGAGGAGAACATAGACAGAAACCTCTTTGAGCTCAGCCACAACAACTTATTTGCCAGACACATCTCCAAAGGCAACGGAAACAAAAGCCAAAATGAACTGTTGGAACTTCATCAAGATAAAAATCTTTTGCACAGCAAAAGAAACAGGGCAGCATATGGAGTGGGAGAAGATATTTGCAAATGTCTTATCAATAAAGAGCTATTATCTAAAATCTATAAAGAACTTATCAACTCAACACCCAAAAAACAAAAAAAAATCCAGTCAAGAAGTGGAGAGAAGACATGAACAGACATTTCTCCAAAGAAGACCTATAAATGGCCAATAGACACATGAAAAAAGGCTCAAAAGCACTCGGCATCAGGGATATACAAAACCACTGGGTGTTATATGCAACTAATGAATTGTTGAACACTACATCTGAAACTAATGAGGTATTGTGTATCAGCTAATCGAATTTAAGTGAAGAAAAAAGAAAGATACCATGAAAAGAACCACAGTGAGACACTATCTCACACCAGTCAGAATGGCTAAAATTAACAACTCAGTAAACAACAGATGTTGGCAAGGATGCAGAGAAAGGGGAACCCTCTTACACTCCTGGTGGGAATACAAACTGGTGCAGTCACTCTGGAAAACGGTATGGAGTTTCCTCAAAAAGTTAAAAATAGAGCTACCCTATGACCCAGGAATTGCACTAGTAGGTATTTATCGAAAGGATACAGTGATTCATAGCAGCAATGTTCACAATAGCCAAACTGTGGAAAGAACCAAGATGTCCATCAGCTGATGAATGGATAAAGAAGAGGTGGTATATTTACACAATGGAAGATTACTCAGCCATCAAAAGGGATGGATTCTTGCCATTTGTAATGGTGTGGATGGAGTAGAGGGTATTATGCTAAATGAAATAAGTCAGTCAAGGAAAGACAAATATCAGATGATTTCACTCGTGTGGAATTTAAGAAACAAAACAGATGAGTGTAGGGGAAGGGAAGAAAAACAAAATAAGATAACATCAGAGAGGGAGACAAACCATAAGACTCAACTCTTGGAAACAAATGGAAGGTTGCTGGAGGGGAGCTGGCTGGGAATATGGGGTCACTGGGTGATGGGCATGAAGGAGGGCACTCGATGTAGTGAGCACTGGGTGTCATACACAACTCATGAATCACTAAATTCTACCTATGAAACTAATAATACACCATGTGTAAATGAAGTTGAATTTAAATTAAAAGTTAAAAAATTATTTGCATGTAGCTGACACATAATGTTACATTAGTTTCAGGTGTACAACAGTGATTCAACTGCTCTTTATGTCATGCTGGGCTCACCACCAGTGCAGCTACTGTCTGTCAGCATACGACACTATTAAAATACCACTGACTACATTCCCTATGCTGTGCCTTCTATTCCTGTGGATTTTTCATTTCATAACTGGAAGCCTGTACCTCCCACTCCCCTTCACCCATTTTGCCCGCTTCCTGCCTCCCTTGCGTCTGGCAACCATCAGTTTGTTCTGTATTTATAGTCTGATTCTGCTTTTTGTTTGTTTATTCATTTGTTTTGTGTTTTAGATTCCACATGTAAGTGAAGTCATATGGTATTTGTCTTTCTCTGTCTGGCTTATTTCACTTAGTATAATACCCTGTGGGTCCATCCATGTTCAATTTTATGTTTTTGACATTCATTCATGTTGATACTTGTAGCTACAGGTTATTCTTTTTTACTGATGCATAAGAAAGGGTCACACTGTCTTACCTAATATCTTTAGGGCTTTTCATTTTGGAATTCAGAACCTTTCTCATTTTAAATATGTAAGATTGTACATATTTATGATGATTTGATATGCATATACTTTGTAGAATGATGACCCCAATAAACACATCCATCACCTCGCAGAATTACCATTTTTGTTTTGTGGTGAGAATGCTCAAGATTATTTAATCTCCCAGCAAATTGCAAGTATGTAATACAGTATTGTTAACCATCATCACCATGCTGTACACTAGATCCCAGAATTTACTCATCTTATAGCTGAGAGCTTGTACTCTTTGAAGGTCCACTTAATCATTAGTTAATTAATTAATCATTAATCATTCTTTTCGTCTCCAGGAAGGTGGCTACATTCCCCCTCCTCCCTCTTTTATATCCAGTTCTCTTAGTTCCTCCTGGATAAAGTTATATTTTTTCCCCAGCTTTTCCTCACTTGTCTCCTATACACCCCACCGCTTTAGATTTCAGAAGTTGGAAGTGCTGAATAGCATTCCTCATGAAGATTCTCTTTGATAGTGAAAATCTGGGATGGAGGGAAGAGGGATAGAGAAATGAGGCTGGGGGACTTTTTGTTATTGTGGATATTGGGGAGGCCTTTTCTGTACCCACTGGAATTCCTAAAAAAGTTGACAACATAGTGGTAAGGACCTAAAGACAGAATAATTTATAGTGAAACAGTTGGAAACACTGAAATAATTTCAGGAGACACTTAGACTGAACTCACTTTGAGGATGTGTGATAATTCCCACCTCATTACAAATCTTCAGATGTTATCTGGGAAGGGTCCATGGACACACTTTCATATAGTTTTGATGTAGTGTCTGAAATTTATCTGAGGCTTCTATATGCAAGACACTGTCTCAGAGACTTAAAACAGAAATAATATATATTTTAGGACACTTATTACATCATTTAATCCCCACAGCAGTCTACTTTTCATATGAAAACTGAGGTACAGAGGGGTTAATGTACTTGCTCAAGATCATGGGGTTGGTAATGGTGGATTTGGGCTTCTAGGCCAAGTAGTATAATCTCAGAACTAGGGAGCAGAAGCTCAGAAGGGTTAGGTAAATGATTCAAAGTGACCAAATTTAGAATTTTTCCTTTGATACCCACAACCATGTAGTGAGATTATTTATTGAATCCATTACGTAGATGAGGAAAATGAGAGTTCAAGACATTTCATGGCTTGATTATGGTGACACAATTTGTGAGATCAAGCTGTAACTTAAGTTTTCACTCTGAATCTTAGGAGCTTATTACTATGCTGGTGAAGCTGCCTTCTCTGACAACTATGTGAACAGCTTTGGAGAGGTTATGAGCTGTTCTAAAGGTAACAGGAAAATCCATTAGCCAGACCCAAGGAGTTTGTGCACGAGATGAATAACTCATATGATGACAATATTGGCTTACTGAGGCTTCATATGAGATTAAAAAAATCACAACAGAAGTTTTTCCAGCTTTTCTTCAGGATACATTTTTACACAATACTGGTTATGTCTGTGACACATATGAGCCCGAAACTACAAAAGAAAAAAAAGGAAACTGTGTGTCTGATACAGTAAGACATCAGTATCTGTGTCTCATTTTATTTTTACCAAAAGGTATAATAACCTTCTATTGCAATTGTCTCATCTCCACTTATTGAACTGTGGCTAATTTTGACACAGAGCTATGGTTGATATATCTTTGCAATATGTTCATAATTCAGTACAGTTCCTGGTACACAACAGGTGTTTCATGGGTTCTTGTTGAATGAATGAATGGGTTTTGCTACTCTGCCCTTCTGATCAGCTTTTTCAAGGCCTGCTTCATGTCCTTGTTCCTAAGACTATAGATAAAAGGGTTCAGCATGGGAGTAACTACTGTATAGATGACAGTGACCACACGGTCCTTTGTCACTGAGTAGGTGGATGAGGGGCGAATGTACACAAATATTATGGTTCCATAGAATAGTGCCACAACCGTGAGGTGGGATCCACAGGTGGAGAAGACCTTGTACCTGCCTCCCCCAGAAGGGACCCTCAGAACGGCATGGGTGATGAAAACATAAGAGACAATGATCAAGATGAAGGGACTCATGATCACAAAGGAGCCCTCTGTGAAGGCCAGAAGCTCATTGATGGAAGTGTCAGAGCAGGAGAGTGTCAGCAATGGCTGGACGTCACAGAAGAAGTGGTGGATGACGTTGGGCCCACAGAAGGAGAGGCGGGCCATGAGAATCGTGTGGGTGAGTGAGTGGAGGTGGGACAGCACCCAGGATGCCATCACCAGCAGGAGACAGCGCCGGGGGCTCATGGTTTTGGTGTAATGCAGCGGGTGACAGATGGCCATGTAGCGGTCAAGAGCCATGGCAGCAAGGAGGAAGCTGTCAGTGATCCCAAAGGCCACAAAGAAATACATCTGTGTGAGGCACTGGGCAAAGGGGACCTTCTTGTTCTTGCTCAGCATGTTTGCCAGCATCCTTGGCACAATGACACTTGTAAAGCAGATGTCCACCAGGGAGAGGTTGGAAAGGAAGAAGTACATGGGGGTATGGAGGCGGGCATCCCCCCGGATGGCTGCAATGATGACTGAGTTGCCAGCCACGTTGACCAGATACATGGTGAGGAAGCTGGCAAAGAGCCACCCCTGCTCTTTGGGGTCACTGGTCAGTCCTAGGAGGAAGAATTCAGTCATATGGCTCTGGTTTCCCCTCAGCATTGCTTTCCTGTAAGTAAAAAGTATGGAGGAATGTTTGGTGTATGTCCTGGCTTGGGGTCTTCAGTCTGGTAGAGGAGATATCTTATAACTTGTTCTAGCTTGTGCCCTGCAGAAGGGGAGTTCTTGTAGCCCACCATATATTTTATGATATGACTTCACAGAATTGGTTTTGGCCCCCTTGATTTCAATTCCAACTTTGCATCTGACTAATTTTGTGGACTTGAACACAGTACTTCATCTTTTGTTTTTTATTCAAGAGACAAAATGTATACTACCCATGTTCTTAGGCTATTCTGACAATATGTGGTAAGGATTTTTGGAAAAATGTTCAGAAATCAATCATTTCACTTCATTTCCCAAGTCGTATCTAAGACATATATGTTGCTTTGTTTGGCGTCAAGTGTTTTTTTGGTTTTGTTTTGTTTTGTTTTGTTTTTGAGAAGGAAAGAAAGAAGGTGGGAGGGGGCAGTGGGAGAGGGAGAGAGGGAGAATCTTAAGCAAGCTCCAAGCCCAGCATGGAGCCCAACATGGGGCTCCATTTCATAGCCCTGAGAGCATCACCTGAGGCATAATCAAGAGTCAGGCGCTTAATTAACTGATCCACCCAGGCGTCCCTGGCCTCAGTTTCTGATCAGCCTACTAACCTCTAGTTCCGTCTACTTGGTGCTTCTGGCCAGGATTTCTACCTTCTGCTTCCCCGGTGTAAGGAAGGTAGGGTATCCTAAGTTCTCCCTGTACCAATCACATAACTACTATAGAGATTATATTCTTGGATCCAACCTTTCTTGGGAAAAAAAAGTGGTTTTGGAATGCATTTGAGAATTTAATTATGGGCGAGAAGGTCAGACTAGGAGTCCTTGGGATCTGGAAATTTGACATGTCCATCAGGGTGTGGAACTGTCAAAGGTGAGTGAGAAGTTGGAGAACTGTCTCTTGTTGGAGGAGCATAGTTACCTAACATTGAACTTGGTGGTTTAGGGAGGTGGGTGGCATCAACAAGGCACAGAGGAACTGAATCATGAGTGCTCTTACAGGCAAGAAGAGTCTAAGGGGTGGTAATGTGGGCAATGGAAATGTTGGAAGATGCAATATTCTGGCAAAAACACACTGAGAAGTATGCACAGAAAGGTGCTGAGGTTCAGGAATGGGTCCTCCCAAAAGGCAAGAGCCAAGGCTCCAGCCTGGCAGGAACTGAGGCACTAGTCATCTATCTGCCAAGGTAGAGAGTCAGTTGAAGTGGGGCAAGACAAGGAACCATTGGGACATAGAATTAGAACCAGCCAGCAGCCACCTGGATTGATAGCGAGATGCTGAGTCACAGAATATATACTCAATATGTCCACCCTGCCTAAGGATAGGATTGGCTTCGGAGAAAACAGCGGAAAAGAGAGACTAGAAGTAGTGGTAGTAATCCTAGGTAAGGGAGGGTAGAATTAGGGATGCAGTTTGGTTTGGAGAAGTCCATATCCTATACTCCTTTGTGTTCTCACCATCTTTCTGGTACTTTTGACAATGAGTCAGAAACTAAGTACTAATGATATGTATGTATGTATGTATTTATTTATTTATTTAAAGTGGATGTGGCAGGGGAAGACTTTTTTTTTTTAATTTATTTATTTGACAGAGATGACGAGCAGGCAAAGAGGCAGGCAGAGAGAGAGGGGGAAGCAGGCTCCCTGCCGAGCATGGAGCCTGATGTGGGGCTCGATCCAAGGACCCTGGGATCATGACCTGAGCTGAAGGCAGAGGCTTTAACCCACTGAGCCACCCAGGTGCCCCTAATGATATGTTTTTAATGCTTAGATATCTTGAATGAAATTGGTGGCCCTGCTTAGGAGAACTCAGGCTTTTTTGGTTTCCCTTTTAGCATCTTAACAGGCGCATGCATACAGCAGCATTGTTTTCTGAAGTGTTTCCTTCCTCTCTGAGATACTTGGTGCTCAGAAAGTCTGAATTGGATCCTTCTACTAGGCAAGGGCCCACCAAGGCCATCCATACAGCATCTGGATAGGTCCTTGGTGAAAGCGCTACCAAGGCAGGGTTCAAGTCTATTTTTGCTTCCCACTGTTTTCCACCTGGCTCATGTAGTTGTGTAATAAATATTGGCCAATAGATTGAACCAGAAATGTCATCCCTGACCACTCTTTGTAAGACTGTGGGTTTTATATTAGTAACTGGAAGACTAGACTCCTAGAATCAGGAGAGGTGATGGAAAAAAACTCATGATTTGGAAATTAGTTCTGGTTCAGATATTGGAACCAGAGTGGTTCAGATAATAACCCTTAGAAATGGGGAAAATAAAATGTCATGTCTTGAAGTTTACTGTTAAGTTCAAATAAGACAACATATCTGAAAAAGTGTTTGAGATCTACAATATTCTATGTATATGTTGCTTATACTATGAATGATACTTCTTGTTAGTATTCTGTACCTAATTGTATACAGCTGAAAAATAATAGATGTAATCTAGAGGAAACCAGGCAAAGGGTAAGGGGTGGGTAAGTCAGGGTAGTGTGTTTTGGAGGGGGAACTGGTCACTGGGAGGAGAGTAAGTGCTAAGCTGGAGGGGATGACAGAGTGACAGGGTGCAGACTCAGGACAAATTGACCTTTCCTCGGAAGAGAGGGAAAAGGAACAAAGTCCTTAAGGATTTTCTGTTTAGGATAATTCTTATTGGAGTGTGTAGTTTTCTATGGCTGTTGTAACAAATTACCATTAACTTAGTAGCTTAAAACAACACAAAATTTTATTTCACAATTCTGTAGGTCAGAAAGCTGAAAAAAATAAAGATGTTGACAAGGCTACATTCCATTCTGGAGACTCCACAGAAGAATCCAGTTCCTTGCCTTTTCCAGCTTCTAGAAATTGCACATTCCTTGGTGAGTGTTTCCCTCCCTCTGTCTTCAATGCCAGCAAGGATGGGTGAGTCCTTCTTATGTTGCCATCTCTCTGGTTCTCTTTTGCCACATCCGTCCACATTTAAGGACCCTGTGATTACACTGGGCTCATTTGGGTAATTGAGGATAATTCCTTTATTTTAAGGTTTTGGACTTCTGGCTTCCAGAACTGTGAAAGAATAAATTTCTGTTGTTTTAAGCCATCAAGCTTGTGGTAATTTGTTGTAGGAGCCCTGGGAAACTATATAGAAGTCCTACGAAATATCAATGAAATAGACCCCTTGGCAAGAAAAATCACATAAAAAAAGAATGCATGAAAAAAATCATCAAGATAGGAGAAATTATTTTAGGCATTAGAGATAATAAGTCTTATACAATAGAAAATTTTATGAAAAATTTAAATGAAATGGGTACATTTTTCTAGAAATATATAAATTGTACAAGAATTATTTGAATAGACTAATCAATTATTGAGAAAGTATAAATGGTAGTCAAAAAACCTTCCCTTTCAAAAAATATCTGGCCCAAATGACTTTAAGTTCCTACAAACTTTCAAAATAGCTAATTCTCTTTTATGCAAATTGTTTCAGAAACTAGTAAAGAGAAGGAAGAGGGTGACCTTCTGGCCCATTTTATAATATTAGTGTAATACTGAGTCCAAAACCAGAATAAAAATAAGAGAAGAAAACTCTTAAGTCCATTTTGTTTATGAACATAATCTTAAATATGTAAAATCTTAAATAAAGCAATTGTTAAATGAATCCAAGATAGTACTAAAAATATTAGATCATGAACAAGTGGGATTTGTCCCAGTAATGGAGATTTCATAAAACTCCATCAAATACTTCTTCATGTTAATAAGAGAAAGGGGGATAATATTGCATGATGATTTTTATCAAAACAGAACAAGAATTTTGCAAAGTTCAACATCTGTTTACACTGACCTCTGTTAGAAGACTAGGAACAGGGAATATTCTTAATTTGGTAAGAGCTACCTACACCCAAACCCTACACTAAATGGATAAACCTTAAATGTATTCCTTTAAAGTTGAGAAGCAAGCCTACGATATCCATTATCACCACAAATGTTAAATATAGTATTGGAAATTCTGTCTAACACTATAAGAAAAGAAAAAGATGGTAAAGGGATGGAAGGAAAAAATAAAATACTTTCATTATCTAAAGAAGATGGGATCATCTTGGAAGAAAGAATAGAATCAATTGACAAACTATTAGAACCAATAGGTGAGTTCGGCAGAGTGGCTGGATACATGATCAACTTAAAAAATCCATAGCATCTCTCCAGAATAGAATATAAATAACCAATAGAATAGATTAAAAATAACTAATCAGAATATGTAGTAATAAATAAGATGTTATTCACTGTTGTAGAACAAACTCTAAAGCTCTAGGAATTTATCTAAGAATAGACAAAACTGCCGTGCAAAGTCTAATAAAGAGCATATAGATGATTAAAATAAGTGGAGAGAAATCCATCTTCTTGGATGGAATGAATAATATTACAAAGATGTTATTTCCTACATTAATCTGTAAGTTTAGTTCACTCTCAATGAAAATATCTATTCGTTTTTTTTGGAGTCACTGATAAATTTAGTTTCAAATTTACATATAACAATAAAGATAAGGAAATCGCTAAGTCAAACTTGAAAATAGAAAGAAAAAGAGGGCATTTGTCTTATTAGCGATTACGAACAACAGACATTCATAATAATAAAAACAGTGTGGTTTTGGTGCAAGAACTGCTAAGAGACCAATGGGAAAAACTAGATAGCTCAGAGAGAGACCTATCTTTATATAAGAGCTTAATACAAAAAAACGGTGGTACTAAAAACCAATGGGGAAAAGGATAGACTGTCTGGAAGTATTGGGAACACTGGCTCATTATTCTGAAGATTATAAAAAAATATTGTCTAATATCATGTTTAAAGGTGGAATCAGATGGATTATGAACTTGTCTGTGGTTACCCATGAACCTATCAAGTTAACAGAAAAAAAAACACTGTAGGAGAATACCTATGAATTATATGGGACAGAACTTCTTATAAGCCCATGAAAAAATGCTCAGATCCATTGGTTATCAGAGAAATGGCAAAATAAGCAATGAGATTTCACTTTACATCTGTTATCCTGGCAAACACTGGCAAGGAGAATAAAGACAACTCTTGCAAAGGGATGTGGCAATGTAGGGATCCTTGGGTACTGCTGATTGGATTGTAAAGCTGGTACTTGTAAAACAATAAACTTGTAACACAATGCTCAGAGAACAAACCGGCATGATTTAGCCAAGTGAATGAATATCCCATGGCCCTACAATCTTGCTCCTAGACAGATACCCCAGAGAGATCGGTACCCAGGCCAATAAAGGTTTATGGAGGAGAATGTGTCTATGTGTCTGCAGTGTCAGTTGCAGTGATGGGGAGTTTGTAGCAACCCGATTGCCCATGACTAGGCTGGGAAACATGATAGGAGCACCATGGGTAAAGAGTAACTGTCTAGAAATGACTAACTAGAATTCCTCATAGCCACCCTGATAGATTTTAAAGATATAATCTGAGGGGGAAAAGTAAGAAAATGAATGAGATCTATAACACGAGGTGTTTTATGTAAATTAAAAATGCAACAAAAATGGTAATCACTCCATGATGTGTACATAAATCAATAATGCATCACATTGTATACCTCAAAAATAATTTAAAAATGCAATGAAATAGCAAGGATATCCATACACAAAGTTGAACACTAAGCATATTGGAATGGAGGAGGGCGGCAGTGGGAGTGGGTATAAGTGTTCATGAGTGAGTGAGGAGGCAAACAAATAAAAGAAAAAGGGGCCCAGTGTTGGCAATATGCCATGAGCCGGAGTATGTGGTTAAGTCAACCCTTTGCATCTGAAGTCTATGAATAAGAAAAAGAATATCAAGTCTTAAATAAAACTCAGGGATTTCTCTTCCTTTCTACTCATCAGAATGTGAAATATTGCCAGTAAATGGAGTCTGCTGTCTCCTAAATTGTGCCCCCTGTCCCTTTGCAATGCAAATTGGATAGGTCCATACATCTTGGATTGAAATGCAAGAACCAAGCATTCTGTTAAGCCTGGCAGTACCAGCATCCCGTTATTAGGCTTTTCTCTTTGTTAATGATATTAGGTATGCTTTTCTTTCATGAGTTAATCGATTGATTTATAATTCACTTAACAAATTTTCACCAAGTGCCAGGAGACAACGTAAGCATTGGGAATACAGAAGAATCAGATACCATGATAGCACTTCTGATGTTTGAAAACAATGACAATGTCCCTAGGTTTCTTCTCTGGCTGAAATTCCCCCAGTTCTTTCCAATCCTTACCCAACAGGACTTGGAATTAAATCATCCCACCATCTGCAGTCCTTTTTGAGCTTCTGGCTGGCATGGCTAAAGTTTCCTGTGCAATGGGCAAGTATTTCCTTTTAGAATGGAAATTCCTAGGGGACATTTGTTAAATTCTAGGTTGTTGGAGATAGAAGTAATCTTAGAATTTACTCATTTTGTAAGTTTCCAAACTGCTTCTCTGGAGACTCAGGGGCCCCCCAAGAGGGACTGGGAAACTGAGGGGAAGGCTGAATGGGAGGTTCTCTGGGTCTCTTTCTCTAATCAGAGCGATTCTGCTATCAGCGTGTTTTACAGATTGAATTACTGCATATGAGACTCTTGACTCTGGGAATCAAACTTAGGGTTTTGGAAAGGAGGTGGGTGGGGGGATTGGGTAACTGGGTGATGGTGTTTATTTAAAGAGGACACATGATATGATGAACACTGGGTGCTGTACTGAACTAATGAATCATTGATCTTTATATCAAAAACTAATGATGTGCTATGCCTGGACTAATTGAATTAAAGAAAAAAAAGAAGTATTAGGAAGATGTAGTTGAAAACAGTGTGCTCATTTCATGTAGGGAAAACTTGAGGCCCAGAGAGCAAGTGATTTACCCAATACCACAGTCTCCCTTACCACTCTCCTGTGTCATCTCATGGCCCATGCTATTATGAAGATGTTCAGAGGTCAGAGTGAGACCACAGAATCTGGAGCCTTCCTCAGCAGGGCTGGCCTTGGGGGCAACCAGGGGCCAGGCTGGGTCTCCCTGACAGCATCAGAGCAGCTACATATGTTTCATTCAGTGCAGGACTTCTTTCCTTGGGGTCTTACCCACCAGTAACAAATCCTTCCTGGGTTAAATAAATGGAGAAGGAGAAACAGAGGAGTGTGGAGACCATGGCATTGGACGCTTAGGCATACAACCTGATCTGTGGTTTTAGCTGTGCTGAGCCTCAGATTTTGTCCTTGTAAAAAGAGGATGTAGGATGTCATACAACAGGATTTCTTTGTAATGCTCCAGGGTTTGTAGGACTTGGACATAGTGATGGAATGGAAGGTGATAGCTACTTACTCAGAAGAGGGCTGGTGACCTCCAGGGTGGCCATTCATGAGTCCAGGCATCTTCTCCTCAGCCTCAGGGGCCTTGGTGATTAATGTGAACATGCGGACTGGGGAGCCAGAGCTCTCATATCAAGCAAGGAAGGATACAATCCGGGCTTGGTGTGGGAGCTGATAGGATTCACTACACCCTGAATGTGTATGTGATTGTCATCTCAGATATTTTTCTTCCTTGAGAGAAGTAGTCTTTCAGTGTAGACTCATTCATCTGGAACCCAGGGTTTTCTCCCATCTCCAGCTACCATCACTGGCCTCTGCTGATGTACTCAAATGATGAAGGGTGAAGACCTGGAAGGAGGTGATTGCCTTTCATATAAATCATCCCAAGGAGGCAGACAGACTTTCCATCCACTGCCCCCGGGGGAGCTCATTAAGAAGGAAGCCTTGGGAAAACAGTAGAGACTAAGGCATCTCTGCATTCCAGGGTGACAAGTTTCTTTGAATCTCACATAATTAGTGGCTTGTTACCATTGTGATTTTGAGGCGATTGAGGTAGGTAAATACAGAAGCCTTGGACCTGGGGCAATCCCTGGGATGCTGGAGAGTGATGTGTGGTACCATGGAAAGGATCTTAAGAGTGAAGATTCTTGGGTTCTAGTCAGCCAGTGAGTAGTTGTGATTTGGAGCAAACTCTTAGCCTCTCTAATTTTAGGTTTGTCATCTAGATTTTAGTACCCGTATGGTAGAGGGGGTTGCCTGGAGAATTAATCAACTCAAGAATATATTAATAATAATAATAATAATAATAATAATAATAAATTTATCAAATGCTTGTATAACATTTCATTTTTTTTGTTTTATTTTTATTTATTTTTTTAATGTAGCTCTTCAAGTTCAGTGTTCTTGTTTTTGCAGATGAGGGAAATGAGGCCCAGTCTTACTGAATAAATTTTCAAAAATTCCATAACTAGGAAGTGCCACAGCTAAGTTCAAATTCAGGGTTGTTTCACTCTTATATCCCACACATATTCTACTTTGTTATGTGGAGAATACACCTGGGAAGTTCTTTGATGGCTTCCTCTCATTTTCTCCTCCAAGGCGCTAGGCCATCCTCAGATGTTCTACAAGTTTATCTACTTTCCTCCCCATTCTGGTGATCCTGACCAAACCCATCCTTGGCTAGTGAAATGGCTCATTAAGGGGTAGGACCCTGTCTTCTTTTGAGTTCACCAATGCATCCCCTCAACATCTAGTAAAGTCTGGCCCATATTGGGCATTTAAAACCATTTGTTAAATAATATACCAGGCACAATATTTCTTTTAAAAATTTTTGTACAGAAATTAAAAAGTAATTCCAAACCAGAACAAAATCTTGTTGCTGTGCTACCAAAACAATAATTATATTTATAAAGTGTTTTAAGATTTCAGATAAAGGACCATATTGTGCCTAGGAACTGCAAACAGAAGGACTCAAAGAGGACTCCCACCATACCTGATGTAATGCAGCCAGTGCATCAATCAGCTTCTCAGGATGAAAAAACCAGGAAATACTCTGGAAGTGGTTTTGTCTTTTTAAATTTTTATTTAACTTTTATTTTTCTAAATTATGTTCTATTAGCCAACATACAGTACACCATTGGATTTTGATGTAGTATTCAATGATTCATTAGTTGGCTTTGTCTTTAGTTATGTTGCTTCTTTGATTAAAACCTTCAGTTAATTTACTCATTCAATACTATATTAGATGCTTGAAATAAAGAAATCAGTCACACCAAGTGAATTCCTATAAGTACATTCTAGAGGGGAGAGAGACATGTCATTACAACATGGAGCAATATTATACAATGGGAGTATGTAGGAGTCTTAAGAGAGGGAAGAATGAGTATTGAATTCATGGTCAGGTGAGGCTGGGGGTTAGAGGTGGGTTGAGAAAAGCATCTCGAGTAGAAATGACCCTTGGGCTGATTCTGGAAACTGTTAGTGAAAGATGGCTGAAGAGTCAACGGTGGAAGAACGTTTAAGGGAGAGGGACCAGCTTGCAGGCAGACACACTGTGTCTGGGGATCTGAAAATAGCCATGTGACTCGAGTTTAGAGTGAATATGTTGGAGTGAACAGAGATGAGGCTGGAATGTTAGGCTTGCTACACTTATTGAAAATAATTCCAACTCCTTAGCTTGCCAGTCATAGCTTTCCATGAGCTAGTCCTATTCCTATTTTTCATCACCTGTCAGTACTTCCTGAGGCCATAGCCAGCCTTGGCTTCTTGCCATTCTTAGCACCTGATTGCTATATGGATTTGCATGTGCTCTTCACTTGGCATTTATCTACCTAGTCTCCTCATCTTTGCTTGCCTGGAAAATTTTGTCTTCCAAGTCTAGCCTTCCTCTGCTGTGAAAGCTTACAATATTTACTCACCTTTAAATGTGACTCATTTGGTACTTCCTTTGATTCATGTAGTGATGGCTTTTGCACAGTCACATGGAGACTCCCTTTCTATGTGGAATGCTTTTATTTGTGTTCCTGCTTCATTTTCCTTGGTAGATTACCAGCTCTGTGAAGGCAGGACACATCAGAGTGGGGTGAAGGAGACGCCATAGTTTGGTTCACCCAGTATCTGATCCAATCCCCCTTCTCCTTGCCTACCTTTAGAATATGGGCTGTAAAAATTATACATTAGATTTCCAGCCACTCTTTGAGCTGGAGGAGTCAGTCTCAGGCAATGAGAAGATGTAAACATACATTGCTATCCCATCCCCGTCTTTCTCTTTTTTACAGTTTAGTTGGAGCTGAAGTAGCCATCATATGAGGAGTCAAGAGATTGAGTCATGTACCATCTCTGATGGCACTGAGGCATGGACCTAATGCTAGCAGCCATCTCCTCTGATCTCTTGGGGAGTAGGACATAAATACCCCCTCCCAACTTATTAAGCCATTGTGGTCATGTTTTTCATTACTTTCAGCCAAATGTGGATACAAATTATACAGAGAACTTTGTGAGAAACTCAGATAGTTGTAGAGAGATGGATCTAGATGGAGGAGACACATACTTGAGCAGAGTCCATGCTTGGGTGGGCAAGCAGGGTGTGATAATGGGAGGCTTTCAGGGAAGGTAAAGTATTTGGAGGTGATAGGTAATGGTAATTCTGATAGGTAATTCAGGCAAGTGATATTCTTAGGAAGGTCTATTAACAGGGGGACTATGAATAGTCTACATATTTTGGCTCTTTTTTTTCCTCCTTAGTGAATCTCAGCATAAAAACAGACACATAGACCAGTGGAATAGAGTGGAGAGCCCAGATATGGACCCTCAACTCTATGGTCAAATAATCTTTGACAAAACAGGAAAAAATATCCAGTGGAAAAAAGACAGTCTCTTCAATAAATGGTGCTGGGAAAACTGGACAGCGATATGTAGAAGAATGAAACTCGACCATTCTCTTACACCGTACACAAAGATAAACTCGAAATGGATAAAAGACCTCAACGTGAGACAGGAATCTATCAGAATCCTAGAGGAGAACATAGGCAGTAACCTCTTCGATATCAGCCACAGCAACTTCTTTCAAGATATGTCTCCAAAGGCCAAGGAAACAAAAGCAAAAATGAACTTTTGGGACTTCATCAAGATCAAAAGCTTCTGCACAGCAAAGGAAACAGTCAACAAAACAAAGAGGCAACCCACGGAATGGGAGAAGATATTTGCAAATGACAGTACAGACAAAAGGTTGATATCCAGGATCTATAAAGAACTTCTCAAACTCAACACACACAAAACAGATAATCATATCAAAAAATGGGCAGAAGATATGAACAGACACTTCTCCAATGAAGACATACGAATGGCTATCAGACACATGAAAAAATGTTCATTATCACTAGCCATCAGGGAGATTCAAATTAAAACAACATTGAGATACCACCTAACACCAGTTAGAATGGCCAAAATTAGCAAGACAGGAAACAACGTGTGTTGGAGAGGATGTGGAGAAAGGGGAACCCTCTTACACTGTTGGTGGGAATGCAAGTTAGTGCAGCCACTTTGGAGAACAGTGTGGAGATTCCTGAAGAAATTAAAAATAGAGCTTCCCTATGACCCTGCAATTGCACTGCTGGGTATTTACCCCAAAGATACAGATGTAGTGAAAAGAAGGGCCATTTGTACCCCAATGTTTATTGCAGCAATGGCTACGGTCGCCAAACTGTGGAAAGAACCAAGATGCCCTTCAACGGATGAATGGATAAGGAAGATTTGGTCCATATACACAATGGAGTATTATGCCTCCATCAGAAAGGACGAATACCCAACTTTTGTAGCAACATGGACGGGACTGGAAGAAATTATGCTGAGCGAAATAAGTCAAGCAGAGAGAGTCAAGTATCATATGGTCTCACTTATTTGTGGAGCATAACAAAGAACATGGAGGACATGGGGAGATGGAGAGGAGAGGGAGTTGAGGGAAACTGGAAGGGGAGATGAACCATGAGAGACTATGGACTCTGAAAAACAACCAGAGGGTTATGAAGGGGCGGCGGGAGGGGGTGGGGGGGGTGGGAGGTTGAGGAACCAGGTGGTGGGTAATAGGGAGGGCACGTACTGCATGGAGCACTGGGTGTGATGCCAAAACAATAAACACTGTTATGCTGTAAATAAACAAATAAAAATAAAATAAAAAAGATACCACTTCACACTGGTCAGAATGGCTAAAATTAACAATTTAGGAAACGACAGATGTTTGCAAGGATGCAGAGAAAGGGGAACCCTCTTACATTCCTGGTGGGAATGCAAACTGGTACAGCCACTCTGGAAAACAGTATCGAGGTTCAGAAAGTTAAAAATAGAGCTACCTTATGATCCAGAAATTGCACTACTAGATATTTATCCAAAGGATACAAACAGTGATTTGAAGGGGCACATGTACCCCAGTGTTTATAGCAGCAATGTCTACAATTGTCAAAATACGGAAAGGGCCCAGATGTCCATTGACTGATGAATGGATAAAGAAGATGTGATATGGAGCACTTTTTCATGTGTCTGTTGGCCATCTGGATGTCTTCTTTGCAGAAATGTCTGTTCATGTCCTCTGCCCATTTCGTCACTCGGCATCAGGGAAATACAAATCAAAACCACAATGAGATATCACCTCACACCAGTCAGAATGGCTAAAATTAACAAGTCAGGAAATGACAGATGCTGGCGAGGATGTGGAGAAAGGGGAACCCTCCTCCACTGTTGGTGGGAATGCAAGCTGGTCCAACCACTCTGGAAAACAGCATGGAGGTTCCTCAAAATGTTGAAAATAGAACTACCCTATGACCCAGCAATTGCACTACTGGGTATTTACCCTAAAGATACAAACATAGTGATCCGAAGGGGCATGTGTACCCGAATGTTTATAGCAGCAATGTCTACAATAGCCAGACTATGGAAAGAACCTAGATGTCCATCGACAGATGAATGGATCAAGAAGATGTGGTATATATACACAATGGAATACTATGCAGCCATCAAAAGAAATGAAATCTTGCCATTTGCGACGACGTGGATGGAACTAGAGCGTATCATGCTTAGTGAAATAAGTCAATCGGAGAAAGACAACTATCATATGATCTCCCTGATATGAGGACATGGAGAAGCAACATGGGGGGGTAGGGGGATAGGAGAAGAATAAATGAAACAAGATGGGATTGGGAGGGAGACAAACCATAAATGACTCTTAATCTCACAAAACAAACTGGGGGTTGCTGGGGGGAGGTGGGATTGGGAGAGGGGGAGCGGGCTATGGACATTGGGGAGGGGAGGCGAACCATAAGAGACTATGGACTCTGAAAAACAACCTGAGGGTTTTGAAGGGTCAGGGGTGGGAGGTTGGGGGAACAGGTGGTGGGTAATGGGGAGGGCACGTTTTGCATGGAGCACTGGGTGTTGTGCAAAAAGAATGAATACTGTTACGCTGAAAAAATAAATAAAATGGGAAAAAAAAGAAGATGTGATATGTATATACAATGAAATATTAGATATCAAAAAGAATAAAATCTTACTATTTGCGACAATATGGATGGAAGTAGAGTGTATTATGCTAAGTGAAATAAGTCAGTCAGAGAAGGGCTAATACCATATGATTTCACTCATATGTATAATTGAGGAAACAAAACAGATGAACATAGGGTAAGAGAAGGAAAAATAAAATAAAAACAGAGAGGGAGACAAACCATAAGAGACTCTTAACTATAGGAAACAAACAGGGTAGCTGGATGGGAGGTGGGTGGGGATGTGGGGTAATTGTGTGATGGGCATTAAGGAGGGCAACTGATGTAAGGAGCACTGAGTGTTTCATACAGTCAAGGAATCACTAAACTCCACCTGTGAAAGTAGTAATATACTTTATGTTAACTAACTTGAATTTAAATAAAATCTAAAAAAAAGGGAGGGCAGTAGGGTGAGAAGGCAGAGAGGTATGGGGGACCAGATCATGTAGAGTCTAGTACGCTCTTAGAAGGACTTGGTTCTTTCTCTAAGTGCATTGTGAAGCTGTTGGGTCATAGCAGGGTTTTGAGCAGAGGAGGGATATGATCTAACTTCTGTTTTTGTTTCCAGAGTTTTATGTGGAAAAGTTTCAAGTTCACAAAAAATGGAAAGAATATTGCAACAAACACTTGTATATCCTTCGCACAGATCCACAGGTTAGCCTTTTGGCACAACTGTTTCCTTCCTTTCTATTGCCAATTGATTTTTTGCCAAGCTATTGAGAGTAAGTTGAAGACAACATACCATTTCCCCTTTAGGTACATTCAGCAAGCATCTCCCCGAACCCCAAAACAATTGTAACCAAGAAAGTGAACACAGATTCTACATGTCATCCTGTATGCAGGGGTCCAAGTTTTCCAGTCTGGACTCTGGTCAGGGTGAATGGATTGCTTTGGACTCTTCTGTTTCCTTTGTCTCTTCTAACAAGGGAACAACATCCCCACTTAAAGTTTGTTTGTTTTTCCTGATACTGTCTCTTAAAGAATTCAGGCCAGTTGCCTCACAGAATGTTGCACATTCTCTATTTTTCTGATTTTTTGCACGTGATTCAACTTAGGTTAAACATTTTTTAAAAGATTTTATTTATTTACTTGAGAGAGAGAGCATGAAGAGGGGGGAAGAGGGAGAAGGAAAAGCAGACTCCCCACTGAGCCAAAGGCAGACACTTAAACAACTGAACCAACCAGGCACCCTTAGGCTAAATGTTTTGACCAGAATACTACATAGGCGATCTTGTAGTAGGTGCAGATGGCTCACATCAGTAGGAATCCAATATTGGGCCCTCCTAGTGCTCATGTGAGTTTGGTAACTTTGTTAAGATGGTGACCAGCAGATCTGTCATTGTAAATGCAAAATTTCTCCTTTGCAACTTAGTAAGTAATGAGTGGGGTGAGATTTGAGACAGTTTGACTACCCCCTTTTTCCTCAGCAACCTTCTACTGAATGGTTTTAGCTTAGCTTCAGACTCTTGCCTGAATCAATCATTTTGGGTATTTTACCCATATTACTTGTGAAGAAACTGAAGTTGAGTGAAATGACTTTCCTTAGATCAAAGAGCTGTTAACTAGTAAATCAAGGATTCAAGCTCAGAGCTGTTTAACCAGAGTCCATGCTCTTGACCACTGTATTAATTTCCTATTGCTGCTGTAACAAAATACCACAACTTAGTGGCTTAAAATAGCTCAGATACATTCTGTTATAGTTTGAGAAGTCAGAAGTCAAAATTTATAGGGTCAGCAGGGCTGTGTTTCTTCTGGAGGCTTCTTTGGAGAGTCTGTTTTCTTGTCTTTTTCAGTTTCTTGAGATTACCTGCGTTCCTTGGCTCATGGACCTTTCTCAGATCGCTCCAAATTCTTGCTTCCATCCTCACATCTCCTTCTCTCTCTGATTCTCCTGTATCCTTCTTATAAGGGCTTTTATGTTTACAGTGGGCCTACCTGCATAATCCAGAATAGCCATCCCATCTCAAAATCTTCAACTTGGTCACACCTGAAAAATGCCTTATGCCATATAGGTTAACATATTCATAGGTTCTGGGAATTAGGACTTAGATATCCCCAGAAGCCATTTTTTCAGCCTGCCACAACCACTCAACAATATTTTTCTCCCACAATGGTGGTGAATCCTGTTTTCACTTTCTGTTGGGTTTACCGTGAGGTGGATCTGAGCTAAAACTTAATTGTAACTAAAATGAAATTATCACCTGACTTTATTTCATAAACTCCACTCTGATTGGTCAACCACGATGGTATTTTGGGTTTGCGGGAATTAGTGTCAGTTTGGAGACAGTGTCTAGTAATTTCCTACAATCCAGGTATTTCCTTTTACAGTGCACAGTAAACCTGGTATATAGCTGTGAGTCTCTGTGGGGAAGGCTACTTGGAAGATTTAAGCATACTTTTTTTTTTGGCCCTGGCTCAAGAGTTGGAATTGGCAACGAGCTATGATTTAAGTTATATTGTATGATTTAAGTTAGTCCTTGGTTTACCAGACCTTGACGTTTTTTCTTATACAGATCAAGTAAGACTTTGGTGGGCTGCTTATCTGTTTTATTCCTAGGGACACCATAATTCATTAGCTGCTGACTCTATAGGTCATTAGCATATATGCCTTCTGATTTTTGATCTCTTTTAACCAGTATAGTAACCATGCCTACCTTGTCTCTGGAGACCAGTGCTACCACCCGTTGACTCCTGCTCTGGGATCCCATCATTTCCATTGACTTCTGGGAGTCCCATTTTGGCAGTGACACACTCATCACTGCCGTATAGAGAACCTCTATGCCATCTCTCACTGTCTATAGAGACTATGCATTACAGAGACTTTCAATTATCTGTGGTTTCCTCACCAATGTCTTTCTCAAAGCTTTGGTAAAGGAAGTATCCTCTAGACCCTGCAGTGTGATATGTCGTTAAAAGGAGGTGATGTGGGGTGCCTTGGTGGCTCAGTGGGTTAAGCCTCTGCCTTTGGCTTAGGTCATGATCTCAGGGTCCTGGGATCGAGCCCCGCATCAGGCTCTCTGCTTAGCAGGGAGCCTGCTTCCCCCTCTCCCTCTGCCTGCCTCTCTGCCTACTTGTGCTCTCTCTCTCTGTCAAATAAATAAATACATAAAATCTTAAAAAAAAAAGAGGAGGTGATGCATATAAATATATTCCAGCATTCCTATGCCTCCATGCTTCCTCTGCAGTACACCAAGGGAGTCTCAGCTTAATGTATGCTAACATCGAGTATAGGTTTCAGTTAATCATCTGAGAAAACTGTTAGAGTCATTTTCAGCTACTTGAGCTATCACAAGGAATTCAGAATTTCTGGTTTGTACACTGACATCAATAAATGTAGCTGAATTCAAAATCATTTTCCTTCTTCCCTTATATAATACCCGTTAGAACCCATTCCTATAAATATTCTCTATTTTTCTGCTCAAGTAATAGGCAACATCTTGCTCTTTCATTGTTGATGGCATCTCTCAGAGCAGTTAGGTAATTCTCCTAGAGGTTCTGCTGTGATTTGAGTTTGATTATGGGTCTGGAGAGAAGGAATGGTGGTGAAAGTTGATCTTGAAAAGAATCAGCATTCCCCTGTAAGATGACTGCCTCCGGAGGAATTATTCCAGCCTGTTATGACAAGGGGCAGATAACTTCCCCAGAGAGAGAAGAAAGGACCACATATAAGTGGCAAAGGAGACTCAGACATTTGGGGCTTCCAAGTACTCTGATTCATCACCATCTACCAAAATTTCCCATTCCAATTTTCAGGAAATCATTCTTTCACAAGAAATACCCTGACTTTAATGTAAAAGACAAGGCTGTAAATTTGATTTGCATTGTTTTGTTTGTTTGTTTATTTTTGTGTGTGTTTTCTTTTTATTTAAATTTCATTAGTCAACATATGGTGCAATATTGGTTTCTGAAGTAGACTTTAGTGACTCATCACTTACATACAACACCCAGTGCTCATCACAAGTGCTCTCTTTAATCCCTGTCACCTATCTAGCCTATTGATTTACTCTGTAATTCAGTCACCTACTAGGTAAGATTCTGAGTTTGCTTTTTATTAATCTTGATCCTGTGGCATAGAAAGAAGGGATTTTTTTTTTTCAGGGAAATCATCAGATCTTTTAGCTTTCTACTTATGTCTTGAGCTTGAAATATAAAATGTTGAGCTTTTCATATTCTTTCTGAAAATTCTCTGCTATATTCTGAAGCAGGTAGTCCACTCACTCTTTTTATACTCTTTCTTTCTATTATAGCATTCTATTGCTAAGGCTACTTGGCCTCCCAAATGATGTTAACAATGTCACTAACGGATTCCCTGAGTAAACTGTGTCCCATTTTCCACTAGCAAGGAGGTCATTACTAGCTTTAGATCTAAATAGATTGGAGAACCAATTCCATATTCTTTTATTTAAGTTTCTGTTTCTTTGGAGCCATCTTTGGTACTAAAAATCGCATCAACCTATTAGAAAAACATGCTACTCAATGTTCCAGATATAATAAGTAATATAGAATTTGGGGCTTACAGAATTGTTGAAAAAACGAGAAGAACATAGGTCAGAGAAGTTTTTGCCAGAAGTAAAAGTAACTGGCGCTGAAGATCTTGGCCAGAAGCACCTGTTAAAAGTAAACTGAGACATAGGAGTGAAATCATATGGTATTTGTTTTTCTCTGACTGACTTATTTCACTTAGCATTATACTGTTTAGCTCCATTCATGTCATTGCAAATGACAGAATTCATTTTTCATGATGGCTGAGTAATATTCCATTGTGCGCACATGTGCACGCGCGCGCGCGCGCGTGTGTGTGTAAACCACTGCTTTTTTATCCATTTTTATCCATTCATCAGTCGATGGACATTTGGGCTGTTTCTATAATTTGGCTGTTATAGATAATGCTGCTATAAATATCAGGGTGTATGTATCCCTTTACATTAGTATTTTCATATTCTTTGGATAAATAGCTAGGAGTACAATTTTAGGATCATAGGAGACTTCTCTTTTTAGCTTTTTGAGGAATCTACGTACTGATTTCCAGAGTGGCGTAACCTGTGTTACTAACTGGAATTTAAATAAAAACTTAAAAAAATAAAAATAGATGGAGACATTAAAATTGTAAATTTATTTGAGCAAAAATCCATTCAAATTAGGCAGCATACCATCTAGTAGCTAGAAAGCAGCTCTGAGGAGAGATGAAAGACTTTTACAAGCTGAAGGGAATGGGAACTAGGAAGTTATACTAGACAAAAGGGTAAAACTCATGTTACATTGTGTGTCAACTGTATTTCAAAAAAAGAATTCAAAGAAGAAAAAAAGTGGGTTGATTATTGCAAAGGCTTTCCTTTAGGGGGTGGTAGGGGTCTTTCTGTTGTATTACCTAATTAGTGCTGATCAGGTGATTCCTGGTTGACTGGTGTAAGATTCCATTTCTGGGAGAGCCAAAATCGTAATTAAGTTAAACCCCAATTTGGTGACAGCATGTAGAATAAATGACTCCACTTTGGGCCTTTTGTTTTGCTTTTGACATTCCAAAGCAGATGGTTCTCAAAGGCTTGTCTGGAAGGTGCCTTACTCTTGAGAATCTCTGAAAAGTTCCTACCGAGTGTCTTAGTCTGCATATGCAAGGCAGGTGGTTTTATGACTTTGTTCAGAAACTATTATAAATTCTTAGTGTGTCCACACATTTAGCTGCATCTGCCTCCAGGGAATAGTGTCTTCCACTTCACTGCTGTGTTCCAAATATCATACAAGCTCCTTTATTGGCAAACTTTATCCCAGAACATAGAGAGGAAGGAATTCTGGGAAATGTAGTTCTAGCGTGGTGGTAAAGTTGCTAACACTCAATCCAACACACTATGTAAATGAATAAAATGATTGAAATTAAAATAACAGGAAGTTTTATTACTACACAAAGTCAGTAGGATACAATAATTTGCTCTAAAATATTTATCACTTCTTTATTTCATGGAAATAAATTTTTATGACCGTGATATGTATTTCAGTATTTCATTTTCTTCAGAAACGGTCACTCAGTTTGACATTCTTGTAACATTGAAGGTCTTTAGTGGATTAAAGTACTGTATAAAATTTTGAAACAGTCTCAGAATTACAGAAAAATGCAATTATGGCATAAAACATTTTTTAAAAATTTCTTTTCAGCGTAACAGTATTCATTGTTTTTGCACCACACCCAGTGCTCCATGCAATGGCACAAAACATTTAAGATTAAATTGACAGCCTGATGACCTGTCTCCCTCCCTTAGTATGTATTTCCTACAAACAAAGACATTTTCCTCCATAACTACAATAAAACCATTAAAATATAGAAATCAGGAAATTAACATTAATACATTACCATATCTACCACATCAAGTTTCACTGCTTGTCCCAATAATGTCTTCATAGAAAAAGGAATAATAAAAATACCCAGTTCAGAATCCTGTATTACATTTACAGGATTCCCCCAGTCTGGAATAATCTCACAAACTTTCCTTGACTTTCATATACACTTGACATCTTTGAATATTATGGGGTGCTTGTTTTCTAAAATGGCCTTCAATCTGGTTTATTTTTTGCTTCTTCATGACTAGCTTCAGGCTATCCATTTTTGGCAGGAATATCATAGAAGTGACATTTTATTCTCATTGCATCCTATCAGGCGGCACACAATTTTTTTTTTCTCATTTTATTTATTTTTTCAGCGTAACAGTATTCATTCTTTTTGCACAACACCCAGTGCTCCATGCAAAACGTGCCCTCTCCATTACCCACCACCTGTTCCCCCAACCTCCCACCCCTGACCCTTCAAAACCCTCAGGTTGCCCCAACCTCCCACCCCTGACCCTTCAAAACCCTCAGGTTGTTTTTCAGAGTCCATAGTCTCTTATGGTTCGCTTCCCCTCCCCAATGTCCATAGCCCGCTCCCCCTCCCCCAATCCCACCTCCCCGCAGCAACCCCCAGTTTGTTTTGTGAGATTAAGAGTCATTTATGGTTTGTCTCCCTCCCAATCCCATCTTGTTTCATTTATTCTTCTCCTATCTCCTACCCCCCCATGTTGCTTCTCCATGTCCTCACATCAGGGAGATCATATGATAGTTGTCTTTCTCTGATTGACTTATTTCACTAAGCATGATACGCTCTAGTTCCATCCACGTCGTCGCAAATGGCAAGATTTCATTTCTTTTGATGGCTGCATAGTATTCCATTGTGTATATATACCACATCTTCTTTATCCATTCATCTGTCGATGGACATCTAGGTTCTTTCCATAGTCTGGCTATTGTAGACATTGCTGCTATAAACATTCGGGTACACATGCCCCTTCGGATCACTATGTTTGTATCTTTAGGGTAAATACCCAGTAGTGCAATTGCTGGGTCATAGGGTAGTTCTATTTTCAACATTTTGAGGAACCTCCATGCTGTTTTCCAGAGTGGTTGCACCAGCTTGCATTCCCACCAACAGTGGAGGAGGGTTCCCCTTTCTCCACATCCTCTCCAGCATCTGTCATTTCCTGACTTGTTCATTTTAGCCATTCTGACTGGTGTGAGGTGATATCTCATTGTGGTTTTGATTTGTATTTCCCTGATGGCGAGTGACGTGGAGCACTTTTTCATGTGTCTGTTGGCCATCTGGATGTCTTCTTTGCAGAAATGTCTGTTCATGTCCTCTGCCCATTTCTTGATTGGATTGTTTGTTCTTTGGGTGTTGAGTTTGCTAAGTTCCTTATAGATTTTGGATGAAAACACAACAGTTCAAAATCTGTGGGACACAGCAAAGGCAGTCCTGAGAGGAAAATATATAGCGGTACAAGCCTTTCTCAAGAAACAAGAAAGGTCTCAAGTACACAACCTAACCCTACACGTAAAGGAGCTGGAGAAAGAACAAGAAAGAAACCCTAAACCCAGCAGGAGAAGAGAAATCATAAAGATCAGAGCAGAAATCAATGAAATAGAAACCAAAAAAACAATAGAAAAAATCAATGAAACTAGGAGCTGGTTCTTTGAAAGAATCAATAAGATTGATAAACCCCTGGCCAGACTCATCAAAAAGAAAAGAGAAAGGACCCAAATCAATAAAATCATGAATGAAAGAGGAGAGATCACAACTAACACCAAAGAAATACAGACAATTATAAGAACATACTATGAGCAACTTTACGCCAACAAATTGGACAATCTGGAAGAAATGGATGCATTCCTAGAGACATATAAACTACCACAAATGAACCAGGAAGAAATAGAAAACCTGAACAGGCCCATAACCAGTAAGGAGATTGAAACAGTCATCAAAAATCTCCAAACAAACAAAAGCCCAGGGCCAGACGGCTTCCCAGGGGAATTCTACCAAACATTTAAAGAAGAACTCATTCCTATTCTCCTGAAACTGTTCCAAAAAATAGAAATGGAAGGAAAACTTCCAAACTCATTTTATGAGGCCAGCATCACCTTGATCCCAAAACCAGACAAGGATCCCACCAAAAAAGAGAACTACAGACCAATATCCTTGATGAACACAGACGCAAAAATTCTCGCCAAAATACTAGCCAATAGGATTCAACAGTACATTAAAAGGATTATTCACCACGATCAAGTGGGATTTATTCCAGGGCTGCAGGGTTGGTTCAACACAATTTTGAATTGTCCATTACTGCTGATGTTCATTTTGATTACTTGATTAAAATGGCATCTGAGAGACTTCTCTGCAAAGTTACTTTTCCTCTTTGTTAGCAACAAATATTTTATGAAATGGTGTAACTATCCCATTCCTCATCAAAATTCTTCCCATCTATTCATTTATCTATATTGGTATGGACTCATGTTTCTTACCTTATTCAGTGAGTTATAATTTATTTCTTCTGTGTCCTTTTGATATATTCCCACCATTCTCCAGATGGTGGGCACTTTCTTGTTTTATATCTCAGGAGGTTCCAGGATCATCTCATTTTTTCTCTGCTCCAGTCCTGGAATCTGCTACATCTCCAAAAACCAGGCTCCTAATAGGTTTACCATCTTCACTCTACTTGGATTCAGGACACACTGAATCACCCCTCTGTAAGGATACTCTCATCACCCATTTTTGGATCTGACTGCCCTTTCTAGGGTTGACTCCACACAGATGCCTATTTTGTCACTGAGGGAAATGAGACTTAGAGAGAGTGATAGCCTTCTTCACAAAAGGCCAAGTTGTGACCTAATTTAAAGTTTCTTGACTTAGAATCCTAGAGCTTTTTTACTATGCCAAGTTAGTCCATTACCCCTTAGACCATGAAGTAAACAGCTGTCAACAGTTAGAGCTTTGTTATGTTTATATTTATATTACATTTTACTAAGCAGATCTGTGCAGGTCCAAGGAAATCTTGTGTAGAATTGATGACTTATTTAGTATTAAACCATATGACTAAATTGTTGAAAATACACATGGAGAAGCATTTCTTCCTTATTTTTTTATGGTTAAACATATTGGTTTATACTGGCAAATTACATAAAATGCATGAACTAGAGATTATAAGAAGGAAGGGATAAAGGAAGAAGGGAGGGGTGGAGGAATTATTTTTTAATCTATTAAAATATTTATAATCATTACATTTAATTTTATGAAAAAGAAAGTAAAATTTTGATTATAGTCAGCTGTTGGCAGTCTTTTCCTTTCTGATAGCTAGACTATAAGTACTTTTGAGGACAGAAGTGATTTATCTTGCCTTTGTCACAGAATTAAACTTCGTACCTATAGGTAGTAGGTGCTTAACCTTTAACTCTTGAATCAATGAGTAAACTCCTAGAGGGAGCACAATGTGAGTATTCTATTCTTTTCTCCCAGTCAACTTTCTCAAGGCTCGTTTCATGTCCTTGTTCCTAAGACTATAGATAAAAGGGTTTAGCATAGGGATTACCACTGTATAAATAACAGTGACCACACGGTCCTTTGTCACTGAGTAGGTGGATGAAGGGCGAATGTACACAGAAATGGCAGTCCCATAGAATAGTGCCACAACTGTGAGGTGGGATCCACAGGTGGAGAAGACCTTGTACCTGCCTCCCCCGGAAGGGACCCTCAGAACGGCACGGGTGATGAAAACATAAGAGACAATGATCAAGATGAAGGGACTCATGATCACAAAGGAGCCCTCTGTGAAGGCCAGAAGCTCATTGATGGAAGTGTCAGAGCAGGAGAGCATCAGCAATGGCTGGACGTCACAGAAGAAGTGGTGGATGACATTGGGCCCGCAGAAGGAGAGGCGGGCCATGAGAATCGTGTGGGTGAGTGAGTGGAGGTGGGACAGCACCCAGGAAGCCATCACCAGCAGGAGACAGCGCCGGGGGCTCATGGTCGTGGTGTAATGCAGCGGGTGACAGATGGCCGTGTAGCGGTCAAGAGCCATGGCAGCCAGGAGGAAGCTGTCAGTGATCGCACAGGACACAAAGAAATACATCTGTGTGAGGCACTGGGCAAAGAGGACCTTCTTGTTCTTGCTCAGCATATTTGCCAGCATCCTTGGCACAATGACATTTGTAAAGCAGATGTCCACGAAAGATAGATTGGAGAGGAAGAAGTACATGGGGGTATGGAGGCGGGCATCCCCCCGGATGGCTGCAATGATGACTGAGTTGCCAGCCACGTTGACCAGATACATGGTGAGGAAGCTGGCAAAGAGCCACCCCTGCTCTTTGGGGTCACTGGTCAGTCCCAGGAGGAGGAATTCAGCAACATGGCTCTGGTTTCCCCTTGACATTGTTAGCCTGCAAGTAGAAAATATAAAGGAATGTTAGGCGTGTGTCCTGGTTTGGAGTCTCCAATTATAACTTCCTGTGGGTGGCTGGTATAGTTGATGGGAGTATGGATTTTGGTGTCCCAGCTTTCTGGCTTTCCATTCTGGCTCTGTCACTGATTCACACAGAGCACAAAGTCACCTCCTGAACTTTCATTTCCTTCATCAGTGAAGGCAGAAATTATTAAATTTACCTCCTCAGACTATTCTGTTTTGGCCTGAATTTCTCTCTGTTTGGCTTTCTAAAAATGAATATCAGAAGATCTTAACTTCTCACCGAAGAAAAGACAGATATATATTCTAGAGGACATGTTCTTAGCTCCGGCCTCTTTGGGAAAAGCTTGAAGAATGGGTTGGGGTGTTGGAATAATGTATCAGGAGTGTCATTAAACTGGGAAGGCTACAATCCCCCAGGAGGTGAAATGATACAGTATGAGGGGCAGGCCACTTTCTGGCAATGGGAGGGCTTCTGTCCGGTTTGGTTAAACTTTTTATTCCATGCAGGTTGGTGGCATTAAGAAATTCGTAACAGTAGTAACAGGTGCATATCATGACAGTAGATTAGAGTGGACTCGAGCCATAGGTGCTTGTCTGAGCATGAAAATTATGTAAAAGGTGCAGGTTATACTGAGAGGATAGCCACGTTCTGGGCTCCAGGAACTGGATTTTTACCCTTGAAATGGGTGCAGAGTAGCAAGATCCAGAAGGAACAAAGCAGGACCCAGTTTGGAAGGAACTGTGGCTCTGGTCAGCATTTATAAAGGCAGAGACTCGGCTGCCATGGGGCACGATCAGAAATCCATTACCTACCCTCCAGGCCCAGAATCAAACCCTGGCTATTGGCCAGAATGACTTGATCCTGAATCAGTCACTGTGCTTCAGGCCTTGGGCTCCTGACGTCCACCTTGCCTAGGGTCAGGGTCAGTTCCAGAGCAGAACTCAGGGAGAGATTTGCAGATGTGTGTCACTGACTCCAGGTAAAGGGAGAAAAAGGTAAGGGAAGATGCATGGGAGGAAGTGTACACTCAAGGACACTGAGTTCCAATGAGTTTTCCCCACAGATGTTTAAAGCACTGAAATAAAATCCCTTGTAATGTTGGAAAGGACCCATGCTGTCTGCATCTCTCTAAGCATTTTTCTAAGGAACAAAAGCATGAGCTTCTGAAGCATCGTGTTTTCTCCCAAGTTATGGAACTTTGGATTTGGAACAAAGTGATTTCTCCTACTGGGAAGGGCACAATGAGACACCATGGACACGGGGAGGCCCAGGATCTTAATTCCGAGAGGGTAGGGCCCTGTCTGGCTGTTAGACCCTGTATCCCCAGTTCACCACCATATCCTTGTCTCAGGTGCCAAATGCAAGTACTGAACATATCGGGAGTCTTTACATGTGCTAGACACTGTATGATGATTGAATCCATGTAAGAACTCTGGCAGCATACAGATGAGACTGATTATAGATTTACTACAGACTGCTCAGGAACTTGCTTAAGACCATGTTATTAGTAAGTGGCTATATTTTCAACCCAGGCAGTTTGGCCTTCAGGTCTTGTTCTTTGCCACTATGCTATATTACCCTCTGCCTGTTAAAATGTATTTGCTAACAGTAATGGAATGGACAACTTTGACAGAAATTTGAATGACAGAGGCATGTTGCCTAAGTGGCCAGAGTTAGCTCTTTTGGATCAGGAAAATTAGTGGAAACAGTCCAGGATTAGGTTTTAGTCCTGGTGTTGTTACTTACCAGCTGTTCACCTTGGAAGATCTTTGTGCTTTATTTTTCTCATGGAAAGATGAGAGAAGTACAACACCATTTCCATCAGAATATTGTGGGCATCAAATGAAGGAACATATCTGAAAAGTGGTTTGTAAATGAGCAGGTGCTGTATCAGCAGTAATTGTATAAATAATATATAACAAAGTGATATATAATAATGGACAATAATAATCCTCATATTTAATATATAGTACCTGGTTTAGCTGGTTAAGACAAAAGAAACTGAGGAAGTGTGTGTGAAATGGTTGGGGTGACCACTGAAAGGAGAGCAAGGCTGTAGCTTCTGGAGAGGGGCAGAACAGGTAGTATTAGAGTTTCCTGGCCAGAGAAGGGGAAGGGATAGAGATTCCAGTGAGTTTTCTGCTTTGCAGAGTCTTTTCTGCAGTAGTGATGGATAAGTTAAGGGACTCAATGCTAACAGTCTTCCCACAACCATTCACTGAGAGTGTTGTTTTTTTTTTTTTTAAGGTGAATATTCTTTTTAAAAAATTTTTATTTAAATTCAATTAATTAACATAGTGTATGATTAGTTTCAGAGGTAGAATTCAGCAATTCATCACTTACATGTAATACCCAGTGCTTGTCACAAGTGCTCTCCTTAATGCTCATCACCCAGTTATCCCATTTTCCTCCAGCAACCCTCAGTTTGTTTCCCAGAGTTAAGAGGCTCTTATGGTTTGTCTCCCTCTCTGATTTCGTCTTGTTTTATTTTTCCCTCCTGTCGCCTATGATCCTCTGTTTTTCTTCTTAAATTCCACATATAAGTGAAATCATCTGACATTTGTCTTTTTCTGATTGGCTTATTTCACTTATGGTTTCAAATAGCTCAGGAAAGCCAGATGACTTTTCTTCATCCAGTATTTTAGACTTACTCAAGTCTTTTGATATGGGACAAGAGACTGGTTTGCTTCAGCACCCTCATTCCTGTGATTATCTCTGTGCATTCTCCTTGGTTCCAAGGCAGGCTGCCTCTGATCTCAGACAGTGGGAGAAATGAAGAGGGCAGCAAGAGGCAAGGGGGCTTGATGATAAGGTCGGTGCCTGTGTCAGGTAGTGTCAAGGGACTTGCCCAAGAAGTTTTCAATTAAGAAGCCAGTGATTGAACTACAATTCAATAGTAAGAAATCTAATAACCCTGTTAAAAAATGGGTTAAGGACTTGAATAGACATTTGTCCAAAGAAGAAATGCAAATGGCCAATAGGTATATGAAAAGACACTCAGCATCACTCTTTATCAGGGAAACCAGAACCAAACTGAGGTATTGCCTCACACCTGTATGATGGCTATTATCAAAGAAACCAAAGACAACAAATACTAGCTAGGGTGTGGAAAAAAGGAACACTTCTAGATTTTTGGTGGTAATGTAAATTAGTGCGGTCATTATGGAAAACATGTAGGTTGAAACTGGAGGTTCAAGAAATAAAAAAATAGAACTACCATATGCTCCAGGAATTCCACTTCTGTGTATATATCCAAAGAAAGCAAAATAGTAGAAGAGATAGTAGCACTTTTATGTTCATTGCAGTATTATTCCTAATGGCCAAGGTACGGAAATGACTTGACTATCTATTGATAGATGACTGGAATGTGTTATATGTCTACAATGAAGTATTTAGGCTTTTTTTTTTTTTTTTTTTCAAAGAAGAGGCTGCCAGATATGACAATGTGGATGAATTTTTAGGACCTTATGCTAGGCAAAATAAGGCAGCCACAGGGGGAAAAAAAAACTTAGTAATTCCACTTACATGGTATATCTAAAATGGTCAAATCCATAGAATCAGAAAGTGGAATGGTGGTTTCCAGAGATGGGGAAGGGGGCAGTGAGGAGTTACTAATCAATGAGCATGAAGTTTCAGGTAAACAAGATGAATGAGCTCTAGAGATCGGTTATACAACATGGGATTTCTAGTGAATAATAATGCACTGTACACTTAAATATTTGTTGAGGGTAAATCTCATATTAAGTGTTCTTACCAAAATAAAATAATTTTTTTAAAAAAAGGAAGCAAAATAATGACAGCAGAGAGGGAACCGAGGAGAGTATTACAGGATTTCTCGATCTCAGTACCATATCAGGTGTGACTGGGTTGGAGTCAACTGCCATGTCCACTGAGGGGCCTCGTGGCTGGGACTGAGGGCTCTGAGGGCAGGTGGTCATGGGCTAAAGGCCTAGCCTCACCAGGTTTTGGCAGAGTGACCTGGGCAAGCTGCTTAACCTTAAACCTTAGTTTTCTGGTTTAGAAAACAAGAATTATATCCTAGGTTTTGCCTTTAGGCAGCTATGAGAATTCTCATAATATGCATATAAATCAGTGAATAAATTAAGTGGGACAGAATAAACTCCTGATAAATCCCAACTGTAATTATTTCTGTTCTTTAACATTATTTCATGGATTTGTGTATGTAAGCCTTAGGAAACTGGCTCATGATCCATGTTCATTTAGTGCCCGAAGAAATATGCAGAGATCTAAATAATCTGAGTCAGAAGAAAACTCAGAGGGGCGTCTAGGTGGCTCAGATGGTTAAGCATCTGGCTTCAGCTCAGGTCATGATCACCAGGTCCTGGGACCAAGCCGCATGTTGGATTTCCACCTCAGTGGTGGGGGTCTACTTCTCCCACCGCTAGTGTTCTCTCTGTCTCTGTATCTCTGTCAATGAATAAAAAAAAAAAATCTTAAAAAAAAAAAAAGAAAACTCAGAAATCATCCCTTCCAAGCCATCACCCAGTGCAGGAAACTTATAGTAGCCCTGATGGTGGTCATCTAGATTGAATACATCTAGTGACAGGGAACTCACTGCCTGTCAGTTTTTTATCCATGGAGTTATATTGAGCTATAGTTATATTTTTAGTATTAAAGCCAAGAGTCAAGAATTCTAAATCTCACAGTTCCAATATCCTTTCTAAACTGACTTCAGTTACAAGTGACCACAATTTTGTTCTTCTTTTACTTATGGAGTTATTGATTTGTTAAGCATTCAGTAAACAGTTTCTGGGTTTCGGCAGTCATGGTAGGTCCTGGGAAACACAGAGGTGTATAGATACTAAATCACCTAACAGGTGTTTGAAGACAGTGACCATGTCTGCCTGCCTTTTCACTTTTCCATGTTAACTGTCTCCTGCCCTCACCCCTCCAGGACACAGCCTCAGGTTGTCCCCCTTCTCCAGTCAAGCTCTTCCTCCCTCCCATCACTGATTCTCCCATGTGACAGACCTGTCACCAGCGAGGTAGAGTGTAAACAGCGACTCAGGAGTCCCAGGATCTTCCTCTTTTCCCAGAAAAATCCTGCTTTCATGTGTTTTACAGATTTAAAAAAAAAGTATAATTTTGAAGACAAGCTCTCAGTGCTAAAGAAAAGTATAAAAACTGAAATTCTAATCTAAACGATCAGTTTGGAGAGAGCCCATTGAAACCTAACAAATGAAATTGGTCATTTATGTATTTGTTATATTGAAGTACAGCTGACACACAATGTTCCAGTAGTTTCAGGTGCACAACATAGTGATTCAGAAGTCCTATATGCCATGCTATGCTCACAGGAAGTGTAGCTACCATCTGTCACCCGTTACATCCCTGTCACAATACCATTAACTGTGTTCCCTGTGCTGTACTTTCCATCCTCACAACTTATTTATTCCCTAATTGGAAACCTGTATCTCCTACTCCCTTTCACCCATTTTTGCTCCCCCCCTTTCCCTCAATTAATCATCACTTTGTTTTCTTTGTTTGTTTGCTTTTTAGATTCCACATGTAAGTGAAATCACACAGTATTTGTCTTTCTCTGTCTGATGTATTTCACTTAGCATAATACCCTCTAGGTCCATCCATGTCACAAATGGCGAGATCTCATTCTTTTTTTATGGCTGAGTAATATTTCATTTCATATATATATAGTACATGGAAGTTGATCATTAATATTTCACTGTGAGTCTCAGGAGTTTTCTCCTCTCTTACCCTTCTCTTGTTTCAGCCTCTCCCACAGCCTGTGTCCCATGCTGCTCTGAAGTTGGAGTGAGGCCATTGATGTGGGTTCTCATTAGTGCAGGACTGGCTTTAAGTGTACTGTTAAGCCATGCTGGGATGACAGAGGCTGGATTTTTACCTCTCAGCATCCAAGTGGGTACACCATTCCTCTGAAAGTGTTGATCTCTTTGCTTGGAGTCTCACACATTCATCACAAATCTTTCCATTTTTTTGTGAATGGAGAAGGGAAACAGAGGCACGTGGAGGAGTCTGAGACAAAAAAATAATGGAGGCAGGGTGGTAAGGGTCACATGACTTGGCTTGTAGTCCTACCCGTGGCATTAATGTGTTGCATGTAACTGGGCAACTCATGTTCCTTCTCTGTAAATATGAATGTATTTGTAAGTTTCAGACATTCCAGGTTAGAGACATCTAGGTTGTGTATGGTTGGCTTATCAGTTACTTACTCACTCAGGTAAGGGATGGTGACCTCAAGTGGCCTTTGGAGGATCCAAGCACCTTCTCCTCAGCCTTGCTGGTCCTGATGTCTGGAGGACATGGAGGAGGGTTTAGAGCATAGAAAGAATGTTCATATTGGACCAAGAAAAGGAAAAAGCCCCAACTTCTGGAGAAAGGTGTCAGGACTTGGAATGTTGGGTATGTGGGGCATGTGTGATTACTGCTTCAGTCTAGAGATAAAGTTATCAGCCCATGAGATGACCACTTTTCTGCTTCCTCCAGAGAGGTGACTACTCAGTATAGTCCCAGGCACTAGAATCATGAGCCTTTCTTCCATTCCCAGCCCTCCACCACCTTACTGCTTCAGGTTCCATCAGATGTTAAGGGCTAGGGTGTGTGCTCAGAACTATCTGAATGTCCTGTATGTGACGTCATCCCAAGTAGGCAGGCAGCCTCCCCAGACACCAACCCTAGGGAACTCATTAAACACTGTGTCTGGGAGGGAAGTAGAGACCTCTCAGTAGAGACCAAGGAAACTGAGGCTGCTGTAGCAGTGTTTTTCTTGGATCTCCAGATAATTAGTCACTTGTTATTCCAGTGATTTCTGAGGAGACAGGGAGAAATGCATAGAGAAAGCCTGGGGCTTCTCCCGAGATGTGGGTGAATGCATAGAGTCAAGGGAAAGTCCAGGTCTTCACATAAAAACTCCTCTTTGCTGGTGAGCTGGTGCTGATACAGCCACACCTATCAATTCATTCATTAACCCCCCTACCTTTTTAGTTGTAAATGATACATAACATGTTTTTTGAAAGAATCAATAAGATCGATAAACCATTGGCCACACTAATCCAAAAGAAAAGAGAGAAAGTCCAAATTAATAAAATTATAAATGAAAAGGGAGAGATCACAACTAACACCAAGGAAATAGAAACAATCATCAGAAATTATTACCAAGAGTTATATGCCAATAAGCTAAGCAACCTAGATGAAATGGATGCATTCCTGGAAAACTACAAACTCCCAAAATTGAACCAGGAAGAAATTGACAACCTGAATAGACCGATATCTAGTAACGAGATTGAAGCAGTGATCAAAAACCTCCCAAAAAACAAGAGCCCAGGACCTGACGGATTCCCTGGGGAATTCTACCAAACTTTCAAAGAAGAAATAACACCAATTCTCCTGAAGCTGTTCCAAAAAATTGAAGCAGAAGGACAACTTCCAGACTCTTTTTATGAAGCCAGCATTACCCTGATCCCCAAACCAGGCAAAGACCCTACCAAAAAGGAGAATTCAGACCAATATCACTGATGAATATGGACGCTAAGATTCTCAACAAGATCCTAGCAAACAGGATCCAGCAGCACATTAAAAAGATTATCCACCATGACCAGGTGGGATTCATCCCCGGGTTGCAAGGCTGGTTCAACATTCGCAAATCAATCAATGTGATAGAACAAATCAATAAGAGAAGAGAGAAGAACCACATGGTCCTCTCAATTGATGCAGAAAAAGCATTTGACAAAATCCAGCATCCATTCCTGGTGAAAACGCTTCAAAGTATAGGGATAGAGGGAACATTCCTGAACTTCATAAAATCTATCTATGAAAGACCCACAGCAAATATCATCTTCAATGGGAAAAAGCTTGCAGCCTTCCCGTTGAGATCAGGAACACGAAAAGGATGCCCACTCTCACCACTCTTGTTCAACATAGTATTAGAAGTCCTAGCAACGGCAATCAGACAACAAAGAGAAATAAAAGGTACCAAATTGGCAAGGAAGAAGTCAAACTCTCTCTCTTCGCAGATGACATGATTCTTTATATGGAAAACCCCAAAGACCCCACCCCCAAACTACTAGAACTCATACAGCAATTCAGTAACGTGGCAGGATGCAAAGTCAATGTACAGAAATCAGTGGCTTTCTTATACACTAACAATGAAAATACAGAAAGGGAAATTAGAGAATCGATTCCATTTACTATAGCACCAAGAACCATAAGATGCCTGGGAATAAACCGAACCAAAGAGGTAAAGGACCTGTATTCGAGGAACTACAGAACACTCATGAAAGAAATTGAAGAAGACACAAAAAGATGGAAGACCATTCCATGCTCTTGGATCAGAAGAATAAACATTTTAACCATTTTAAAATGTGTAGTTCAGTGACATTAAGTTAACAGTCTTGAGCATCTTTTCATATACTTGGTGGCCGTTTGTATGTCTTCTTTAGAGAAAAGCTATTCAGATCCATAGACCATCTTAAAATTGTTTTTTTTTTTTCTAATGAATTGTAGGAAAATACAGTTTCCCCACAATGTATCTTATAATGGGCTCTTAACCTCAGATATGTTTTGCAAATATTTTCTGCCATTTCCTAGGTTGCTTTTCTTCACTCTGTTTTGTTCTCTTTGTAGAAGCTTTTTAGTTTGATATATTCCAACTTGTCTAGTTTCGATTTTGTTGCCTGTGCTTTTGGTGTCATATCCAAGAAATCACTGGCAACACCAATGTCAAAGAGCCTTTCACGTAAGTTTTATACAAGAGTATATGTATTTTATACAAGAGTATATATACAAGAGTATACTCTTATACAAGAGTATGCCCAGACCATACTGTTTTGATATTGTTTCTTTGTAATATATTTCAAAGTCATGAAATACTTTGTTTTACATTCTCAATATTGTTTTGCTATTTGGTATTCTTTGATTCTTTGTACCTTCTTCTTTTTTAAAAAAGATTTTATTTATTTATTTGAGAGAGAGAGCATAAGCAGTGAGGAGGGGCAAAGGAAGAGGGAGAAGCAGACTCCCTGCTGAACAGGAAGCAACATTTGGGGCTGGATTAGGACCCTGGGATCATGATCTGAGCTGAAGACAGATGTTTAACTGACTGAGCCAGCCAGGTGCCCCTGTACTTTCTTTTAAAAAAAAGTTTATTTTATTTCAATTCAATTAATTAACATATAGTATATCATTAGTTTCAGAGGTAGAGTTCAGTTATTCACCAGTTGCACATAACACCCAGTGCTTATTATATCATGTGCTCTCCTTAATGCCCATCATGCAGTTACCCCGCCCCCCACCTACCTCCCCTCCAGCGACCCTTAGTTTGTTTCCTATAGTTAAGAGTCTTTTGGCTGGAACACTGAAAAGAAAAGAAAAGAAATAAAATAAAATGGGGGAAAAAAGAGTCTTTTGTGGTTTGTCCCTCTCTCTGATTTCATCTTGCTTTATTTTTCCCTCCCTTTGTACTTTCATATGAATTTAGGATTCCTTCATATATTGCTGTATATGCCATTGGGATTTTAAGATTTTAATAGGGATTGAATTGGATCTGTAGACTTTGGTAAGAGTGGTATTTTAATGGGGTGCCTGGGTGTCTCAGTTGGTTAAGTATCTGCCTTTAGCTTGGGTCATGATCTCAGGGTCCTAGGATCAAGACCCGCATCAGACTTCCTGCCCAGTGAGGAGTTTGCTTTTCTCTCTGTCTCTCCTCTTGCTCATGCACGCATGCTCTCTCTCTCAAATAAATAAATAAACAAATAAATCTTTAAAAAAATAATGGTATTTTAACAATACTTAGTCTTCCAATCCATAAACAGGTGATATTTTGCCATATATTTGGGAAATTCTTTAATTTTTCATCAAATGTTTTTGTTTACATTATTTAAATCTTTCACCTTGTTAATTGAGTTTATTCATAAGTAATTTATTCTTTCTGATGCTACTGGTGGGGTAGTTTACTTCTTTCCTTTCAGACTGTTCATTGTGAATGTCCAGATCACAGCTGAATCCTTAACACCTGCCTCCTCACCCCCCAGTCTCCTTTCTATTCCTCCATCACAGCTTCATTATCAATGTACCAAAGGTCTTCATGTCACTAAAGTCTTCCAGGCTTATTTGACTTAAACTCTGTTATTTTAATGTTGATTAATAGTCACAGCCTCTTGAAACATCTGTTCCTGGATGATAGGACTACTCCTTTTCTTATTCTTTTTTTTAAAAAGATTTTATTTATTTATTTGATAGAGATCATAAGCAGGCAGAGAGGCAGGCAGAGAGAGAGAAAGGAGGAAGCAGGCTCCCCACTGAGCAGAGATCCTGATGCAGGGCTCGATACCAAGATCCTGGGATCATGACCTGAGCCGAAGGCAGAGGCTTTAACCCACTGAGCCACCCAGGCGCCCCAGGACTACCCCTTTTCTGTCCTCTTTGTTAATACCTTCTCTGTCAGACTCTTCAATGTCAGAAATATGCAGCACTCATCTCTAGGTTGTCCTCAGCATTCATGTTTCACACCCCTCCTAATTTATGTCACTCGCTCTTATTATAAGGCAAAGTATGTTCAAGGAACTAAATTTTTCTTAGTTTAGTATTGAGCAAAATCTCCAGCATTTACATATATATGTAACGAGCTTGCAGTAGAAGGACCTGCTACATTTCCCTTCACAGTCTCCTCATCAAACAACATGCTTCTGGTATTATTCCACTGTTGGATTCAAGCAGTGTCACAGGTCATCTGTCTATACAGTGGGAGGGGGAGCTGTTGAGGGGTTTCCTGGTCTATTCCCAAGGGCCACGTAGAAGCACTTCACCTGACTTGGCGAAGTGTTCAGAAGGCATGCCTAGACCTTTGCTCTGACTATACGTACTTCCAGAAGGGATTTATTTCATTCTTACTGATGTTTATTAGCAAATTTCCAAGTTCACCCTAGGCTCCTTTGTTTGGATAGCAAAACTTTGGTTGAAGTCCTTTGATACTATCTGCTCATCAGCTCACTCTTTCAGAAGAGTGGTGAGATAGCTTATGGAAGTGCCTCCGATTCTGACAGAGACAGTCCTCTAGCTGTCATTGAGAAGCTTAGGACTAACCTGGGGGACAGATCTGTAACACTTTCACCACGCCTATTTCATGGTCTCTTTTTTCAAAGAAGTTTTTTATGTATTTGAGAGAGAGATCATGTAAGAGCACATGCAGGCAGAAGGAAAGGGAGAAGCAGACTCCCCGATGAGCATGGAGCCCGGTGTGGGACTCCATCCTGGGACTCTCAGATCATGACCTGAGCTGATGGAAGGTGCTTAACCAACTGAGCCACCAGGCACCCCTCATTGTCTCTCGTTATTTAGAATTCCCTTCAGTGTGAACTTCAGGGAGATCATTTGTTGACAATCAGTTGTGGTTCCAAGTGGTAGGAGTCACATCTAGACCACAGTATTTAGATGCCAGTGCAAAATCTTCAAGAGGTTTCCACAGCTTCTGAGAGAGTGGTGATTAATGTTTACAATGGTGTCTGCTCCATCAGCTTTGGTCTCTGAGTGTTTAAAATGAGCTGCACTCTATGCTTTTCCATGATGAACATACAGTGTCAATATGATAAATCTGTGGTTTCAGGTCCAACGATTTTGACGTTGTTTCCTCAGTACAACCTAGCTTAGCCTGACTGTCATGCATTCCTTTTTCCCAGGCTCTAAAGGGCATTTCAATGAGGATCATGGCCATGTGGTCAAAGACAGAATTAAGAAGGAAGGGGAAAGGACTCAAGTGCTGAGAATTCACAACTTGGTGTTGGTGAGGGGAGTGGGGACATTACATCTGCTTTGAAGATTCTCCATCTTTCCAGCCTTATGCTCTCTGTTCTCAAACTGAACAAGCCTCTCAGGGCTTCCCACTGTCCCTCAAACTCATTCCAGTGTTTATTGCTTCTTCCTCTTTGTGTAGATCCCACTATTTGGAATACTCTGCCCATTTCCTGCTACATTGAACTTTTGTCTGTCAAAATCAATCTATCCTTAAGGACAATCTTAGGTCATTATTCCAACAAGGTCTTTCCCAATTCCCTACCAAATTCATGTAACTTCTTCTCAAAACCAATAGGATTTTGCACTTTCTTGAGTACTAGCCAAAGTCAAGCCCATAGAAGAGGTATTTGGAGACAGCTTTGTTCCACTTCAATATAGCTTTATTTATATACATCGCAGAAACAGCGTTCTTGAAATGTGGATTCCTAGCAGTACTTGGCCTGGGATTGCACATGTAAGTGGTCAAGGTCATTGATAGAACGAAGTGCCCTAGCTTCTAGGTCAGGGCTGTTACTGTTTTCCAGCACTACCTTCTATGACCTGTTTGGGTCCCATGGGAAACATGGGTAGGAGGGAAAGAGTGTGATCATCTCTTAGGTCATCTCCAAATTAAGGTGTTCCATCTATTTATTCTTTCTACAAGTGAATTCTGTCCCTTAATTTCCTCAAACCCCTCTTCATATCTTTGTTCCTCAGGCTATAGATAAAGGGGTTCAGCATGGGTGTCACTACTGTGTACATGACTGTGGCTACCCGGTCCTTCACCACTGAGTACATGGAGAGGGGCCTAAAGTAGACATAGATGACACTCCCATAGAACAAGGCCACGACAGTGAGGTGGGAGCCACAGGTGGAGAAGGCCTTCCACTTGCCAGCGGCAGAGGGAATTCTGAGCACGGTGACGATGATTCGCAGGTAGGAGAAGAGGATGCACAGGAAGGGGGTCGCTATGACAGCCAGGGTCTCGGTCATGACCACTATCTGGCTGGAGGATGTGTCAGAGCAGGATAGCTTTAGCACAGGCTGGGTATCACAGAAGAAGTGCTTGATGACATGGGAGGCACAGAAGGACAGGCGGGACATGAGTAGCACCCGGAGCAGGGAGTGCAGGTGGGAGATGGTGCAAGAAGCCAGCAGCATGAGGTGGCAACGCCGTGGGTTCATGACCACATCATAATGGAAGGGGTTGCAGATGGCTACCAGCCGGTCTATGGCCATAGAGGCCAACAGGTAGCTGTCAGTGTTCCCACAGGCCATGAAGAAGTACATCTGGACCAGGCAACCCACAAAGGAGATAGCCTTCATCTCTGACAGTAAATTTGCCAACATCTTGGGCATAATGACTGTTGTGAAGCAGATATCTGTGAAGGACAGGTTGCTGAGGAAAAAGTACATGGGGGTATGGAGTCGGGAGTCAGAATGTATGGCCAAGATGATGAGTATGTTGCCCATGATAGTGACCAGGTACATGATGAAGAAGATGGCAAAGAGGGGTTTCTGTAGCTGAGGGTTGGAAGAGATGCCCAGGAGGATAAAGCCTGATTCGCTGCTGTAGTTCTTTGTCTCCATGTCTGTGCCTTCGTGGACAGGGTGTGGAGAAGCAGTTGGAGAGATGTGAAGGGCGATTTCATCAAGTCACCTTCCTCCCTAATCTCCAGCCTATGGAAAAATCCTTCTGCTTTGTTAGAATTTTAAAGCGCATTTACTTTAAGAAACTATTGGGAAGAGAGAATAAAATCCAACATGGAAAAAATAAAGAAAATTCTAATCTGCTTTCTTAATAAGAAGCTAAAGGTTTATCCCAAGTGTCTTAGGAATCTCCATAGTCTGACATGTGTGAGTTCTTCTCAGTTCTGTTTTTAAATATTCTTCTTAGGTTGTTTCTTGACCAGATGCTTATCCTCTTTTTTTCCCCTTCATGTTCCAGGGAAGATGCTATTGGGTCTTGCCTCGAGTCAGGATACTTTCATTGAAGGTGTATCCATGAATTGTGTCCTCTCCCGAGGATTCTGTCCTCGAGCTCTTAAGAGCAGAGGTGGTGGCTGTGGTAATGGGAATAGGATAAAAGTGAGCATTGGATGACATCGGTGCTCCTTGGTATCCACAGAAGTCAGATGAGTTTTGCCTAAGTCTTCATAGAATAATCTGCTTTATGCTTCATGTTTATTTAAGCAAAACACATTTTTTTTTTTTTTTTGCTAAAATGCTCTGGATACATAAGGATTTGGTTCAGGGATGCCAGTCAAAATAGGAATACCACCATGAAGAACTTACATTACTGTGTTTAATTTTTTCTGATTAAACAACTATGAGATCTTCATTCTCAACATTCAAATATCATTGGCATAGGAAGCTTTCAACACAAATCCCTTCCTTACCAATATCATGGATAAGAAACACACATTAAGGGCGCCTGGGTGGCTCAGTGGATTAAGCCACTGCCTTCGGCTCAGGTCATGATCTCAGGGTTCTGGGATCGAGCCCCGCATCGGGCTCTCTGCTCAGCAGGGAGCCTGTTTCCTCCTCTCTCTCTGCCTGCCTCTCTGCCTACTTGCGATCTCTCTCTCTGTCAAATAAATAAATAAAATCTTTAAAAAAAAGTTACGGTCATTTTGGGAGGTGATGGAGGTCTTAACTAACCCTACTGTGGTATCATTTCTGAATTTGTATGTGTATCAAGTCCTTTTATTGTACACCTTAAACATACACAACATTTCATGTCCAGTATACCTCAGTAAAGCTGGGAAAAGAAGTCAATTTTCTCAATTAATAACATCCGGTGTGCCTATCATAATACCCAAGGGCATTTTTAATGGGAGTTGAGAAGGTCATTGTAAAACTCATCTAGAGGAGGAAATGGCTACAGAAAGACAAGTTTTGAAAAAATTGGAATAACGGCAGCGAAGTTTTCTAACCCAAACTCAAAGCATGTAATAATGAAACACAGTAAGATAATGTTACACACAGAGAAAAACAGATGAGGGGTCATATATACCTATACTTGGACATGTATATAGACCTTGAACGATGTGCTACTTCATATAATACGTTTATTTCATAATGATGAAAAATGGATGACATACTATATAAGATACTTGATATTTATGGTAATTGTAGATTTCTATCTAACACACATAGAAATAAATCCCATATTAATGAAAAAACTGAAAGTAAAAATATCCAAACTGTAAAGTAAGTATTAGCCAAAAAGCAGTATGTATTTAGTGGTCTCAGAACAGGGATAGCATTCCAATGAAGAAAAAAATGTAGAGGCTTAATGACAAAATACTGTACTTAAAAATGTGAAAATTATACCAAAAGAGTTAATATATAAAGCTAAACTTTACAGTAATCACTCAAAAAAGTATCTTCAACACATTTACCAAAACCATGGAGAAAATGTCCAGCTTCTTTAGTAACCAGAAAACACACATTTGACTAAAATACAATTTTCACCCTTTGGATTGTCAGTGCAGTTTCTTTTCAACATACATTTAGAAAAAGAGCCTCACATGTACTGATAAAGAGAGAGTAATCACTATACGCTTTCTGGTAATCTCTATCAGAATTGAATATACCTTTATTTATTGAATAATTTCCCTCACAGAAATCTACTCTGTAGAGAGAGTAGTACATGTGTAGCAGAAAGATGTGTACACCTTTTAATCTTAGCATTGCTTTAATGCCAAGCAAAACAATATAAACAAACAAAACACTCCCCAGAGAAACATCCTAAGTACCCACAACAGGTGAATTATTAGAGCAATTTATAGTGCATTCTCTTTACTCATAAAGAAATAATGTGGCTCATGTCAGCCAACGTTTATTAGTATATGTCACAGGGTGAGCTGAGTCCTTGGCATGTCTTCTTTCTTTCTTTCTTTCCATTTAAAGTCAGTTAGCTATGGATGGGACTGGAAGAGATTATGCTGAACGAAATAAGTCAAGCAGAGAGGGTCAAGTATCATATAGTTTCACTTATTTGTGGAGCATAACAAAGAACATGGAGGACATGGGGAGATGGAGAGGAGAAGGGAGTTGAGGGAAACTGGAAGGGGAGATGAACCGTGAGAGACTATGGACTCTGAAAAACAACCTGAGGGTTTTGAAGGGGCGGGGGGGGTGGGAGGTTGGGGAACCAGGTGGTGGGTAATAGAGAGGGCACGTATTGCATGGAGCACTGGGTGTGGTGCAAAAACAATGAACACTGTTACGCTGAAAATAAATAAATAAATAAAAGAAAAAGTCAGTTAGCTGACATATAGTACATCATTAGTTTCAGATGTCATGTTCAGCAACTCATCAGCTGCCTATGTGGTCATCACATCATGTGCCTTATGTTAACACACTGAGTTAAGTGCTTGGCATGTAGTTTTTCATTTTATTTTCTCCAGATCCTAAGAGATAGGCATTATTATTATCCCTATTTAACAGATAAAAAATAGAATTGAGCAAAGTTAAGTGACCAGATCCCATAGTTAGTAAGTGGTAGAGCAGGATTTAGTCTCTTCTCTTCTAATTTATTTTTGAAAGAGAGAGTACAGGCACACGCTGGCACAGGTGAGGGGCCAGAGGGAGAGAAAGAGAGAGAGAATATCAATCAGACTCCCTGGCTGATGTCAGGCTTGATCCTGACCCTGACATCATGACCTGAGCTGAAATCAAGGCTCAGATGCCTAACTAGCTGAGCCACCCCAGTGCCCCACAGATCTGGGATTTTAATTCAGGCAGTCTGATGGCAGAGCAGAAGCTATTTATTGTTAAGTTATATTATCAAGGTTACAGTACTGTCCATGATATTTTGTTAAGTGACAAAAGCAGGTTGAGGAATGATACATACAGAATAATCCCTTTTTTGTGAAGCAAAATTCTTTATGTGTTGTGTTTGTTGTGGCTTGATGTTTACTTATGTGTGGCTTCCTTCTGAAGTGAGATTGAAGGCATGCAGTGAGGAGTTCCTTCCATGTTTAACTTTTTATTTTATTGTTCATATTTGAAAATTTTGGACATCTATTTCTTTATATTAATTGTACAACCAAAACTGAAAGTTCCCTATACTTCCAGTTTTCAGAGAGCTAGAGTTGTGTGCATATTTCAAAGTTTTTTTCTCTGCATAGATCTAGGCAAATACTATATACAATAATAGGGTCCTTGTGTCCATGATGCTTTTCTCCCCACAGTTGGTGTGGCATTGGTATTTGTGTGTCTGTGTGTGTTGCACTCATGAGACAGTTTCTGTGGTATCAGATGCATCTTGAGATGTGGAAGGCTGAGTTGGAGTGTATGAACTTTGAACGTTTTAATAGACACTCCCAATCTGAGATACATACACCTTTCATCCCACTGTTGGGCAGTGTATTCATTTGACTCTCTAGACTTTTTCTCCATCTCCTTCACCATGTCTTTTGGCCTCACTGCTAGGACGTCGTTTTCCCTGGTAGTGAACGGCCCTCTGATCCTCTTTGGGCTTGCATCTGGAATTCCCCAGATCTAGGCAACATTTCTCAGGGGCAGTAGTTACCTCCATCCCACTGAACTGGTAAAATTTTGTATTTCCTCATGCCTTGCACAAGTCACGTGTCTCCCTAGAGCTGTCAGTAAGATGTGCTGGTTCTACTTTCTGTCCTGCCTACTCCTGTCATCTAAACACTCTAATGCCCCTTAATATACATATATACCTGTGATACCATCACATTAAACTGCATTAAATATGTGCAGTTTTTTGGTTTATCAGTTATACCTCAATAAGGGTGTAGAAAAAAGAAGGAGAAGGGGAAGGGATAGAGGGAGGGAGGAAAGGGGGTAAATGGGGGAGGGGAGAGGGAGGAGGAAGAGGAGGCTAAGAAGGAGAGGAAAAAGAAAAGGCACCCCCACAGCCTGTTATCTCTGCAGACTTACCCCCACAGGTAATGATAAGAGGACCCTGCCCATTTGGCGGTCCCTAAATACTTTCAAAAGCAGAGCTGAAAAGAATTCAGTGATTCTGACTGTGGTTGGTTGAGTAGTCTCTGCGTCTTATGTTTGTGAGTCTCAAGGATGAAAGCCCTACTTACTTGCAATACTTGTTTGCTGCCCCCTGGGGGACCATTGGTGGGGAGATAACGTGAGCCCATCTAGTGCCAGATACTTACACATCTGGCCTATCCTGAGATTTTGATATGAAAATGCAGTGTTAACAAATGATTCTTGTAGAATTCGGAAATGAAGTGCCTGTGCCTCCTTTCAAAAATTTAGCCTATAAATCTTTTTTATAAAGAGGGGGTGTGTGTGCCTGGGTGGCTCTGTCCATTGAGCCTCTGACTCTTGGTTTTGGTTCAGGTCATGATCTCAGGGTGGTGAGATCAATCCCCGCATCGAGCTCTGTGCTTTGTGTGGAGTTTGTTTGAGATTCTCTCTCTCCCCCTACCTCTACACGCACCCCCCAATAAATAAATAAATCTTTAAAAAAATAGTTTAGCCTCCCTATCCCATTAATGCTGGGGACACCTGACCCACCTAAAGGGGACATACGTAGGATGAGGCTTCATCACAACTCTTGGGATAGATAAGAAGCACCATGGGTTTTGATTCACAGTCAATTTAAGAGTAAAAATGGAAGGCCTTTTCATTTCTTTCAAAAAGCACAATTACCATAACGTCATTGGATTCTGTGCCTTCTTAAGCTTGTATTATTTACATACATTATTTCACCACCTTCTCATTGTGTAAATGAGATGATGTGTGCAAACACATTTTGACATGGTGTAGCACCATGTAAATGAAATTTTTATGGTTAGTAGTAAAACATATTATGTTCCCGGCCAAGAAAAAAAAAGTTGAGTGGAAGAGTTAGGTGAAGCTTTCTAGAGGTGTTAAGTATGATTGCTCATATAATAAGTCTGAGAATGACATTTAATTTGATTTATTTATTTTAGATTTATTTATCCTAGAGAGAGAGAGAGAGAGAGAGAGGAGGGGCAGACCGAGAATCTCAAGCTGACTCCTCTGACTGAAAGCCAGTCCTGGGCTCTCAGTTCATGAGCTGAGCTCAAACCAAACTTCTGTTGCTTAATGGACTGAGCCACCCAGACACCTTGAGAAATGACATTTTAATGATGGTGCTGATGCTCAGTTAGTGGTGGGGAGGACCAGGAGGGACTTAGAGTGTTTCTAAGACTTTTAAATTATGCCTTCCCACTTTAAAAGGTATTTACTCCTTTCCCTTTTAGATGGGAAATCAAAACCTTTCCTCTACTTCACAACTTCCTCTATTGGAATTTCCCACGTTGTGGGCATCTGTTGTTTTGGATTTGTATTCCCTTCATGCTTCCTCACCACTGATGAAGGGCCCTTCTCCTAGCTGCCAAGCCACATCAAATCTGGGGCTACAGACTTGGAGTACAGCATCCCCTTCCTAAACAGGACATGAAAGTGCTTGGCGTGTAATGTGCTGGTGAAAGCAGCCCATCATCCACACTCCTGCTCCTGTGAATGAGCAAGGACAGCTGAGAAGTGACTTAATTGGAGAAAGTGCAGCTACGCTTTCTTGGGAAGGTTCTGGGCTTAGCACTTGCCCACTGACTCTTCACACTAGCACCATGTTGTTAGAAGCATTGCTTTCCTCTTTATAGAAAAAGGGGCTGACGTTCAGAGAACCACACAGCTAGTAAGTGGCATAGATGAGACTCAAAGTCAGGTAGGTTCGATTTCAAATTGTGTCTTATCTACACTAAACAATGCTATCACACCTGTCCCCCAAACCATGCACATGTGATCGAGAATGATGCTGGCATGTCCTCTATAACAGAAGTCCTCTTACTTCCCAGTGTCTCATGCCTCCTGCTGACCACTCCTCCTCCTCCCTCCATTGTGCCCACTCACTGGAATCTTTCAATCTCCTTCTTTCCTAGTGCCCTTACTGCCTCCCACTCCATTGAAACCATATGCTCGCCCCTCTTCCTTGCCTTCAGAGAGGAATGGTTGCAGGGAACTCTGGACCTCTGTTCTGTCAGATTCTGAGAAAATAGCAACTCTCCTTTTTCAGCATCATTACCTGACTTAGAGTCTCTCCTGGGTCAGGTTTTTAGAACCCAGCTTCTCCCTTGACCACCTTCTTCCCACACTCAGCAGAAGGACAAACAGATGCAGAGCACCTTGAACAGATACATCCTGCGTGGGGGTCCTGCAGAGCCCTTTCCAGGCATGGTCCTTGTCTTTTTAGTTCTGTGAAATCTTTCCTTTATGCCTAGTTTTCACTCCTATATCAGATTAGAGCTTGACCCAGCCATCCCCAGCTGTTAATGTGTAGATTCCAAGGCAAGAGGACATTGGGAAGATGCCCACTGGATTCTTTTTTGTGAATAATTGTCTTCTGATGGACCAGAAATGCTGAAAGTGGGAAAGTGGGACTTTTGCTGAAACCCAGTCTGTTGTGACCCTCTGCTGAGCTGGCAGTACCTCACCCACCTGTCACTTGGGGAGGCACCCACTTCATCACAGCCCTTCCCGGCGATCTTCTCAGTCAGGGTAATATAACAGCTCTTAGTGACATGGTGCTCGTATGTGCCAAACACTTGACATACATAAGCCATTTAGTTTTTACAACACCTCTTTTCACAGATAAGGAAAGTGAGGCACAAGGAATTGAAGTGACTTACCTAAGTCCACACAGCTAGAAGGGGGTGGAGTCCAGCTTGCGACTGTGTGCTCTTATCCCCTGCATGATGCTTTCTCGTTCACTTGTTTTCCTGCTGACCTAGTTTCTTGGGGGAGGTAAGTCTGAGGCTCTTGGTTTGTGTGATGTGGTCTGTGCCCCCTAAAGTCAGGGACCAGTGCCTTGCACAGAGTAGGTTCCCCAGAAATGTGTGACGTATGATCAAAAAGAGATGAGAGAGAGAGGTGAAATCTGTTGGCTTTTGAGATGGAGGAGAGAAGATAGGATTAGGAAAAGGGAGGAAGGTCATATGAAGAGGTTGACACCCAGTCCCTGTTCCCAAGCCCCTCAGCCTGCTTACCTGTGGGCCTCACAGAGGAGGTTCATGCTGGGGGCCTGCCAGGGAGTTAAGATCAGGCTCTGAATCTGTGAGGCAGCAGGCCAGGGCAGGTGCAGATCTACTCTCAGAAAAGTGCTCTCTCTCCTCTTTACCTTACTGTGGGTTTTGGTGATGGAAAGGGAGACCCAGGGGCCTGTCCTCTGTGAATGCCAGAGCCCTGGGGGCATTGGCCCTGCGGTCTTCCCAGGAGAGAAGAACATTACTGATGTCCTCACCGACTCTGTGTTCAGGAGCTTGGTGGGAACCTGGGCTCTAGAGGGGTAGCCTCATATCCTCGGGAAGGGAATTAGGGCCATGCAGCAGCAGACGTGGAGGTTTTCATACAGAGGTGGAGGTTTTCATGCACCTGTATGTGAAGTATGTACATGAACATGTGAGTTCATGCACACAGGCATGCTCTCCATTTATGCATGGGCTCCTATGCACGTCTGTGTGTAGACTTATGTGTGCCTACCTGGAAGGAGAGGAGATGGCATCTGACATTTCCGAAGTTCTGTGTGTGTGTGCATGACCGTGTCTAGGTGCAGGTGTGTGTTCTGGGGAAGGGATTAAAATGCGGGTTCTGAAGCCAGTTCGATTCAGATGCTGGCTCTGCCTTGTACAGGCTGTGTAGGTTTTACAACTTTAGACAGATTTTTTTAAGTGTTTATTTGAATTCCAGTTAATTAATATACAGTGTAATATTAGTTTCAGGTGTACAAATAGCGATTTAACACTTCCATACAACACCCTGTGCTCACCACTACAAGTGCTCTCCTTAATCCCCATTCCCTGTTTCCTCCATCCTCCCCTCTGCTAACCATCAGTTTGTTCTCTATAGTAGCTAAGTGTCTGTTTCTTGGTTTGCCTCTCTCTGTTTTCCTTTGCTCATTTGTTTTTTTAAGTTCTACACATGAATGAAATCCTATGGTATTTGTGTTTCTCTGACTGACTGACTTAGTATAATGCTCCCTCGCTCCATCCATGTTGTTGCAAATAGAAACATTTTTTTATTTCTTTTCAGCATAACAGTATTCATTGTTTTTGCACCACACCCAGTGCTCCATGCAATACATGCCCTCCTTAATACCCACCACCTGGCTCCTCCAACCACCCACCCCGCCCCTTCAAAACCCTCAGATTGTTTTTCAGAGTCCATAGTCTCTCCATGGTTCACCTCCCCTTCCAATTTCCCTTAACTTCCTTCTCCTCTCCATCTCCCTATGTCCTCCATGTTATTTGTTATGCTCCACAAGTAAGTGAAACGCAAATAGAAATATTTTATTCCTTTTGATGGCTGAGTAATATTTCATTACACACACACACACACACGTATATACCACCTCTTCTTTTTTTTTTTTTTAATCGTTTATTTGTTTATTTACAGCATAACAGTGTTCATTGTTTTGGCATCACACCCAGTGCTCCATGCAGTACGTGCCCTCCCTATTACCCACCACCTGGTTCCTCAACCTCCCCCCCGGCCCTGCCCCTTCAAAACCCTCTGGTTGTTTTTCAGAGTCCATAGTCTGTCATGGTTCATCTCCCCTTCCAGTTTCCCTCAACTCCCTCTCCTCTCCATCTCCCCATGTCCTCCATGTTCTTTGTTATGCTCCACAAATAAGTGAGACCATATGATACTTGACTCTCTCTGCTTGACTTAGTTCGCTCAGCATAATTTCTTCCAGACCCGTCCATGTTGCTACAAAAGTTGGGTATTCATCCTTTCTGATGGAGGCATAATACTCCATTGTGTATATGGACTACATCTTCCTTATCCATTCATCCGTTGAAGGGCATCTTGGTTCTTTCCACAGTTTGGCGACCGTAGCCATTGCTGCAATAAACATTGGGGTACAAATGGCCCTTCTTTTCACTACATCTGTATCTTTGGGGTAAATACCCAGCAGTGCAATTGCAGGGTCATAGGGAAGCTCTATTCTTAATTTCTTCAGGAATTTCCACACTGTTCTCCAAAGTGGCTGCACTAACTTGCATTCCCACCAACAGTGTAAGAGGGTCCCCCTTTCTCCACATCCTCTCCAGCACACGTTGTTTCCTGTCTTGCTAATTTTGGCCATTCTAACTGGTGTCAGGTGGTATCTCAATGTGGTTTTAATTGGAATCTCCCTGATGGCTAGTGATGATGAACATTTTTTCATGTGTCTGATAGCCATTTGTATGTCTTCGTTGGAGAAGTGTCTGTTCATATCTTCTGCCCATTTTTCGATATGATTATCTGTTTTGTGTGTGTTGAGTTTGAGAAGTTCTTTATAGATCCTGGATATCAACCTTTTGTCTGTACTGTCATTTGCAAATATCTTCTCCCATTCCGTGGGTTGCCTTTTTGTTTTGTTGACTGTTTCCTTTGCTGTGCAGAAACTTTTGATCTTGATGAAGTCCCAAAAGTTCATTTTTGCTTTTGTTTCCTTGGCCTTTGGAGACATATCTTGAAAGAAGTTGCTGTGGCTGATATCGAAGAGGTTACTGCCTATGTTCTCCTCTAGGATTCTGATGGACTCCTGTCTCACGTTGAGGTCTTTTATCCATTTCGAGTTTATCTTTGTGAACGGTGTAAGAGAATGGTCGAGTTTCATTCTTCTACATATCGCTGTCCAGTTTTCGCAGCACCATTTATTGAAGAGACTGTCTTTTTTCCATTGAATATTTTTTCCTGTTTTGTCGAAGATTATTTGACCATAGAGTTGAGGGTCCATATCTGGGCTCTCCACTCTGTTCCACTGGTCTATGTGTCTGTTTTTATGCCAGTACCACGCTGTCTTGGTGATCACAGCTTTGTAGTAAAGCTTGAAATCGGGTAACGTGATGCCACCAGTTTTGTTTTTGTTTTTCAACATTTCCTTAGCAATTCAGGGTCTCCTCTGATTCCATACAAATTTTAGGATTATTTGCTCCAGCTCTTTGAAAATACCGGTGGAATTTCGATCGGAATGGCATTAAAAGTATAGATTGCTCTAGGCAGTATAGACATTTTAACAATGTTTATTCTTCCAATCCAAGCGCAAGGAACGGTCTTCCATCTTTTTGTGTCTTCTTCCATTTCTTTCATGAGTGTTCTGTAGTTCCTCGAGTACAGGTCCTTTACCTCTTTGGTTAGGTTTATTCCCAGGTATCTTATGGTTCTTGGTGCTATAGTAAATGGAATCGATTCTCTAATTTCCCTTTCTGTATTTACATTGTTCGTGTATAAGAAAGCCACTGATTTCTGTACATTGACTTTGTATCCTGCCACGTTACTGAATTGCTGTATGAGTTCTAGTAGTTTGGGGGTGGAGTCTTTGGGGTTTTCCATATAAAGAATCATGTCATCTGCGAAGAGAGAGAGTTTGACTTCTTCCTTGCCAATTTGGTACCTTTTATTTCTCTTTGTTGTCTGATTGTCGTTGCTAGAACTTCTAATACTATGTTGAACAAGAGTGGTGAGAGTGGGCATCCTTGTCGTGTTCCTGATCTCAACGGGAAGGCTGCAAGCTTTTTCCCATTGAGGATGATATTTGCTGTGGGTCTTTCATAGATAGATTTTATGAAGTTCAGGAATGTTCCCTCTATCCCTATACTTTGAAGCATTTTCATCAGGAACGGATGCTGGATTTTGTCAAATGCTTTTTCTGCATCAATTGAGAGGACCATGTGGTTCTTCTCTCTTCTCTTATTGATTTGTTCTATCACATTGATTGATTTGCGAATGTTGAACCAGCCTTGCAACCCGGGGATGAATCCCACCTAGTCATGGTGGATAATCTTTTTAATGTGCTGCTGGATCCTGTTTGCTAGGATTTTGTTGAGAATCTTAGCGTCCATATTCATCAGTGATATTGGTCTGAATTCTCCTTTTTGGTAGGGTCTTTGCCTGGTTTGGGGATCAGGGTAATGCTGGCTTCATAAAAAGAGTCTGGAAGTTGTCCTTCTGCTTCAATTTTTTGGAACAGCTTCAGGAGAATTGGTGTTATTTCTTCTTTGAAAGTTTGGTAGAATTCCCCAGGGAATCCGTCAGGTCCTGGGCTCTTGTTTTTTGGGAGGTTTTTGATCACGGCTTCAATCTCATTACTAGATATCGGTCTATTCAGGTTGTCAATTTCTTCCTGGTTCAATTTTGGGAGTTTGTAGCTTTCCAGGAATGCATTCATTTCATCTAGGTTGCTTAGCTTATTGGCATATAACTGTTGGTAATAATTTCTGATGATTGTTTCTATTTCCTTGGTGTTAGTTGTGATCTCTCCCTTTTCATTCATAATTTTATTAATTTGGGCTTTCTCTCTTTTCTTTTGGATTAGTGTGGCCAATGGTTTATCGATCTTATTGATTCTTTCAAAAAACCAGCTTCTAGTTTCATTGATACGTTCTACTGTATCTCTCGTTTCTACCTCATTGATCTCTGCTCTAATCTTGATTATTTCCCTTCTTGCGTGTGGAGTTGGTTTGATTTGTTGTTGATTCTCCAGTTCTTTAAGGTGTAGAGACAGCTGGTGTATTCTGGATTTTTCAATGTTTTTGAGGGAGGCTTGGATGGCTATGTATTTCCCCCTTAGAACCGCCTTTGCTGTATCCCATAGGTTTTGGACCAAAGTGTCTTCATTCTCATTGGTCTCCATGAATTGTTTAAGTTCATCTTTGATCTCCTGGTTGATCCAAGCATTCTTAAGCAAGGTGGTCTTTAGCTTCCTGGTGTTTGAGTTCCTTCTGAACTTTTCCTTGTGATTGAGTTCCAGTTTCAAAGCATTGTGATCGGAGAATATGCAGGGTATAATGTCAGTCTTTTGGTATCGGTTGAGTCCTGCTTTGTGACCCAGTATGTGGTCTATTCTGGAGAAGGTTCCATGTGCACTTGAGAAGAATGAGTATTCTGTTATTTTAGGGTGGAATGTTCTGTATACGTCGATGAGGTCCATCTGGTCCAATGTTTTGTTCAGTGCTTTTATTTCTTTATTAATTTTCTGCTTCGATGATCTGTCCATTTCTTTTTTCTTTTTTTTTTTTACCTTATATTTTATTTTTATTTTTTTCCCCATTTTATTTATTTTTTTCAGCATAACAGTATTCATTGTTTTTGCACAACACCCAGTGCTCCATGTAAAACGTGCCCTCCCTATTACCCACCACCTGTTCCCCCAACCTCCCACCCCTGACCCTTCAAAACCCTCAGGTTGTTTTTCAGAGTCCATAGTCTCTTATGGTTCGCCTCCCCTCCCCAATGTCCATAGCCCCCTCCCCCTGTCCCAATCCCACCTTCCCCCCAGCAACCCCCAGTTTGTTTTGTGAGATTAAGAGTCATTTATGGTTTGTCTCCCTCCCAATCCCATCTTGTTTCATTTATTCTTCTCCTATCCCCCTACCCCCCCATGTTGCTTCTCCATGTCCTCATATCAGGGAGATCCTATGATAGTTGTCTTTCTCCGATTGACTTATTTCACTAAGCATGATACGCTATAGTTCCATCCACGTCGTCGCAAATGGCAAGATTTCATTTCTTTTGATGGCTGCATAGTATTCCATTGTGTATATATACCACTTCTTCTTTATCCATTCATCTGTTGATGGACATCTAGGTTCTTTCCATAGTTTGGCTATTGTAGACATTGCTGCTATAAACATTCGGGTACACATGCCCCTTCGGATCACTACGTCTGTATCTTTAGGGTAAATACCCAGTAGTGCAATTGCTGGGTCATAGGGTAGTTCTATTTTCAACATTTTGAGGAACCTCCATGCTGTTTTCCAGAGTGGTTGCACCAGCTTGCATTCCCACCAACAGTGGAGGAGGGTTCCCCTTTCTCCGCATCCTCGCCAGCATCTGTCACTTCCTGACTTGTTAATTTTAGCCATTCTGACTGGTGTGAGGTGATATCTCATTGTGGTTTTGATTTGTATTTCCCTGATGCCGAGTGACGTGGAGCACTTTTTCATGTGTCTGTTGGCCATCTGGATGTCTTCTTTGAAGAAATGTCTGTTCATGTCCTCTGCCCATTTCTTGATTGGATTGTTTGTTCTTTGGGTGTTGAGTTTGCTAAGTTCCTTATAGATTTTGGTTACTAGCCCTTTATCTGATATGTCATTTGCGAATATCTTCTCCCATTCTGTCAGTTGTCTTTTGGTTTTGTTAACTGTTTCCTTTGCTGTGCAAAAGCTTTTGATCTTGATGAAATCCCAATAGTTCATTTTTGCCCTTGCTTCCCTTGCCTTTGCCGTTGTTCCTAGGAAGATGTTGCTATGGCTGAGGTCGAAGAGGTTACTGCCTGCATTCTCCTCAAGGATTTTGATGGATTCCTTTCTCACATTGAGGTCCTTCATCCATTTGGGGTCTATTTTCGTGTGTGGTGTAAGGAAGTGGTCCAATTTCATTTTTCTGCATGTGGCTGTCCAATTTTCCCAGCACCATTTATTGAAGAGGCTGTCTTTTTTCCATTGGAAATTCTTTCCTGCTTTGTCAAAGATTAGTTGACCATAGAGTTGAGGGTCGATTTCTGGGCTCTCTATTCTGTTCCACTGATCTATGTGTCTGTTTTTGTGCCAGTACCATGTTGTCTTGATGATGACAGCTTTGTAATAGAGCTTGAGGTCCGGAATTCTGATGCCACCAACTTTGGCTTTCTTTTTCAATATTCCTTTGGCTATTCGAGGTCTTTTCTGGTTCCATATAAATTTGAGGATTATTTGTTCCATTTCTTTGAAAAAATGGATGGTATTTTGATAGGGATTGTATTAAATGTGTAGATTGCTTTAGGTAGCATGGACATTTTCACAATATTTATTCTTCCAATCCAGGAGCATGGAACATTTTTCCATTTCTTTGTGTCTTCCTCAATTTCTTTCATGAGTACTTTATAATTTTCTGTGTATAGATTCTTTGCCTCTTTGGTTAGGTTTTTTCTTAGGTATCTTATAGTTTTCGGGTCAAGATGGCGGAGAAGTAGCAGGCTGAAACTACATCAGGTAGCAGGAGATCAGCTCGATAGCTTATCTAAACATTGCAAACACCTACAAATCCAACGGGAGATCGAAGAAAAGAAGAACAGCAACTCTAGAAACAGAAAATCCACCACTTTCTGAAAGGTAGGACTGGCGGAGAAGTGAATCTAAAACGACGGGAAGATAGACCGCGGGGGGAGGGGCCGGCTCCCGGCAAGCGGCGGAGGAACGGAGCACAAAATCAGGACTTTTAAAAGTCTGTTCCACTGAGGGACATTGCTCCAGAGGCTAACCCAGGGTGAAGCCCACGTGGGGTCAGCGTGGCCGCAGGTCCCACAGGGTCACAGAAGGATCGGGGGTGTCGGAGTGTCGCAGAGCTCGCAGGTATTAGAACGGAGAAGCTGGCTGCAGAGACAGAGCCGAGGACTGAACTCTAAGCTCGGGGTTACCTTGAACTGGTCGCGGGCTGGGTGAGCTCGGAGCACGGCTAGAGGCTGGGGATATGGGAGTGATTGGGTGCTGTCCACTGGGGGCGCACTGAGGTGTGGGGCCCCAGGCTCACGGTTCCTCCGTGCCGGAGACTAGGAGGCCGCCATTTTCATTCCCGTCCTCCGGAACTCTACGGAAAGCGTTCAGGGAACAAAAGCTCCCAAAAGTGAACCCGAGCCGATTACTTACTCCGGCCGCCGGTAAGGGCGGTGCAATCCCGCCTCAGGCAAAGACACTTGAGAGTCACTACAACAGGCCCCTCCCCCAGAAGATCAACAAAATATCCAGCCAGGACGAAGTTCATCTATCAAGGAAAGTAGGTTCAACTCCTAAGAAAGTAGTGCAATTCCAGAGGAGGAGAAAGCAAAGCACGGAACTCATGGCTTTCTCCCCATGATTCTTTAGTCTTGCAGCTACTTCAATTTTTTTTTTCTTTTTTCTTTTTTCAATTTTTTTTCTTTTTTCTTCTTCTGCTAAATTTTTAAAAACTTTTACCCTTTTCTTTTTTAACGTTTTTTGACTAGTTTATCTATATATATATATATATTTTTTTTTTCTTTCTTTTTTATATTTTTTCTTTATTTGTTTTATTTTTTAATTTTTTTTCTTTTTTTTTTCTGAACCTCTTTTTATCCCCTTTCTCCCCCCCACTATTTGGGGTCTCTTCTCATTTGGTTACAGCGCATTTTTCTGGGGTCTTTGCCACCCTTTTAGTATTTTATTTGCTCCTTCATATCCTCTTATCTGGACAAAATGACAAGGCAGAAAAAATCACCACAAACAAAAGAACAAGAGACAGTACGGAAGGCTAGGGACCTAATCAACACAGACATTGGTACTATGTCAGATCAAGAGTTCAGAATGACGATTCTGAACATTCTAGCCGGGCTCGAAAAAGGCATGGAAGATATTAGAGAAACCCTCTCTGGAGATATTAAAGCCCTTTCTGGAGAAATTAAAGAACTAAAATATAACCAAGTTGAAATCTAAAAAGCTATTAATGAGGTGCAATCAAAAATGGACGCTCTCACTGCTAGGATAAATGAGGCAGAAGAAAGAATTAGTGATATAGAAGACCAAATGACAGAGAATAAAGAAGCCGAACAAAACAGGGACAAACAGCTACTGGACCATGAGGGGAGAATTCGAGAGATAAGTGACACCATAAGACGAAACAACATTAGAATAATTGGGATTCCAGAAGAAGAAGAAACAGAGAAGGGAGCAGAAGGTCTATTGGAGAGAATTATTGGAGAGAATTTCCCTAATATGGCAAAGGGAACAAGTATCAAAATCCAGGAGATGCAGAGAACCCCCCTCAAAGTCAACAAGAATAGGTCCACACCCCATCACCTAATAGTAAAATTGACAAGTCTTAGTGACAAAGAGAAAATCCTGAAAGCAGCCCGAGAAAAGAAGTCTGTAACATACAATGGTAAAAATATTAGATTGGCAGCAGACTTATCCACAGAGACCTGGCAGGCCAGGAAGAGCTGGCATGATATATTCAGAGCACTCAGTGAGAAAAACATGCAGCCAAGAATACTCTATCCAGCTAGGCTATCATTGAAAATAGAAGGAGAGATCAAAAGCTTCCAGGACAAACAAAAACTGAAAGAATTTGCAAACACCAAACCAGCTCTCCAGGAAATATTGAAAGGGGTCCTCTAAGCAAAGAGAGAGCCTAAAAGTAGTAGATCAGAAAGGTACAGAGACAATATACAGTAACAGTCACCTTACAGACTAATAATGGCACTAAATTCATATCTCTCAATAGTTACCCTGAATGTTAATGGGCTAAATGCCCCAATCAAAAGACACAGGGTATCAGAATGGATAAAAAAACAAAACCCATCTATATGTTGCCTACAAGAAACTCATTTTAGACGCGAAGACACCTCCAGATTGAAAGTGAGGGGGTGGAAAACAATTTACCATGCTAATGGGCATCAGAAGAAAGCTGGGGTGGCAATCCTTATATCAGATCAATTAGATTTTAAGCCAAAGACTATAATAAGAGATGAGGAAGGACACTATATCCTACTCAAAGGGTCTGTCCAACAAGAAGATCTAACAATTTTAAATATCTATGCCCCTAACGTGGGAGCAGCCAACTATATCAACCAATTAATAACAAAATCAAAGAAGCACATCAATAATAATACAATAATAGTAGGGGACTTGAACACTCCCCTCACTGAAATGGACAGATCATCCAAGCAAAAGATCAACAAGGAAATAAAGGCCTTAAATGACACACTGGACCAGATGGACATCACAGATATATTCAGAACATTTCATCCCAAAGCAACAGAATACACATTCTTCTCTAGTGCACATGGAACCTTCTCCAGAATAGATCACATCCTGGGTCACAAATCAGGTCTCAACCGGTATCAAAAGATTGGGATCATTCCCTGCATATTTTCAGACCACAATGGTCTGAAGCTAGAACTCAATCACAAGAGGAAAGCTGGAAAGAACCCAAATACATGGAGACTAAACAGCATCCTTCTAAAGAATGAATGGGTCACCAGGAAATTAAAGAAGAACTGAAAAAATTCATGGAAACAAATGATAATGAAAACACAACAGTTCAAAATCTATGGGACACAGCAAAGGCAGTCCTGAGAGGAAAATATATAGCGGTACAAGCCTTTCTCAAGAAACAAGAAAGGTCTCAAGTACACAACCTAACCCTACACGTAAAGGAGCTGGAGAAAGAACAAGAAAGAAACCGTAAACCCAGCAGGAGAAGAGAAATCATAAAGATCAGAGCAGAAATCAATGAAATAGAAACCAAAAAAACAATAGAAAAAATCAATGAAACTAGGAGCTGGTTCTTGGAAAGAATCAATAAGATTGATAAACCCCTGGCCAGACTCATCAAAAAGAAAAGAGAAAGGACCCAAATCAATAAAATCATGAATGAAAGAGGAGAGATCACAACTAACACCAAAGAAATACAGACAATTCTAAGAACATACTATGAGCAACTCTACGCCAACAAATTTGACAATCTGGAAGAAATGGATGTATTCCTAGAGACATATAAACTACCACAACTGAACCAGGAAGAAATAGAAAACCTGAACAGGCCCATAACGAGTAAGGAGATTGAAACAGTCATCAAAAATCTCCAAACAAACAAAAGCCCAGGGCCAGATCTGTCTATTTCTGAGAGAGGCGTATTAAGATCTCCTACTATTATTGTATTCATATCAATATGACTCTTTATCTTGATCAATAATTTTCTTATGTAATTAGGTGCTCCCATATTGGGGGCATAGATATTCACAATTGTTAGATCATCTTGGCGGATAGTCCCTTTAAGAATTATGTAGTGTCGGAGTTTGGAAGATGGCGGGGAAGTAGGAGGAGGCACCATTTCAACCAGTACCCTAAAGTGAGCTGATTACCTACCAAAGAACTCCGACCACCCATGAAATCAGCCTGAGATCAGAATTATACACGTTTGGATCTCTACAGGAGCAGAAGACGCCAGTGGCAGGTAAAGCAGACTGGGACCGTCCGACTGATATCGGAAGATAAACAAAAGGGGGAGGGAGCCACCAGAGGTGACCGATCGGAAAGTAACACCCCAACACCAGAGTGCTCTGCGTCTGGGGACCAGCATTAACTTGGAGTCTGGTTGAAAGCACTCAAAAAACAAACAGCAAAGGATCGCAGGGGGTAATAGTGGGAACCTGGGCAGTTAGGGTCAGGGACCTAAGTCCCGGGACCCAGGACAGCCTCCCCTGGCGCGGAGCCAGAGAGAGTGCGGCGGAGAAATCAGGTCTCCGTCCCTGAGCCGCCCGTGCACCTGACCCGCCAGCGCGCCGCAGAACGAGTGGGGTCTGGCTCCCGTGAGGGGCTGGGAGCCTGGCCAGACGGCAATCCTGAAACGCGCGCGTCCCACACCCTCCCTTGGGATAGGTGCTCATAGGCGCTAGCCTGGAGCTCTGGCATCCGGAAAAACCAGACATTCCCAGCCCGGGACAGCGGGAAAATCTCAGTGTGCGATCTCTGCTCGGAACCTCTCTGGCGGTCTGGAGCTGCCTAGACAGCCACCGCTGCCCTGGTTTTGGGTACAACGAGGAGCTCCTGCATCCCCAGGGACAGTGACTCAGAACCGACTCTGCCAGCAGCTTTTGCAAAACAGTCTGAGGCTTCTCTCTGAGAGGGAGGTTGGGATGCTGTTTGCTCTCCTCTAAACCTCCAAAAACCATCAAAAGCTGTCAAGGCGAGAGAAAGCAGATGAAAGAACATAAAAACCCCCAGAGAACAAAAGGCTGAAAAAAAAAAAACAGTTTCCTCAGAGCTCACCCCCTTGAGGGGAGCGGGAGGACCTAACTCAGGGAACATCATTGTCTGAAAACCCACGTGGCAGGCCCCTCCCCCAGAAAACCAACCAGGAAGGAAGAAAAAAAAAAAAAGACTACAAGAGAACAATCACCACTACTTCATAAATACAACTTTTATTTTTAACTCTTTACCAATATTCTGGTTCTTTTTTTTTTTATACATACAGATAATTTTTTAACCTATTTACCATCACATCGAGATGTCCAGTACATCAAATTCTTTAATAACCTTCTAACCTGAACTTTTTGATACATACACCCGTGTTTTTCTTTTGTTTTTCCATTTTTTTAATTCTTTTTTAATTTTAACTTAGTTTAGTCTAGTTTATTCTTTTTTAATTTTTATTTTCTACTATACATATAGAGTTAAACTTCAAGGTAATCCCCTTTCCCCAATCAATGCTACCCCTATAGGCAAACCAGATTCTAATCCCCCTGTAACTTAGGAAAGTTGAGTCCCTTAACAAAAACATCAAGATACCTTCAGGAAGAATCAAAATAACCTTCCTCACCCACACTGAGAATCTATAACCATTCTCCCAATTTTTCCTTCTGTCAGTGTTTCTGTGAATTTGTGTTTGTCCTGATAATATATAAACCTTATACTTGGGGTTCTTTCTGATGAGGTTCTTCCCTTTTTTTTTTTTGCTTATATATACATATACATATTTTTTTCTCTTGTCATATACTTTTATCACTCTTTTTGTCTGTCTGTTTTTGTTTGTATACTCCACAAATCTTATCTTGTGGCCCATTTGGGCTGAGCCTTCTCATTTATCTTCCCTTTTTTCCCTATCTCTCTCTCTCTTTTTTTTCCCTTTTTTCTTTCCCCCTTTTTTTTCTTTCTTCTTCTCTATTTCTTTTTCTTTTCTTTTTTCTCTCATTTGGGTGGGGAATCCTGATTGCACAGAAGCGTTCCAGGGTGCACATTGACTGCACCACAATCGATAAGTCCAGCTGCATCTGTTCAGTCATCTCTTACCAAAATGACTAGGAGGAGGAATACCCAACAGAAGAAGAATACAGAGGATGGGCCTTCTGCAACAGAGCTAATGGCTATCGACATAGACAATATGTCAGAAAAGGAATTCAGACTAACAATTATCCAGGCAATAGCTAGGTTGGAGAAAGCCATGGATGACCAAACAGAATTGATTAGGGCAGAACTGAAAGCCACCAGGGATGATGTTCAAAATGCTCTCAACGAGTTCCAATCCAATCTGAATTCTCTAAAAGCTAGGGTAACTGAGACAGAAGATAGAATTAGTGATCTGGAGGACAAACAGATAGAGAGAAAGGATCAGGAGGAAGCCTGGAACAAACAGCTCAGAAGCCACGAAAACAGAATCAGGGAAATAAACGATGCCATGAAACATTCCAACGTCAGAATTATTGGAATCCCTGAAGGGGAAGAAAAATAAAGAAGTCTAGAAGATATAGTGGAAGAAGTTGTCTATGAAAATTTTCCTAATCTCACGAATGGAAACAACGTTCATGTACTAGAGGCAGAAAGATTTCCTCCCAAGATTTTATATTCTCAAAAGTCCTCATGGCACCTTATCGTTAGAATGGGGAATTATGTTTCAAGAGAGACCCTCTTAAAAGCATCTAGGACAAAGAAGCTTCTTACATACAGAGGAAAGCCCATTAGAATAACGTCAGACCTTTCCACAGAGACCTGGAAAGCCAGGAAGGGCTGGCAAAATATATTCAGAGTACTAAATGAGAAGAACATGCAACCAAGAATACTCTATCGAGCAAGACTGACATTTAAAATGGATGGAGAGATAAAGAGTTTCAAAGACCGGCAAGGCTTAAAAGACTATGCAACCACCAAGCCGACACTGCAGGAAATATTAAGGGGGGTCCTATAAGAGAGAAAAAATCCTAAGAATATCATTGAACAGAAATATAGAAACAATCTATAGACAGAAAGACTTCAAAGGCAACACGATGTCAATAAAAACCTATCTCTCAATAATCACTCTCAATGTGAATGGCCTAAATGTGCCCATAAAACGACACAGGGTTGCAGATTGGATAAAACGACAGGACCCATCCATATGTTGTCTACAAGAGACCCATTTTGAACCTAAGGATACACCCAGACTGAAAGTGAAGGGATGGAGAAGCATCTTTCATGCCAATGGGCCTCAAAAGAAGGCCGGAGTAGCAATTCTCATATCAGATAAATTAGATTTTAAACTAAAGACTGTAGTCAGAGATACAGAAGGACACTACATAATTCTTAAAGGGACTATCCGCCAAGACGATCTAACAATTGTGAATATCTATGCCCCCAATATGGGAGCACCCAATTACATAAGAAAACTATTAATCAAGATAAAGAGTCATATTGATACGAATACAATAATAGTAGGAGATCTTAATACGCCTCTCTCAGAAATAGACAGATCATCGAAGCAGAAAATTAATAAAGAAATAAGAGCATTGAATGAAACATTGGACCAGATGGACCTCATCGACGTATACAGAACATTCCACCCTAAAACAACAGAATATTCATTCTTCTCAAGTGCACATGGAACCTTCTCCAGAATAGACCACATACTAGGTCACAAAGCAGGACTCAACCGATACCAAAAGACTGACATTATTCCCTGCATATTCTCCAATCACAATGCTTTGAAACTGGAACTCAATCACAAAGAAAAGTTCAGAAGGAACTCAAACACCTGGAAGCTAAAGACCACCTTGCTTAAGAATGCTTGGATCAACCAGGAGATCAAAGACGAACTTAAACAATTCATGGAAACCAATGAGAATGAAGACACCTCGGTCCAGAACCTATGGGATACAGCAAAGGCGGTTCTAAGGGGGAAATACATAGCCATCCAAGCCTCCCTCAAAAACATTGAAAAATCCAGAATACACCAGCTGTCTCTACACCTTAAAGAACTGGAGAATCAACAACAAATCAAACCAACTCCACACGCAAGAAGGGAAATAATCAAGATTAGAACAGAGATCAATGAGGTAGAAACGAGAGATACAGTAGAACGTATCAATGAAACTAGAAGCTGGTTTTTTGAAAGAATCAATAAGATCGATAAACCATTGGCCACACTAATCCAAAAGAAAAGAGAGAAAGCCCAAATTAATAAAATTATTTTTTTATTTTATTTTTTTTATTTGACAGAGAGAGATGACAAGTAGGCAGAGAGATGACAAGTAGGCAGAGAGGCAGGCAGGGAGAGTGAGAGGGAAGCAGGCTCCCTGCCAAGCAGAGAGCCCGACGCGGGACTCGATCCCAGGACCCTGAGATCATGACCCGAGCCGAAGGCAGCAGCCCAAACCACTGAGCCACCCAGGCGTCAAGGGAGATATCACAACTAACACCAAGGAAATAGAAACAATCATCAGAAATTATTACCAACAGTTATATGCCAATAAGCTAAGCAACCTAGATGAAATGAATGCATTCCTGGAAAGCTACAAACTCCCAAAATTGAACCAGGAAGAAATTGACAACCTGAATAGACCGATATCTAGTAACGAGATTGAAGCCGTGATCAAAAACCTCCCAAAAAACAAGAGCCCAGGACCTGACGGATTCCCTGGGGAATTCTACCAAACTTTCAAAGAAGAAATAACACCAATTCTCCTGAAGCTGTTCCAAAAAATTGAAGCAGAAGGAAAACTTCCAGACTCTTTTTATGAAGCCAGCATTACCCTGATCCCCAAACCAGGCAAAGACCCTACCAAAAAGGAGAATTCAGACCAATATCACTGATGAATATGGATGCAAAGATTCTCAACAAGATCCTAGCAAACAGGATCCAGCAGCACATTAAAAAGATTATCCACCATGACCAGGTGGGATTCATCCCTGGGTTGCAAGGTTGGTTCAACATTCGCAAATCAATCAGTGTGATAGAACACATCAATAAGAGAAGAGAGAAGAACCACATGGTCCTCTCAATTGATGCAGAAAAAGCATTTGACAAAATCCAGCATCCGTTCCTGATGAAAATGCTTCAAAGTATAGGGATAGAGGGAACATTCCTGAACTTCATAAAATCTATCTATGAAAGACCCACAGCAAATATCATCTTCAATGGGAAAAAGCTTGCAGCCTTCCCGTTGAGATCAGGAACACGACAAGGATGCCCACTCTCACCACTCTTGTTCAACATAGTATTAGAAGTTCTAGCAACGACAATCAGACAACAAAGAGAAATAAAAGGTATCCAAATTGGCAAGGAAGAAGTCAAACTCTCTCTCTTCGCAGATGACATGATTCTTTATATGGAAAACCCCAAAGACTCCACCCCCAAACTACTAGAACTCATACAGCAATTCAGTAACGTGGCAGGATACAAAGTCAATGTACAGAAATCAGTGGCTTTCTTATACACGAACAATGTAAATACAGAAAGGGAAATTAGAGAATCGATTCCATTTACTATAGCACCAAGAACCATAAGATACCTGGGCATAAACCTAACCAAAGAAGTAAAGGACCTGTACTCGAGGAACTACAGAACACTCATGAAAGAAATTGAAGAAGACACAAAAAGATGGAAGACTGTTCCATGCTCTTGGATTGGAAGAATAAACATTGTTAAAATGTCTATACTGCCTAGAGCAATCTATACTTTTAATGCCATTCCGATCAAAATTCCACCGATATTTTTCAAAGAGCTGGAGCAAATAATCCTAAAATTTGTATGGAGTCAGAAGAGACCCCGAATTGCTAAGGAAATGTTGAAAAACAAAAACAAAACTGGCAGGATCACGTTACCCGATTTCAAGCTTTACTACAAAGCTGTGATCACCAAGACAGCGTGGTACTGGCATAAAAACAGACACATAGACCAGTGGAACAGAGTGGAGAGCCCAGATATGGACCCTCAACTCTATGGTCAAATAATCTTCGACAAAACAGGAAAAAATATTCAATGGAAAAAAGACAGTCTCTTCAATAAATGGTGCTGGGAAAACTGGACAGCGATATGTAGAAGAATGAAACTCGACCATTCTCTTACACCGTTCACAAAGATAAACTCGAAATGGATAAAAGACCTCAACGTGAGACAGGAATCTATTGGAATCCTAGAAGAGAACATAGGCAGTAACCTCTTCGATATCAGCCACAGCAACTTCTTTCAAGATAAGTCTCCAAAGGCCAAGGAAACAAAAGCAAAAATGAACTTTTGGGACTTCATCAAGATCAAAAGCTTCTGCATAGCAAAGGAAACAGCGAACAAAACAAAGAGGCAACCCACGGAATGGGAGAAGATATTTGCAAATGACAGTACAGACAAAAGGTTGATATCCAGGATCTACAAAGAACTTCTCAAACTCAACACACACAAAACAGATAATCATATCAAAAAATGGGCAGAAGATATGAATAGACACTTCTCCAACGAAGACATACAAATGGCTATCAGACACATGAAAAAATGTTCATCATCACTAGCCATCAGGGAGATTCAAATTAAAACAACATTGAGATACCACCTAACACCAGTTAGAATGGCCAAAATTAGCAAGAGAGGAAACAACGTGTGCTGGAGAGGATGTGGAGAAAGGGGGACCCTCTTACACTGTTGGTGGGAATGCAAGTTAGTGCAGCCACTTTGGAGAACAGTGTGGAGATTCCTGAAGAAATTAAGAATAGAGCTTCCCTATGACCCTGCAATTGCACTGCTGGGTATTTACCCCAAAGATACAGATGTAGTGAAAAGAAGGGCCATTTGTACCCCAGTGTTTATTGCAGCAATGGCTACGGTCGCCAAACTGTGGAAAGAACCAAGATGCCCTTCAACGGATGAATGGATAAGGAAGATGTGGTCCATATACACAATGGAGTATTATGCCTCCATCAGAAAGGACGAATACCCAACTTTTGTAGCAACATGGACAGGACTGGAAGAAATTATGCTGAGCGAACTAAGTCAAGCAGAGAGAGTCAAGTATCATATGGTCTCACTTATTTGTGGAGCATAACAAATAACATGGAGGCCATGGGGAGATGGAGAAGAGAGGGAGTTGAGGGAAACTGGAAGGGGAGATGAACCATGAGAGACTATGGACTCTGAAAAACAACCAGAGGGTTATGAATGGGCAGCGGGAGGCGGTGGGGTGGGGTGGGAGGTTGAGGAACCAGGTGGTGGGTAATAGTGCACGTACTGCATGGAGCACTGGGTGCGATGCCAAAACAATGAACACTGTTATGCTGTAAATAAGCAAATAAAAATAAATAAATTAATTAAAAAAAAATGAAAAACAACAACAACAACAACAAAAAAAACCTTATCCATATCTAAGAATATAACATTAAAATATTATTTATTTTCAACATCACAATAGATCTTTTTATACTTGCTCCATAAAATTTACTTGTAATAACACAACAGATTTTTAGTTAGATGTTTATCATTCATAAATAACTGAGCAATCCAAAAGCATTAAAATCCTTAGGGAGCCAAGTGAAGTTATAATTGTTAATTATGTCTATCTTTGTAAATTAATGAATTATTAAAAAGTTAATGATTTAATCAATATTTAAGACTAGTCATCATTCTGAGATGAGCTCCTCCTCACTGCTGCAATGAAAAAAAAAAACTTCAGAATGTGTTTATTTTCCTAAATTTTGTATTTTAATTAAAAGCATTGTCAGGGCGCCTGGGTGGCTCAGTGGGTTAAGCCTTTGCCTTCGGCTCAGGTCATGACCTCAGGGTCCTGGGATGGAGTCCCACTTCTGGCTCTTTGCTCAGTGTTGAGCCTTATTCCCCTTCTATCTCTGCCTGCCTCTCTGCCTACTTGTGATCTCTCTCTCTGTCAAATAAATAAGTAAAATCTTTAGAAAAAAAGCACTGTCTATTTTTGCCTTTATTTGAGAATTTCTATTGAGAAAAGCTTAAAATAGATCAGCTAGCGAATATTAAAAAGGATAGTCTTACATTAATCCACACTGATGTGTGAAACAAGGGCAGAGGAGACATTATTGAGTTTCCTTACTGCCTGGAACTTACTGTCGGGTCCTTGGGACAGGCACAGTGGCGTTCCTCTGGGGACTCAACTGCCTAGATTTTAATACTTCATTAATGCCAGGGGGCAATCCTAGTCTGAACCCCTTCCCCCCACTCACACCCCCAGGATCCTGTAAATCTACTTTGACATAAAAAAAATTCCTTTGGAAACTTTTATCTCTAAACAACCCAAGATATGGCCCAAACATATGGCCCACCAATATACATCTGAAAGCTCTCATGACTGATGTTTTATAAATGACTTTTTCCCAGTAATAGCTAATCCCCTCAAGGTCCTGGAAACCTTTCTTCCAAAATTCCTTAGAGACTTACACTATCCTTAACTCCCTCCCAACTTGAAAGTATATAATCGGACATTCCTCATTACCCTGGTGAAGCTCTTTCGGCCCATAGGTCCTGTCTTCATGCTTTAACAAAATCACCTTTGTGCACCAAAGATGTCTCAAGAATTCTTTCTTGGCCATCATCTTAGAACCCTAATGTCTTTCCTACATCACATAGTACCAAATAAGCTTTTGTTAAATGTTTCAAAATTGAATTAGTAATCTGGGACTAAAACTTAAATTTAGAACCTATTCAAAATCAGATAGTCTTTCCATTGTACCACATTTACCTATAATCTTCCCACCCCTCCAGAAATTTACACATTATACAAAATGCACTGATTTGTGGTCAGTAATCTTTCAATGTATTTTGGTTTGATAAATTATAAAATAAAACAACATATTTTATATTTTAGTGCACTTTTTTCCAGAATTGAAGAAGGAGAGTGAGGTTCTTGTCTCATGGAGTCAAAGAATGAATCTCCTAGACAAAGAAGAGCAAGTAAAGCCATAGAGTTTTATTAAGCAAGTATATAGAAAAAGCTCTCAAGAGTGAGACTATTGTAGATTTGAATGTAGGTGAAGTTTGGTGGGGTGAGGTCTGGAGCCAACAGTCAATATAGAAAGATTTCTAACATTTATCCTGGGAGATACAGATAAAGGAAACTTCCAAAGGGGTTTTTGTGTTGAAGTGGAAGTATAGGATCCTGTTGCAGGGGTCATGGAGGCGGGTTCAGGCTAGGATTGTCTTTTGCCCTTAGCAAAGTGTTGACATCTGGGCAGTTGGGTCTCTAGAGGGGTGTCGCTCTGCCTGTTTCAAGAGCTTGTCAATGGGTTGTAGGTATTAAGGAGATTTAATGATTTCTCTTCTCCCTTTGTTTCCTACATCACTTTGACCTCTTTAAATTTCAGTTTATTGTTCTGTAAAATGGAGATGACAATAACAACTCATATCCCTTCTACATTTAGATATTATTTTGAAAGTCAAATAAAATCCTCTGTCCTGATTCTCCTTTTGTTCTTTCTTCTGATCTTCCAAATATTTTTGACATTTGCTATTTGTAAAAGTCCTATTAATCAGACACTCTTAAGTATTTGGTATACATTTTTTCTGAATTAATCCTTGATATAGTTCATCATTCTAAATACATTTATTCTTATTTCACATGTATGGAAATTGAGTTATAAAGATTTATACCATGTGCCAAAATTGCATAAACTGTAAATCAGGAAGTAAATATTTTCACCCAGGATTGTTGTATTTCTTAAATATGCACAAAAATAAATACACTGTTATGAGTCTAAAAAAATATACAATGGAAAAAGACAGTCTCTTCAATAAATGGTGCTGGGAAAACTGGACAGCGATATGTAGAAGAATGAAACTCGACCATTCTCTTATACCGTACACAAAGATAAACTCAAAATAGATAAAAGACCTCAACATCAGACAGGAATCCATCAGAATCCTAGAGGAGAACATAGGCAGTAACCTCTTCGATGTCAGCCACAGCAACTTCTTTCAAGATATGTTTCCAAAGGCCAAGGAAACAAAAGTGAAAATGAACTTTTGGGACTTCTTCAAGATCAAAAGCTTCTGCACAGCAAAGGAAACAGTCAACAAAACAGAAAGGCAACCCACGGAATGGGAGAAGATATTTGCAAATGACAGTACAGACAAAAGGTTGATATCCAGGATCTATAAAGAACTCCTCAAACTCAACTCACACAAAACAGATAATCATATCAAAAAATGGGCAGACGATATGAACAGACACTTTTCCAATGAAGACATACAAATGGCTATCAGACACATGAAAAAATGTTCATCATCACTAGCCATCAGGGAGATTCAAATTAAAACAACATTGAGATACCACCTGACACCAGTGAGAATGGCCAAAATTAGCAAGACAGGAAACAACGTGTGTTTGAGAATGTGTGTGGAGAAAGGGGAACCCTCTTACACTGTTGGTGGGAATGCAAGTTAGTGCAGCCACTTTGGAGAACAGTGTGGAGATTCCTGAAGAAATTAAGAATAGAGCTTCCCTATGACCCTGCAAGTGCACTGCTGGGTATTTACCCCAAAGATACAGACGTAGTGAAAAGAAGGGCCATCTGTACCCCAATGTTTATTGCAGCAATGGCTTCGGTCACCAAACTGTGGAAAGAACCAAGATGCCCTTCAACAGATGAATGGATAAGGAAGATGTGGTACATATACACAGTGGAGTATTATGCCTCCATCAGAAAGGATGAATACCCAACTTTTGTAGCAACATGGATGGGACTGGAAGAGATTATGCTGAGCGAACTAAGTCAAGCAGAGAGAGTCAAGTATCATATGGTCTCACTTATTTGTGGAGCATAACAAAGAACATGGAGGACATGGGGAGATGGAGAGGAGAGGGAGTTGAGGGAAACTGGAAGGGGAGATGAACCATGACAGACTATGGACTCTGAAAAACAACCAGAGGGTTTTGAAGGGGCGGTGCGGTGGGAGGTTGAGAAACCAGGTGGTGGGTAATAGGTACTGAATGGAGCACTGGGTGTGATGCCACAACAATGAACACTGTTATGCTGTCAATAAACAAATAAAAAAAAGGAGGGAAGGGAAAAGGAGTCAAGTTTTGAGAGTTCATTGTGAGGACATCTTTGTGTTGAGTGGGGGTGCACTACATCTGCTTTGAAGATTGTCCGTCTTTCCAGCCTTCCATGCTCTCTGGTCTCAAACTGAACAAGCCTCCCAGGGCTTCCCACTGTCCCTCAAACACATTCCAGTGTTTATTGCTTCTTCTTCTTTGTGTGGGTCCCACTATTTGGAATACTCTGCTATTTCCTGCTGTATTGAACTTTTGTTTGTCAAATTCAATCCATCCTTTTTCTAAAACATTATCATTTTTTTATCATGTTATGTTAGTCACCATACAGTACATCATTAGCTTTTGATGTGGTATACCCAGATTCATTGTTTATGTTAAGGACAGTCTTAGAATCATAATTGCAAGAATTTCCCCCCAATTCCTTCCAAATTCATGTAACTTCTTCTTCTCAAAACCAATAGGACTGGGCCACCTGGGTGGCTCAGTGGGTTAAAGCCTCTGCCTTCGGCTCGTGTCATGATTCCAGAGTCCTGGAATTGAGCCCCGCATCGGGCTCTCGGCTCAGCAGGGAGCCTGCTGATCCCCGCACCCACCCCTGCCTTCTCTGCCTGCCTCTTTGCCTACTTGTGATCTCTGTCTGTCAAATAAATAAATAAAAATCTTTAAAAAAGAAAGAACAATAGAACTTGGTACTTTCTTGAGTACTAGCCAAAGTCAAGCCCATAGAAGAGGTATTTGGAGATAGCTTTGTTCCACTTCAGTATAGCTTTATTTATATACATCACAGAAACAGCTTTCCTGAGATATGGAATCCTAGCAGTACCTGGCCTGGGATTGCACATGAAATTGGTCGAAGCCATTGATAGAAATGAAACCAAATGCCCTAGCTTCTAGGTCAGAGCTGTTACTGCTTTCTAGCACTACCTTCTATGACCTGTTTGGGTCCCATGGGAAACATGGGTAGGAGGGAAAGAGTGTGATCATCTCTTAGGTCATCTCCAAATTAAGGTGTTCCATCTATTTATTCTTTCTATAAGTGAATTCTGTCCCTTAATTTCCTCAAACCCCTCTTCATATCTTTGTTCCTCAGGCTATAGATAAAGGGGTTCAGCATGGGTGTCACTACTGTGTACATGACTGTGGCTACCCGGTCCTTCACCACTGAGTACATGGAGAGGGGCCTAAAGTAGACATAGATGACACTCCCATAGAACAAGGCCACGACAGTGAGGTGGGAGCCACAGGTGGAGAAGGCCTTCCACTTGCCAGCGGCAGAGGGAATTCTGAGCACGGTGACGATGATTCGCAGGTAGGAGAAGAGGATGCACAGGAAGGGGGTCGCTATGACAGCCAGGGTCTCGGTCATGACCACTATCTGGCTGGAGGATGTGTCAGAGCAGGATAGCTTTAGCACAGGCTGGGTATCACAGAAGAAGTGCTTGATGACATGGGAGGCACAGAAGGACAGGCGGGACATGAGTAGCACCCGGAGCAGGGAGTGCAGGTGGGAGATGGTGCAAGAAGCCAGCAGCATGAGGTGGCAACGCCGTGGGTTCATGACCACATCATAATGGAAGGGGTTGCAGATGGCTACCAGCCGGTCTATGGCCATAGAGGCCAACAGGTAACTGTCAGTATTTGCAAATGCCATGAAGAAGTACATCTGGACCAGGCAACCCATGAAGGAGATAGCCTTGGTCTCTGATAGTAAATTTGCCAACATCTTGGGCACAATTACTGTTGTGAAGCAGATATCTGTGAAGGACAGGTTGCTGAGGAAAAAGTACATGGGGGTATGCAGTCGGGAGTCAGAGTGGATAACCAGAATGATGAGTAAATTGCCCATGACGGTGACCAGGTACATGATGAAGAAGATAGCAAAGAGGGGTTTCTGTAGCTGAGGGTTGGAAGAGATGCCCAGGAGGATAAAGCCTGATTCGCTGCTGTAGTTCTTTGTCTCCATGTCTGTGCCTTCGTGGACAGGGTGTGGAGAAGCAGTTGGAGAGACGTGATAGGTGATTTCATCAAGTCACCTTCCTCCCTAATCACTAGTTGTAAAAAAGCCCATTGACATTTGTTCTGATTTTAAAGAGTATTTACTTCAAGACATTCTAGAAAAAGAGGGAGTAAAATCCATTAAGAGAAAAATAAGAAAATTCCAAGCTGCTTTTTCCGTGAGAAACTAAGCTTTTCCCAAGTGTCCTTAGGTAATTTTTAAAAAATTCTATTAGCCCAATTTGTCTGAGTTCCCTCAATTCTCTTTTTCTTTTCAACATCTTAATTTAATTTTATTTTTTTCAGTCTTCCAAGATTCATTGTTTATGCACCACACCCAGCGCTCCATGCAATACGTGCCCTCCTTAATATCCACCACCTGCCTCACCTATCCCTCCAGCCCTCTCCCTTCAAAAACCTCGGTTTGTTTCTCAGAGTCCACAGTCTCTCATGCTTCATCTCTGTCTCTTATTCCCCCAATCCACTCTCAATTATCTTTCTAAATATTCTTTTTTTTTGATGAGTCAAAATTTATTGAACACTTCTATTTGTAAATTAAATAAACATGGTAAGAACAGTATTCTGGTGGCTGTCGTAGCGATGACACTGGCAATGGAGTAAAAAGCATCTCATTGTTTTCTCCCAAGTCTAATATAAGAGACATTTTCTTTAACTGAACCTTCAGTGTAGCTAGAAAGTGAAAATAGCATTTTTCTCCAGACTCATTGAGGTATAGTTGACCAAATTGTATATATTTAAGGTGTGCAACATAGTGAGCTGATATATATGTACATGGCAAAGGACATTTGAAGAACAGGAAAAAGAAAGAAATTCAGCACAAAGTTTATATAAATTTGAGAATATGGTGCTTTAAAAGCAGACATCTGTTTAAAAATTTCAGCAAGGGTCATAGTCTTTAGATTGTTTCTCGAGCAATTCTTTAGAGAATTTTTTTTAGAGAATTAAAAAAAATTCTTCATCCAGGGGATAGCTTTATATACATGAGTTATTTTGAAGATTTTGTTTATTTATTTGACAGAGAGAGAGAGAGAGATCACAAGTAGGCAGAGAGGTAGGCAGAGAGAGAGGGGGAAACAGGCTCCCCGCTGAGCAGAGTACCTGATGTGGGGCTCGATCTCAGGATCCTGAGATCATGACCTGAGCTGAAGGCAGAGACTTAACCCACTGAGCCACCAGGTGCCCCTACATGAGTTATTTTGACTAAAAAACTGTGAAACCCTCATTCTAAACATTTAAATATTCCCAGAATAGAAAACTTGGACTGCAAACATCCCATTCCACCAATTAGGAGAAAGACAAGGCAATGATGATCTCTGTTACCACAATTAAGCTGTAGTGCTTGGATGGTAGTGTAGGCCTGTGAAAAATTAAAATTAATGAAATAGATATAATATTTAACTTGTCATTATTTTTTAGCTTACTTGTTTAGCTATCTAGAAAAATCCAAGGTACTCATCTGAAAACTTTTAAACCTATGAAGAGTTATCGAAGTGACCAGATATAAGTTATCATACAAATATTAGTATTTATCCTGTAGTAGAAAAATACAATGGAGGAAAACATTTCAGTTGGAAATGGCAAGAAAGTCTAAATAGCCACAATAGTGCCTGCATTGACCCAGACCCTCTGTCCCTACATGGACTGGCAGTGTAGCCCCCCAGCCTCACATTGGTGTAGGGTGTGAGAGCCTATGCTCCAGTCAAGAATCAGGCCTCATTGGAGACACTCAAGCAAAGGCTGGAGAACTAACTTTTCAGAACAACAAAGAAAGTCATGCATCAGGAAAGATATAAACATAAAAGCATAAGGGACTTTCACATGGTGATGGGTATTAAGGAGGGCACATGTTGCGTGGAGCACTGGGTGTTATACGTAAATGGTGAATTTTGCAACACTACATTGAGAGCTAATGATGTACTGTATGGTGACTAATGTAACATAATTTAAAAAAAAAGGAATCTTAACAGATTGATGAGGATATCTGGGATCCAACTACTGATTTCCCTTTATGTGCATAATAAATTATCTGCCTCCTTAAAAGCAAAACAAAACAAAACAGAAAACATAAAGATGGAAGACTGTTCCATGCTCTTGGATTGGAAGAATAAACATTGTTAAAATGTCTATACTGCCTAGAGCAATCTATACTTTTAATGCCATTCCGATCAAAATTCCACCGATATTTTTCAAAGAGCTGGAGCAAATAATCCTAAAATTTGTATGGAGTCAGAAGAGACCCCGAATTGCTAAGGAAATGTTGAAAAACAAAAACAAAACTGGCAGGATCACGTTACCCGATTTCAAGCTTTACTACAAAGCTGTGATCACCAAGACAGCGTGGTACTGGCATAAAAACAGACACATAGACCAGTGGAACAGAGTGGAGAGCCCAGATATGGACCCTCAACTCTATGGTCAAATAATCTTCGACAAAACAGGAAAAAATATTCAATGGAAAAAAGACAGTCTCTTCAATAAATGGTGCTGGGAAAACTGGACAGCGATATGTAGAAGAATGAAACTCGACCATTCTCTTACACCGTTCACAAAGATAAACTCGAAATGGATAAAAGACCTCAACGTGAGACAGGAATCTATCGGAATCCTAGAAGAGAACATAGGCAGTAACCTCTTCGATATCAGCCACAGCAACTTCTTTCAAGATAAGTCTCCAAAGGCCAAGGAAACAAAAGCAAAAATGAACTTTTGGGACTTCATCAAGATCAAAAGCTTCTGCACAGCAAAGGAAACAGTCAACAAAACAAAGAGGCAACCCACGGAATGGGAGAAGATATTTGCAAATGACAGTACAGACAAAAGGTTGATATCCAGGATCTACAAAGAACTTCTCAAACTCAACACACACAAAACAGATAATCATATCAAAAAATGGGCAGAAGATATGAATAGACACTTCTCCAACGAAGACATACAAATGGCTATCAGACACATGAAAAAATGTTCATCATCACTAGCCATCAGGGAGATTCAAATTAAAACAACATTGAGATACCACCTAACACCAGTTAGAATGGCCAAAATTAGCAAGACAGGAAACAACATGTGCTGGAGAGGATGTGGAGAAAGGGGAACCCTCTTACACTGTTGGTGGGAATGCAAGTTAGTGCAGCCACTTTGGAGAACAGTGTGGAGATTCCTGAAGAAATTAAAAATAGAGCTTCCCTATGACCCTGCAATTGCACTGCTGGGTATTTACCCCAAAGATACAGATGTAGTGAAAAGAAGGGCCATTTGTACCCCAATGTTTATTGCAGCAATGGCTACGGTCGCCAAACTGTGGAAAGAACCAAGATGCCCTTCAACGGATGAATGGATAAGGAAGATGTGGTCCATATACACAATGGAGTATTATGCCTCCATCAGAAAGGACGAATACCCAACTTTTGTAGCAACATGGACAGGACTGGAAGAAATTATGCTGAGCGAAGTAAGTCAAGCAGAGAGAGTCAAGTATCATATGGTCTCACTTATTTGTGGAGCATAACAAATAACATGGAGGCCATGGGGAGATGGAGAAGAGAGGGAGTTGAGGGAAACTGGAAGGGGAGATGAACCATGAGAGACTATGGACTCTGAAAAACAACCAGAGGGTTATGAAGGGGCGGCGGGAGGCGGTGGGGTGGGGTGGGAGGTTGAGGAACCAGATGGTGGGTAATAGGGAGGGCACGTACTGCATGGAGCACTGGGTGTGATGCCAAAACAATGAACACTGTTATGCTGTAAATAAGCAAATAAAAATAAATAAATTAATTAAAAAAAAAACAAAAAAAAAAACAAAACAGAAAACATACCAGAATCTGATCAGACCAAACAGTTTAAAGAATTTCTTAGAACCTACAATAAACTTACAGAAACCCACTGTTGGGACTCTGAGAAGACTTCACAACGAGAAGCAAAACCTGAGGAGACCACCTGATCAGAACATCGCTGACAGAAATAATTGAAAATGACATAAAGTATATCCATGAGATTTCAGGAATATCATATTTAGCTGAATGAGGTCCTGGCAACCAAAGCAGGACCCCTTGGCCAATCAGGATAGAGAAATCCTGATGCATGGACTTTTGATGAAAGAATGCCAGCAGTTGTTGTGATGAAAAAGAGGATTCATCTGCTAGATTCTTCCTCCCTTCCCCTTACCCCTCCACACTCACACATTCTCTTTCTTTCTCTCAAATTAATAAAAATCTTAAATAAACCACTGTTTCTTCAAAAGAGAGAGAAAGTATAAAAACTATTTGGTAGTAAATCTGGTAGAAAAAAGTACAAAGACATGAGAACAATCTCTCTGAAGAAAGTGTAAGAGAACACAAAAGGATGTCTGAATAAGTGGAGATACTGTCCTAAAAAGGGAAGTTTCAGTTTAAAAGGGCCAATTCTGAGATTGCACATATAAGTGATATTATACAGTAGCTGTCTTTGTCTGTCTAGCATTATGCCCACAAGTTCCATCCATGTCATGATTGGCAGGATTTCCTTCTTTTCATTGCTGAGTCTAAAAAAGACAAATTCATAGAAAAAGAGAGTACAGTTGTGTTTACTAGAGGCTAGGATGGGAGGAGTGGGGACATGTCAAACAGAAGGTACAAATTTCCATTTGTAAGGTCAATAAGTTCTGGAAATCTAATGTAAAGTGTGGTGACAAAAGTCTGTAATATTATATTATATATTTGATATTTGCCTAGAGGGTCAATATTTATTATTTTATTTGAGTTATAATTAACATATGTCATTGTGTAAACTTAAGTTGTAAAATGTGTTCATTGGATGCACTTAAATTGCTGTGCAATTATCAGATAGTGTTAGCCAACCCACCTTGTCATACCACATAATTATCATTTCTACTTTTTGATGGGAGCAATTAAGATCGACCACTCTTAGAAAAGCAGAGGTTTATATATAATTCATTATTGTTGTCTATAATCACTAGGTTGCATGTTAAATCTACAGGTTTTATTCATTTACTGGTTGTGAGTTTGTACCCTTGAACATGTCCCTGATTCCCCCATTCTCCCAGTCCCTCCTGATTGCCATTCAGTTTGAGATAGTAATTCTTAAATGTTCTTGTAAAAGAACTAGAAATGGCAATTATGTGAGGTCGTGGAGATATAAACTAACCATACTGCGGGAATCATTGCACAACATATATCAAATCATCATGTTGCAGACGTTTAAATTACACAATATTATATATGTCGACTAATCTCAATAAAGCTGTAAGAAAATTCTTTTTTTTTTCCCATTTTATTTATTTTTTCAGCGTAACAGTATTCATTCTTTTTGCACAACACCCAGTGCTCCATGCAAAACGTGCCCTCCCCATTACCCACCACCTGTTCCCCCAACCTCCCACCCCTGACCCTTCAAAACCCTCAGGTTCTTTTTCAGAGTCCATAGTCTCTTATGGTTCGCCTCCCCTCCCCAATGTCCATAGCCCGCTCCCCCTCTCCCAATCCCACCTCCCCCCAGCAACCCCCAGTTTGTTTTGTGAGATTAAGAGTCATTTATGGTTTGTCTCCCTCCCAATCCCATCTTGTTTCATTTATTCTTCTCCTATCCCCCTACCCTCCCATGTTGCTTCTCCATGTCCTCATATCAGGGAGATCATATGATAGTTGTCTTTCTCCGATTGACTTATTTCACTAAGCATGATACGCTCTAGTTCCATCCACGTCGTCGCAAATGGCAAGATTTCATTTCTTTTGATGGCTGCATAGTATTCCATTGTGTATATATACCACATCTTCTTTATCCATTCATCTGCTTCTAAAGAATGAATGGGCTAACCAGGAAATTAAAGAAGAATTGAAAAAATTCATGGAAACAAATGATAATGAAAACACAACAGTTCAAAATCTGTGGGACACAGCAAAGGCAGTCCTGAGAGGAAAATATATAGCGGTACAAGCCTTTCTCAAGAAACAAGAAAGGTCTCAAGTACACAACCTAACCCTACGCGTAAAGGAGCTGGAGAAAGAACAAGAAAGAAACCCTAAACCCAGCAGGAGAAGAGAAATCATAAAGATCAGAGCAGAAATCAATGAAATAGAAACCAAAAAAACAATAGAAAAAATCAATGAAACTAGGAGCTGGTTCTTTGAAAGAATCAATAGGATTGATAAACCCCTGGCCAGACTCATCAAAAAGAAAAGAGAAAGGACCCAAATCAATAAAATCATGAATGAAAGAGGAGAGATCACAACTAACACCAAAGAAATACAGACAATTATAAGAACATACTATGAGCAACTCTACGCCAACAAATTGGACAATCTGGAAGAAATGGATGCATTCCTAGAGACATATAAACTACCACAACTGAACCAGGAAGAAATAGAAAACCTGAACAGGCCCATAACCAGTAAGGAGATTGAAACAGTCATCAAAAGTCTCCAAACAAACAAAAGCCCAGGGCCAGATGGCTTCCCAGGGGAATTCTACCAAACATTTAAAGAAGAACTCATTCCTATTCTCCTGAAACTGTTCCAAAAAATAGAAATGGAAGGAAAACTTCCAAACTCATTCTATGAGGCCAGCATCACCTTGATCCCAAAACCAGACAAGGATCCCACCAAAAAAGAGAACTACAGACCAATATCCTTGATGAACACAGACGCAAAAATTCTCGCCAAAATACTAGCCAATAGGATTCAACAGTACATTAAAAGGATTATTCACCACGATCAAGTGGGATTTATTCCAGGGCTGCAGGGTTGGTTCAACATCCGCAAATCAATCAATGAGATAGAACACATTAATAAAAGAAAGAACAAGAACCATATGATACTCTCAATAGATGCTGAAAAAGCATTTGACAAAGTACAGCATCCCTTCCTGATCAAAACTCTTCAAAGTGTAGGGATAGAGGGCACATACCTCAATATTATCAAAGCCATCTATGAAAAACCCACCGCAAATATCATTCTCAATGGAGAAAAACTGAAAGCTTTTCCGTTAAGGTCAGGAACACGGCAGGGATGTCCATTATCACCACTGCTATTCAACATAGTACTAGAAGTCCTAGCCTCAGCAATCAGACAACAAAAAGAAATTAAAGGCATCCAAATTGGTAAAGAAGAAGTCAAACTATCACTCTTCACAGATGATATGATACTATATGTGGAAAACCCAAAAGACTCCACTCCAAAACTGCTAGAACTTGTCCAGGAATTCAGTAAAGTGTCAGGATATAAAATCAATGCACAGAAATCAGTTGCATTTCTGTACACCAACAACAAGACTGAAGAAAGAGAAATTAAGGAGTCAATCCCATTCACAATTGTACCCAAAACTATAAGATACCTAGGAATAAACCTAACCAAAGAGACTAAGAATCTATACACAGAAAATTATAAAGTACTCATGAAAGAAATTGAGGAAGACACAAAAAAATGGAAAAATGTTCCATGCTCCTGGATTGGAAGAATAAATATTGTGAAAATGTCTATGCTACCTAAAGCAATCTACACATTTAATGCAATCCCTATCAAAATACCATCCATTTTTTTCAAAGAAATGGAACAAATAATCCTAAAATTTATATGGAACCAGAAAAGACCTCGAATAGCCAAAGGAATATTGAAGAACAAAGCCAAAGTTGGTGGCATCACAATTCCGGACTTCAAGCTCTATTACAAAGCTGTCATCATCAAGACAGCATGGTACTGGCACAAAAACAGACACATAGATCAGTGGAACAGAATAGAGAGCCCAGAAATCGACCCTCAACTCTATGGCCAACTCATCTTCGACAAAGCAGGAAAGAATGTCCAATGGAAAAAAGACAGCCTCTTCAATAAATGGTGCTGGGAAAATTGGACAGCCACATGCAGAAAAATGAAATTGGACCACTTCCTTACACCACACACGAAAATAGACTCCAAATGGATGAAGGACCTCAATGTGAGAAAGGAATCCATCAAAATCCTTGAGGAGAATGCAGGCAGCAACCTCTTCGACCTCAGCCGCAGCAACATCTTCCTAGGAACAACGGCAAAGGCAAGGGAAGCAAGGGCAAAAATGAACTATTGGGATTTCATCAAGATCAAAAGCTTTTGCACAGCAAAGGAAACAGTTAACAAAACCAAAAGACAACTGACAGAATGGGAGAAGATATTTGCAAACGACATATCAGATAAAGGGCTAGTATCCAAAATCTATAAGGAACTTAGCAAACTCAACACCCAAAGAACAAACAATCCAATCAAGAAATGGGCAGAGGACATGAACAGACATTTCTGCAAAGAAGACATCCAGATGGCCAACAGACACATGAAAAAGTGCTCCACGTCACTCGGCATCAGGGAAATACAAATCAAAACCACAATGAGATATCACCTCACACCAGTCAGAATGGCTAAAATGAACAAGTCAGGAAATGACAGATGCTGGAGAGGATGTGGAGAAAGGGGAACCCTCCTCCACTGTTGGTGGGAATGCAAGCTGGTGCAACCACTCTGGAAAACAGCATGGAGGTTCCTCAAAATGTTGAAAATAGAACTACCCTATGACCCAGCAATTGCACTACTGGGTATTTACCCTAAAGATACAAACATAGTGATCCGAAGGGGCACGTGTACCCGAATGTTTATAGCAGCAATGTCTACAATAGCCAGACTATGGAAAGAACCTAGATGTAAGAAAATTCTTTTGGAATTAATAAAATTAGTGTACCTGATGATAATGCCCCAAGAGCATTTCTTTTCCCAAGGGTATTTTTTTTTCACACTTGTTTCTTTTTCTTTTCTTTTTCTTTTTTCCCCCCATTTTATTTATTTTTTCAGCGTAACAGTATTCATTGTTATTGCACAACACCCAGTGCTCCATGCAAAACGTGCCCTCCCCATTACCCACCACCTGTTCCCCCAACCTCCCACCCCTGACCCTTCAAAACCCTCAGGTTGTTTTCCAGAGTTCATAGTCTCTTATGGTTCGCCTCCCCTTCCAAATTTTTTTTTTTAATAAACATATAATGTATTTTTATCCCCAGGGGTACAGGTCTGTGAATCGCCAGGTTTACACACTTCACAGCACTCACGATAGCCCATACCCTCCCAAGGGTATTTTTTAAAAAAGATTTTATTTATTTATTTGAGAGAAAGAGAGACAGAGATAGTGATAGGTTTATTTCAAGGTATCTTATGGTTTTTGGTGCTATTGTAAATAGAATCAGTTCTTTAATTTTTCTTTCTGCAGTTTCATTGTTAGTGTATAAGAAAGCAGCTGATTTCTGTGCATTGATTTTGATTATGTATCATGCCACATTACTGAATTGCAATATGAGTTCTAGTAATTTGGGGATGGAGGCTTTTGGGTTTTCCACATAGAGTATCTTATCTTCTGTGAAGAGAGAGTTTGACTTCTTTGCCAGTCTGAATACCTTTTATTTCTTTTTGTTGTCTGATTGCTGTTGCTAGGACTTCTAGTACTATGTTGAACAAGAGTGGTAGAGATAGTGATAGAGATAGCAAAAGATAGCAAGAGGAGCGGGCAGGAGATGGAGAAGCAGTTTCCCTGCTGAGGAGGGATCTTTGGGATTAGGACAAGACACCTAACTGACTTACCCAGTCATGTGCCCTCCCAGGGCATTTTTAATAGGGCTTAAGAAGGTCATTCTAAAATTCATCTAAAGGAACAAATAGCCTGGGAAAGACAGTTTTAAAAAAAATTAGAACATGACAGAGAGTTTTTCTTTTCCATTTTTTGGCAGGGGAGGGGCAGAGGGAGAAGGAGAAAGAGAATCTTAAGCAGTGTCCATGCCTAGCGCTGAGCCCAACATAGGGCTTGATCTCATGACCCTGAGATCACAACCTAAGTAGAAATCAGGAGTTAGACACTCAACTGACTGAGCCATCCAGGCACCCCAACAGAGTTTTTCTAACCAAAAATCAAAGTATGTAATAATGAAAAAAATATGATAATTGTACACAGAGGAAAAAAAAAATCAATGAACCAACATAAAGAATTCTGTATGCCTATATTTATAAATATATGTAGATCCTAGTCAATAGACATGCTACACCTTTGTAAAAAATAAGGCTAGATTTTTTTAAACCCACATAGAAATAAAACCCATATGAACAACTAGAAGTAAAAAATCCACATCGTAAACTATCGGCCAAAAATAAAGGGCATAGTTATATAGTCTCAGGATGTGGATGCCATTCCAATTGAGAAAAAAATGTAGAGGCAAGAATGACAAAACCCAAGTACTCAAAAATGTGAACATGACACCAAAAGAGATCTTAAACTAAACTAGAATATTAACTATTGGCTCAAAGAAAATATCTACAACACATTTACCAAAGAAAACGTGCCAACCTGGTTGGTAATCAGAAAATGTAAATTAGACTGAAACATAATTTTTACTCATTGGATTGTCAATAAATATTTTTGGCAATATTGAAAACAAAAAGGACCCTCACATACACTGGTTATGAGAGGATAATCAGTATAGGCTTTTTGACAGTCTATACCGGAATTGAAAATCTACATCTCTTTGAAAGTCATTTATCATATGGTTTTACTGATATGTTAAATTCTAGATTCTAAGGCAAGTGGACATTGGAAATATGCCCCCTGGAACATAAGGAATAGCATGGAGGACATTAGGAGAAGGAAGGAAAAAATGAGAGGAGGAAATTGGAGGGGGAGATGAACCATGAGAGACTATGGACTCCAGGATGCAAACTGAGGGTTTTAGAAGGGAGGGGTGGGGGGATGGGTTAGCCCAGTAGTAGGTATTAAGGAGGACATGGATTGCATGGAGCACTGGGTGTTATATGCAAAAATGAATCTTGGAACACTATATCAAAAAACTAATGATGTACTGTATGGTGACTAATGTTACATAGTTTAAAAAAAAGAAAATCTGAGGGAAACTGGAAGGGGAGATGAACCATGAGAGACTATGGACTCTGAAAAAAACCAGAGGGTTTTGAAGGGGCAGGGGTGGGAGGTTGAGGAACCAGGTGATGGGTAATAGGGAGGGCACATACTGCGTGGAGCACTGGGTGTGGTGCAAAAACAATGAACACTGTTACGCTGAAAATAAACAAACAAACAAACAAAAGTAAAGATCTTTAAAAAAAAAAGAAAATCTACATCTCTTTGTCTAGTAATTCCACTTATAAAAATCTGTCCTTTAAAAATATTCATACATGTGTGGCACAAAGATACATACACACATTTTTGCAGAATTACTTATAATACCAGATTAAAAGAAAAGAACAAACAAAACAACAGAGGAAACAACCTAAATATCCATAAATTATTAAAATAATTAATAGTGCATTCTCATTACTCAATAGCACCCATCCTCTAAAGAAATAAGATGGCTAATGATAGTCAACATTTATTAGTACTCAGTTTATTCCACCCTGAGATAAGTGCTTTTCATGTATTTTATGATTTTATTTTCTCCCCAGATTCTAGATAGGCACTGTTATTATCCTTTTTCTCTTCATTTCTTTTTCCTTTCCTTTCCTGTCCTGTCCTGTCCTCTTTCCTTTTCTTTTCCTTTCTTTATTTTCTTATTAGCTTCAGAGATAGAATTTAGTGATTTGTTATTTACGTATAACACCCAGCACTCATTACATCAAATGCCCTCCTTAATGGCCATCACCCAGTTACCGAATTCTCCATCTACCTCCCCTCCAGGAACCCTCAGCTGGTTTCCTAGAGTTCAGCATCTCTTATGGTTTGCCTCCCTCTCAGTTTTTTAATCTTATTTTATTTTTCCTTCCCTTCCCCTATGTTCAGATGTTTTGTTTCTTAAATTCCACATATGAGTGAAATCATATGGTATTTGTCTTTCTCTCACTGACTGTTTGGCTTAGCACAATACCCTCATTTTCAATAAAAAAAAAAAGTTTAGCAAAATAATTTACCAGATCCCACAGTTAGTAAGTGGTGGAGCTGGGATTTTAATTGCGGCAGTCTGATGGTAGAGAAGAAGGTATTCATTGGTAAACTAGATTATCAAGGGGATACTATGGTCCATGACATTTTGTTAAGTGATAAAAGCAAGTTGCAGAGCAATGCCTATAGAAAAATTCCATTTTCTGTAAAGAAATATATTTCCTTTATATTTGTTTGTGTTGTGGTGGCGTGTGTGTTTATGTAGGTGTAGTTGCCTTCTGAAGCAGGATTATATGGATGGAATGAGGAATTCCTTCCATATTTCTTTGTGTGGAGATAGAGTCCTGCTTAGGGATCCCATATGGCTCTTCCCAGTTCTCCAAAAGCCTTCCTTCATGCCTAGTGTTCACTCCTACAGCAGATTAGAGGTTGACCTAGCCATTCCCAGCTGTTAAAGTGTAGATTACAAGTGGACATGGGAAATATGCCCCCTAGAATTCCTTTTTTTTTTTTTTAAATATTTTATTTATTTATCTGACAGACAGAGATCACAAGTAGGCGGAGAGGCAGGCAGAGAGAGAGAGAGAGAGAGAGGAGGAAGCAGGCTCCCTGCGGAGCAGAGAGCCTGATGCGGGACTCAATCCCAGGACCCTGAGATCATGACCCGAGCCAAAGGCAGAGCTTAACCCACTGAGCCACCCAGGCGCCCTCCTTTTTTTTTTTTTTTTAAGATTTTATTCATTTACTTGACAGACAGAGATCACAAGTAGACAGAGAGGCAGGCAGAGAGGAAGGGAAGCAGGCTCCATGCTGAGCAGAGAGTCCGATGTGGGGCTCGATCTCAGGACCCCGAGATCATGACCTGAGCCGAAGGCAGAGGCCCCAACCCACCGAGCCACCCAGGCGTCCCCTAGAATTCCTTTTTTGTAAATAATCGTCTTCTCTCTGTCTCAGCATACTTTCAGTGTCCACCTGACTGATGGGCCAGGTGTGCTTCGAGTAGGACTTTTGCTGAAACCCAGTCCCTAGTATCCCTCTGCTGCGCTGAGTACCTCACCCACACGTCTCCAACAAGAGACACCCACTTCATTACAGCCCCTTCCTGTGGATATCCTCAGTCAGGGTAATAGAATAGCTAGCAATGACATAGTGCTTATGTGTGCCAGAAATTGCTCTAGGAATTCTACATACATAAAGTCAGTTTGTCTTCACAACACCTCATTTTACAGATAAGGAAAGTGGGATGCAAGGAACTGAAGTGACTTGCCTAAGTCCACACAGCTAGAAGGTGGGGGAGTCCGGCTTTAGAATGTGTGCTCTTATCCCCTGCATTTTCCTGGCTTTCTCATTCACTTGTCTCTGGTCTTTGAGATGGAGGAGAGAAGATAGGAAAAGGGAGGAAGATCATATGAAGAGGTTGACACCCAGTCTCTGTTCCCAGACCCATCAGCCTGCCTACCTGTGGGCCTGACAGAGGAGGTTCATGCTGGGGGGCCTGCCAGGGAGTTAAGATCAGACTCTGAATCCGTGAGGCAGCAGGCCAGGGCAGGTGCAGATCTACTCTCAGAAAAGTGCTCTCTCTTCTCTTTACCTTACTGTGGGCGTTGGTGATGGAAAGGGAGACCCAGGGGCCTGTCCTCTGTGAATGCCAGAGCCCTGGGGGCATTGGCCCTGTGGTCTTCTCAGAAGAGAAGAACATTACTGATGTCCTCACTGAGCTCAGTGCTCTGCGCCCTGGGGAACCTGGGGCTCTAGAGGGGTAGCCTCATATCCCCGGGAAGGGAATTAGGGCCATGCAGCAACAGGGTTGGAGGTTTTCATGCACCTGTATGTGATGTATGTACATGAACATGTGAGTTCATGCACACATGCATGCTCTCTGTTTATGCATGGGCTCCTATGCATGTCTGTGTGTAGACTTACGTGTGCCTACCTGGAAGGAGAGGGGATGGCGTCTGACATCCCTGAAGTTCTGTGTGTGCATGCATGACTGTGTCTAGGTGCAGGTGTGGTGTTCTGGGGAAGGGATTAAGATGCGGATTCTGGAGCCAGTTGGAGAGATTCAGATGCTGGCTCTGCCTCCTACAGGCTGTGTAGCTTTTGCAATACTTAACTTTTTTGAGCCTCAGAGTGTGTGTGTGTGTGTGTGTGTGTGTGTGTGTGTGTGTGTGTGTGTGATTTTGGTTGTCTTTCTTAAACATTTTATTGCGTCAGTTTCTTAAAGAAGATATCCCAGTTTCACTAATGACTAAATGGGGGAACTTGGGCAAGTTGTTTAGCTACACTAAATCATGTTGTCCTCATCTATAAATGCATGGCAATCACAACTTTAGGTAATTTTCTCCCCCCCCAATAGTCTTAATTTTTTTAGAGCAGTTGTAAGTTCATAGCAAAATTGATCACATGGTTACAGAGTTCCCACATAGCCACAGTCCCCCACATGCACTGACCTCCCGATTATCAGCATTCCCACTAGAATGCTGCAGTTGTCATAATTGATGAAGCCACTGACACATCATCATCATCATCACTCAAATCCATAGTTTACATTAGGGTTCATTCTTGGAGTTGTACCTTATGACAAATGTCCATTGACACCATTATGGTATCACAGAGAGTAGTTTCAATAGCCCTAAAGTCCTTGGTGTTCCACCTAGTCATTCCTCCCTCCCACCTATTCCCAGGCATCCACTGATCTTTTACTGTCTCCATAGTTTTTCCTTTTCCAGAATGTCATTTAATGGAATCATATAGCATGTAGCTTTTTCAGATTGGCTTCTTTCTTTCTTTTTCTTTTTTTTTTCCATTTTTTAATTATATAGTTATGTTAGTCACCATAAAATACATCGTTAGTTTTTGGTACAGTGTTCCAAGATTTTTCATTTAGGAATATGCATTTAAGATTTCTCCATGTGTTTTCCAGTCTTAGTAGCTCATTTCTTTTTTTGTACTGATTAATATTTCATTGTCTGGATAGTCCACTATTTATTTATCCACTCACCTAGCAACATACTTGGTGTTTTCAAGTTTGGCTATTATGAGTAAAGTTACTATAAATGTCCATATGTAGGGTTTTGGGTGGATACGAGTATTCAACTCCTTTAGGTAATACTGAGGAGTGTGACTGCTGGTTCCTATAGTAAGAGTATGTTTAGTTCTATAAGAAACTGCCAGACTGTACCTTTTGAATTTCCATCAGTAATGAATGAGAACTCTTGTTTTTCCACATTTTTGTCAGCATTTGGTATTGTCGATATTTTTGAATTTTGGCCATTATAATGGATGTGCTGTGGTATCACACTGTGGTTTTATTTTGCATTTCCCTAATGTCATGTTTCCTATGCTTATTTTCTATCTGTATATCTTCTTCAGTGAGGCGCCTTTAAAGTCTTTGTCCTATTTTGTTAGGGTTATTTATTTTCTTATTGTTAAGTTTTTGAAAAGGAATCTTTTGATACATATCTCGGCTGCAGGGAGCACAGAGTAGGGTGGACAAGAGTGGAGAGAAGCGTAAATGGACAAATGGAAGCTTTCCATCACAACCCCATCTGGCGACCAGAATGATCGCTATAAATTACAAGCAACTATAAAATACATATAAAATACAAGTAACTATTTCATTACTTCTCTGGTCTACATATTTCAAAGGGTGCCCTTGCTGGCAGTCTGTGTTTTCTAAGTGGTTTGTCATGATATGTAATTAGAATTAACATGGAGTAATGTCCACTTTACTCATTTTTTAAGAGGAAGAAGAGGAGCGTTATTCTATATTTATGGCATGGAATGAGAGCTTTGCATGAATCTTAGCAATAGAACATATATAACCTGAATGTGTACAAGTTCTTCATCCTTCAGGAGAGTTGCTTCTCCCTTGAAAACTCACCTCTCACTGGGTGATATATGGAAGTGTCGAGTTACTGTATTGTACACCTGAAACCGATATAACACAGTATGTTAACGAACGGGAACCAAAATAAGAACTTAAAAAAGAAGAAGAAGAAAAGTTAGTGGTACTGAGCCATACGCCTATGCTCAAGTCAGAATATCCTTTCTTGTCCTCCTATGAGTTTATCTATGCTGCTGCTCTTAGCTCTGATCTGTTTCACTGCAAAGTTTGATTAGATCCTCTCTCATTATTTCTCAAAACACACAGTGCTCAAGGCTGTGTCTACCAAAACTTGAAGGTAACACAAAGAAATACCAGTGGAGAAAACTATAAAAGTAGATGGCTGATCTTACTGTCCCGAGATGCCATTGGCTGTGTACTCTTTTTTAAGGGGCTTCCCTTCTGATCTTTTCTTTCCTTATCCTGGCAGCATAATCTTATGGCAAATTTATCTCTCCCAGAGGAAAGTCCCCTTTTCCATGTTCTCATTTTCCCAAGTTCAAGTCCCTAACCACGTACTTCTGGACACACCAGAAGACTGTAGGGCTGCCAGATTTGGCAACTCTATGAGGAACTAATACCAGTAATCTCCCCAGAGATGATATCGTCCAATGAAGACAGTCATTCACCCTTGTAACAAAATGCATGCTATCTCAATCTGAAACTCTGCAATGATAATATCCTGGCTGGGGGCCTCCTCCAGAACAGTGAAAAGGTATTCTGTTTACAATGTTGTGATATTAAAAAAAAATCTCACTAGGAATGATCTTTCCCTAAAGAAAACTGACAGCAAAGACCTGTAAGTAGTGGATAGAGGGTGACCAGTTGGTCACATAATCCATATTCCTGGATGGGAAAATAATATAGTAAAAATGCAATATGATGGGCACTGGTTGATAGACTCAACTAATGAATCATTGAACATTATAGCAAAAAAATGTCAGTTTTTACCCTCCCCAATGTCCATAGCCCCCTCCCCCTCTCCCAATCCCACCTCCCCCCAGCAACCCCCAGTTTGTTTTGTGATATTAAGAGTCATTTATGGTTTGTCTCCCTCCCAATCCCATCTTGTTTCATTTATTCTTCTCCTATCCCCCTACCCCCCCCATGTTGCTTCTCCATGTCCTCATATCAGGGTGATCATATGATAGTTGTCTTTCTCCGATTGACTTATTTCACTAAGCATGGTATGCTCTAGTTCCATCCACGTCGTCACAAATGGCATGATTTCATTTCTTTTGATGGCTGCATAGTATTCCATTGTGTATACATACCACTTCTTCTTTATCCATTCATCTGTTGATGGACATCTAGGTTCTTTCCATAGTTTGGCTATTGTAGACATTGCTGCTATAAACATTCGGGTACACGTGCCCCTTCGGATCACTATGTTTGTATCTTTAGGGTAAATACCCAGTAGTGCAAGTGCTATCGTGAGTGCTGTGAAGTGTGTAAACCTGGCGATTCACAGACCTGTACCCCTGGGGATAAAAATACATTATATGTTTATTAAAAAAAAAATTTGGAAGGGGAGGCGAACCATAAGAGACTATGGACTCTGAAAAACAACCTGAGGGTTTTGAAGGGTCAGGGGTGGGAGGTTGGGGGAACAGGTGGTGGGTAATGGGGAGGGCACGTTTTGCATGGAGCACTGGGTGTTGTGCAAAAAGAATGAATACTGTTACGCTGAAAAAATAAATAAAATGGGAAAAAATGTCAGTTTTCCCAAATTAACACATATATTCAATAGACTCACAACATTTTAAAAGTGTTCTTTATAGAATAGGTCAAGTGTACTCTAAAACTTGTTAATGAGAGAAAATGTACAAAAGTAACAATATAATTTCAAAAACAAAGCAAAACAATAATGATGGGTTTGTCTTGCCAGTTAGAAAAACATACAACAAAGCTTTGCTAGTATAACAGCATAGTTTTAGTGAAGGAATGTAAGATCTAGCTGATGGAACAGAATAGAATCCAGAAATAGGCCTAACTGAAAAGGCACTTAGTTTTTGTGGATGTGGCAAAAAAGAAAATTGTGGGACAAATGTGTATTCAATTAAAAGATTAATTTAATGAATTTAGATCTTGACATTATACCACGTATGAAAAATTCCAGATGGATTTGAAGATTTAAAAGTAAAAATCCCTAAAACTATAATGTGGAAATACAGGAGGATATTTTTATAATTTTATGGATGGAATAACCCTTCTCAGCAAAATATAAACCGTGAAGCTGTAAAGGAAAAGATGGGCAGATTTGACTATATAAGAATGAAAATGTGTGTGTGACCAATGATGTCATGAATAAGGTTAAAAGAGAGGATTTGGAGAAAATACTGATGATGTATATATATGTATTCATATAATAGAAAGGATTAGTATTCATATAATAGAAAGGATTCCAAAAAATCAGTTAGAAAATGACATATACTCCAATTGTGACAGGAACAGTAATATTTATCAAATATTCCATACAACAACTTATATTTCCCACTCCTTGCAGTTTGATATGAACACATGACAACTTCTGTCCAAACAAATATGAGTTTAAGTGATGTGTGTTATTTCTGGATTAAGGCAATGGAAACCACATGAAATTCTCCAATCTGTCTTTCCCTGCCAAGGAGACCATAGGTTTTTGATAAGCTGTGGTGACCTCTGTCAGTGTGGTTTTCTTTGAATCACTATCCATAGAACAGCCCTGGTGACCTGTAATAGATGTATTGTGCAAGCAAGAAATAAAGTTTTGCTGTGTGAAGCAAATCTCCCCAATTGGAATTTGGGGATTTATTTACTGTTGCAGTGTAGAAATCCATTCTGACTAATACTTCAGTAGAAAAATGAGAAAAGGATATAGACAGGTAATTCACAGTGGAAGAAATAAAAAGGAACAATTAACATATAAAGGAAATAAAGTATTATTTATTTTGACCAGTATATTAGCAAACATAGAAGATGTTGGTACTACGTGGTATTTAATGTGCGAGGAAAAAGGTGCTTTATGTAGTACGGATAGGCCCAGAAATAAACACAGCCATTTTGGAGAAAGCTTGACAGTATGTCTCAAATTCCACTTTTATGTATATAAGGCATTTGAACAATGTATGTGTACACATTTGAACAATTTATGTATACAAGGTGTTCATAGTATTATTATTTGTAATAGATACAAGAGAAAATAGAAACTGTTTAAATACTCAGGAAAAAGAAATGGTTGAATAAATTTATGGTGGCTTCATATTATAAACTATTATTTAAAAAATACAAACAAGTTAAATATGATAATATATTGTATTATTTTTCAGTTAGCCACTCTATAGTACATAATTAGTCCTTGATGCAGTGTTGATGATTCATTAGTTAAGCATAACACCCAGTGTTCATCACAGCACATGCCCTTCTCAATACCCATCACCCTCTTACCCCCCTACCCCCCATCCTTCTCCTCTATGAAACCCCCAGATTGTTTCTCAGGGTCCATAGTCTCTCTTGGTTCATCTCCCTCTCTGATTTCTACCCCTTTGGATTTCTCTCCCTTCCCCTATAGTTCTCTTTGCTATTGCTTATGTTCTCCACATGAGAGAAACCATATGATAATTGTCTTTCTCTCTTTGACTTACTTCACTTAACATAATCCCCTCCAGTTCCATCCATGTCAATGCAAATGGTGGGTATTCATCCTTTCTGATGGCTGAGTAATATTCCATTGTGTACATGGACCATGTCTTCTTTCCATTCATCTGTTGAAAGGCATCTCAACTCTTCCACAGTTTGACTATTGTGGACATTGCTGCTATGAACATTGGGGTACAGATTCCACTTCTTTTCACTACCTCTGTATCTTTGGGGTAAATGCCCAGTAGTGCAATTGCTGGGTCATAGGGTAGTTCTATTCTTAACATCTTGAGGAACCTCCATATTGTTTAACGGACTGGCAGTATCAACTTACATTCCCACCAGCAGTGTAAGAGGGTTACCCTTTCTCCACATCCTCACCAACATTTGTTGTTTCCTTCCTTATTAATTTTTGCTATTCTAACTGGTGTAAAGTAGTATCTCATTGTGGTTTTGATTTGTATTTCCCTGCTGGCTAGTGATGTTGAACATTTTCTCATGTGTCTGTTAGCCATTTGTATGTCTTTTTTGGATAGAGTCTGTTCATGTCTTCTGCCCATTTTTTGACTGGGTTATTAGTTTTTTGAGTGTGGAGTTTGTGAAGTTCTTCAAAGATCTTGAATATCAGCCCTTTATCTGTAATGTCATTTGGAAATATCTTCTACCATTCTGTGGGCTGCCTCTTAGTTTTGTTGACTGTTCCCTTTGCTGTGAAGATTTTTATCTTGATGAAGTCCCAAAAGTTCATTTTTGCTTTTGTTTCACTTGCCTTTGGGCACAAGTCTTGAAGGAAGTTACTGTGGCCGATGTTGAAGAGGTAACTGCCCATGTTCTCCTCTAGGATTTTGATGGATTCTTGTCGCATAGTGAAGTCTTTCTTCCATTTTGAGTTTATCTTTGTTTATGGTATAAGGGAATGGTTCAGTTTCATTCTTCTATATGTAGCTGTCCAATTTTCCCAGCACCACTTACTGAAGAGACTTTTTTCCACTGGATATTTTTTCCTGCTTTGTCAAAGTTTAGTTGACCATAGAGTCAAAAAAAAAAAATAGTGTATTGTAGATAGTAATGACCTGGAAGCATCCTTAAGACATCTTGTTAGACAGAAAGTCAAGTTCAAAGGTAATATATTTTTCTAGTGTGATTTCAATCCTCTTAATTTTTTTCTATTTAAAGAGTATTAAAAATTTTTTTTAAAGTTTTTTTTTATTATGTTCAGTTAGCCACCATATAGTACATCATTAGCTTTTGATGTAGTGTTCAGTGATTCATTAGTTGTATATAACATCTGGTGCTCATCAACTAATATTATACTAACATTAACTCAAATTTAAATTAAAACTTTAATGCTAGTTAGTGTTATATAGTGATATAATATAGTGATAATATAGTGATTCAGTATTTCCACACAAAGCCTGGTGCTCATCACAACAAGTGCTCTTAACCTTTATATTTGTATATGTAAAGATATCTTTCTCTAACAGGTTTGTGGGTGAAACTCAGGAGAGATTTTTAGTTTGTACATTATAACTAATGTTTAAATTTCTCTCTCTTTTTATTATGTTATGTTAATCACCATACAGTACATAATTAATTTTTGATGTAGTGTTCCAGGATTCATTGTTTGGATATTTCACAACTAGACTGTATTCATGTATTATCTGTATCCTCAGAAGATTAAAAAAAAGCAGAAAGAAATGTGGGAGGTGAAAAATAGAGTTAAAGTATTTTTAACACAGTGCCTTCTTTGTGTCCTCTCTTAGCATCACATAATGACATATAAAAACCTTAAATAAATACCTCATGATATATAAAAACATATCTAGGAGACAGGGGAAAAAGGTCATTAATATGCTAAACCTTAAAATCACAACAGTGGCACTACCAAATTTCTCAAGCCAACTGGGTTCCCCTAAAGAGATCAGTGGTTCACAACCTTGGGTGTTCATTGGCATCACCTGGGAGCTTTAAAACCACTGATACCTGGGTTACATCTTAGAGATTTTGATTTAGTTGTCCTGGGGTGTGGTCCTGGGCATCAGGATCATTTTGAAAGCTCCCCAGGTGATGCTTCACATGCAGAGGAGGCTGAGAACCACAGCTTTAGATAAAGTAGACACTATTTGCAAAGGTTTTTAATTGGGAGACCAAAAGGATTGGGGGAGTTGATTTCTAAGCCTCAAGATAATTTTCTTCAAAGCATATAAGGGAAAAGTTCTGGCTAGAACTGGTTTAAACATTGTTTCCCTCTTAAACTGATTACTCAGTAGCTCCTTCCAGTGTTGCCCTTACATGAATGGGCGCAGATGGGAGGAGGCAAAGGCTTCGAGTTATGGCATCCTCAATTACATTTCTAGAATCAGAGCAGAATGTGGCCCCTTGATAGGAGCCCAGGGGAAAGCAGGAGAACTCACTAATGACATTGTGCCTGAAAAGTTTCTGAATGACTATCATGGTAGAAGCTCCCTCAGAGGGACGGGGTCCAATCTCAGCTTTACTAATGAGGCTCTGGGGAGATCTTTCTGGTGAACCTCCAGGATCCTTTATTTTGATGCTAATTAACCACTGAGGGTAACTTCTTACAGCCTAATTAAATAGAGTTCTGGGGTAAAAGTTTGTCTTCTTGTGATTAGTTGCTTGGGAATTAAGCTTGGATCCTCTCAGCACATTAGGTCATTCTCAATATAACCATGGCCAAAGCTGATCACAGCACTGTTCCCTAGTCAAAGAAACAGACTACCCAGCCACATCCATTTTGTTGTGTAGTCAGAGAAACATGCTGTACATTGAGAATAAAAGTGTTGATATCCTAGTCAGAATATTAGTCATCTGGTTCAGAACTCTTCTGGAATAAGAGCCAAGAAAGGATTCTGGGGGAAGTTATGGCTATTCTTGAGGATATCCTCACAAAAGTTAAGGTGGGGTCACAAATAGCTCCCATTTCTTCCCATGCTGTTGGGTAGGCACTTGGGATTCAGAATTAGTCAGTTCTGAGTTTGAATTCTGTTTACCTTTTAGTTGTTGGTGACTTTGGGCAAGTCATTTCACCTCTTTGAATTTCAGTTTCCTCTTCTTTAAGATGAGGTCATTAATTCCTATCAGTCATAATTGTAGGTGATTGATTTATGCTAGTTATCCTCACATTACCATGATAACTTGGTGTACATTGGTTGGTATTTTTAAATCTATTAAAAATGTATGATAAAAGGTCAGTGTTAACCCACAAGATGATGGAAATTATGAAGGCATTATGACCAGGGAACACAAGAAAATTTGGGTCTCTCCTTCTACAACTCAGCTGCCTCTTTCTGTGAGGTTATTAATGAAAATGCCACCTGAGGAAAAATGGCAAAATGGAAGCAGGAGGTTTGGGTGGTGGTTGGTGGTAGTAGAGCTTGTGCTAGGTGATTTTCAAGAGCCCTGATGGGTGGGGTTTGGATTATCAGTGCTAGAACATTCTTTAGAATGTAGGGATTAGAACCTTTATCCTTGGCTTTAGACCTTAGCTGCTTTTCTGGTACAACAGATTAACTTCCCAGTGGAAGTCCCATGTCTAGGTGCACTTTGGCCAGCCCAGCACAGATGAATTCCCACGGGCACCTTCAGCCTCACAGTCCCCAGTCTCATCTCATCTCAGGACTCCTCTTCCCTTTAAAACTCATCAAGAATGTACTGGGGAAGGGGCGCCTGGGTGGCTCAGTGGGTTAAAGCCTCTGCCTTCGGCTCAGGTCATGATCTCAGGGTCCTGGGATTGAGCCCCACATCAGGCTCTCTGCTCCGCGGGGAGCCTGCTTCCTCCTCTCTCTCTCTGCCTGCCTCTCTGCCTGGTTGTGACTTCTCTCTGTCAAATAAATAAAATATTAAAAAAAAAAGAATGTACTGGTGAAAATTTGGGGCCCCTGAAACACCCACAGTTTTCTTTTGTGCAAAATGATCCTGTCTGAAATCTCCTGTAGCGAGAGGAACCCTAAGCAGATACTCATACGTAGCATTTATATTCCCTTTGTATGACATATAGATATCAGTACAGTAGTTAAACTGTATGAAGAATGATTTGCTATTTCTTTAACTTCTTTTTACATCTTGGTTGTACTTGGTTCCTTCTTTTTTTGTGGATTTAGCAGTGCATCTAAGGGCCTTATCTTTCTTTGTTTTTCTTATAAATTAAGGTGGTACACTAATTATTTTTTTCTTTTTGGAGAGTTTTTATTGGAATTCCAGTTAGTTAACAGACCGTGTAATGTTAGTTTCACGTATATAATATAATGATTCAGCACTTCTATACAACACCCAGTGCTTATCACAAGTGTACTCTTTAATCCCCATCACCTATTGAACCCATGACCCCACCCACCTCTCCCCTGGTACCCATCTGTTTGTTCTCTATAGTTTTTAGTTATTAATGTTTCTAATTAGACTTCTAATTATTAATGTTAGAAATGAATGGAAAGGCAATTGAGTTAAATTCAAGTCAGGTCAAGTAAAATCTTACTAGGGAGAAACTGGCTATTCAGCTTTGACCTTAACCTGTGTTAGAAGAAGGCAGGATAATGAGCTGTCACAGATTCTTCTCTTTCAAAGCTTAACAGGAAGGTAAGACCCTCTTAGATTTCCCACATAACTCATGAGACCAATGGCAGAGACATCTTCAAAGCTCCTGTGGTCACATTAATTCCTTACCTACTTGAGGCTTCAGTTTAATTGGTGTTCCCTTGTCTTTTTGTTGTAATGTTGACTTTTTCACCCCCGTCTCTCACTAGTTGAGTTCTGGGTCTTAATTTCTAGGTGATCTGGAGGTTATGGTAAGTTCCCAGTTTTATGTTCTCTGAGATAATCCATGAATCAGAGACCTTCAGGTTTTGAAAACAGATTTCATTGCCAAAATGGAAGATTTATGGCAAACAGATATTTTGAATTAAAAATTTGGGGATTAGGCACCACTTATTTTCCACTTCTTTTTTAATTTTTTTATTTTTATTTTAATTTTTTTAGATTTTATTTATTTATTTGACAGACAGAGATCACAAGCAGGCAGAGAGGCAGGCAGAGAGAGAGAAGAAAGCAGGCTCCTCATGGAGCAGAGAGCCCGATGTGGGGCTCGATCCCAGGACCCTGGGATCATGACCTGAGCTGAAGGCAGAGGCTTTAACCCACTGAGCCACCCACTTCTTTTTTTAAAAAATAGAATTTATTTCTTTTAGAGAGAGAGTATGAGTAGGGAGATGAGCAGAGGAAAAAGAAGAGAATCATAAGCAGACCCTATGTTGAGCTGAGCAAGGAGCCTGGTATGGGGCTTAGTCCCACAACGCTGAGATCATTACCTGAGCCCAAATCAAGAGTTGGATGCTAAACCAACTGAGCTGCCCACACACCCCAGTACTTTTCAGTTCTCAGCAGCAGAATTATCAAATATATCATATTAGTTTTCTGGGGCTGCCATGACAAAGTGCCATTGATTTGGTGAATAAGCAGTGGGAATTTATTTTCTCACAGTTCTGGAAACTGGAAGTCTGAGGGCAATGTATTGGTAGGGTTGGTTTCTTCTGAGGACATTCTTTTTGGCTTATAGTCTTCTATCTGTATCTTCACAAGATCTTACCTCTGTGTGTGTCTGTGTTTTTTTTTTTTTTTGAACTTTTAATTAATTTTTTTCAGCGTAACAGTATTCATTGTTTTTGCACAACACCCAGTGCTCCATGCAATAAGTGCCCTCCCTATGACCCACCACCTGATTCCCCCAACCTCCCACCCCCGCCCCTTCAAAACCCTCAGGTTGTTTTTCAGAGTCCATAGTCTCTTATGGTTTGCCTCCCCTTCCAATTTTTTTTTTATAAACATATAATGTATTTTTATCCCCAGGGGTACAGGTCTGTGAATCGCCAGGTTTACACACTTCACAGGACTCATGATAGCACATATCCTCCCCAATGTCCATAACCCCCTCCCCCTCTCCCAACCCCACCTCCCCCCAGCAACCCCCAGTTTGTTTTGTGAGATTAAGAGTCATTTATGGTTTGTCTCCCTCCCAATCCCATCTTGTTTCATTTATTCTTCTCCTATCCCCCTAACCCCCCATGTTGCATCTCCATGTCCTCATATCAGGGAGATCATATGATAGTTGTCTTTCTCTGATTGACTTATTTCACTAAGCATGATACCCTCTAGTTCCATCCATGTCATCGCTAATGGCAAGATTTCATTTCTTTTGATGGCTGCATAGTATTCCATTGTGTATATATACCCCATCTTCTTTATCCATTCATCTGTTGATGGACATCTAGGTTCTTTCCATAGTTTGGCTATTGTAGACATTGCTGTGTTTTAACCTTCTCCTCCGTATAAGGACGCCAGTGATCTTGGATTGGGGACCACCCGAATGACATCATTTTAACTTAATTACCTCTTTCAAGACCCTATCCTCAAATAAGTCACATTGAGATGATATGAGAGGGTTAGGATGTCAACTTATGAAATCATGGGGAACAATTCCGTCTAAAACCCCAATGTGTTATGCACCAAATTCTTAGCTCTTAAGAGTCATCACTTGGAATCCACGTATATCCCAGGGAAGAGATGAAAGAGAAATCGAAGCAGTGGAACACATTTAGATAACTCTAGAGAATTTCTTGCAAGATCCTTTAAGTCTGTGAATCTGATAGTAGATTGGATATGTGCTCTAACCCCAATATGAGGATTGTACTTGTGCTCCTTTAGCTCTCAAAATTAAAAAAGAGCAATAGAAAATGGTGGCACTGTAGTTTTAGACAGCAGAGGACTGGACATTGCCCTCAGTATTTTCCTGGAGGTTATTTAAACATTTTTCAAGGAGCTAGAGTGACTCAGTCAAATAGATGAGTGATGGGCCTTAAGGGGAGTGCATGATGTAATGAGCAATGGGTGTTATATACAATGGATGAATCATTGAACTCTACCTCTGAAACTAATAATACACTATATGTTAATCTATTGAATGTAAGTTAAAAAAAAAAACTCAAATAGATGAGTGAGAGAAAAAGAATCCAGGTTGGTGGAGAGACTAGACTAACATCAAAGGGCTGTGGCAAGAACCCTTCATGTTGTCCACAGCTGATATCACCATTGGATCATTACAGAGCATAATAAGTCACGTGCAGCAGTCATCAATCTCATAAACGAGGCCTAGCCATCACTCATGGTGACAGATGAATGGCAAAAGTTCAGATGTCAGCAACTGAGTCAGCATAGTCTGTACCAAAGTACAGACTAATCTGAACAAAACAAAAAAACAAAAACAAAAACAAACAAACCCCCCCAAAATTCTGTTGTGTCTTTGAAGACATCAGGGGGAAGTTGTGTAAGTCCTGAGAGTTTAGAAATGGGAATTGGAAGGAGCAATGATACCCATGAGAGGTGGGAAATGGATGAATGCGGCTCAAGTATAAATAAAAATTCAGTGAGAAAATACTACATTGGGTTGAGAAAAGTCAGAATTGGGATACAATTAGACAGACTGAAGGCCCAAAACAAAAAATAAATTGAACTATAGAAATGAAGATACAGAAAAAAAATCCATTCACAGATGGCTAAGGCCTGAGGCTTACAATGACTGTGAAAATTCACGTGTTATATATGTACCAGTACTTCTTGTACCCACAGCCATAGCAGACACTCTAATCAATCTTTGTTTATCCTTCTGTATTCAGCCCAGAGTTTGACACAAGTTTTTTCACTATAGCAAGACAGGATGTCCTTATTAACTGAGAATTGGCATGTAAGTCAAACTAATTTGCCATACATGGAATAAAGGAATGAAATTGAGGAATATATCCTCACGCAGAATCTGCCTTGCCCAGGTTAGGCAAAATCAAAGGAATATAAAGGCTCCTTATTCCATTATTTAAAACTTATCCATCTATTAAAATTAAAATTATCCATCTATTTTTTTGTTTTGTTTTTCTATATGTTATTTTTTAAAATTTGTTTATTTACAGCATAACAGTGTTCATTGTTTTGGCATCACACCCAGTGCTCCATGCAGTACGTGCACTATTACCCACCACCTGGTTCCTCAACCTCCCAACCCCCCGCCCCTTCAAAACCCTCTAGTTGTTTTTCAGAGCCCATAGTCTCTCATGGTTCATCTCCCCTTCCAGTTTCCCTCAACTCCCTCTCCTCTCCATCTCCCCATGTCCTCCATGTTCTTTGTTATGCTCCACAAATAAGTGAGACCATATGATACTTGACTCTCTCTGCTTGACTTATTTCACTCAGCATAATCTCTTCCAGTCCCATCCATGTTGCTACAAAAGTTGGGTATTCATCCTTTCTGATGGAGGCATAATACTCCATTGTGTATATGGACCACATCTTCCTTATCCATTCATCTGTTGAAGGGCATCTTGGTTCTTTCCACAGTTTGGTGACCGTAGCCATTGCTGCAATAAACATTGGGGTACAAATGGCCCTTCTTTTCACTACATCTGTATCTTTGGGGTAAATACCCAGCAGAGCAATTGCAGGGTCATAGGGAAGCTCTATTCTTAATTTCTTGAGGAATCTCCACACTGTTCTCCAAAGTGGCTGCACTAACTTGCATTCCCACCAACAGTGTAAGAGGGTTCCCCATTCTCCACATCCTCTCCAACACACGTTGTTTCCTGTCTTGCTAATTTTGGCCATTCTCACTGGTGTCAGGTGGTATCTCAATGTGGTTTTATTTTTATTTTTTTAAGATTTTATTTATTTATTTTACAGAGAGACGATCACAAGTAGGCAGAGAGGCAGGCAGAGAGAGAGGAGGAAGCAGGCTCCCTGCGGAGCAGAGAGCCCGATGCGGGGCTCGATCCCAGGATCCCGAGATCATGACCTGAGCCAAAGGCAGTGGCTTAATCCACTGAGCCACCCAGGTGCCCCTCAATGTGGTTTTAATTTGAATCTCCCTGATGGCTAGTGATGATGAACATTTTTCATGTGTCTGATAGCCATTTGTATGTCTTCATTGGAGAAGTGTCTGTTCATATCTTCTGCCCATTTTTGAAACTACAGAACACTCATGAAAGAAATTGAAGAAGACACAAAAAGATGGAAGACTGTTCCATGCTCTTGGATTGGAAGAATAAACATTGTTAAAATGTCTATACTGCCTAGAGCAATCTATACTTTTAATGCCATTCCGATCAAAATCCCACCGGTATTTTTCAAAGAGCTGGAGCAAATAATCCTAAAATTTGTATGGAATCAGAAGAGACCCCGAATTGCTAAGGAAATGTTGAAAAACAAAAACAAAACTGGCAGGATCACGTTACCCGATTTCAAGCTTTACTACAAAGCTGTGATCACCAAGACAGCGTGGTACTGGCATAAAAACAGACACATAGACCAGTGGAACAGAGTGGAGAGCCCAGATATGGACCCTCAACTCTATGGTGAAATAATGTTCGACAAAACAGGAAAAAATATTCAATGGAAAGAAGACAGTCTCTTCAATAAATGGTGCTGGGAAAACTGGACAGCGATATGTAGAAGAATGAAACTCGACCATTCTCTTACACCATACACAAAGATAAACTCGAAATGGATAAAAGACCTCAACGTGAGACAGGAATCTATCAGAATCCTAGAGGAGAACATAGGCAGTAACCTCTTCGATATCAGCCACAGCAACTTCTTTCAAGATATGTCTCCAAAGGCCAAGGAAACAAAAGTGAAAATGAACTTTTGGGACTTCATCAAGATCAAAACCTTCTGCACAGCAAGGGAAACAGTCACCAAAACAAAAAGGCAACCCACAGAATGGGAGAAGATATTTGCAAATGACAGTACAGACAAAAGGTTGATATCCAGGATCTATAAAGAACTTCTCAAACTCAACACACACAAAACAGATAATCATATCCATCTATTTTTTGTCTGAAATACCATGAGAGATTAATGTGATTGACTTAGACATTTCCATCTCTAAAATGCAAACCCTGGATAGAAAGAGAGAATCTCACTTTGTTGCTGTTCTTAAGTATAAAAAAATTTCTTAAGTGTAAAGTAATTTATTGAACTGCTTTCTTAGGTAATTCTCTTTCCAACTGAATGAGAACCTTTTTTTTTTAATTTATTTTTTTCAGCGTAACAGTATTCATTTGTTTTTGCACAACACCCAGTGCTCCATGCAATACGTGCCCTCCCTATTACCCACCATCTGGTTCCCCCAACCTCCCACCCCCGCTCCTTCAAAACCCTCAGGTTGTTTTTCAGAGTGCATAGTCTCTTATGAGAACCTTTTTTTTTTTTTTAATGAGGCTTTGTAAACTGAAAGCTTCCTACTAGTAGTTTACATCTATTGATTTTTCTTTTCTTTTTTTTTATTATGTTCAGTTAGCCAACATATAATACATCCATTGATTTTTGACTCTGTCATCAGTAGACATAGGAAGCATTTCTGATTACATAGAACAAATTTTCCTTCATTCTGAGAAAAGTAACAAATAGAAAACACGGAAATACAGGCATCTTTAGAGAGAGGAGCACACAGGCAAGGAGTTTCAGGAAGTGTTGTTTGATGAATGCAACCTGAGCTTATGAAAGGCAGGAAGATAGAGAACAGCATCCATACAGAGGCACAGAGCTGGCTTACTAATAGTGAAGTGATTGATGTTAGGTTTTGTGAATCTAATGATTCCAGAGCCCAGGATATCCAGCTGTTGAGAGAATTAATAAAAGGGACTATTGTTGTATCATGGCATGATCAGAAGACACAGGCTCTGCAGTTGGGAAGTTCCTAGTTCAGTAGGGAGGTAACACACACACATTCACCCAACCACTTACAAAAAAACTTCTATTTCAGATAGAACAGAGTGGTTATAAAGGCAAAACATTTTTGCACATATATAGATTTCTACATAAATGTACAAAAATTCTTTTGTAATTCAAGTGACCAAACTTGGATGAATTTTTTGTTTTGTTTTGTTTTTTTGTGATTCTTTTTTTTTTAAAATTTCTTTTCAGCATAACTGTATTCATTGTTTTTGCACTACACCCAGTGCTCCATGCAATACATGCCCTCCCTATTACCCACCACCTGGTCCCCCCAACTTCCCACCCCCTGCACCTTCAAAACCCTCAGGTTGTTTTTCAGAGTCCATAGTCTCTCATGGTTCATCTCCCCTTCCAATTTCCCTCAACTCCCTTCTCCTCTCCATTTCCCCATGTCCTCCATGTTCTTTGTTATGCTCCACAAATAAGTGAAACCATATGATAATTGACTCTCTCTGCTTGACATATCACTCAGCATAATTTAATTTTTAAATGAAGGAAATATGGAGGGTTCCATATAAATACGGAAGGAATAAAGAGAATGTGATTTTCTGGGATAGAGAAATATTGAGGTGATCTACATTGTAGCATACATACCAAGACATGGAAAGTACTATGAACCATGGTGTGACAGAGACCACAGGTTAGAAAAGTACAGGGGTACAGCTACAATTGAGCAAAGAGTATATTTTTCCCAAAAAAAGTTCTCACATGCTGGTGTGTGTGTGCATGTGTGTGCCCCTGTGAGTTTGTGCAGGTGTGTGTACATGAGCACATACACCCGCACCCACACGTTGTAATCAGGATCCATGGATTTTGTTGGCTCGTGTAGTAGGAAGCATATCCATTTGAGCCTTAATCCTGCTTATCAGTTTCTCTAAGCCCCGTTTCATGTCTTTGTTTCTCAAACTGTAGATAAATGGATTCAACATTGATGTCAGTACAGTGTAGATGATTGTTGCTACTCGGTCTTTGACAGTATACCTGGACAAAGGGTGGAAATAGACATAGCCAATACTCCCATAAAACAGAGTCACTACAGTGAGATGGGAGCTACAGGTGGAGAAAGCTTTGCATTTTCCAGCCACTGAGGGAATATTGAAGACAGCAATGAGGATTCTCAGGTAAGAGATGACAATGCAGATACATGGGGCCATCACAGAAGCCAGTCCTTCTGTCATGGCCACAATTTCGTTGACAGAGGTGGAAGAACAGGCCAGTTTGAGAACAGGGTTGACATCACAGAAGAAATGTTGGATAACATTTGATGCACAGAAGGTGAGCCGATTCACCAGGAGGACGTGTAGGAGGGAGTGGAGGCAGGAGAAAGCTATGGAGAAGGCCACTAGCAACAGACAGAGTCTGTGGTTCATTACAGTGACATAGTGGAAAGGGTTACAAACGGCTACATAGCGGTCAATGGCCATAGCTGCCAGGAGATAACTGTCTATGTTTCCAAAGACCAGGAAGAAATACATCTGTGCCAGACATTCGGCATAGGAGATGGTCCTTATCTCTGATAAGAAGTTCACTAACATCTTGGGGATTATGACTGTTGTGTAGCAGATATCAGCAAAGGACAAGATGCTCAGGAAGAAATACATGGGGTTTTGGAGTTTAGGATCAGAGCGGATAGCCAAGATGATGAGCAGATTCCCCCCCAAGGTGACCAGGTACATGATAAGAAAGAGGGCAAAGAGTGGCTTCTGGTCCTCAGGGCGAGAGGACAGTCCTACGAGGATGAATTCAGAGAGTCTTGTCAGGTTGGATGTTGCCATGGACTTGTATGCACCTACAGATAAAAGATCCTGTCAGTTAATGGTTCTTATGTCCTCTAGGACATGCATCTTTCCATCTGGTTCTTAGAATGAGCAGTTCTAATAGGGCATTTACTCTAAAGTTTTTCTTCCTGAATATGAACAAATCAGAGCCAAGGGTGTATTTTCACTTGTTCTTTCAGAATTTTTGAGACACAGATCTATAGAAAACAGATTGAAGTGGTGGCACCTGGGTGAAACAGTTGGTTAAGAGTCTGACTCTTGGATTTGGCTCAGGTCATGATCTTGGAGTCATGAGATTCAGCCCCAGATTGGGATCCACCCTCAGCTTGGAGTCTGCTAAAGACTCTGACTCCCTCTCCCTCTGCCTCTCCCCACCGAGCATGTACTCGCTCTTAAACAAATAAATTAATTAAAAAACAAACAGATTGAAGGTGAGATGGAGAAGGAGGAGGAAAAGGAGGAGAGAAGGCTTGATTCCTGTTTCCTCTTCCTTGGTCTGTTGCTGATAATCGCAGGAAACACAGATGCAGTCTATGAATCAGATTCAGGTTGGCTTCTCATAAAGATTATCCTTGGCTAGTTGGCTAATGTACATCTAGATAATTATGAAATAGCTATTTCACCTAGTTTGTGGTTGATGAAGAACCATCCTTTTAAAAATAAAGTAAGATGAAAATAGAGAGGGAGGGGCATCTGGGTGGCTCAGTGGGTTAAAGCCTCTGCCTTCGGCTCAGGTCGTGATCCCAGGGTCCTGGCATAGAGCCCCGCATTGGGCTCTCTGCTCAGTGGGAGCCTGCTTTCCCCTCTTTCTCTGCCTGCCTCTCTGCTTACTTGTGATTTCTGTCAAATGAATAACTAAAATCTTAAAAAAAAAAATAAAGAGGAAGGCAAACCATAAGAGATGCTGAATTCTAGGAAACAAACAGGTTTGCTGAAGGGGAGGAAGGTGGGGGGAATGGATAATAGGATGATGGGTATTAAGGAAGGCACTTGATGTAATGAGCACTGTGTATTGTATGCAACTCATCAATCACTAAATTCTACCCTTGAAACTAATAATACAGTGTATGTTAACCAAATTGAATTTAAATGAAAAATTTGAGAAAGAACCATTCTTTTAAATCAAGATGCTTCTTTCCATATAATTTGCAGTGGAAGTAAGAAAGGCATACAAAACTGTTGAATTGAATGTAAATAGGTCCAGGGCAAAGAAAGACGGGGAAAGGAAAGTGAGAGAGAGGGAGTGAATTTTCATGTTCTTTGGTTGATATTTCATATTTTGAGGTCAGGGGAATGTGACTCACAAGTAGACTGGGTAAAGAAAGATTCAACTGCAGAAATATATATATATATACTTAGAGAGAGAGAGAGAGAGAGAGATCTCAACATTTAGCTCAAAGATAAGTTAGCTCTCTTAGTGTCCAGTAATGAAAAATTATCTGTCTGAGATCAGATATTCACACCTTCTTATCAGGCATTCTCAAAGTTCATTTCTTACCTGGGAAGGACATTAAAGTCTTGCCTCATGTATTCTGCTCCCTGGAATGGTTGGTGAGAAAGAAGACAAACTGCCAAGAGGCCACATACAGAAAATGTGTCTGATTGTAGAAAATCTAATGCTTCTTAAATCTGAATTCTCCTTTGCATGGATTCTTACCATGCTTCCCAAGCTATAGATACTTACAACCCTTGCTTCCCTCATGGGAGTATCCTCTGATGCTGTGTCACTAAATCTCTGGTGTTTTCTCGGGGGAGAGAATAAGAAGAAAAGCACATTAACTTTGTGCAGGATTATCTCCAAGGATCCAGAGGAATTACATATCTTCTCTCTCCCCAAGTGGCCCCACATCCCTGTCCTCAACATTCTGGGCATCGTGCAACATGTCCTTAGCCTTTTGTAGGTGTCCAGATAGATAATAATTTTCTGTCCCTGGCTTTGCAACCCCTCTGAGGGCTTACCTTGTTATGTCCCATGTAGCACTGAGGATAGAGTACAAGGCAAGGACATCTGGGTCTAGTTTCTTTCCTTGAACCTATAAGGCTTTGATTTGGACACTCCCTTAGTGCCTCCATTTGTCTAAAAGACAACTATCTCAGAGCACCCCAACATCATGAATATCTTCTCTCCCCTCAAGTTTATTTTGATTTATTTTGTTGCCCAAATATCATTGACATACAATAATTAATTTCATGCTAATTTAGTGAACTGCTCATGCAAGGACATAGTTTTTGAACATTCTAAAGTGATCATCAGGATAAATCTGGCTACCATCTGTCACCATAGAAAGCTGTTACAATATTGTTAACTATATTCCCTAAGCTGTAACTTTCATGCCCTTTAGAACTGAAAGTTTGAGCCTTTTAATCTTTTTCTCCTATTTCAACCATTTCCCTTCCCCACCCACCCTAATACCCTCCGTGAACTACCTGATTGCTCTCTGTATTATGATCCTGCTCATGTTTTGTTTTGTTTCTTTTGTTTTTTAGATTCCATGTATAAATGAAGTGATACAGTGTTTGTCTCTCTTTGTCTGACTTATTTCACTTAGCACCGTCCTCTAGATTTGTCCAAGTTGTTGCAAATGGCAAGATTTCAGTCTTTTTATTGGGTGAATAATATTTTGTTGCACACACACACAAATATATATATATATATATTCTTTTTTTGTATTATATCATTATAACTTTTATTTTTGCTAATCTCATACTGTACCTACTTTTTAAAAGTTTTTTTAAAATTATTATTTATTTTTTATTTCTTTTCAGTGTAACAGTATTCATTGTTTTTGTGCCACACCCAGTGCTCCATGCAATACGTGCCCGCCCTATTACCCACCCCCTGGTTCCCCCAACCTCCCACCCCCCCCCCTTCAAAACCCTCAGGGTGTTTTTTTCAGAGTCCATAGTCTCTCATGGTTCATCTCCCCTTCTTTATTCATCTATTGATAGATGGGTTGCTTCCATATCTTGATTATTGTAAATAATGCTGCATTGAACACAAGGGGGCTCGTATCATTTTCAAATTAGTGTTTTCATTGTCTTCGGATAAATAGACGTAGAATTGCTGGATCTGATGGTGGTTTTATTTTTAATTTTTGGGGGAATCTCTATGCTGTGTTTAATAGTGGTTTTACCTTTTTGCACTTCCCCCAACAGTGCATGAGCATTTTTTTTCTGCATTCTTATGGGACTAGTTATATCTTACCTTTTTGATAATAGCCATGCTTACCAGTGTACTATTATGGGGGTTATTTTGTACATAACTAGGTTTTTTTTTCTCTTTCTGCTTTTAAAATTCTCACTTCATATTTAGCTATCGACACTTTGAGTATAGTCAGTTTTGGTGTTGGTCTCTTTGGGTTCATCCTATTTGTGACTCTCTGTGTTCCCTAGACTTGTACGTCTATTTCCTTCACGAGGTTAGGGATGTTTTTAGCCATTATTTCTTCAACTGGTTTTCTGTTCCTTTCTTTCTTCTCCTTCTGGAACCCCTATAATGTGAATGTCAGTATGCATGATGTTGTCTCAGAGGTCCCTTAAAAAAAAAAAGATTTTATTTATTATTTGGCACAGAGAGACATGGCGAGAGAGGGAACACAAGCAGGGGAAGTGGGAGAGGGAGAAGCAGGCTTCCCACTGAGCAGAGAGCCCAACGTGGGGCTTGATCCTAGGGCTCTGCGATGGTGACCTGAGCCGAAGGCGGACACTTAATGACTGAGCCACCCAGGTGCCCCTCACAGGTCCCTTAAACTGTTGTTTTTAATATTATTTTTCTGTTGTTCCAACTGTGATTTCCACTACTCTGTCTTCCAGTTGCTGATCCATTCTTATGCATTATCTAATCTGCTATGATTTTTTCTGGTATATATTTTTTATTTCAGTTATTGTATTCTTCAGCTCTGATTGGTTATTTTTTTTTTTACATTTTCTATCTCTCTGTTGAAGTTCTCATACTATTCATCCATTTTCCTCCCGAGTTTGATAAGCATCATTATTACCATTACTTTGAACTTTTTATTTCATATAGATTTCATATCTTTTTTTTGTTCAGCTCTTTTTCTGAAAGTTTTTTGTTCCTCCATTTGGAACAGATTCTTCTGTGTCATCATTGTGCCTAACTCTGTGTTTGTTTCTATGCATTAGATATGTCTGGCCAGTTGTGTTTCCTGGTCTTAATGGAGTAGTTTTATGTAGAAAGTGTCCTGTGGCACCCAGTAGCACAAACATACCTGAGCCAGGTGCCTTCAGGGTATCCCTTATGAGGGATGAATGCTGTTGTGGTTGGGTCATAGTTGGTGTGGGTTTGCTGGTGTTTTGCTGGTATGGGGGGCCATCCCTGGCACAGCAGTCTGCAAGGCTTGGCGGCAGTATTTACAGGCATGCTGGTGAGCGGGGCTGGCTCCTGGTTTGTGTAGCTAAGGGGACTGGCCATGACTGCTCTGTGTCCTCTAAAGAATGGGAATGTCATAGACTTTAACCCAACTTTAGGTCACCCTTCCCTGGCTAGCCAATTCCCAAGTCAGCTGCTTGGATATTTGATAATGATTCTTTGCAACCACCACTTGGGAAGGCCATCAGTTTTAGATCTTTTACTCAGTTCATGAAAGCACACAGACTCTATACCTCAGAGTCCCAACATGCCTGCCATGATACAAATTGCCCATTTCCTGTCAATTGTTTTATGATCACATCTTACAATCCAGTACCTCAGTCTTTGATATTTCTCCCTTCACCTGGGTCTCTAGGTCCAAATGCAGCCCCTTACAGGAGCATTTCTTGACTGTTGATTGGAAAGAAGTATCTGACTTCTCTATTCCCTTAGTACCTGAATTTCCATTAGACACAAATTATGTTCATTTTCATATAATTTTTCAGTTAATGTATGTAGTAACAACTTCATAACATGTGTACTTGTTCATCTTATGGTAACTTAGAAAAATAAGGTAACTGGTAAAATATAACTTGAACCAAGTGTTGTTTGAAGCCAAACCATGTAGTCAATCCACTTCACAAAAAGGCCCCTCTGTCTTGCTTTGACAAATTAAAAACATTTTTAAAATTAGTTTCAGAGTTGTAGTTCAGTGATTTATTAGTTGTGTATAACACCCAGCACTCATTACATCAAGTGCCCACCTTAATGCCCATCACCCAATTATTCCTTCTGCCCGCCCTGCCAGCAACACTGTTTGTTTCCTAGAGTTCAGTGGCTCATGTGGTTTGCCTCCCTCTCAGTTTTCATCCTATTTTTTTTCCTTTCCTTCCCCTCTGTTCATCTGTTTTGTTTCTTGAATTCCATATATGGGTGAAACCATATGGTACTTGTCATTCTCTGACTGACTCATTTCTCTTAGCATAATACCCTCTAGTTCCATCTATGTCATTGCAAATGGCAAGATTTCAGTCTTTTTGATGGCTGAGTAATATTCCATTGTATATATTTTATGTTAAGAAACAGATTTCAGATGACTGATGGACTCAAAATTTTGCCTTATTTTTTCTTTGCCAGATTAAACTTGAAAGCATAGACTTTCAGCATAAAATCTACTATCCCTTGGGGCCTGATTCAAATCCAGGCCTGTTTCTAGACATTGTGAGCTAAATTGTTCATGATACAGTATTTTATGGATTATATGACTCATTTTTCTTTTTTTTACATTTTAACATCTCATATTGGAATGTGCTTAAATATTTGCATTTCACAATAATTGGTAGCCTTGTTTTCCTCAATGGTACATTAAAATAATGTATCTTACAAGTGATGGTATTTTAGATTCAGTTAAATACAATAATTTGGAATCAAGGAAGTCAAGAAAAATGTTCCCTTCATCTATGTTTGTCCTGGTCAGTTTATAAATATTTATTAATTATGCATTTCCCATGATCTGCACTTTGTTTTTCACTGGAAATATATAGAATTTGAGAAAAGAAGTATTATTTTTCCCTTTGTATTAGGTTTGCATAGCACTTAACACCCTGCCAATATTGCAGAGGGTACTCAGGCAATATTTATGAAATTGACCTAACCATGGACAAAGCAAACTACCTAAGCAATACACCTAAGTAATATATTTTCAAATGTTAGAAGATAGTAACTATTATTCCCTTAATTCTCTTGCCCTACAGTTATTTCATACTCAGTTCCTTCCCATCATGAAATGTCAATGCTTATTCTTACACTATTAGGATGTAAAAATTAAATATTCACTTTAATCATGCTATTTGTATCAAAGAGGAGACCTACTGAATGACAACCACCAGGTTATTGTAATTGACTCATTCTGTTAGTCACTGTTTCTCCTGAGAACTCTAATTAGAGGTATAATGAGTAGGTTTTAATTCTAAAGAAAATATTTTGCTATTCTGGAGAAGGAGAAACCATGGAGGAAGTAGGTTTAACTTTCATCAAAATAATGTGCGTTTAGCTAATTACTATTGTCATTAAAGACAACATTCTAAATATATTGGTATTAATTTAGAATAGATTGTAATAAATATATTAATAACAATCCTCAGGGTAACCATTAAGGAAATGGCTAATATATATATATACATATATATATACACACATATATATACACCACACATATACATATATATGTATACACATATATATATTTACTAATGCATAATAATATTTTTATGGTAATTATATATCTATAGTTAGAAAAGAAATGAGAAGGGAAACAAAACAAAACAAATGAGAAAGAAACAAAACAAAAAAATTGATAAAACACAAAAGAAGGAAGTAATATGTCTTACAAGTTTTTTTTGAGGAACCAAAAATGATGCGACTCATATAGTAAATAAGAAATAAAATGGCAGAAATAAGTCCTTCCTTTGCAGCAATTAACTTAAATGTGAATGGATTAAACTCTTCAATTCAAAGGAGAGACTGGAAGAATGGATTAGGAAAGAAACCATAATCCAACCATATACTACCTACAGGAAACTCACTTTAGATCTAAAGGCACAAATAAAAGTGAAAAAATGGAAAAGATGTTCAGTGAAAATAGTAACCAAGAGAAATATCAGACAAAACAGACTTTAAGTAAAAAAGTTGTCACAAGGGATAAGGACGTTATATAATGATAAAAGAGTCAATACCTCAAGAAGATATAAATGCTGGGACAATGCTCTTATCTATTGGAGGGTTTTTTTTTTTACAACATTTTATTTATTTATTTGACACAGAGAGTGAGCAGGAGAGCACAAGCAGGGGAAGCAGCAGAGGGTGAGCGAGAAACAGGCTCCCTGCTGAGCAGGGAGTCCAACTGGGCATTCAGTCTCAGGACCTGCGGATCATGACACTTAACTGCTTAACTGAGTGAGCCACCCAGGTGTCCCTTATCTACCCGGGTTTTCAAGAAAAAGTGGAGTTATATGCAAACAATGAGTCATGGAACAGTACATCAAAAACTAATAATGTACTGTATGGTGACTAACATAATAAAATTAAAAAAGAGAGGAAAAAGTGCACAAAAATTCTTAATGATTGCTGTTGCTAGGACTTCTAGCACTATTGTTTAGTGGCCCGAGTGAGAATCCTTGTTTCTATCTCAGTGGGAATCTATCTCAGGCTCTCCCCATTGAGAATGATATTCGCTGTGGATTTTTCATAGATGGATTTTATGAAGTTAAGGAATGTTCCCTCTATCCCTATACTCTGAAGAGTTTTAAGCAGGAAAGGATGCTGTATTTTACCAAATGCTTTTTCTGCATCAGTTGAGAGAACCATGTGGTTCTTCTCTCTTCTTGTATTAATTTGTTCTTTCACATTGATTTGCAAATGTTGAACCACCCTTGCATCCCAGGGATAAATCCCACCTGGTCATGGTGGATAATCTGTTTTTATTTTCTTTAAGATTTTTTAAATTTTTATTTGTGAGAGAGAGTGAGAGCATGCGAGGGGAGAAGGTCAGAGGGAGAAGCAGGCTCCACATGGAGCTGGGAGCCTGATGAGGGACTCCATCCCTGGGCTCTGGGATCATGACACGAGCAGAAGGCAGTCACTTAACCAACTGAGCCACCCAGGCGCCCCATGGATAATCTTTTTAATGTATTGTTCGATCCTATTAGCTAGGATCGTGTTGAGAGTCTTGGCTTCCATATTCATCAGGGATATTGGTCTGAAATTCTCCTTTTTGATGGGGTCTTTGCTTCGTTTGGGGATCAAGGTAATGCTGGTCTCATAGAAAGAGTCTGGAAGTACATGAAAAAATGTTCATCATCATTAGCCATCAGGGAAATTCAAATCAAAATGACTTTGAGATACTACCTTAACACCAGTTAAATGGCAAAAATTAACAAGGCAAGAAACAACAAATGTTGGAGAGGATGTGGAGAAAGGGAAACTCTCTTACACTCTTGGTGGGAATGCAAGTTGGTGCAGCCACTCTGGAGAACAGTGTGGAGATTCCTCAAGAAATTAAAAATAGAGCTACTCTGTGACCCAGCAATTGCACTACTGGGTATATACCCCAAAGGTACAGATGTGGTGAAAAGAAGGGCCACATGCACTCTAATGTTCATAGCAGCAATGTCCACAATAGCCAAACTGTGGAAGAGCCGAGATGCCCTTCAACAGATGAATGGATAAAGAAGATGTGGTCCATATACACCATGGAATATTACTCAGCCATCAGAAAGGATGAATACTCAAATTTGCATCAACATGGAGGGACTGGAGATTATGTTAAGTGAAATAAGTCAAGCAGAGAGAGTCAATTATCATATGGTTTCACTTACTTGTGGAACATAAGGAATACTGTGGAGGATATTAAGAGAAGGAAGGGAAAAATGAAGAGGGGGACATTGGAGGGGAAGGCGAACCACAAGAGACTATAGATTCTGGGAAACCAGCTGAGGGTTTTAGAAGGGAGAGGGGTGGAGGGATGGGTGAGCCTGGTGATGGGTATAAAGGAGGGCATGGATTGCATGGAGCACTGGGTATTATCCACAAGTAATGAATCATGGAACACTATATCAAAAACTAATGATGTACTGTATGGTGACTAACATAACATAATAAAAAATGAAATCTCGCCATTGGCAATGACATGGACAGAACTAGAAGGTATAATACTAAGTGAAATAAGTCAGTGATAGAAAGACAAATATATGATCTCACTCATGTTGAATTTAAACAAGACAGATGAACATAGGGAAAGGGAAGGAAAAATAAGACAAAAACAGGCAGGTGAACTGTAAGAGACTCATAACTCTAGGAAACAAACTGAGGGTTGCTTGAGGGGAGGTGGGTGGGGCGATGGGATAACTGGGTGATGGGCATTAAGGATGACACTTGATGTAATAAGCCCTGGGTGTTATATGCAACTGATGAATCACTAAATTCTATCCCTGAAACTAATAATACACTATATGTTAAATAAATTAATTTAAATTAAAAAGGAGTAGGAAGTTATACTCCTTTTTAAGGGTGGGGTTGGTTTATTTTAAATGTAATGTCTTGTTTCTGAATGGTTTTCTATACATAATTTTTAAAAATTCGATTTAATTAAAATTTTTGAATATAGTTGACATGCAGTGTTCCATTAGTTTCAGGTGTATAGCATAGTGATTCAATAATTCTAAATGTATGCTGTGCTCACCACAAGCATAGATACCATCTGTCACCACACAACACTATTAAAATATCACAGACTATATTCCTTACGCTCTTTTATTTCCGTGACTTACTCATTCCTTAACCAGAAGCTTGGATCTTGCACTCCCCTTTACCCACTTTTTCCTATACCCCAGCCCATCCCTTCTGGCAACCATTAGTTTTTTTTTCCCCTCTGTATTTATAGTTCGTTTTTTTTTTTTTTTTTTTTAGGACCTTTAAAAAAATTTATTAGTTTCAGGTGTAGTGTTCAATGTGTATTTCTAGTTCTGATTCCACTTTTTCTAGTATATAATTTTTAAAAATGGCTTTATGTCAGTACTGCATAGTGGGTGGGTGTCCCACAGAGGAGGCTCTGCGCAGCCCTCTGGGCTCTGTGTCGTCTGCCACAGTGGCTGAGGCTGTAGTGTGATTGGGGCTGGAAGCATTTGGGCACAGGTCCACTCAGCACTCTTTCAGAAGGAGACACATTTTTGCCAATGGAATTCATGTCACTGGGATTCAAGGGACTACCACAAGTGGTTAATTAGTCCCTGAAGGAGAGAATTGAAAAGTTTGCCATCACAACCTCTCCAGAGGGTTGGGGATCTAGGCTGCATGATAACGTCTTCTACCAAGAGGAAAACACTGAAAATTTTCTGGTCCATTTAATACTGGGGATTCATGACTCCTCTGATGCTGATTTGACCTCCCTGGGTCAAAGATAGGAACATAGGGCTTTTGTAAGGATCGATCTGATAACAAACTGCTGTTGCAAATGTCATGTGAAGGCTTACACTGTCCTCCCTTCCCTGGTTTTTATTGTCTAGGTCTGTATTTTCTGGTCTTTGCATGCAGGATAACAGTATAATTCCTTTGATACTTAAAATTTTAACAACAGACTTAAATTTTGGATATATGCTCTCCAGTTGAGGAGGACCTAAGAAAATGAAAAACAACAAAATCTCAAAGCCTAGATTAGCTACCAAAAGAAGGAAAACAGTGAGAACAAAGTATAAAAACAGAACATTTTCAATAGTTCTCAGGAAAGGAACTCCACCATCCACACTGAAGTGTAAACCAGGTCATGTTTCCACACCAAATAACTTCCATCACACTTTGGAATAAAATGCAGGTTCTTCACCGGGGCTTTAAAAGGCAACTCCATTCTAACCCTCTTGTTATAATCCAGCCACGCTGCCTGTTTTTCAGTGCCTCGAACGTTTCAAGGTTTTCCATGTCAGGATCTTTGCACATGACATTCCTTCCCTCCAAGCTCTCTGCGGCTGTCTCTGTCTCCTTGTTCATCCCTCAGGTTAACTGTCATGTTTTCTGAGGAGGACTGAATCAACAGATCATTAGGTTTGCAGACAACAATGACTGTGGTGGGTGTAATGGGGACAGGGTGGAACAGACTGGTTTAGTTATGATAGTGTGGCTTTTGAGTTGGGCCAACTTAAAATGGTGGCTCTGGCCCCTTAGTAGTTTCATGTTCTCAGGCCAGTCAGTCCACCTCTCTGCTCTCCCATTTCCTCTTCTGTACATGATGGGCAATAAAATCTTTTTCAAAACTTTTTGTTGCTGTCAGGTGGGAAGAATTGACATGCATAAGATGCCTACACTAGTTCTTGGTGTTTATTTGGCATTCAAATATTAAAAACTTCTTTTCATTTATAAAAACCCAGCTTTACTGTGGTATCATTGATATTCCCAAACTGCACAGATTTAATGTACACAATTTGATGTGTTTGGACACATGTATACAGCTGTGAAACCATCACCACCAACCATTAATTCCTCCTCTTAACTCCTGAGCAGTTCTCAGAAGCCTGGCATTTCCTAACTACCTTCTATAATTCCTTACAAGCCCTCTCTCTTCTTAGTATGGATCCTTTTTTGAAATGACTTAAGGCAAAATTAGCTTGTTTGAGAAAGTTTTCCTCACAGTCATATTGGACACTTAGAATAAGGGATAAGGTCATAGGTAAGGGCATGGATCTGAGGGACTCCCTTTCTCTTGAGATCTAGGTTAGTGTGGCTCAATGACTCCATTCCACAACCTGGAGAAGTTTAAGTTATCCTGGAGATTTCTGCACATTTTTAAGAGGTATATGTCCTTTTGGTCCATATCTGCCTCTGGGTTCTTGTTTCCAGGAATGCCAGATAGGGGCTCAACCTCTTTGACCTTGAATTGATTTTTTCTTTTCAAAAATTGCAGAAGGCAGAATTAATAAGTCAGAGAAATTTGTCTTTACAGTCACTGATGCATCCTTTGGGAGGCAGGACAGGGGTTAAGAGTAAAAACTATAATTGTGAAGACACAGTTCAATTTCCAGAACAATGTTAAGTGTTTGATTTTCAACGAGTTATTTATACTTTTTGATCCTCATGTATCCCATCCGAGATATGGAAATAATGAATTTGTGTTTATTTCAAAGAGTTAATAGAGAATTAGTCTCATCATAATTGTAAAGTGCCTAGTCTTGCCCCTTTCACAGTTAAGTGCTTTATGGTTACTGTTATTATACGGTCTAAGCATCGGCAGGGTTTCTTGGCTGAAAATCCAGGTAAGATCAGATAGAATCCCTCAATTCCAGTCAGTGGAAATGTAATCCTATTTCAATATATCTACAATTCCAAGAGGCTCGTGATTTCATTGTGATCTCTTTCTTTAAGTTTCTGCTTCTATCACTCTCCACACTGATCATATATACAACTAAGCCCTTTTCTAATGACTCACACAAGGTAGTTTTGTGTGGAAGGGGTTTTGCTAAAGGTGTTTGTGTGTGTTTGGGTGAAATAGATATTTTCATAAAAGGAACAGTTTCTAACGGACTCTTCATCAACCTGCTATAAATACCCTTTGACCGGTTTGTCTTGACAAAATTTTCACATCTGGTCAATTCCTGCATAGTCTCTGATTCACCCCAGCTGGTTGACTCCTCTCCCCTGTACATCTTTCTATGTGAATAATGGAGAAGAGCCTCTTTTGTGTGCTTCCCATGACCACTGCCCTTTTCTGTGAACTGACTGTGGAGGGGGAGCAAAATAACATATTCATGAGTTTTGTATTTTTCCCTGAATAACTGTCCAGTGTCTGAACCATGGGCCAGCTCTGTAGAGCATGACCAGGCTTTGGTTCTTCTTTGGTTCTCATTCTTTTATGAGACTTGTTTGTGCAGCTGAGATTTAGGTCTTCTCTTTTTTCCTTGTGAATCCTTATAATAAATCCCTGTGACAGTGTTGAATCCTACCTGAGCCCTGTGCTCTTGGAAGACAGTAGTGGTTAGAGAAGAAATCATCCCACCCTTTTGTGTTCTGAAAAATAGGTGAATGTTGAGCCTCAGCCAGAGTCTGAGTACCTTCCCTTCTTCATGGTTCCTCTGAAGTGTCCACTGATGTCAGGGGAATATTTTCCCTGATCAACTATCCCATCTCACCATTGTCACCAGCTCATTTCACTTCATGACATGTGGTTCTTTCTAGCCTCAATCACTTTCACCTATAAAAGAAAGCCCTTTTCTGTCTGACCTTTGAGACCTTTGCAGATCTCATGGTTGGGATATTCTTCCTGTTACAATAGGCCCCTCCCCTTTATTGCTATAGACCCTGTCCCTCCTCTTGCAATAATCCTTTCAAATGAAGTCTTCCCTTGATCGAGCCCAGAGTCATTTTTTTTGTAACAACTGTTACTTAAATGTATGTTTGCTTCTATACCTTATAACTGAAAATGACCCAAATAACACAAAATTTCACTCCAAAATCTTGTATTGCCAATGATATTTTGTTTCCTTCTGCTCCTGCAGATTTTTGGCTATCAGATTGTTGGCTTATCATCTAGCACATAATCTTTTGTTTTTAAGACTGACACATGATGAATAAGAAATAGACATTTTTTACATGAACAAAATGAATTCATAAACCTCTGAGTTGCCAAAAAAATTTCCAGATAAGTAGTGGCTTTAATATTTCCTAGAACTCACAAATGAACCAAAGCATTTTTCCTGCCCAATTCTGTTTTTACGGTAAGCAGGTTGGGTCACATCTGTTAAGGAAGAAGAATCCCTAGCAATTGGTGGCATCCATTGCTAGGGTTATTGGGACCTAATACTTGACTCCTGAGAGAGTGGTGAATCTGAGTTTGGGTCATATGAAATTAATAAGAAGAGAGTGCAAAGTCAGTTGTGCCAGGTGGGAAACAGAAAAGAATGCTGAGACGCTGTGCTCTTGGGGAACTGGCCTGGGACTGATTCACCAAAAGTCATCTACTGGGCTGATTTCATTTGTTTACTATGTAATAACTGTAGCAATCAGGACCTTAATCTTTGCAGCAATGCATAGGAAGGAGTCATGGCCATTATAAGGGGGAAAAGAGAGCTCTTGCTGTCAAAAAGCACTTGGGCTAATGTTGTAAGTTACACACACACACACACACACACACACACACACACACACTTAAAGTCATTCAAACAGCTTTAAATGACTACATAAGAACACTCAGCCTTATATTCAGGATGCCTATGAATAAGGAGTTTCTAGTGATCAAACTCAAGGATGAGGGAATTCCGTAGGATTGAAATTAAGTGAAATGCATGTGATTTTCTGGAAAGGATATATGGCTGACTGAAATTTAGACTGGAGCACAGAGAACAAAATTCAAGTAGACCTTGCCCCAGGCAGATAATATTAGAGACCACTGGAAAGTCAGCATCATATTTAGGAGTAGTTTCAACACATTAGTTTCATCACAGGCAACAAAAGTTTTTCTATCAGAGATGCAGCACATCAGTGAAGTTACCATCCTTCAGAATAGGATGACAGACATTAAAAACCTGCAGCCAGGGGCAAGAAATTAATGGGATTCTCTTAAGACCTCAGATCCTCTTATTGGCATTTCACCCGGTGCATCAGCTTTGCTAAGCCCTGTTTCATGTCTTTGTTCCTCAGACTATAGATAAATGGGTTTAGCATGGGAGTCAGTATGGTGTAGATGATTGTTGCTATTCGATCCTTGACAGTATAGTTGGACAGGGGCTGGAAATAGACATAGCTGATGCTTCCATAAAACAGGGTCACCACTGTGAGATGAGAGCCACAGGTGGAAAATGCTTTGTGCTTCCCGGCAGCTGAAGGAATCTTTAGAACAGTGATAAGGATTCTCAAATAAGAGATGATGATGCATGCAAAGGGTGTCATTATGACAGCCAATCCTTCTGTCATTACTGTGATTTCTTTGACAAAATGGGAGGAACAGGACAATTTTAGCACTGGCTGGTCATCACAGAAAAAATGGTGGATGACATTGGAGGCACAGAAGATGAGTTGATTGGTTAGGAGAATGTGCAGGAGGGAGTGGAGGTGTGGAATGCAGAAGGAGATGATCAGAAGGAGGACACAGCGTCTGTGGTTCATGATGGTGATATAGTGAAAGGGATTACATATGGCTACATAGCGGTCCATGGCCATGGCTGCTAAGAGGTAACTATCTGTGTTTCCAAAAGCTATGAAGAAGTACATCTGGGTCAGACACTCACCATAAGAGATGGCCTTTGTCTCTGATAAGAAGTTCACCAGCATCTTGGGGATAATGACTGTCACATAGCAAATGTCAACAAAGGACAGAATACTCAGGAAAAAGTACATGGGTGTCTGAAGGCGAGTGTCTGAGCGGATGGCTAGGATGATGAGCAGGTTTCCTACCACTGTGATGAGGTAGATAGGGAGGAACACAGCAAAGAGTGGCTTCTGATCTTCAGGTCGAGAGGAAAGTCCCAGGAGGATGAATTCAGAGGGTCTTGTTAGATTATTTCTTCCCATAGCCTTGGGTTCACCTAAAGATAAACTGTCATTATAACAGACACTTCCAACATTTGATATTGTCTATCCAAGATTTTTAAAAATTTATTCTTCCTATCAGCAATTAAAACAGCTAAAATACTACAATTACCTGGGTTGTGACTTCTTTCCATTAATGTTCAGAATTCAGAAATTAATTTATATTTTAACCTCCTTTCAATCTTTTGCTGTAAAGGGAGACTAATACAGGGAAAACAGAAATGGAAAAAAAAAGAGATAGGGAGAGAGAATAAGAGAAGGAGAGAATTTTCTGAAAGGAGAAGAGCGAAATCTTAGAGAAATTATCTTCTGATTGAGGATTTTCAGTCATCAGTTCATGGCAGGAAGATCAGCAGTTTGCTTCCCATTTAATTGCCAGCTGATGGAATGAAGATTTCTGTGAACTCCGATGTTTCTCTTTGTGTCAGTTTTTCTGGAGACTGAAAATTATCTGAAAAGACATTGAAATATGAATTCATCCAACAGTTACTCTATGCCCCTTATTTTTAGTGAAAATAAGTTGAAGTAAAACAATATGCACGAAGGGATAAAAGATAGGCAGACAGAGAAAACATTTCTTTTAATGCTACTATCGATTCCATCCTTGTGCCCAATCCCTGTATCTAAAATTGTTGCTGATAGTATGTGCTTGTTTATGTTGTAATTCTTTTCCAGATTTCTGGTTTAGCCATAGATATGCTTCCCAGAAAAAATACAGAGGGAAGGCACCTGCTCCTAGACAAGATTTCAACCTTCATGAATCTGAAGGTTTTCTTCCCTGCTTCCTCTGGACCTTCTGTATGCTGGGGGTAATGTAGACATTCATAGACTCCACCCTCTGTCAAGGGAGCATCCTTTGAGACTGTGAAGAAGTCCCTGAAGTTTAGGTAGAGGAGACATTAGAAAACAAGCTAACAATTATTGAAGTTTTGGATTTTCCTCTCCAAGGATCCTGGGGAGTATCTGTGCTTTCTTTCTCTCTTTGCAATCACCATCTTGACCTGGTTCCTTTAGGCCAAAAAGAACACCCTATGTGAGGTTGGCTGTGGTGACAGATGCACAGTGCTGGCTCTCCCAGACTTCCTGAGCATTTATCTCATAGCTGTATTATTTATGCTGAAAGACAGTCCATAGTCAGACAACCTTTTTTCAGAGTCCACATAACTTTGAACTAAGAAGGCTGGAACGCCAGATGCCACCACTTCCCCATTTCTCAAGCTTAGAAGTCAATGTTGGCCAACGTTCTTAGAACTTCAGAATATAAAAATTAATAGAGTTAAGATTTTAGATACCAGACTTTACTCTTTACTCTTCTCTCTGAAGCATCCCTATGTCTGCTCATAAAACACTGATGCACGATCCTTGTTTTTCCACTCAGGAAAACCACCAGGTGAATATTTTTTGTTCTGTGGAATCTCGAATTCCTGGTCATTTGGGGCATCTCTCTTTGTGTGTATTGCAGAATTCCCAAGTTAAGACTCAGACCCTCCTGTCTCCCAGTATAACCATCACCCAAGAATATCCCATTCTTCAGGATTTATTGCCCCTTTACCCATTTGTACTATCATGCCTTTGCTAACAATGTAAGGTTTGAATTCAGCCTCCTCCAGGACACTTTTCTTGATGACTACCAGTTGGAATGGGTCTGTTAATGACCTCTTTTAACGCTTTGGACTTTCACTCTAGTCAAAGTCTCAATTTCTTTGTCTTATTGCTTATACATTAATTCAAAGAGCCATAAATTAATAATTTAGTGAGTGCTTCCTCCATAATAGACACTTAGCTAAATAAAGCAAATGTAGTTTTTCATTTAATTATTGGGTCACCTTTATGAAATAGATGGTCTTATTTTCTTTGCTTCAGAGATGAGGAGTCTGAGATCAGAAAGGTAAAGTGGGCTGCCCAATGTAACACAGCTAGTTAGTGACAATCAGTTTTTGAAACATCTCATGAGGTTATTTAGTTTCTGCTTGACTCCATCCTCTTAACCTGACACTCTCCTGCTTTTTCATGATGCTAGTGAAAACGATTTGGGAATCATGTACTGAATTACAATTCTGAAATAAATCCTGCTGCCCAAAACATGAACATTCAAAAAATGAAATATTGAAGTTTTAAAGCACATTATCAGGTTAAGCTGCCTCCCATAGGACTATATAATCCTAGAGATCAGCACTCATGCCTATTAATATCTGCTTGCTCCAGTCAATTTGTTCATAAATATTTCTTGAAGCCCTGCTATATGTCAGAACTGCACTAGGTGCTGAAGATACAGTGGCATATAAAACAAGCAGTTCCTACCACATATGGCCCCTCTAGTACCTTATCCAAGATAGCAGTTTCTCACCAAGCAGTCATAGTATTTCTTCACTTTTTTGTTTATAGTAATTAAAAATAAAAAAGTAGAAAAGCTTAAAGAGAAAAAGTAGTAATAATCCAGGTTCCTATCACCCAGGATAGTTGACAACAATAACACTTTTTGCTCTGTTTTCCTTCAGTCTTTTGTTTCACTTATTCACAAACCTTATATACTTAAAAAAATTTTATTTTATTATGCCACCATAAAATACATCATTAGTTTTTGATGCAGTGTTCGAAGATTCATTGCTTATGTACAACACCCAGTGCTCCATGCCATATGTGCTCTCCTTAATACCCACTGCCTGGCTCGCCCATCCCCCAACTCCCCACCCCTCTAAAACTCTCAGTTTGTTTCTTGGAGTCCACAGTCTCTCATGGTTCGTCTCCCCCTCCTTGTGGAATTTCTTCAGAAAATTAAAACTAGAGCTACCCTATGACTCTGCAATTGCATTACTGGGTATTTACCACAAATATACAGATGTAGTGAAAAGAAGGGCCATATATACCCCCGTGTTCATAGCAGCAATGTCCACAATAGCCAAACTGTGGAAAGAGCCAAGATGCCCTTCAACAGATGAATGGATAAAGAAGATGTGGTCCAGGGGCACCTGGGTGGCTCAGTGGGTTAAAGCCTCTGCCCCCGGCTCAGGTCATGATCCCAGGGTCCTGGGATCGAGCCCCGCATCAGGCTCTCTGCTCAGCAGAGAGCCTGCTTCCCTTCCTCTCTCTGCCTGCCTCTCTGCCTACTTGTTATCTCTGTCAAATAAATAAATAAAAAATCTTAAAAAAAATGTGGTCCATATATACAATGGAATATTACACAGCCGTCAGAAAGGATGAATACCCAACTTTATATACTTTTTTAAAAAGATTTTGTTTATTTGAAAGACAGAGAGAGAGAGAGAGAGAGAAAGAGCACACATGTGGGGGAGGGGCAGAGGGAGAGAGAGAGAATCTCAAGCAAACTCCCAAAGAGCAGGGAGCCCAATGTGGGGCTTGATCCCAAGACCCCAAGATAATGACCTCTGCCAAAGGCAGGTGCTTAACTGACAGCCACCCAAGCACCCTATAAACTTTTATTTTTTTTAAAGAATAAAAAAAAATTTTATGTGGGTTTTCAGTCAATGATGTTCCCTGAGTTAAGTCCTTCAGCCCCCATCAAGGGGGTGGGCTCTGAGGAAACCATTTTTTTTTTCAGGCTTTTGTTCTCTGGAGGTTTTTATATTTGTTCATCTGTTTTCTCTTGCCTTGACAGCTTTTGATGGTTTTTGGAGGTTTAGAGGAGAGCAAACTGCACCCCGACCTCCCTCTCAGAAAGAAGCCTCAGAATGCTCGGCAGAGCTGCTGGCAGAGTAGGTTCTGAGTCACGGTCCCTGGGGATGAAGGATCTCCTCCTTTTACCCAAAACCACGGCAGTGGTGGCTGTCTGGGCATTCCATGCTCTTGGATTGGAAGAATAAACATTGTTAAAATGTATATACTGCCTAGAGCTATCTATACTTTTAATGCCATTCCGATCAAAATTCCACCGGTATTTTTCAAAGAGCTGGAGCAAATAATCCTAAAATTTGTATGGAATCAGAAGAGACCCCGAATTGCTAAGGAAATGTTGAAAAACAAAAACAAAACTGGCGGCATCACGTTACCAGATTTCAAGCTTTACTACAAAGCTGTGATCACCAAGACAGCGTGGTACTGGCATAAAAACAGACACATAGACCAGTGGAAGAGAGTAGAGAGCCCAGATATGGACCCTCAACTCTATGGTCAAATAATCTTTGACAAAACAGGAAAAAATATCCAGTGGAAAAAAGACAGTCTCTTCAATAAATGGTGCTGGGAAAACTGGACAGCTATATGTAGAATAATGAAACTCAACCATTCCCTTACACTGTACACAAAGATAAACTCGAAATGGAAAAAAGACCTCAATGTGAGACAGGAATCCATCAGAATCCTAGAGGAGAACATAGGCAGTAACCTCTTCGATATCAGCCACAGCAACTTCTTTCAAGATAAGTCTCCAAAGGCCAAGGAAACAAAAGCGAAAATGAACTTTTGGGACTTCATCAAGATCAAAAGCTTCTGCACAGCAAAGGAAACAGTCAACAAAACAAAGAGGCAACCCATGGAATGGGAGAAGATATTTGTAAATGACAGTACAGACAAAAGGTTGATATCCAGGATCTATAAAGAACTCCTCAAACTCAACACACACAAAACAGATAATCATATCAAAAAATGGGCAGAAGATATGAACAGACACTTCTCCAACGAAGACATACAAATGGCTATCAGACACATGAAAAAATGTTCATCATCACTAGCCATCAGGGAGATTCAAATTAAAACAACATTGAGATATCACCTGACACCAGTTAGAATGGCCAAAATTAGCAAGACAGGAAACAACGTGCGTTGGAGAGGATGTGGAGAAAGGGGAATTCTCTTACACTGTTGGTGGGAATGCAAGTTCATGCAGCCACTTTGGAGAACAGTGTGGAGATTCCTGAGGAAATTAAGAATAGAGCTTCCCTATGACCCTGCAATTGTACTGCTGGGTATTTACCCCAAAGATACAGATGTAGTGAAAAGAAGGGCCATGTGTACCCCAATGTTTATAGCAGCAATGGCCATGGTCGCCAAACTGTGGAAAGAACCAAGATGTCCTTCAACGGACAAATGGATAAGGAAGATGTCCATAAACACGATGGAGTATTATGCCTCCATCAGAAAGGACGAATACCCAACTTTTGTAGCAACATGGACGGGACTGGAAGAGATGATGCTGAGTGAAATAAGTCAAGCAGAGAGAGTCAAGTATCATATGGTTTCACTTATTTGTGGAGCATGACAAAAAACATGGAGGACATGGGGAGATGGAGAGGAGAAGGGAGTTGAGGGAAATTGGAAGGGGAGATGAACCATGAGAGACTATGGACTCTGAAAAACAACCTGAGAGTTTTGAAGGGGCGGGGGGTGGGAGGCTGGGGAACCAGGTAGTGGGTAATAGGGAGAGCACATATTGCATGGAGCACTGGGTGTGGTGCAAAAACAATGAATACTGTTACGCTGAAAAGAAATAAAGTGAAAAAAAAGAAAAAGAAAAAAAGAAAAAAGTTTTATATGTTTGTGTGTGTGTGAGAGAGAGAGAGAGAGCGAGCATGAGAGGGGAAAAGGTCAGAGGGAGAAGCAGAATCCCTGCTAAGCAGGGAGCCTGATGTGGGACTTGATCCTGGGACTCCAGGATCATGACCTGAACTGAAGGCAGTTGCTTAACCAATGGGAGCCACTCGGGCACCCACCCCTATAAACTTTTAAAAAATTTATTTGAGAAAGAGAAAGAGCACACACATGTACCCGTGGAGGAAGGGGTAGAGGGAGAGGGAGAAGCAGACTTCCCACTGATCACGGAGTCCAATATGGGGCTCAATACCATGACCCTGAGATCATGACCTGAGCCAAAATCAGATGCTTAACTGACTGAGCCACCCAGATGCCCCATAAACTTTTTTTTTAAAGATATGGTACATAAATACAATGGAATATTACTCAGCCATCAGAAAGGATGAATATCCACCATCTGCACTGAAATGGATGGGACTGGAAGGGTATATGCTAAGTGAAATAAGTCAAGCAGAGAAAGACAATTACTATTTGGTTTCACTCATACTTGGAACATAAGGAATAGGTGGAGGACCAAGGGGGAAGGGAGGGAAAACTGAATGGGAAGAAATCAGAGAATAAGATAAACCATGAGAGACTCTGGACTCCAGGAAACAAACTGTGGGTTACAGAAGGGAGGTGGGTGGGGGGATGGGGTAACCAGATGATGGGTATTAAGGAGGACGTGTTGTAACGAGCCCTGGTTGTTACATGCAAACTATGAATCATGGAACACTACATCAATAACTAATGATGTATTGTACGGTGACTAACATGACATAATTAAAAAAAAATGTAATTTTGTCATTTGTGATGACATGGATAGAGCTAGAAACTATTACGCTGAGCAAAATGTTAGTCAGAGAAAGACAAATGCCATATGATTTCACTCATGTGGGATTTAAGAAACAAAACAAATGAGGGGCGCCTGGGTGGCTCAGTGGTTTAAGCCTCTGCGTTCGTCTCAGGTCATGATCTCAGGGTCCTGGGATCGAGCCCCGCATAGGGCTCTCTGCTCAGTGGGGAGCCTGTTTTTCCCTGTCTCTCTGCCTGCCTCTCTGCCTACTTGTGACCTCTCTCTCTGTCAAATTAAAAAAAAAAAAGAAACAAAACAAATGAGCAAAGGGGAGGGAAAAAAGAGAGAAAGGGGCATATCAGAAACAGACTCTTAACTATAGAGAACAAACTGATGGTTACCAAAGGGGAGTTGGGAGGGGAATGGGTTAAATAGGTTGTAGGGATTAAGGAGTATGGTTGTGATGAGGAGCAGGTATTGTACATAGTATTGAATCACTAAATAGTGCACATGAAACTAATATTACATGTATGCTAGTTAACTAGAATTTAAATTAAAACTAAAAAAAAGAAGGATATAGTTAGAAGATATGATGGAGAATTTGCTATATTAAGGAATAATTGGAATTTCAAAACAAAAACATTGTCAGAAATCCAAGAAATGGACCCTATATGGTTAAAGCAGAAAGAAGAGGGATATTCTTGAAGCATCAGGACACTGAGTTTTCATGTGGAAGATAGTGTGGTCTAGTGCAGAAATTGAAATCAGATAGATATTGTACTCACAGTATGTCTCAACGTATTTCTTCCAAATTGTGGGGATGCAGAGAAGAACCTATTCCTTCTTATAGTTTCAGTCATCCAAATGTAAAGTACAGTGAATAAAACTTCCCCCATCTTCAACTGTACTTCTCTTTTGTTCACATGACACTTGAAATTATGTCTTATCTTTCATCCTCACTAGAATGAGGATCCATTAGGGACATAATCAAATATTTTTTATTGTTGTCTCCTTAATGCCCATCAGAGTTCTTTATATATAGTTAATGATCAATTAAATAAAATACATGGACGAATGAATTATTTAGTCCAGAGTCTTGAATGAAGTAAGCCTTCAGGTAAATGAGAGCTTCCTATCCCCTAATTTCTAAGAGTATATTGACCCTGAATGGGTTGAATAATATCCTCATAATAGACTCTCTATCCTTAACAAGAATATATTCCTTCACAAATTAGTAAGAGAAGGATTATAGAGGTTGAGAAATGTGTTTTTTACTTCAATTAGCCTTGCCATAGGAAAAGGCTACAAGAGAATGATAAGAACATAAGTTTGATTTTAAACAGACTAGGAACTGAATCTTGTTCAAATACTTTAAGACTGTAGAGAACCTCAATTACCTACTTTTGAAATATTTCAACAGGAATACTATTTTTAATGTAATGTTTCATATGTATGAGGGTTGTTTTAATATTTTACATAATCTCATTTTTTACCAATTAACAACCTTATAAGGTGTGGACTATTATTAATTATCATTACTGATTAGAAAACTGAGGTGTATATAGGTAAAGATATTTGCCCAGGATCTCACAGCTGGTAACTTTACAGTCTGTTAGCCCAAGCACTAAGCTATACTGGTTTTCTTAGTACTAATACAAAAGTGCTATTTTGAGTATGAATGAACAAAAGCCTGTAATAGAATGGTGTGTGTCATACAGTCATCACTTGATACAAATTAATTAGTATTGTATCATCTTTACACTCTCATAATCCTCAGAGACTTTTCTGTCCCTGATTAAAGAGTCCTCTTTCCTTTTGATCAGTTTCCATGTCCTCAGTGAACTGTTCTTCTTCAGCCTAACCTTTGTAACAATAGGCTTAACTTCCCTCAGTAAGGGCCAGACCCCATCATACCATGAATACACTGTACACTATGTATTTGAGGCAAATATATAGTGGTAGCTTTAACAGTGCAGATTTAAAATTAAATTCCAGTTATGACTTAATGTCTGACTGTTTTTAACTTTACCAATGCAGCATATATTCATATATATGTGAATATAAATATATATAAAGATCATATAATTTTTTCTATTAAAGTATATTTTGACTTTTTTGTATTTTTTTATTATGTTATGTTAATCACCATACAGTACATCATTAGTTTTTGATGTAGTCAAATTTTTTTGAAAACTCTTTTTTTTTTAAACTTTATTTTCAGCGTAACAGTACTCATTGTTTTTGCACCACACCCAGTGCTCCATGCAATACATGCCCTCTCTATTACCCTCCACCTGGTTCCCCAACCTCCCACCCCCTGCCCCTTCAGAACCCTCAGGTTGTTTTTCAGAGTCCATAGTCTCTTATGGTTCGCCTCCCCTTCCAATTTCCCACAACTCCCTTCTCCTCTCCATCTCCCCATGTCTTCCATGTTCTTTGTTATGCTCCACAAATAAGTGAAACCATATAATACTTGACTCTCTCTGCTTGACTTATTTCACTCAGCATAATCTCTTCCAGTCCTGTCCATGTTGCTACAAAAGTTGGGTATTCATCCTTTCTGATGGAGGCATAATACTCCATCGTGTATTTAATTCAGCATGATTTGCTAACTCTTCAATGAATCTTGAATGGAATAAATAGATAAAAGGAGTGATAATTTCAAAAATGAATTCATAACAAATCAGATTTCTTTTTTTCTTTTTCTTTTTTAAAATTTTCTTAAAATATTTTATTTATTTATTTATCAGAGAGAGAGAGAGCGCAAGCAGGGGAAGCAGCAGGCAAAGGAGGCAGAGGGAGAAGCAGGCTCCCCGCTGAGCAAGGAGCCCAAAGTGGGACTTGATCCCAGAACCCTGGGATCATGACTTGGACCAAACGCAGCTGCTTAACCAACTGAGCCACCCAGGTGTCCCAACAAATCAAATTTTCTTACAATTATTTTCATTTTCCTTCAAATTAGAGTATATGAACACCTTTCTTTGAGAATAAGCTAATGGGTTCAGAGGGTTTTGAAGGGGCGGGGGTGGGAGGTTGGGGGAACCAGGTGGTGGGTAGTAGAGAGGGCACATATTGCATGGAGCACTGGGTGTTGTGCAAATACAATGAACACTGTTTTGCTGAAAAAAAATTCAAAAAAAAAGAAAGAAAAGTGATAATAACAAGTTAATTTCACTGTTACAACAGTTATTGCTTAATGTTGTTTCAGTGTCTTAAAGAATTCAAGAAACTTAAGACTACTTTAAAAAATATGCTTCAATTCTAAGAGGTTTTTTTTGTGGCATAGCCATCTTTATTTCTAGAAACTGAAACAAAAATTTAAGTAATTCAACAGATGTACAATGAAGGATGTTGAGTTGTTTTCATGTTTACTTTAAAATAAGACATTTAAGAGTAATTAGATTTCCTTAACTATACATTAAAAATTAGATACAGTCATTTTAAATAAAACACACAATGTCAGCATTGAATTTGAGGGGCAGTTCTCAAATATAATGTGCTCACCTGGGTAAGTCTGAATATGCTTTACATGAATCAGTTTAAATTATTACTGGAATGAAAATGCATTTTTAAATTTTAGTAGAGATGATTCCTGAGGCTAAGTTCACAGTTCCCCAGAGATGTATACATCTCAGTTTGTAAAATAATTCTTAATAACAAGTTTTCAAACTAGTTTCCTTTTCTAAAACTTTGGCTTCCTTCTCTTCTTTTTCCTTCTTTCCTTCTTCCTCCTCCTCCTCCTCCCCTTCCCCCTCCTCCCCCCCTCCCCCCTCCTCCTCCTCTTTCTTCTTCCCTTTTTGAAGTTAGTTGACACACAGTGTTACATTAGTTTCAGGTATACAACATAGTGATTCAACTTTCTATTTTTCTAAGCAGTGCTATTAGCTAACTGATTAAGAATGTAGACTCATGGCCATATTATTATTATTAACAAACCTAATCAAACCAAGAAATAGTAAATGCATTAAGTCCAACCAAATAATACCTAAAAATACACATTAATTTAAGTGAGAAAACTCTAAAAGTTTGTCAGAATAAGTGAGTAATATTCCACTGTGTATATTTATACCACATATTCTTTATCTGTTCATCTACCAATGGACAGTTGGGTTGTTTCCATATTTTAGCTATTGTAAATAATGCTGCAATAATAGGGGTGCATATATCTTTTTGAATTAGTGTTTTTGCTTTCCTTCAGTAAGTACCCAGTAGTGGAATTCCTGGATCATGTGGTAATTTTATTTTTAGTTTTTTGAGGAACCACCACTCTGTTTTCTACAGACCTGCACTGTAGTTTGCATTCCCACCAACAATGTATGAGGGTTCCTTTTTCTCCACATCCTTGTCAACACTCATTGACAACTTCTTGTCTTTTAGATTTCAGCCTTTCCGACAGGTGTAAGGTGATATATCTTTGTGGGTTTTTTAAAACTTAATTTAAATTCAGTTAGTTAACATACACTGTATCATTTGTTTCTGATGTAGAGTTCAGTAATTCATCAGTTGCACACAACACCCAGTGCTCATTACATCACATGCCTTCCTTAATGCCCGTTAGTTGCCCCATCCTCCCACCTCCTCTCCAGGAACCCTCAGTTTGTTTCCTATAGTTAAGAGTCTTTTATGTTTTGTGGTTTTGACTTACGTTGACCTGATGATGAGTGATGTTGGGTACCTTTTCACGTGTTTTTTCTGTTGGCTATCTGCAACAACACGGATAGATCTAGAGGTTATAATGGTAAGTGAAATAAGTCACACAGAGAAAGACAAAAACTACTTGATTTCACTCATATATGGAATTTAAGAAACAAAACAAATGAGCAAACCAAAAAAACAGACTTCTAAGTGCGGAGAACAAACTAGTGGTTTCCAGAGGGAAGGTGAGTGGGAAGTTGGGTTAAATAAAGGAGGTTAAGAGTACAGTTGCCATGATAGCACTGAGTAATGTATAGAATTGTTGAATCATTACATTGTATGCCTGAAGTTAATAAAACACTGTATGTTAATTTTACTTCACTGAAAAAGAAGACAGGCTAGTAAATAGCATTTTAAAAAGTGTTAAAGAGTAAGAAATCAAGCAGTATTGAAGGATTTTATTTTTGCAATGTACATGACGGAAAAGACGAAAGTGCTGATGGTCCTCCTTTGTCTTAACAGAACAATTTTTAATGTGTTTATATTGTTTAGAAACAGCAATCTTTCAATTTTATTATTATTACTAAGACAAGAAATTATTGGGACAACCAATCAGAGTTACAGGTTTCTCTTTAAAGCTTACTTTCTCAGAACATGATAACGATTTCTAAAATCTTTGGAATTTAAAAAAATCACTTTTTTCAAATACTAATAGCAAGGATAAATGAATTATAATAAGGTAAATTAATTACCACAAAATAGAACAAATTGGTAACAGTGATAAGTATTCAGGCAAGTCTTTAACTTTGATGTTCTTGTGAAAGTTTTCAATCTAACACTTTACCAAATTAGATTCTTTGAATGAGTTTTATAATAAAGAATGATATTTCTCCCACTGGTCATCAGGTTAAAGGCCCTTTACATCATCTTTTTCAGAGATTCCCCTTGCTAATTATGAAAACTCAATGTTTAAGCCAGGCTTTGGAATTTCTTTCCTTTTTTTTTGTAATTTTATTTTTTTTTCAGTGTTCCAGGATTCATTATTTATGCACCATACCCAGTGCTCCATGCAATATGTGCCCTCCTTAATACCCACCACCAGGCTCACTCAACCCCCCACCTCCCCTCCCCTTCAAAACCCACAGTTTGTTTCTCGGAGTCCACAGTCTCTCCTGATTTTTCTCCCCCTCTGATTTCTCCCAACTCCCTTCACCTCTCCTTCTCCCAATGTCCTCTGTGTAATTCCTTATGATCCACAAGGAAGTGAAAATTCCTTGTGATAATTGACTCTCTCTGCTTAACTTATTTCACTAAGCATAATCTCCTCCAGTCCCATCCATGTTGATACAAAAGTTGTAGTGATCTTTTCTGATGGAGGCATAATACTCCACTGTATATATGGACCATATCTTCTTTATCCATTCATCTGCTGAAGGGCATCTTGACTCTTTGCACAGTTTGGTGATTGTGGCCATTGCTGCTATGAACATTGGGGTACATATGGCCCTTCTTTTCACTACATCTGTATCTTTGGGGTAAATACCCAGTAGTGCAATTGCAGGGTCATTGCAGACACATACTCAGCACCTTATATATAACATTTTAAACCTTAAATCAATCACTTAAAAATAATTAGATATTATTATACTTTATAGATAAGGAATTAAAACCTCAGAGAGGCTAAATAGTTTGCCAAATCCACAGAACTTGCAAATGGTATGTTCCAGAATTATACTCTGTTGTTTGACTCCAATGTTCTGGTCTTGGCCATTGCATAATACTTTAATTATTATAGGTTATTCTAGGGAAATAATGAGATGATGATGGTGTAAATGACTGGGATGAGGATACACAGTATTGACTATTTGGGGTTGCCTGAGCATAGACTGAATGACGTTACCTATTCCATTTGGAAGAGTGCAGTGTAATTGTTGGGAGGAGCTTACAGTGCTTTTAATGTTCCCCTGATATCATGTCCGCACTTTCTTGCTTCATGTGAGGCAGATGTACTTGACCTCCTTCTAGGAGACTCTAAGGGAAAGGTCTCTGGGGTCCCACAGCCTCTAAATCTCACCCAGTCTCACCAGCCCTGGCTTCAAGTCCTGAGATTCAGCACCATGGCCACATCCCTGAGTGGGCCACTGAGGCTAGAACTACAAAGTCCAGAATCAGAGCAGTTCTTTCTTGACAGGTGAGTGTGTGGGTGGGAACTAGCCTTCATTCTCCATCTCGTCTCTCCTTGACCTATTCTTGTATTTCTCTGTCTTTTAGATGTCTCTCACTCTGAACCCATTTTGTTTAACATTATCCTTCGTGCTTTATGTCATCACAGCCATTCTCCTCTCTCTCCACGCTGACAATCTCTTTTACCAGCTCGCCTTTCTGTTCCTATTCTTGGTGTTCCATTTTTCATACTTGCCTTCACTTTTCTTTTATAGCCATCATTTTATGACACTCTATTTTTCTCTCCTTCTGCCCTGTCCCACATTATCCTCCTCTCACTCATTATCCACATGCCTTTCTCCTTTCTTCTAAAAAAAACCAAAAACTTTTTTCTGCTCATTATCTATGCCACAATCATTAAAAAAACTCCCACCCTTAATTCTGCTCTTCTCACATCAAAATTCTTCCTATTTTTCCTTATGTTTCTTTCATTCATCCATTCTCTCTACTCTTTTTCCATCATGCATTTCTCTTCTCTCTCCCCACCAATTTGCATTCTTTCTTCATTTTATCTTTCTATTTGTCTTTCCTCTACTGTCTCTATTTCCATGTTTCTGACTCTCACTTTTCTTCCCAGTCATCTCTCTGTGACAGTACATAATTATTTTTAGATGCCTGAAGTAAAGGTTAAGAGAAACTCTCAACTGAGAGTAAATTCTGCTTTTCAATAATTATTTTCTGAAATTTTATTATATAATTAGAGCTTATACACAGTGCACACACACACGTATGTGTGTGCACACAGTTATTTCACATTATTCATTCAGAATGCCATCTGTTCTCTGAATAAAATGGAGGGCACTTTTGATGTCAGCTGAGGGAGTCTTTATGTGTTACACCCTCTTGTGATTTTGCTCTCTCCTAGAAACCTTCTCATGACCTCAGCCCATCCCTGATCTTACCTAGACTGAGATGGGATATCCTGCAAATAAGCTCCAAAACTCCTTTCCTTATATTATCATAACACTTATCATACTGTTTGTCATTCAAAGTTTATCTTCCCTTCTTTCCACCCTGTGGTTTCTTCATGCAGAACTATTGTGTGGCTTGTCTTAATGTGTCATCATAGGTAAGAAATCATTACTTGTAGAACAGATGAATTAAGTGACAAATGGATGAATAAATAAATGAGTGATCTTCTGGACCCTGTGATTACCTTCTGCAGTTGGTCTAGCCAAAATTATTTTGGGGAGACCATAGTAAACTCAGGTATTTAAATTAATTTTTAAAAATTTCATCCCTTCTGTTTCCTCTCAGATATTTCCAGAGGCACAGGTTCCAAGGTTGCTAATCCCTGCTTGGAGTAACAATTGTATTTTGAGAGCAAAATATTCTTTGGCAATTATTCTTTAAATTATTAAAAATCCCCAGTGTGAATGACTTGTAGCAATGAGATCTACATTTTGTTCCCCACTCCATACTCCTCCACATCCTTTCCTGCTTTTCTTTTGAGTGTCCTTCCATTTCCTTTTCTCTTCCAGTCCTCATATTCTCTCTGAATCTTTCACTTATATTATTAACCCTCCATGATATACTCTAGTTCATCATGTGCTTCATTTCTTACCAGAACTATAGGATGAATCCTTCAGCCCTTTACTGTAGCAGTGAAGTTGGCCAGGTTTGAAGATGTTGATTTGTGAATAATCGGCATTAAGCTGGTCAGTGAGGCTCTAGGACTGGATATGTTCTTCAGGGTTGCTCCTGCAGAGTCTCCACAGGGAAGGAAATGGGCAAAGAAGGGAGAAAAAAAGTTTAGAAAAGAGCTAACCACTGAAAGGAGGATAAAATTCACAATTTTACAGTATTCAGGAGATTGTAAAAAAACAAATATCAGGAATATGGGAGATACTGGTTAATAATTCCATTGATAGGGAAGGAAAATGAAGGTTTGAGAGACGCAGTGGCTGAGATGTAGACCATTCTTTGTGTTAAAATTCCAGTTTTTCCACTGACTTGCTGTGCAATATTAAGCAAGTTGCTTAATTTCTCTATGTCTCTGTTTCCCCATGTGTAAAAATAAGAATAAAATAGCATTTCTACAGGATTAATAAAATCATGCATGTAGAGTGTTTTGTATAGTTAGTCATGTAGCAAGGGGTCCACAAATGTTCTCTATTTTACTACTACTACTACTACTATTACTACCATTGTTACAGGTCATTGTATATGGTGAGGACTGTCTGTTGATAACCTTAGAAGCAAAAATTTGAATAAATTACTTTATAAGGAAACTATACTTAATTTACTAAATATACAAATTAGAGTAAGTGGTTGATAGATTATGAAATACAAATTATATATATTTTTAATTTTGAATAAATATTTTGTTTCTTTTTCTTGTCATTACTTCACTGGCTAAGACTTACAAAGCTATGTTGAATAAGGACTTTTTTTTTATATTTTATTTATTTGACAGAGAGAAATCACAAGTAGGCAGAGAGGCAGGCAGAGAGAGAGGAGGAAGCAGGCTCCCTGCAGAGCAGAGAGCCTGATGTGGGGCTCGATCCCAGAACCCTGAGATCATGACCTGAGCCGAAGGAAGAGGCTTTAACCCCCTGAGCCACCCAGGAGCCCCTGAATAAGGACTTTTTATGTAGTCATCCTTGCCTTGTTCCTAAACTTCAGTGAAATTATTTTAGAGATGCACCAAGTATGACTTTTACTAGAGATTAATACTATATGAAACTTATTTGCTTATTGTTTTTTTCCAGTATGCTAAGAGATTTTGTTTATGAGTAGGTATCAAATTCTATCAAATGAAATTTCTGAATCTTTTGAGGTGATCACATTTTTTAAAATTTTGTAAACACTAGTAGGCATTTTATTTAATTCTTCTGACAACTTTGTGAAAATAGCTTCCATGTCCATCTTAGAAATCCATGACTCAGACAAGTCAAGAACTTGCCCATATAAGAGAGTTGGTAGCTTGGAGCACAGAAATATAAACTGTGTCTTCTTTGACCCATATTCTGTAGCAAGAATAACTAAGCAACACAAATACACATCACAGAGAATGGATAAATACACTGTGGTATAGTCATACAAGGGACTATTATGTAGCAATGACAAATAAGTAAGTCACAGCTATATCCAATAATATCAGTGATTATCATAAAATCAAATAACCCCTAATTACTTAAATTTTTTTTTCTCATTTTATTTTTTTCAGCGTAACAGTATTCATTCTTTTTGCACAACACCCAGTGCTCCATGCAAAACGTGCCCTCTCCATTACCCACCACCTGTTCCCCCAACCTCCCACCCCTGACCCTTCAAAACCCTCAGGTTGCCCCAACCTCCCACCCCTGACCCTTCAAAACCCTCAGGTTGTTTTTCAGAGTCCATAGTCTCTTATGGTTCGCTTCCCCTCCCCAATGTCCATAGCCCGCTCCCCCTCCCCCAATCCCACCTCCCCGCAGCAACCCCCAGTTTGTTTTGTGAGATTAAGAGTCATTTATGGTTTGTCTCCCTCCCAATCCCATCTTGTTTCATTTATTGTTACTCTTTTATAAATTTCAGATCATCTCAGATTTAACAATATTCTTGGAATACCTATAGTAAATATATATCAAATTTAAACATGTATTGATGAAAGGAAGGGAATGATTAACTCAAGATTCAGGAGGCTGATTACCTTAGGCAGAAAATGATGGGGTGAGATGATGTATACACATATATGAATTAAAATCAATATTTTAGTTTCTGTGTTAAAATCAAGTTAATGGGTGTTTATAATAGTATCCAAAACTAGGGGAACAAGCAAGCAGGTGTACTTGGACAATGAATAGGCTGCAGCATGAATCAGGGATTATGATTAATCTAGTCCTGGGCTTCTGAAGCTGGAGAAATATAGGCAGTTATGAGCCCTGCATCTCTGTCTATTATAGTCTTGCTGAAGATTTCTCCCTTCTATTCCAGAGTCCTGTTCTAGAGTCAGTCCCAAATGAAAGAACTTCCATTAGAAACTTACTATAGAATTTACTACAGCAAGACGGAGAAATAGGATTGGTAACTAGAAACATGGAACATGGCTGGGGTTAGGGAAAGATAATTTAGAGAAACATCTAGGCTCATTGGCTCATTATAATTCTGATAGTTGATATTTCATGTGTATTTTGGCATTTCCTTTTTTCCACAAGGTTTTGGAAAATTGTTTCAGAAATAAACCTCTGGTTCTCCCAGTTCTTGATAGATATTACCTAATTCTAGATTCTGTGTTGTGTGTGTGATTGAATTAACTGAGCTGGATGTTAATTTGAGGTAGAATGAGATAGAAAGGAATAAATAACGGAAATATAAGAAAATAGAAGCTCTTATGTTTCAGTTTCTATTCTTGCCTTTCTGTTTATATATTCTAGTAAGAAAATTTTCACAATATAGAAAAATGTGTGGAAACCAATACAATTACATATATACAACATCCAACTTTAAAAAAAAAGTACTTAACATTCACCTTTTTTGGTTTCAACTTTTTTTTCTGTTCTTATTTTGTAAAAAAAATAGACAGCTACAGATAACACTTAAAACCTGAGCTACTGGGCACCTGGATGGTTCAGTTAGTTAAGTGTCTGCCTTCAGCTCAGGTCATGATACCAGGGTCCTGTGATGGAGCCCCACATCAGGTTCCCTGCTCAGTGAGGGTCTGTTTCTCTCTCTGCCCCTCACCCCATTGATGCTCTCTCTCTACCCTCTCTTTCTCAAATAAGTAAATAAAGTCTTAAAAAAAACCAAACTACTTTTCTATTCTATCCTTTCCTTCTTTGCCAAAGGTAACCACTATGCCAAATGAAATATTCATTATCCTTGTATGTTTTTAGAATATACATCTAAAAGAACACAATATTTTCATGTTTTAAATCTTCATATATGTCATTTTCCTGTCATTCTGAACTGATATTTTTCCTTTTTTAAAAAAATTTTTATTTATTTATTTTTAAATTAAATTTAATTTTTTCAGTTATTATTAAAGTTAAATATTAAAGTTAATATTATGTTTTGTTATTATTATATATGATATATTAATATTATCATTTGGAGACTTATATTTATTGATGCATGTGGCTCTATTTTCTACTGATGTGTACTATGAGTAAACCACAAGCTACAAGAGGTGTATACAGTTGTGGTACTACCTTTAACTGAATAACCTCTTCTTCAAACACCAAGAATGTCATCTCTATCATATATCCCAGTTTCTAGACATTGTGAGTTTGCTTTGGGGCTTCCATTTTGTGTATTCCACAGGCTTACATAGCCACATATTAGCCACCAAGTGAGTTTCAAAAAGCTTGAGAACTAATCTCATACAGATTTCATTGTCAGGCCCTGGAATTATTAAATTGAAACTCAATAATGAAAAGATAGTTTAAGAAAAAGGGTTTGGAAACAAAAGAGCAACTCTAAGAATTCCTGAAGGCCTTCAAGAAAATTTGAGCAAGGGAGCCCATGGTTGGAGGACAGTTGGAGAAGCCCTGCCTCTACAGAACCCATTGGGATAAGGATGTATGAGGTTTTCTAGAGTCTATTGTTGCTGAGAAGTCTTATGTCAGAAAGTCTAATGCTCTTTCCTTCATAGATAATCTTTCCTTTCTCTCTGCTTGGTTTTAATATTTTATCTTTGTATGTAATGATGGATCACTAAATCCTACACTTTAATATTATACTGTAGGTTAACCAACTGAAATTTAAATAAAAACTTGGAAAAAAATAAAATAAAATAAGCAGTTAGGTAAAAAAAAATTTTTATCTTTGTATTTGTTGTATAGCAATTCCCCTAATGTAGTATCTATGCAAGGATTTATAAAAATTTATCTTGTTTGGGAGTCATTGTGATTCTTCAATCTGAGGCCTCATTTCTTTAATTAAGTCTAGAAAATTCTCAGTCCATTTCTTCAATGTTTCCTCTTCTCTATTTTCTCGTTAAGTTTTTTTCTTGGACTTACTTGGTATATGGTGGGTCTCCTTATTTTTCCCCCCAAAACTCTTGACTCCTCTCCTCACATCTTAGTCACTCTGTACTGTTTTCTGGGTATTTTTCTCAGAACTAGCCTCTCTCTTCAGTTACTGTCCATACCATTCATTGAGTCTTTACTTTGAATGTGAATATTTGTATTTTCTAATAATTCATATTGGGTCTTTTCCAAATCTGTTGTATTTTACTCGTTTTTTTTTTCATTTTATTTTTTTTCAGCGTAACAGTATTCATTGTTTTTGCACAACACCCAGTGCTCCATGCAAAACGTGCCCTCCCTATTACCCACCACCTGTTCCGCCAACCTCCCACCCCTGACCCTTCAAAACCCTCAGGTTGTTTTTCAGAGTCCATAGTCTCTTATGGTTCGCCTCCCCTCCCCAATGTCCATAGCCCCCTCCCCCTCTCCCAGTCCCACCTCCCCCCAGCAACCCCCAGTTTGTTTTGTGAGATTAAGAGTCATTTATGGTTTGTCTCCCTCCCAATCCCATCTTGTTTCATTTATTCTTCTTCTATCCCCCTAACCCCCCATGTTGCTTCTCCATGTCCTCATATCAGGGAGATCATATGATAGTTGCCTTTCTCTGATTGACTTATTTCACTAAGCATGATACGCTCTAGTTCCATCCACATCGTCGCAAATGGCAAGATTTCATTTCTTTTGATGGCTGCATAGTATTCCATTGTGTATATATACCACTTCTTCTTTATCCATTCATCTGTTGAGGGACATCTAGGTTCTTTCCATAGTTTGGCTATTGTAGACATTGCTGCTATAAACATTCGGGTGCACGTGCCCCTTTGGATCACTACGTCTGTACCTTTAGGGTAAATACCCAGTAGTGCAATTGCTGGGTCATAGGGTAGTTCTATTTTCAACATTTTGAGGAACCTCCATGCTGTTTTCCAGAGTGGTTGCACCAGCTTGCATTCCCACCAACAGTGGAGGAGGGTTCCCCTTTCTCCGCATCCTCGCCAGCATCTGTCATTTCCTGACTTGTTCATTTTAGCCATTCTGACTGGTGTGAGGTGATATCTCATTGTGGTTTTGATTTGTATTTCCCTGATGCCGAGTGGCGTGGAGCACTTTTTCATGTGTCTGTTGGCCATCTGGATGTCTTCTTTGCAGAAATGTCTGTTCATGTCCTCTGCCCATTTCTTGATTGGATTGTTTGTTCTTTGGGTGTTGAGTTTGCTAAGTTCCTTATAGATTTTGGATACTAGCCCTTTATCTGATATGTCATTTGCGAATATCTTCTCCCATTCTGTCAGTTGTCTTTTGGTTTTGTTAACTGTTTCCTTTGCTGTGCAAAAGCTTTTGATCTTGATGAAGTCCCAATAGTTCATTTTTGCCCTTGCTTCCCTTGCCTTTGCTGTTGTTTCTAGGAAGATGTTGCTGCGGCTGAGGTCGAAGAGGTTGCTGCCTGCATTCTCCTCAAGGATTTTGATGGATTCCTTTCTCACATTGAGGTCCTTCATCCATTTGGGGTCTATTTTCGTGTGTGGTGTAAGGAAGTGGTCCAATTTCATTTTTCTGCATGTGGCTGTCCAATTTTCCCAGCACCATTTATTGAAGAGGCTGTCTTTTTTCCATTGGACATTCTTTCCTGCTTTGTCGAAGATTAGTTGACCATAGAGTTGAGGGTCAATTTCTGGGCTCTCTATTCTGTTCCACTGATCGCTGTGTCTGTTTTTGTGCCAGTACCATGCTGTCTTGATGATGACAGCTTTGTAATAGAGCTTGAAGTCCGGAATTGTGATGCCACCAACTTTGGCTTTCTTTTTCAATATTCCTTTGGCTATTCGAGGTCTTTTCTGGTTCCATGTCAATTTGAGGATTATTTGTTCCATTTCTTTGAAAAAAATGGATGGTATTTTGATAGGGATTGCATTAAATGTGTAGATTGCTTTAGGTAGCATGGACATTTTCACAATATTTATTCTTCCAATCCAGGAGCATGGAACATTTTTCCATTTCTTTGTGTCTTCCTCAATTTCTTTCATGAGTACTTTATAATTTTCTGTGTATAGATTCTTAGCCTCTTTGGTTAGGTTTATTCCTAGGTATCTTATAGTTTTGGGTACAATGGTAAATGGGATTGACTCCTTAATTTCTCTTTCTTCAGTCTTGTTGTTGGTGTACAGAAATGCAACTGATTTCTGTGCATTGATTTTATATCCTGAAACTTTACTGAATTCCTGGACAAGTTCTAGCAGTTTTGGAGTGGAGTCTTTTGGGTTTTCCACATATAGTATCATATCATCTGTGAAGAGTGATAGTTTGACTTCTTCTTTACCAATTTGGATGCCTTTAATTTCTTTTTGTTGTCTGATTGCTGAGGCTAGGACTTCTAGTACTATGTTGAATAGCAGTGGTGATAATGGACATCCCTGCCGTGTTCCTGACCTTAGCGGAAAAGCTTTCAGTTTTTCTCCATTGAGAATGATATTTGCGGTGGGTTTTTCATAGATGGCTTTGATAATATTGAGGTATGTGCCCTCTATCCCTACACTTTGAAGAGTTTTGATCAGGAAGCGATGCTGTACTTTGTCAAATGCTTTTTCAGCATCTATTGAGAGTATCATATGGTTCTTGTTCTTTCTTTTATTAATGTGTTCTATCTCATTGATTGATTTGCGGATGTTGAACCAACCCTGCAGCCCTGGAATAAATCCCACTTGATCGTGGTGAATAATCATTTTAATGTACTGTTGAATCCTATTGGCTAGTATTTTGGCGAGAATTTTTGCATCTGTGTTCATCAAGGATATTGGTCTGTAGTTCTCCTTTTTGGTGGGATCCTTGTCTGGTTTTGGGATCAAGGTGATGCTGGCCTCATAAAATGAGTTTGGAAGTTTTCCTTCCATTTCTAATTTTTGGAACAGTTTCAGGAAAATAGGAATTAGTTCTTCTTTAAATGTTTGGTAGAATTCCCCTGAGAAGCCATCTGGCCCTGGGCTTTTGTTTGTTTGGAGATTTTTTTTTTTTTTAGAGTAATTTTGAAAGTTTATTGAATGTTGATATTTTTTCCACTAATCTTATTTTCTTAATTTAAACATTTTTATTTCAAGGTAATACACATTTTTTTTTACTCTTTTGTTAGTTTTTATTTTTCCCCCCATTTTATTTATTTTTTTTCAGCGTAACAGTATTCATTGTTTTTGCAAAACACCCAGTGCTCCATGCAAAACGTGCCCTCCTTATTACCCACCACCTGTTCCCCCAACCTCCCACCCCTGACCCTTCAAAATCCTCAGGTTGTTTTTCAGAGTACATAGTCTCTTATGGTTCGCCTCCCCTCCCCAATGTCCATAGCCCCCTCCCCCTCTCCCAATCCCACCTCCCCCCAGCAACCCCCAGTTTGTTTTGTGAGATTAAGAGTCATTTATGGTTTGTCTCCCTCCCAATCCCATTTTGTTTCATTTATTCTTCTCCTATCCCCCTAACTCCCCATGTTGCTTCTCCATGTTTGGAGATTTTTGATGACTGTTTCAATCTCCTTACTGGTTATGGGCCTGTTCAGGTTTTCTTTTTCTTCCTGGTTCAGTTGTGGTAGTTTATATGTCTCTAGGAATGCATCCATTTCTTCCAGATTGTCAAATTTGTTGGCGTAGAGTTGCTCATAGTATGTTCTTAGAATTGTCTGTATTTCTTTGGTGTTAGTTGTGATCTCTCCTCTTTCATTCATGATTTTATTTATTTGGGTCCTTTCTCTTTTCTTTTTGATGAGTCTGGCCAGGGGTTTATCAATCTTATTGATTCTTTCCAAGAACCAGCTCCTAGTTTCATTGATTTTTTCTATTGTTTCTTTTGGTTTCTATTTCATTGATTTCTGCTCTGATCTTTATGATTTCTCTTCTCCTGCTGGGTTTAGGGTTTTTTTCTTGTTCTTTCTCCAGCTCCTTTACATGTAGGGTTTGGTTGTGTACTTGAGACCTTTCTTGTTTCTTGAGAAAGGCTTGTACCACTATATATTTTCCTCTCAGGACTGCCTTTGCTGTGTCCCACAGATTTTGAACCATTGTGTTTTCATTATCATTTGTTTCCATGAATTTTTTCAATTCTTCTTTAATTTCCTGGTTAACCCATTCATTCTTTAGAAGGATGCTGTTTAGTCTCCATGTATTTGGGTTCTTTCCAGCTTTCCTCTTGTGATTGAGTTCTAGCTTCAGAGCATTGTGGTCTGAAAATATGCAGGGAATGATCCCAATCTTTTGATACCAGTTGAGACATGATTTGTGACCCAGGATGTGATGTATTCTGGAGAAGGTTCCATGTGCACTAGAGAAGAATGTGTATTCTGTTGCTTTGGGATGAAATGTTCTGAATAGATCTGTGATGTCCGTCTGGTCCAGTGTGTCATTTAAGGCCTTTATTTCCTTGTTGATCTTTTGCTTGGATGATCTGTCCATTTCAGTGAGGGGAGCGTTCAAGTCCCCTACTATTATTGTATTATTATTGATGTGTTTCTTTGATTTTGTTATTAATTGGTTGATATAGTTGGCTGCTCCCACGTTAGGGGCATAGATATTTAAAATTGTTAGATCTTCTTGTTGGACAGACCCTTTGAGTAGGATATAGTGTCCTTCCTCATCTCTTATTATAGTCTTTGGCTTAAAATCTAATTGATCTGATATAAGGATTGCCACCCCAGCTTTCTTCTGATGCCCATTAGCATGGTAAATTGTTTTCCACCCCCTCACTTTCAATCTGGAGGTGTCTTCGCGTCTAAAATGAGTTTCTTGTAGGCAACATATAGATGGGTTTTGTTTTTTTATCCATTCTGATACCCTGTGTCTTTTGATTGGGGCATTTAGCCCATTAACATTCAGGGTAACTATTGAGAGATATGAATTTAGTGCCATTATTAGTCTGTAAGGTGACTGTTACTGTATATTGTCTCTGTACCTTTTTGATCTACTACTTTTAGGCTCTCTCTTTGCTTAGAGGACCCCTTTCAATATTTCCTGTAGAGCTGGTTTGGTGTTCGCAAATTCTTTCAGTTTTTGTTTGTCCTGGAAGCTTTTGATCCCTCCTTCTATTTTCAATGATAGCCTAGCTGGATAGAGTATTCTTGGCTGCATGATTTTCTCGTTTAGTGCTCTGAATATATCATGCCAGCTCTTCCTGGCCTGCCAGGTCTCTGTGGATAAGTCTGCTGCCAATCTAATATTTTTACCATTGTATGTTACAGAGTTCTTTTCTCGGGCTGCTTTCAGGATTTTCTCTTTGTCACTAAGACTTGTAAATTTTACTATTAGGTGATGGGGTGTGGACCTATTCTTTTTGACTTTGAGGGGGGTTCTCTGCATCTCCTGGATTTTGATGCTTGTTCCCTTTGCCATATTAGGGAAATTCTCTCCAATAATTCTCTCCAATAGACCTTCTGCTCCCCTCTCTGTTTCTTCTTCTTCTGGAATCCCAATTATTCTAATGTTGTTTCGTCTTATGGTGTCACTTATCTCTCGAATTCTCCCCTCATGGTCCAGTAGCTGTGTGTCCCTCTTTTGTTCGGCTTCTTTATTCTCTTTCATTTGGTCTTCTATATCACTAATTCTTTCTTCTGCCTCATTGATCCTAGCAGTGAGAGCGTCCATTTTTGATTGCACCTCATTAATAGCTTTTTTGATTTCAACTTGGTTAGATTTTCGTTCTTTAATTTCTCCAGAAAGGGCTTTAATATCTCCAGGGAGGGTTTCTCTAATATCTTCCATGCCTTTTTCGAGCCCGGCTAGAATGTTCAGAATCGTCATTCTGAACTCTTGATCTGACATATTACCAATGTCTGTGTTGATTAGATCCCTAGCCTTCGGTACTGTCTCTTGTTCTTTTGTTTGTGGTGATTTTTTCCGCCTTGTCATTTTGTCCAGATAAGAGGATATGAAGGAGCAAATAAAATGCTAAAAGGGTGGCAAAGACCCCAGAAAAATGCGCTGTAACTAAATGAGAAGAGACCCCAAATTGTGGGGGGGAGAAAGGGGATAAAAAGAGGTTCAGAAAAAAAAAGAAAAAAAATTAAAAAATAAAACAAATAAAGAAAAAATATAAAAAAGAAAGATAAACTAGTCAAAAAACGTTAAAAAAGAAAAGGGTAAAAGTTTTTAAAAATTTAGCAGAAGAAGAAAAAAGAAAAAAAATTGAAAAAAGAAAAAAAAAATTGAAGTAGCCGCAAGACTAAAGAATCATGGGGAGAAAGCCATGAGTTCCGTGCTTTGCTTTCTCCTCCTCTGGAATTGCGCTGCTGTCTTAGGAATTGAACCTACTTTTCCTTGATAGATGAACTTCGTCCTGGCTGGATATTTTGTTGATCTTCTGGGGGAGGGGCCTGTTGTAGTGACTCTCAAGTGTCTTTGCCCGAGGTGAGATTGCACCGCCCTTACCGGCGGCCGGACTAAGTAATCGGCTCAGGTTCGCTTTTGGGAGCTCTGTTCCCTGAACGCTTTCCGTAGAGTTCCGGAGGACGAGAATGAAAATGGCGGCCTCCTAGTCTCCGGCCTGGAGGAGCCGAGAGCCTGGGGCCCCACTCCTCAGTGCACCCCCAGAGGACAGCACCCAATCACTCCCATATCCCCAGCCTCTAGCCGCGCTCCGAGCTCACCCAGCCCGCGACCAGTTCAAGGTAACCCCGAGCTGAGAGTTCAGTCCTCGGCTCTGTCTCTGCAGCCGGCTTCTCTGTTCTAATACCTGCGAGCTCTCCGACACTCTGACACCCCCGATCCTTCTGTGACCCTGCGGGGCCTGGGGCCACGCTGACCCCGCGTGGGCTTCACCCTGGTTTAGCCTCTGGAGCAATGTCCCTCAGTGGAACAGACTTTTAAAAGTCCTGATTTTGTGCTCCGTTCCTCCGCCGCTTGCCGGGAGCTGGCCCCTCCCCCCGCGGTCTATCTTCCCGTCGTTTTAGATTCACTTCTCCGCCAGTCCTACCTTTCAGAAAGTGGTTGATTTTCTGTTTCTAGAGTTGCTGTTCTTTTCTTCGATCTCCCATTGGATTTGTAGGTGTTTGCAATGTTTAGATAAGCTATCAAGCTGATCTCCTGCTACCTGATGTAGTCTCAGCCTGCTACTTTCCGCCATCTTGACTCTTCCCTGTTGTATTTTACTCTTATAATATCTTATTTCTTATAGTCTTTATTCCTTCTTTGAGATACAAAGTATTTTAAACATAGTTTATAATTCCTAACAGATTAGTTACTTTTATGATGTTTAGGGGGAGATAATTCTATTACTTGTTTATTGCTGATTATCTTCATAATAAATGGGTTTTGTGTCTGTTTAGTAATTTTGAATTGTGAGTACATCTTTTTGGTTGGTTTTTATTTGTGGGATTCCCATATGGTCTGCAGCAACATTGGGAGAAGTTTTATGTTTGCTTCTAAAAGGTACCCCAAGGATTTTACCAGTCTGGGAATGATTTTTATGTTAGTTTGTCAGTTTGAGGGGTCTAGGATCATATATGTCTTGTAAATAAGTGTATCCATTCCAGGTGCTGTCCAGACCCATATCTGCACTCCCATGGGAGACCTTTCCCCTCCATGAAGTACAGGATGAGAAATACGAGTTTTCTTTGGGTGTCCTGTAGACACTGGTATATATTCATTTTCCTGTTTGTGTATATTCTTTCACAGAGAGCTTACCGTTTCGATTGTCCTGAACTAATGTGGTGGTGTCTACCTTTTGCCTCACATAGGCCTACATTCTCCCCTCCTGCTCCACATGGGGCCTCTAGACAATGAGGACTGATGGTATACCCCTCCCACCTACCTGTTACCACCACTGCATACATCACAGTAGACAGTTGACTAATTGTTTTTTTTTTTATTATGTTCAGTTAGCCAGCATATAGTACATCATTAGTTTCTGATTTAGTGTAGTTTCCTTTACATTCTTAAACACTCATTTATGAATTTAAAAGGATGATTATTATATCTCCTCAACATTTCTACCTATGTTGCATGGGAAAGTGCTTAGTACCTCATATTTCTGCAAGCTAAAACTGTCAAAATAACATGTGATGATCTCCAGAAATGTGAGAGGTTACCATGTTCAGAAAACTAAAAAAAGAGTTGTCTAGTTTTAAACATACTGTGTAGGTGTCTCAGCATGAACTTGGTAAGATAGGCTAGTTATTGACAACAAAAGTTCTTCATAAGCCAGATGAAGCTACTTGGATTCTATTCTGAAGGCCCCGACTCTTTATTTATTTATTGATTGATTAAAAAAAAATTTTTTTTTCAGCGTAACAGTATTTTTTGTTTTTGCACGGCCCTGACTCTTTAAATAGGGAAGCATATGTCGAAAGTTTTCTTCTGGAATCAGTATGGAAGATCTACCAAGGGAGATAAGTAGAGAAACTAGTCATAAGGCCATGAAGTTAGCACTGGTCAGAGAAGCTGAATCTTAAAGTGTGAGTGGATTAAGGGCAAAGGATGAATATAAGGGGAAATGTAGAAGTCAAGGAGTGATTGAATATGAGAAGATGAGGGAGAGATTCCCCCCAGCTTTTGCTTTGGGCAATTAGATGGATGATAATGATGATGCCATTAACCAACAAAATGGAATAAAGAGTAAAGCCAAGTTATTTTATGACAACTTGAAGCAGTTTCACTATAAAAACCAAATACTTATAATGAACCATTTCTTTATATGTTACATATTAAATGGTAACATTATGTTCCTTACAGGTTCAGAGAGATGAAATCACAAGGACTGCAATGGGATGAAGTATGAATTGAAGATGAAGAGTTAGAGCCAGGGAGTATAGGAGTTTTTTCAGGACGTTTGCCATTGGAAGGAGAAAAGCAGCAGTAGGATGAAAAGACATTACTGAATGAAGGGTTTATAACTGGATGAGGGACTTTCTTAATGTTTATAGATTATAGAAAAGGAGCCACTAGAGTGGGTGAAAAGGAAGAAGTAGGAAGAAAATGCTATAGTAAATTACAGGAGTGAAGTCATAGACTTAGCAGAAGGGCCGTGGTGGTCAGTTGAATTGAAGTCTTTAGGGAACTTGAATAACATAAATAAATCAACTAGAACTATTATGATCCTCAGCCCTATTACCTATGACTGCTTTTTTGATTGAAACTCTCTTTCAGGCAGGCTTATTGTCACTTATCATGGGCTGCTCCCCTAATGCTTCACATTTTCCAGTCTTCTTACTCCTTGGGTTCTCAAGAGCTAGAATCTCTCCAGGTCTCCTTTTCTTCCTGTTCCTGGCTATTTACCTGGTCGCCATAATAGGGAACATGACTCTAGTGCTACTTATCTCCCGGGACTCCAGGCTCCACTCACCTATGTATTATCTGCTCCGTGGTCTCTCCGTCATAGACATGGGGCTGTCCACTGTCACCCTGCCCCAGTTGTTGGCCCATCTGGTCTTTAATTACCCAGCCATTTCTTCTGCCCGCTGCCTGGCCCAGTTCTTTTTCTTCTATGCATTTGGAGTTACAGATACACTTGTTATTTCTGTCATGGCTCTGGATCGTTATGTGGCCATCTGTAATCCCCTGCACTACCACTCAGTGATGAGTCGCCAACTCTGTGCCTGCCTACTGGCCTTGAGTTGGGTGGTGTCCATAGTGCACACCATGCTGCACGTGGGACTTCTCTTGCCTCTTTACTGGGATGGGGATGCTGAGGGCAATGTTAAACTTCCCCACTTCTTTTGTGACCACCGACCACTTCTGCGAGCCTCTTGCTCTGACATACATTCCAACGAGCTGGCCATATTCTTGGAGGGTGGCTTCCTCATGCTAGGTCCCTGTGCCCTCATTGTACTCTCCTATGCTCGCATTGGGGCCACCATCCTACGTTTGCCTTCAGCTGCTGGTCGCCACCGGGCAGTCTCCACCTGTGGATCCCACCTCACCATGGTTGGCTTCCTCTATGGCACCATCATCTGGGTCTACTTCCAGCCTCCTTCCCAGAACTCTCAGGAACAGGACATGGTGGCTGCTGTGATGTACACTGCCATTACCCCTTTGGCCAACCCTTTTGTGTATAGCCTCCGCAACAAGGATGTCAAGAGTGCCCTTCACAGGCTGCTTGGACTGGGGAGGGTGGACTCCTGATGAGCCTGCTGAAGAGCCATTTTGTTTGGTGAAGGAAAGAAGTGGGAGGGTTCAAGCATGGCTGGTTTTGGAGAGATGAGGGAAGCATGACCTGGCTAACTTATGGAACTCCAGATTCGACTCTTATTGTTGTGGCACCTGACAGAGCAGTGAACATGTGCCACATGTGCTCAGGGCTCCCATGTCAGCCTGTCTGAGGAACCTCTTCCCCAGACCATTTATCTTCAGTTATCAAAGTGGATACAAATGAGTCACTAGGCCTGGGAAGTTGAATCCCACAGTTTTGAAGAAGTGTGAGAATATTACTGTGAAATCTGAACTGAAACAGAGACAGTGAATTTAATTATGGTCACGTCTAACTCGGTGTGCTTGCTCATAGGAAGTGTGCTGGTGTGTGTCAGAAAGTTAGGGGAAGGGAGCAGGTTAGGTAAAATGGGATGGTAGTTTTATACCTGTTCCATTCAGTGAGCAAATATTGGCCCAAAAGTGAGTGTGAAAGATGCCATGATTCTGTTATTCTGTATCTTAGCCTCAGTTTCCATGGACTTGTCATAGTGTGAGCATCTTATTCTTTTTTTTCTTAAAGATTTTATTTATTCATTTGACAGATAGAGATCACAAGTAGGCATAGAGGCAGGCAGAGAGAGAGGAAGGGAAGCAAGCTCCCTGCTGAGCAGAGAGCCTAATGCGGGGCTTGATCCCAGGACCGTGAGATCATGACCCAAGCCGAAGGCAGAGGCTTTAACTCACTGAGCCACCCAGGTGCCCCAGTGAGCATCTTATTCTGATGTGTGTAAATTCTATTTCATATATTTTAAATTAATTTTCTTTACATTTTCAAGTAAGATATACAAAGAAAATGCAAAGCCAAAACTCTGCTGCATAAAACGAGGAACAGTGAACTATTTCAACAATGAAGAAGACAAATTGGCTGTGCTTAGCTTGTTGGGAGCTGGACATTGACTTCTATTTTGCCAGCTCTTATGAGGTTTGCAGTGATAAATAAAAATATTTGTTGAACTCTTTTTTATTGAAGTGTAGTTGACGCACAATTGTTACAGTAGTTTCAGGTATACAACATAATGATTTGATAACTATGTTTTGCTATGCTCATTCAATTCTCAGGTGAGAGCTACATCTCTCACCATACAACTCCATTACAATACCATTAACATTTCTTTTTACTAAGATATAATTGAAATATAATGTTGCAAGTTTAATAGTATGTTGATCTGATACATTTATGTGTTGCAATATTAGAGTAGTCCCCTTTACTTACCCTCAGGGGTTATGTTCCAAACCCCCCAGTGGCTGCATGAAACAGTAGATAGTACTAAGCCCTATATATACTATGTTTTTTCCTATACATACATAACTATAATGAAGTTTAATTTATAAATTGGGAAGATTAAGAGATGAATAACAAATAATAATAAAACAGGGAACATTCATAACAACATGCTGTAATAAAAATTATGTGAATGTAGTCTGTCTCTCTGAAAATATCTTATTATATGGTACTCACCCTTCTTTGTGTGATGATGTAAGATGATGAAATACTTACATGATGAGATGAAGTGAGGTCAGTGATGTAGGCATTGTGATACAGGATTACACTGCTGTTGACCTTCTGATAATGCATCAGGAGAGGACCATCTGCTTCTGGACTGCAGTTGACCACAGGTAGCTGAAACTGCAGAAAAGGAAACCACAGATAAAATGGGGACTGCTGTACCACCAAAGTGTGAGATACTACTTCTACCATGTCATGTAATTTTCCTCTTTTTTGTGGTGGGAAAAATGAAAATCTAGGCTCTTAGCAACTTTGAAGCTTATAGTACATTATTGTTGCTTATTATCATTACACTGTGTATTATTAGATCTCCAGGACTTATTTGTCTACTAGGTGCAGGTTGGTACCCTTAAATAACATCTCCCCAACTCCCCTATTCCTCAGTCTCTGGACTACAATTATACTCTGTTTTTATGTGTTCTCTGTTTTAAGTTCTCACGTATAAGTGAGATTGTCATTGTCTTTGTCTGACTTATCTCATTTAGCATAACCTCAAGATCCATCCATGTAGTCACAAATGGCAGGATTTCCTTCTTTCTCATGGCTGAATAATACTCAATTACATATATTATGTGATATATATATATATATATATATCACATCTTTTAAAAACATTTTTCTGTTGACAGACACTTAGGTTGTTTCCATATCTTGGCTATTGTGAATAATGCTACAATAAAATGAGAGTGGGTTATCTTTTTGATAACTTTCTTTCATTTCCTTTAGACATAGACCCAGAAATGATATTGCTGGTTCATATAGTAGTTGTATTTATTTATTTATTTATTTATTTATTTATTTAGTTTAAGAGAGAGAGCGATAGTGCGAGAGGGGCAGGCAGAGGGAGAGGGAGAGAGAAAATCTTAAGCATGTTCCATGCTCAGGGTAGAGGCCAACCCAGGGCTCAATCTCATGACCCTGAGACCATGACCTGAGTCAAAACCAAGAGTCAGACACTTAACTAACTGAGCCACCCAAGTGTCCTATATGTTTTATTTTGATATTTATTTATTTTTAATTTTTAAATTTTTTATTAAACATATAATGTATTATTAGCCCCAGGTGTACAGGTCTGAGAATTGCCAGGTTTACACATTTCACAGCACTCACCATAGCACATTGATTATTCTTTTTTGTTTGTGCTTTTGGTGCCATAGCCAGAGAATCATTGTCCAGACCAATGTGAAAGAACTTCTTCCCCGTTTTCTTCTAGAAGTTTTACATTATCAGGCCTTACATTTCTGTCTTTTTTTTTAAAAAAGATTTTATTTATTTATTTGACAGAGAGAGATCACAAGTAGGCAGAGAGGCAGGCAGAGAGAGTGAGAGGGAAGCGGGCTCCCTGCTGAGCAGAGGGCCCGATGCGGGACTTGATCCCAGGACCCTGAGATCATGACCTGAGCCGAAGGCAGTGGCTTAAACCACTGAGCCACCCAGGCGCCCGACATTTCTGTCTTTAATCCATTTTGAACTAATTTTTGGGTGTGTTGTAAGATAAAGGTTCAGTTTCATTTTTCTCGGTGTGGCTGGCCAGGTCCACCAACACTATTTGTTGAAGAAATTCTTTCTTCCCCACTGAGTGTTGTTCATGTCCTTGTCAAACATCAGTTGACAAAGTTAAGTGGGTTTATTTCTGGTCTTTCAGTTATATTGCATTGATCTCCAGATCTGTCCTTTTGTAAGTACCACATTCTTTGACTGCTATAGCTTTTTAAAAAACTTTTATTTTTTAAATTATTTATTTGCTTGTTTGTTTGTTTATTTATTTATTATGTTCAATTAGCCAGCATATAGTACATCATTTTTTAAAAGATTTTACTTATTTATTTGACAGAGAGAGAGCACAAGCAGGGGGAGTAGCAAGCAGAGGGAGAAGGAGAAGCAAGCTCCCCATGGAGCAAGGAGCCTGATGTGGGGCTCAATTCCAGGGCCCTGGGATCATGACCTGAGACAAAGGCAGATGCTTAACCAACTGAGCCACTCAGGTGCCCCTCATTAGTTTTTGATGCAGTGTTCAGTGATTCATTAGTTGCTTATAACACAGTGCTCATCACCATATGTGCCATCCTTAATATCCATCACCCAGTTACCCCATCCCCCCACCCCCTTCCTTCTATAACTCTCAGTTTGTTTCCCAAAGTCCAGAGGTGTTCATAAAAACAATTCTTTTAATTTCAGGTGTAGGACTTAGGAACTCATCATTTACGATACTTAGTGCTCATCACAAGTGCCCTCCTTAATACTCATGAAAAAGAAAAAAAATAAATTTAAATTTCATATTAAAACAAACTATTTTAATATTATCAAGTGGCCAGTCAATGTTGAAATTTCCAGTTGTCTCATAAATATAATAAAATGTTTTTGTTGTTTTTAAAAATTAGGACCCAAATAAGGTTTACATACTGTGATTGGTTATTTGGTCTTTTCAGTCTCTTTCTTCTTTCTCCCCCCATCCTTTTTTTCTTCCTCTTTCCCCCTACTCTCCTCTATCTCTAGCAATTTATTTGTAGAAGATAATCAAGTAATTTTCCTGCAGAATTACCTGCAGTCTGGATTTGTGTGAGTTCATCATTATATTGCAGTTTAATGTGTTCCTCTGTGCTCTGTATTTTCCGTAACCTGGAAGTTGGATGTAGAAGCTTTGTCAGATTCATGTTTGGCTTTTGGAAATGAGCGACAACTCCATAGGTTGTGTGGGAGAGGTAATGTCTGGTTAGGTCACTTCTTTGGTTAAATTAGCAGCCATTGCTATTCAATGTCTAGATCTATTCATTAGAGCAATAATTAGAGCAGAAGTATATGTGTGTGGAAGGGGAAAGAAATCAGGTGGAAGGAGGAAAGAACAGTCTAAAATCCAGGAATGTTTGCTCAGAATGAAACTGATAGAAGAGAATCACATTTATGGACATTGGGGAGGGTATGTGCTCTGGTGAGTGCTGTGAAGTGTGTAAACCTGGCGATTCACAGACCTGTACCCCTGGGGATAAAAATACATTATATGTTTATAAAAAAATAAGAAATAAATAAAAATTAATAATAATAATAAAAGAATCACATTCATTTGACAATGCATAAGCCTATATCCATTGTGGAAATATGTCACTTTCCCAAAGTAAGGAAAGCTGTTAGAAAGTCAAACAGATCCTCTGCAAACAAAAATAAATGTATTACATTTTTTGAGGAAGTTGATATTATTTTTTTCCCCATTTTATTTATTTTTTCAGAGTAACAGTATTCATTCTTTTTGCACAACACCCAGTGCTCCATGCAAAACGTGCCCTCCCCATTACCCACCACCTGTTTCCCCAACCTCCCAGCCCTGACCCTTCAAAACCCTCAGGTTGTTTTTCAGAGTCCATAGTCTCTTATGGTTCACCTCCCCTTCCAAATTTTTTTTTAATAAACATATAATTTATTTTTATCCCCAGGGGTACAGGTCTGTGAATCACCAGGTTTACACACTTCACAGCACTCATGATAGCACTTACCCTCCCCAATGTCCATAGCCCCCTCCCCCTCTCCCAATCCCACCTCCCCCCAGCAACCCCCAGTTTGTTTTGTGAGATTAAGAGTCATTTATGGTTTGTCTCCCTCCCAATCCCATCTTGTTTCATTTATTGATTAAAATCTCTTTCTTTCCACTGAATTCTGATCATATTCATCAGTTAATAATTTGGTTTTCTAGTGTGACTAAGCTGCTTTTCCGCAGGTTAATGGAGGAAAGTACTGGTTATGCATCCAATTTATAGTCATTTCCACATATCTAATCCATATCAATAAGCCACATGTCATTATTACTTTATAGTAGGACAAAGACAATTTGCATATAATTTCAGATTTTTCAGGGTGGTGCTCCACTTCCTGCTGCTGTTTTTATACTTAAAGTGTTGTTCAAATCAGGTATTCTGTGGATGATAGTTCTAAAGTAGATAAGCAAAATGAGTAGATGAAATTCAGTGAAGGATGCACTTGGGTGAAGGCAGGAAATTTGGAACTCACTGGAGAGCAGAATAGAAACATAGCAGTGGTCAAAGTTGTCCCACTGATATCTCATAAAGCCTCGTGACTTGAAGCTAATTCAGCTGGGTTAAGATGTTTGGATTAATAACAAACAATAACAGGAAGGATAGTTTAGGAAAGCTGGCTTCCTGAAATGATGAAATGGGAATCAATTTCCTCTTGGGATTTTTTCTTGCTCAACTGTTGACATTATACAAAGAAGACTATGGTTTCCCAAAGGGTCGACCTTCCCTATAGACACAATTGTTTTCTGAAGCTCTAGGGTGACATCTGGGTATAAGGAAGGAGAAGGAGCAGACTCCAGAACTATAGTGCCAGCTGATAAAGGAAGGTAGACGGGCTCAGCCCATTGTAACTGCTATTTCATCTGAATACAGTTGGAGACTCCTGGGGTTGGTAGAGTCCCAGAATGAGTCCCTGTAAGTGATGCTGCTTCTTTGGGATGAGCAACCATATAGAAAAGCTTTTATGGAAAATGATGAGAAGACGATCCTTAATTTGTGAGTTTTATGAGAATATGGTGAAGAAGGAGCACAGCTCTATTCATACTTTCTATCTTGAGTGTGTGGGGTTAGATACAGAGAAAAGGTGAGAGTAAGATTATACTCTGCCCTCATAGTAAATAGAAGGGGCACAGAAAATAATCATAATCCTCAGAGTCCACAGTTTCTCATGGTTTTTCTCCTCCTCCAGTTTCCCCCAACTCCCTTCTCCTCTCCATCTCCTCATGTCATCTGTGTTATTCCTTATGCTCCACAAATAAGTGAAACCATATGATAATTGACTGTCTCTGCTTGACTTATTTCAATCGGCATAATCTCTTCCAGTCCCGTCTATGTTGATACAAAAGTTGGGTAGTCATCCTTTTTGATGGAGGCATAATACTCCATAGTATATATGGACCACATCTTCCTTATCCATTCGTCCATTGAAGGGCATCTTGGTTCTTTCCACAGTTTGGTGACTGTGGCCATTGCTGCTATGAACATTGGGGTACAGATGGCCCTTCTTTTCACTACATCCGTATCTTTGTGGTAAATGCCCAGTAGCGCAATTGCAGGGTCATAGGGAAGCTCCATGTTTAATTTCTCGAGGAATCTCCACACTGTTCTCCAAAGTGGCTGCACCAACTTGCATTCCCACCAACAGTGTAAGAGGGTTCCCCTTTCTCCACATCCTCTCCAACACATGTTGTTTACTGTCTTGTTAATTTTGGCCATTCTGCCTGATATAAGGTGGTATCTCAATGTGGTTTTGATATAAATCTCCCTGATGGCTAGTGATGATGAACATTTTTTCATGTGTCCGTTAGCCATTTGTATGTCTTCTTTGGAGAAGTGTCTATTCATGTATTCTCTCCATTTTTTGACATGATTATCTGTTTTCTGTGTGTTGAGCTTCAGGAGTTCTTTATAGATCTTGGATATCAGCCCTTTGTCTGTACTCTCATTTGTGAATATCTTCTCCCATTCCGTGGGTTGCCTCTTTGTTTTCTTGACTGTTTCCTTTACTGTGCAGAAGCTTTTGATCTTGATGAAGTCCCAAAAGTTCATTTTTGATTTTGTTTCCTTTGCCTTTGGAGACATATCTTGTAAGAAGTTGCTGTGGCCGATGTCAAAGAGATTACTGCCTGTGTTCTCCTCTAGGATTCTGATGGATTTCTGCCTCATGTTGAGCTCTTTTGTGCATTTTGAGTTTATATTTGTGTATGGTGTAAGAAAATGGTTGAGTTTCATTCTTCAACACATAGCTGTCCAATTTCCCAGTACCATTTATTGCAGAGACTATCTTTTTTCCACTGTATATTTTTTCCTGCTTTGTCAAAGATTATTTGACCATAAAGTTGAGAGTCCATATCTGGGCTCTCTACTCTGTGGACTCTGAGAAACAAACTGAGGGTTTTGGAGGGGAAGGGGGTAGGAGGTTGGGTGAGCCTGGTGGTAGGTATTATGGAGGGCACATATTGCATGGAGCACTGGGTATGGTGCATAAAAGTGAATTCTAGAACACTGAATAGAAATAAAAAAAATAAAAAATTTTAAAAAGGTATAAAAGAATCATAATCCTCTTTTAGAAAATGGTGTGATATGGTGCCAAGAAGATCAAAGAATAGAATTAGAATAAATATTATAGTAAAGGGAAGCAATGGAATGAATGGAAGAGTTATTAGTTTAACACATAAAAAAGCAGGATTTTAAATGAAAATATCAAGGCTTAGATGGAGAATATAGTCATGCAGTCAGAGAGGGAATGGAAAGATATTTCACAGTTCCCAGGTGCAAGAAATGTGTGGCAAAGGCCCTAATTTATTTTGTGAGAATTTGGAAAATACATTTTTGAGACAGAGAAAAGGAGGTTCTGTTCCTGACCTTAACGGAAAACTGAAAGCTTTTCCGTTAAGGTCAGGAACACGGCAGGGATGTCCATTATCACCACTGCTATTCAACATAGTACTAGAAGTCCTAGCCTCAGCAATCAGACAACAAAAAGAAATTAAAGGCATCCAAATTGGTAAAGAAGAAGTCAAACTATCACTCTTTGCAGATGATATGATACTATATGTGGAAAACCCAAAAGACTCCACTCCAAAACTGCTAGAACTTGTCCAGGAATTCAGTAAAGTTTCAGGATATAAAATCAATGCACAGAAATCAGTTGCATTTCTGTACACCAACAACAAGACTGAAGAAAGAGAAATTAAGGAGTCAATCTGATTTTTAGATCTCAAATTCAAACTTTGTGATTCCTCATCACAGGGGAACAGAATAGAAATAGAATTTAGACCAAGAAGGCATTTAATAGAGCATATTCCTAATATTTAGATATTGATGAAACAGTGAATGATCTCATATCTTTTGGTTCTTCCATCAAAGAAGAAAGATGAGAATAAGAAGGATTAAGGCTTAACACCCTAGCTCTGTTCCTTCTCAATGATTTTAGATGTCTCAGAAGCACCAGGTGGGAATGAGGAAACCTGAGATGCTTTTGTTTCAATCCAGAGGTTTTTCCAGGGGATCTTCTTTTTTTTCCCCCCTCTCCCATTTCAATTTAGTTTATGGCTCAAGGTGTTCAAAATCTGTATATGTGTATATCTTAATACCTTTCCTAAATGGACTATTCTTTTCTCTATCTTCCCCTAGCATCAGCATCCTTGATCCCTCAAAGCTGTCTAAACAGGACTTCTAGAGCTTAGACTCTGAAGAGACTAATGTTGAGATACTGGGAAATAGAAAATATACAGAAACGGGTCTTGAAGAAGTCAGCCAACAAGAGCACTACCACTGCTTAGTACCCTTTTTGCATATAGTTAGTTTACAAACACAGTTTTGCTTTTCTTCAAAGAAAATGGACTCTATATTATTACGTTCTTCCCATAATGGATAAATCTATATGCTTTTCCAATTTTTCCTTCTTGGAGATCATTTTTTTTCACCCTTTCCCCATGAAGGGGCTTATCCCTTCTCTCTTCCTTCCCATCCTTTCTTGTTCACCTTCATCTATATCTCCCTGGGGAAGTCTTTGTATGGCTACTGCCTTGAATGAGTAATAGGATTGCAAGAGGGTATAGTTTGATCTATATCCATGGACATAGAGAAGGCTACAGGAAGAAATAAAAACTAACAGACACTGGAAAATAAAAGTTTTTGTTATCTTTTAATAAAAGCTCCTGTTCCATGATCTTTAAGTAAAGAAAATCACCAAGAGAGTTGTCCTTAAAATAGTTTTAATTCTTTATCTGAATATTAGGAACACTCTCCTTTAGTGGGTAGAGCATTGGAGCATCAAAGAATAAATATAAATGTAGCACATCATTTGGCTCTGCATGAAAAATATTTATGTAGTTACTGATGTAAATGTAGTCTACTAATTTTTAGCTTTTACCTGGAAAATTAGCTGTGGTTACAACTCAATTTATATTCTTCAGTTTTGACAATGTATAAATCAAGACACAGCTTTCCAAAGGTTGGGAGGGGGTGCAGGGATGAGGATGAGAAGTGGAGTCTGAAGTCGATGGAATAAGAACGTGTTGTGGTGAGCACGGGGTGTTATACACAACTAATGAATCATTGAATACTAAACTAATGAGGTATTATATGTTGACTAACTGAACGTAATAAAAAATAAAATAAGTAAAAAATTTTAAAAATTAGAAAAGATAAGTACAAAAACAAAAAATGTATAGATTTAAGTATACCATTTAAAAGCAGAAAAGCAACTAATTTAAGAACTAAAATAACCATCAAAAATTGGGGAAAGGAGGAGAGAAGAATGGGGATAATGTGAACAAGATAAAAACCTCATCTTTCATAATAGCCAGAAGATAAATTGATAAAACTGGTATATAGATTCATAAACAAAGATGTAGGGACTCCTGGGTGGCTCAGTTGTTTAAGCGGCTGCCTTTGGCTCAGGTCATTATCCCAGCGTCCCGGGATCGAGTCCCGCATGGGGCTCCTTGCTCAGCAGGGAGCCTGCTTCTCTCTCTGTCTCTGCCTGCCACTCTGTCTGCATGTGCTCACTCGCTCTCTCTCTCTGACAAATAAATAAAATCTTTAAAAAAATTTAAAAAAAGATGTATATGATTTAGAGGCATAGAGGTGTGAACCACTGGAAGAGATAAAACTAAACATAAAGCAGACTTTTAAAAGTCCTGATTTTGTGCTCCGTTCCTCCGCCGCTTGCCGGGAGCCGGCCCCTCCCCCCGCGGTCTATCTTCCCGTCGTTTTAGATTCACTTCTCCGCCAGTCCTACCTTTCAGAAAGTGGTTGATTTTCTGTTTCTAGAGTTGCTGTTCTTCTTCTCTTCGCTCTCCCGTTGGATTTGTAGGTGTTTGCTGTGTTTAGATAAGCTATCGAGCTGATCTCCTGTTAGCTGATGTAGTCTCAGGCTGCTACTTCTCCGCCATCTTGACTCCTCCCCCCTCGTACCCGAATGTTTATAGCAGCAATGTCTACAATAGCCAGACTATGGAAAGAACCTAGATGTCCATCAACAGATGAATGGATCAAGAAGATGTGGTATATATACACAATGGAATACTATGCAGCCATCAAAAGAAATGAAATCTTGCCATTTGCGATGACGTGGATGGAACTAGAGCATATCATGCTTAGTGAAATAAGTCAATCGGAGAAAGACAACTATCATATGATCTCCCTGATATGAGGACATGGAGAAGCAACATGGGGGGGTAGGGGGATAGGAGAAGAATAAATGAAACAAGATGGGATTGGGAGGGAGACAAACCATAAATGACTCTTAATCTCACAAAACAAACTGGGGGTTGCTGGGGGGAGGTGGGATTGGGAGAGGGGGAGCGGGCTATGGACATTGGGGAGGGGAGGCGAACCATAAGAGACTATGGACTCTGAAAAAGAACCTGAGGGTTTTGAAGGGTCAGGGGTGGGAGGTTGGGGGAACAGGTGGTGGGTGATGGGGAGGGCACGTTTTGCATGGAGCACTGGGTGTTGTGCAAAAAGAATGAATACTGTTACGCTGAAAAAATAAATAAAAAGGGAAAAAAATAAAATAAAATATACCCACTTATGCAAAAAAAAAAAAAAACATAAAGCAAATTTAGGGACAGAGACTCTGCTTTTTATTGTATGTTCCTTTTACTCTACTAGTTTAACAATTTTTCTCTCATTCATGAAAAAATATAGTATTTCACCAAATAGTAGCTTCTTTGGTATACCATGTACATCTGCCAACAGGGAAAACCTGAACTGAAAGGAAACAAGATTTACATCCACTGGCAGATTACATTATTTATTGAAAATTAATCATTAATAGTATTAATGATGATGTTAATCATTTTTACTCTCATCCCAGGTAAGTTCAGTTGACTTAATGGAACAAGAATTCCCCTACCAAAGGAACAATAGCTTCTGGACATTCAAAGTTAGGACCAGATCTTCACTGTAGGGCTCCATCAAAGATGCAGAGACTCGGACATCTACCTGGAGCCTTGACATAGTTCCCTTTTCTTTCCAACTCTGACAGTCAGCAAATTGTGGTGCTTATGTCTAATAAAACTATATAGGGTTGAGTCCAAGTTTTGTCTCTCAGAGCCTATAAGACCTTCAAAAAGTAGTCTCTTTGCTTTAGCTCTCTCATCTGTAATATAAAAATAGTTTGTATCATACGGGATTGTTGTGACAAATGTATGGTGTTTAGTATGCTCTTCAGCACATTGCAAACACCAAAGATATTCTGTGTTTAGTGATGCCTTCTTTGGTATACAGCAACCATGTGTGATTTCTCCTGCTTACCTTAATATATATCACATCAAGAGATTGTAAGTGGTCAGCAAATGAGCCTGAATAAACTAAAGAGTGTGGGTGGGTACTTCAGTGGATAGATAGAAAGATAACGACAAGGGAAAGAGTTGAAAGAAAAAAAGCTCTTTTGAAAACTGGGGGCATCCATGCAAGAAAAGATGTTTCCTAAAGGTTATCTCAGAGTAAACTTCAACATTATTTAGTCCTAACACTTGCTGTTGGTGGGTAATATTGATCCTGTGTATGGCCACTAGAAACAGGACAGAAGTAACTGAATTTGTCTTATTGGGCCTGTCCAGCTGGCCAGAGATGCAGCCAGTTATTTTTGGGATTGTCCTTGCCATGTACCTAGTGGCCCTTATGGGCAATGCCCTATTAATAATTGTTGCCTTCTCAGACCCCAGGCTTCAGACCCCAATGTATTTCCTGCTCAGTCAGCTTTCCTTCATTGACATGTTTCTGACAACCATCACTGTTCCCCAGATGCTGGTGCACACACTGTCTGCGAGTAGAACCATCTCCTTTAATTGCTGCATGATCCAGCTGTTCTTTTTTATGGCTGTGGGCAGCATGGAAGGCCACTTGCTGGCTGCCATGGCCTATGACCGCTATGTTGCCATCTGTGACCCCTTAAGATACTCTGCCATCATCAGCCGTAACCTCTGTCTGCGCATAACCTTGACTTCATGGGTGGTCGTCAGCCTCAACAGCCTCCTTTATAGTGTGTTGGTCACCCGCTTAACCTTTTGTGACAACCAGGTCACCCACTTCTTTTGTGATATCACACCCTTGCTGAAGCTCTCCTGCACCCGACCAGTGGTCAACGAGATGCTAATATTTACTGAGGGTGTAGCTGTGGTGGTCAGCCCCTTCTTCTTCATTTTAGGTTCCTATGCCCACATTGGCATTGCCATAGTCCGCATGCACTCAGTTTCTGCCCTGCGCAAAGCCCTGTCCACATGTAGCTCCCACATTCTGGTTGTGCTGCTTCTGTATGGCTCTGTGATCCGCATGTACCTCCGGCCATCTTCCAGCTATGACTTGGACCAGGATCGCCAAGTTGCCATCTTTTACACAGTAGTTACCCCTATGTTAAACCCACTAATCTACAGTTTGAGGAACCAGGAAGTTAAAGGGGCTCTGCGAAGGCTTTTCAGGAAACTCTGCATCTCAGAAAGCTTCCAACCTGGTTCCCAGGTGAATAGGAAATGTCAGCACGTCTCCTGAGCTTAAGGAGTTAAGGTCTAACTTGAAAATGCCTCAGATAAATGGGTTACATTCTTAATAACTGGTATGGTTCACAATCCTGTGGAATAATTTTCCTTGTTGGCTTCCTCCTGCCTGGATTTGGGAAGAAATAAATAAATAAATAAATAGTTCTGATCCTCATTGACTGACCTAGAATCTCATCATATTGGAACTGGACAGATATTTTTTTCTTTTTTTTTTATTTGTTTATTTTCAACGTAATAGTGTTCATTGCTTTTGCACCACACCCAGTGCTCCATGCAGTACATGCCCTCCCTATTACCCACCACCTGGTTCCTCAACCTCCCACCCCCCCCGCCCCTTCAAAACCCTCTAGTTGTTTTTCAGAGTCCATAGTCTCTCATGGTTCATCTCCCCTTCCTGTTTCCCTCAACTCCCTCTCCTCTCCATCTCCCCATGTCCACCGTGTTCTTTGTTATGCTCCACAAATAAGTGAGACCATATGATACTTGACTCTCTCTGCTTGACTTATTTCGCTCAGCTTCATCAAGATCAAAAACTTCTGCACAACAAAGGAAACAGTCAACAAAACAAAGAGGCAGCCCACGGAATGGGAGAAGATATTTGCAAATGACAGTACAGACAAAAGGTTGATATCCAGGATCTATAAAGAACTCCTCAAACTCAACACACACAAAACAGATAATCATATCAAAAAATGGGCAGAAGATATGAACAGACACTTCTCCAATGAAGACATACAAATGGCTATCAGACACATGAAAAAATGTTCATCATCACTAGCCATCAGGGAGATTCAAATTAAAACTGCATTGAGATACCACCTGACACCAGTTAGAATGGACAGATATTTTTATTGATTTACTTTATTTTTTAAAAGATTTTATTTATATATTTATTTAAGAGATTGAGAGAGAGAGGGAGGAGAGAGAGAATGGGTGGAGGGTCAGAAGGGGGGTGAGAGAGAGAATTTCAAGCAGACTCCACACTGACCATGGAGCCTGATGTGGGGCTCCATCTCATGACCCTGAGATCATGACCTGAGCCAAAATCAAGAGTCAAATGCTTAACCAACTGAGCCACTTAGGCACCTCCTGAACTGCTGTTTTTAGATCACCAAACCTGAACCTCTCATCTTTTAATACTAATATGGGGCATAGGGGATTGCTAAGCCAAATTATACATCAGTGAGGCCTGTAGAACTTTGATCATTGTAGTGATATTACGGCAGTGTCATGTACTTGCCGTTGTGACAGGTGTAAGGTGATATCTCATTGTAGTTTTGATTTGAATTTCTCTGATGATAAGTGATGATAAGTATCTTTTCATGTGTCCAGTGACCATCTGTTGGTCTTCTTTGGAGAAATGTCTGTTAATGTCTTCTGCCCATTTTTAATTGGATTATTTGTGGTTTTTTGGTGTTGAGTTGCATAAGTTATTTATACATTTGGGATACTAAGCCCTTATCAGATATATCACTGGCAAATGTCTTCTCCCATTCAGTAGGTTGTCTCATTGTTTTGTTGCTTGTTTCTTTTGCTGTGCAGAAGCTTTTTATTTTGATGTAGTTTCAATAGTTTATTTTTGATTTTCTTTCCCTTGTCTCAGGGGATTTATCTAGAAAAATGTTGCTATGGCCAATGTCAGAGAAATTACTGCCTGTGGTCTCTTCTAGGATTTTCATAATTTCCTGTCTCACATGTATGTCTTTAATCCATTTTGAGTTTATTTTTGTGTATGGTGCAAGAAAGTGGTCCAGTTTCATTGTTTTGCATGTAGCTGTTCAGCTTTTCCCAACACTATTTGTTGAAGAGACTTTTTTCCATTGCATATTCTTGTCTCCTTTGTCAAAGATTAATTGACCATATAATTGTGAGTTTATTTCTGGGCTCTTTATTCTGTTCCATTGATCCATGTATCTATTTTTGTGCCGGTACTATACTGTTTTGATTATTATACCCTTGTAGTATATCTTGAAATCTGGAATTGTGATATCTCCACTTCTGTTCTTCTTTTTCAAGAATTCTTTGGCATTCAGGGTCTTTAGTGGTTTCATACAAATTTTAGGATTATTTGTTCTAGTTCTGTGAAAAATGCTGTTGGTATTTTGGGAGAGATTGCATCAGATCTGTAGATTGTTTTGGGATGAACATTTTAAAAAAATTTGTTCTCCCAATACATAAGCATGGAATATCTTTGCATTTATTTGTGTGATCTCCAATTTCTTTCATCAGCATGTTATAGTTCTCAGAGTATAGGTGTTTCACCCAGGAGAGTGTTTTTTGAGTAGACCACAGAGTAGCCTAAATCTCTTTTAAAATTATAATAATTTTACATTCTCACATTATTTTAAACTCATAATAATAACTAGCAGTTTGGTAATTACAGTGGCTAAATTATTCTATCTGAGCTTTCATGTCCATCCATAAAAGACAGTATAGGGTATAGGGCACTGGTAATAGAGATTGGGAGAGAGAGTCTTCACAGTGGCTCTAACACTAGAAGTATGTGGTCCTATATGGGACATATGTCAAGTAGACTGTTTAAACACACTGATAGACTTGATGTAATATGTAAGGGGAAAAGAAGAATCAAAGACGGACTATGGAAATGGTTGGAATCATTGTGCCATTTATTTATATGTGATGGTGTCTGTATTGTTGCTGTAAAGAAACACATACATTTGAGAGATAAAGGGAGCAGTATTTATAATTATACTGAAATAATAGAAGTAAGTAGCTCTTTTGTACAAACATGATTTTCCAAATATTCTTCTTGAAGATGTCCGAATGAAATAGAGTGCAGAAACCCAAGGGAAAATCAAGATCAAAAGCTTCTGCACAGCAAAGGAAACAGTCAACAAAACAAAAAGGTAACCCACGGAATGGGAGAAGATATTTGCAAATGACAGTACAGACAAAAGGTTGATATCCAGGATCTATAAAGAACTCCTCAAACTCAATACACATGAAACAGATAATCATTTCAAAAAATGGGCAGAAGATATGAAGAGACACTTCTCCAATGAAGACATACAAATGGCTATCAGACACATGAAAAAATTCTAATCATCACTAGCCATCAGGGAGATTCAAATTAAAACCTCATTGAGATACCATCTTATACCAGTTAGGATGGCCAAAATTAGCAAGACAGGAAACAACGTGTGTTGGAGAGGATGTGGGAAAAGGGGAACCCTCTTACACTGTTTGTGGGAATGCAAGTTGGTGCAGCCACTTAGGAGAACAGTGTGGAGATTCCTCAAGAAATTAAAAATAGAGCCTTCCTATGACCCTGAAAATGCTAAAAGTTTTTGTTGAAGGTGGTGTGGGGCCATGTTCAGGGGGATGGACTCTGGAACCAGATACCATGAATTAGAATCCCACTATTGTCATTACTTGCCATGTGATATTTTTCCTCCCGCTGTTGGTAACCAGTTTTAGCTGGACCTGCCCTGGTAGTTATTATGATTACAAAATGCCCTCAATAACAATCAGGAAACTTTGAAAAAAATATTTATTACTCTCAGGTCCTGGAAAGCATATTGTACACCTGGCACCCCATAGTGAGGTCACAGGTACAGAGAAAGCATAGGAGAGCATGGGCTTAGTGTTCTGCTTTTATTGGGGTTGAGGGAAGGGGCCTTGGGTTTCACAGGTTGATTCTATTGGTGAATTTAAAACATAAGAGCAAGAATTTAAAGTGTGGGAAGAGAAAAAAAAAATGGCCCAAATGGTCAGTTAATCTAAATTAGCCAAGATTTCTGAAACAAATGAGCAGGGGGTGGTGGCATAGGAGGTTGGAGAGTTCTGGCTCTTTACTAGTCAGTGTGGCTGGCAGTGTATTTATTGAGATAGCCTTTTTGAAGTGGAACCCTCCAGAATCAAAGCTAAATCAAGCACTTAGTCTACAAAAAGTAAAACTGTTTAGTGTTCTTTGACAATGATTCAACTACTCTGCCTCGGTTATCCATCTGTAAAGAAGAGAGAAACAGTATCTATAATTTCGGGTTGTTGAAAGGATTTTATGAGTAAAATATATGTAAAGCACTCATAATAGTGACCAGTTCATGAAAACAATATGTATGTGTCCTATTATTACTATTATTCTTATTACTATCAATAGCATACAGATGAAGAAATAATGGGAGAAAAGAACAAAGAGTTAGTAGTTAAAGGTTTGGATATCTGTATGTACCTAAAGGCTACTGATGAAGTGAGAATAAGGCCAGTAATTATTCTGCCTCATTTTTTTTATTGAGTGCACCTCAGTTCCTAGTTGGTTGATATTTTCTTCAAAGTACTGAATAAGAGATAATCCAAACCACAGTGGCTTGTAACAACAGACATTTATTTCTCAATCAAAAGTCTATAGGTTGACATATCTTGAAAGAAGTTGCTGTGGCTGATATCGAAGAGATTACTGCCTATGTTCTCCTCTAGGATTCTGATAGATTCCTGTCTCACATTGAGGTCTTTTATCCATTTCGAGTTTATCTTTGTGAACGGTGTAAGAGAATGGTCGAGTTTCATTCTTCTACATATCGCTGTCCAGTTTTCCCAGCACCATTTATTGAAGAGACTGTCTTTTTTCCATTGAATATTTTTTCCTGTTTTGTCGAAGATTATTTGACCATAGAGTTGAGGGTCCATATCTGGGCTCTCCACTCTATTCCACTGGTCTATGTGTCTGTTTTTATGCCAGTACCACGCTGTCTTGGTGATCACAGCTTTGTAGTAAAGCTTGAAATTGGGTAACGTGATGCCGCCAGTTTTGTTTTTGTTTTTCAACATTTCCTTAGCAATTCGGGGTCTCTTCTGGCTCCATACAAATTTTAGGATTACTTGCTCCAGCTCTTTGAAAAATACCGGTGGAATTTTGATCGGAATGGCATTAAAAGTATAGATTGCTCTAGGCAGTATAGACATTTTAACAATGTTTATTCTTCCAATCCAAGAGCATGGAACAGTCTTCCATCTTTTTGTGTCTTCTTCAATTTCTTTCATGAGTGTTCTGTAGTTCCTCGAGTACAGGTCCTTTACTTCTTTGGTTAGGTTTATGCCCAGGTATCTTATGGTTCTTGGTGCTATAGTAAATGGAATCGATTCTCTAATTTCCCTTTCTGTATTTTCATTGTTAGTGTATAAGAAAGCCACTGATTTCTGTACATTGACTTTGTATCCTGCCACGTTACTGAATTGCTGTATGAGTTCTAGTAGTTTGGGGGTGGAGTCTTTGGGGTTTTCCATATAAAGAATCATGTCATCTGCGAAGAGAGAGAGTTTGACTTCTTCCTTGCCAATTTGGATACCTTTTATTTCTCTTTGTTGTCTGATTGTCGTTGCTAGAACTTCTAATACTATGTTGAACAAGAGTGGTGAGAGTGGGCATCCTTGTCGTGTTCCTGATCTCAACGGGAAGGCTGCAAGCTTTTTCCCATTGAGGATGATATTTGCTGTGGGTCTTTCATAGATAGATTTTATGAAGTTCAGGAATGTTCCCTCTATCCCTATACTTTGAAGCGTTTTCATCAGGAACGGATGCTGGATTTTGTCAAATGCTTTTTCTGCATCAATTGAGAGGACCATGTGGTTCTTCTCTCTTCTCTTATTGATGTGTTCTATCACACTGATTGATTTGCGAATGTTGAACCAACCTTGCAACCCAGGGATGAATCCCACCTGGTCATGGTGGATAATCTTTTGAATGTGCTGCTGGATCCTGTTTGCTAGGATCTTGTTGAGAATCTTTGCATCCATATTCATCAGTGATATTGGTCTGAAATTCTCCTTTTTGGTAGGGTCTTTGCCTGGTTTGGGGACCAAAGGCCAAGGAAACAAAAGCAAAAATGAACTTTTGGGACTTCATCAAGATCAAAAGCTTCTGCACAGCAAAGGAAACAGTCAACAAAACAAAGAGGCAACCCACGGAATGGGAGAAGATATTTGTAAATGACAGTACAGACAAAAGGTTGATATCCAGGATCTACAAAGAACTTCTCAAACTCAACACACACAAAACAGATAATCATATCAAAAAATGGGCAGAAGATATGAACAGACACTTCTCCAATGAAGACATACAAATGGCTATCAGACACATGAAAAAATGTTCATCATCACTAGCCATCAGGGAGATTCAAATTAAAACAACATTGAGATACCACCTAACACCAGTTAGAATGGCCAAAATTAGCAAGACAGGAAACAACGTGTGCTGGAGAGGATGTGGAGAAAGGGGAACCCTCTTACACTGTTGGTGGGAATGCAAGTTAGTGCAGCCACTTTGGAGAACAGTGTGGAGATTCCTGAAGAAATTAAAAATAGAGCTTCCCTATGACCCTGCAATTGCACTGCTGGGTATTTACCCCAAAGATACAGATGTAGTGAAAAGAAGGGCCATTTGTACCCCAATGTTTATTGCAGCAATGGCTACGGTCGCCAAACTGTGGAAAGAACCAAGATGCCCTTCAACGGATGAATGGATAAGGAAGATGTGGTCCATATACACAATGGAGTATTATGCCTCCATCAGAAAGGACGAATACCCAACTTTTGTAGCAACATGGACAGGACTGGAAGAAATTATGCTGAGCGAAATAAGTCAAGCAGAGAGAGTCAAGTATCATATGGTCTCACTTATTTGTGGAGCATAACAAATAACATGGAGGACATGGGGAGATGGAGAGGAGAGGGAGTTGAGGGAAACTGGAAGGGGAGATGAACCATAAGAGACTATGGACTCTGAAAAACAACCAGAGGGTTATGAAGGGGCGGCAGGAGGGGGGGGGTGGGAGGTTGAGGAACCAAGTGGTGGGTAATAGGGAGGGCACGTACTGCATGGAGCACTGGGTGTGATGCCAAAACAATGAACACTGTTATGCTGTAAATAAGCAAATAAAAAAAAATAAAAAAAAAAGTCTATAGGTTGAAAGAGGGAACTGCGCTTCAGATCCTGGCTCAAGATCAGGTCTGGTCTATGTGTTTCACATTCTGAGATTCAAGCTAAGGGGCTTTAGATACATGAGATGAGCCGGAGATCAAGAGGGCAAACAAAACGATCTGAACCCAGTCAAAGCTTTTAATTGGAAACAATATTTATTATGCCTGTTCATAAAGTAGTTAAAGCCAGCCCAAAGTCAATGGGATGGAGATGTGTATTCTGCCCCAGCAAAGCCATGGCAAAGACAGGAAAGCAAGGAAGAACTGTGAAGAGATAACACTACCTATCTAACTGCCAAACAAAATGAACCAGAATTCCAGTAACATGCGTGAAGATGATTTATAATTTTTCATTATCATAAACAAAAGCATATTGAACATAAAATATATGAGTATTCTTATATATATAATGACTATATATAATAATATGTGAATAATGAATAATGAGTATATATATAATGAATGATATATAATATATCATTCATATTATATTCATTCTTTGAGATAAACTCCTAGAAGTGGAATTGTATCATCTAATACCAAATTGTTTGATAGCATTTTCCAATTGTCCTTCAATTATTAATATATTAATTTACTTTCCTATCCATTTCTTTAAGAAAGTTCTTTCAGTGGGGGCATTTAGTTAGAAGAGGCCATAATGGTAACAGATGAGGCAAACCATTTGGTAAAGTAGGTTCAGCCATGAAACTGCCACCTAAAGACACAGAGAGGAGGAAGATGGACCAAGGAGGCGGGAAAGAAAATAAGAGGAAACAGTGGAATCCAGAAGAAGAATATTGGGTATATAAGATACTTTCAGGCAAATGTGAAGAACCAGAGTTAAGTAAGCAAAAGTTGTTTTCATTTCCTTATTATTATCATTTTATAAATGTCAGGCCCACTTTATCTTGGAAGAATTTATTATCCTGATGCAGCCAAAGACTTAAGGAGTATAGCTCCTCAAAGCAGTTTTGGTGGTGACCAACATATAGGTCCCAAGAAATCTTTCTACCTCATTACACACACTCAATGTGAACGGCCTAAATGCGCCCATAAAACGACACAGGGTTGCAGATCGGATAAAACGACAGGACCCATCCATATGTTGTCATTACACAAATTTACAACAGTTTTAGCTTCTTCTCAAGTCAGTGCCATAACTGCTCAGATCCTACAAAAGAAACTTTCACTGTCAAATGGCCTATAAGTCAGCCTGAACTTGCAGCTTCTGCTCCATGTCTTAAGAGGTTGGTCCTTCTCATATTTTCCTTTTGAAAAGGAAACTGGAAACACCCATGAAACTAGAGAATTGACATTTTAGTAGACATTTGGGCTCTTGGACCTTTTTTTTCATTTCCAGCACTGATTTGTCAGAAGACAAATGACCGGTGAAATAGTCAGTTTCCACATATCAACTACAGAGAAGATTAGGAGCATGCTGAGACAAAAGGAGTTTAAGTTATCTCTGAATGGTGCAGCTAATGAAGGTTAAGAAAATGCAAGTTGAAGAGCCCTTTACATTATCTCACTGATAGAGGCAACTGAATTAACTCATACAAGTACAACGGATACACAAGAATGACAGTGCTGAATTCTAGAACATCTGTAACTTGTGATCCTATGCAGTAGACTCTTGTCATTATGTCCTCTTCCCATACTGGAGTTATTCTGCCATTTCATTTGTGGGAAGCAGAACCTCTCTCCCACTTACAGAAAATAAAAGCAGCAGTATTGCTTGCCCAGTTTCCCTGGGAAATAGAGCATGGGCATATGGACCAAGTCTTGGCCAGCTGCATGGATCCCCTTATTTTGAATCTAGATGTATTGGTATAAGGAATGAGAAGTGGGCATTGTTTTCCTGAGAGTGGCCACATTTTCAGGCCTCTGGGGGTTCTGCCCAGTGACTATTGCTGGTAGTATGGGTGGCAGTATAAGTGGCAGTGAAAAGAGTTTAGCGTTTACAGCAGTGACTTCATCAGACAATTCTGGGATATCATTTTGACTGTGGTTCTGACTATACGACCCTTCTTAGTCTTGTCTTGTCTTAGTCTTGTTCATTTGATTGAGCCTTCGTGGAAATTCATGAGTTCCACATACACTTTCAATAAATCTATGAATTAACCAGAATTGTTTTCTGCTGCCTACATCGAAGTATGTTACAACCCTGTTGTTTACTGGCAGACCCAGAGAACACTCTCAGTTATAACTAAATACATAGTTTCATGTGCTTTTTGGTTTAAGGGATAGCTCAGGACAATATTCAGTGGGAAAATCCATAATATGTACCTAATTTGGATATTTCTAGGAAGTTCTAAAGGAAACAGATATATGAGGGACAAATTGTTTTCCCAGAATCATAGATAAAACTAGGAACTGTGTTTTGGGATTTTAGCTGAAGAAAGAAGTCCATATTCTGCTCACCCATTTTCTGAAGGCTCCCTTGACATCCCCATTCCTCAGGCTATAAATGAAGGGGTTCAGCATGGGGGTTACCACTGTGTACATGACTGCCAGGATGCGACCCTCAGTCACCAAATAGCTGGTAAGAGGCCGGAAGTACACCCATGTGAGTGTGCCATAGAAGATAGCCACCACAGTGAGGTGGGAACCACAGGTAGAAAAGGCTCTCCATTTGCTCTTGGCTGAGGGGCTCCGGAGGACCACTGAGATGATGCAGGCATAGGAGGCAATAATGAAGGCCAGAGCTCCATTGATGACAATAACACCCTCTGTATGAATCATCAGGGTGTTGAGGTAGGGGCTGGAGCAGGAAATCTTCATCAGAGGGTAGAGGTCACAGAAGAAATGGGGGATCTTGTTATCTGCACAGAAGATCAATCGGCCCATGAGAAAGGTGTGCAGCAGGGCATGAAGATGGGAGAGGATCTGGCACAGAGCCACCATCTGTGAACATAGCATTCTGGTCAGGATCCTAGTGTAGCGGAGAGGGTAGCAGATGGCAATGTATCTGTCATAGGCCATTGCAGCCAGAAGGAAGTTTTCCAGGGCTGCAAAGCAAATGAAGAAATAAGTCTGAGCTAAGCATCCTATGTAGGAAATAGCCTTGGTAGGAGAGAAAATGTTCTGTAGCATTTTGGGGACTGTGGTGGAGCTGAAGCAAATATCTGTCAAAGCCAAGTTACTGAGGAAGATATACATGGGGGTGTGGAGGCGTGGAGTAGAGATAATCAGTGTGATGATGGCAAAGTTCCCAGAAATGTTGATTGCATACATCAGTAGAAAAAGAAGGAAGAGTGGAATCTTCTCTTCTGGCTGGGTAGAAATGCCCAAGAGAACAAAATGGGATACACTGGTCCAGTTGGTATTGACCATTTTTGCTATAAGAACAAAGAGATTTAATACTTTTTATTGAGGTATATAATTGCCATATAACATTATATTAGTTTCAGGTGTACACAATAATAATTCAGTATTTGTATATATTGCAAAATGATCACCACAGTAACTCTAGTTAACATCTATCCCCATACACAATTATAATTTTTTTCCTGTGATGAAGACTTTTTGAAGATATACTCTCTTAGCAAATTTTAAATATGTGATGGAGTATTATCAACTGTATTCACCATGTTGTATGTTACATTCTCATGACTTATTTTATAACTGGAAGTTTATACCTTTGAACCCCCTTCACTCATTTCACCATTCCCTGCCCTCTGCCTCTGGCAACCACCAATCTGTTCTCTGCATCTATGAGGGTTTTTTTTTTTGTTTTGTTTTTGTTCTTTCTTTTTTTTAATTATTATTTTATTTTCATATACAAAAAGATAAAACTTGAAATAGCTCTAGATTTTTCCTCCTATTCCTTTGGGGTGTGGCTGCTTCTTCACACAGGGGGAAAAAACTACATTCACATCAGTTTATTTGAGGACCCAGTGCAGAGTTCAAGCAGCAAAACCCCAACTTAGCAGATCTAATTTCAAACTTGACACTCATTTCTAAAATTACCACAGTAAAAAGGAACAAAGATCCACTGCAAATGAATGAACTATGATAAAATGTTCTTTCCAAATGTTTTTTCGTTTTTTTAATGAGAGAGAGAGAGCGCATGCATGTGAGCACACGTTAGCAGTGGGGGAGGGGGAAAGAGAGAGGGAAAGAGAAAATATTTTTATTTACTTCTTTTTAATTTTAATTAACATATAATGTACTATTTGTTTCAGGGGTACAGATCTGTGATTCATCTTCAGCAATTCACAGTGCTCACCATAGCACATACCCTCCCCAAAGTCCATCACCCAGCCACCCCATGCCTTCCACCCCCTTCCACTCCAGCAACCCTCAGTTTGTTTCCTGAGATTAAGAGTCTCTTATGGTTTATCTCCTTCCCTGCTTTTGTCTTGTTTCATTTTTCCTTCCCTTCCACTATCATTCTCTGTCTTGTTTCTTGAATTCCTCATCTCAGTGAGATCATATGGCAATTGTCTTTCTCTGATTGACTTATTTCACTTTGCGTAATAACCTGTAGTTCCATCCATGTCGTAGCAAATGGCAAGTTTTCATTTTTTTGATGGCTGTATAATATTCCATTAATATCCGCATCTTTATCTATTCATCTGTTGATGGACATCTAGGTTCTTCCCATAGTTTGGGTATTGTGGACATTGCTGCTATAAATACTGGGTGGATGTGCCCCTTTGTATCACTACATTTGTGTCTTTGGGGTAAATACCTGGTAGTGCAATTGCTGGGTCATAGGGTAGCTCTGCTTTCAACTTTTCGAGGAGCCTCCATACTATTTTCCAGAGTGGCTGCACCAGCTTGCATTCCTACCAACAGTGCAGGAGGGTTCTCTTGAGAGAAAGAATCTTAAGCAGGCTGCCCACCCAGCACAGAGCCCAATGTGGAGCTGTTCTTACAACCCTGAGATCATGACCTGAGTTGAAATCAAGAGTCGGATGCTTAACTGACTGAGCCACCCAGGCACCCCAGAGATTTTTTCCCCCTTTAAGTTCCTCATATAAGTGAGATCATATGATATTTGTTTTTCTCTGATTTATTTCACTTAGTAGTGCCCTCAAGATCCACTCACATTGTTGTAGATGGCAAGATTTCATTCCTTTTAATGATTGGATAGTATTCCATTGTATATATATACCACATCTTCTTTATCATTCCTCCATAGATGGACCAGCTAGGTTGTTTCAGTGTCGTGGATATTGCAAATAGTGCTGCAGTGAACATAAGTGTACTTATATCTTTTTGAATTATTGTTTTTGTTTTCTGTGAACAAATACTCAGAAATGGAATTACTAGATCGTATGGTAGTTTTAGTTTTATTTATTTATTTAGGAACCTCCATACAGTTTTCCAAAAAAGGATTATATAATAGGCTTGGACATCTGAGCAGGCTGTTTGGTAACTATCACTTTTGTGCTCCACTATAAACTGCTCACAGTGTTGATAAAGGGATCAAGGACTTAACAATTTTCCAAAATAGTGAGATATGGATTTTTCATTATCATCAGCATCATCACTATTACAAATTGTACAGATTACCACTTTTACAAATTAGAAGACTAAGGCCTGGATACTTTAACTTTTTTTTTGTCCTTGAAGGGCAAAATCTGAACTTAAAGTCATGCTTATCAGACTCCAAAGTCTAGGCTAGTGACACTATATAGTGTGACTCTTCAAATTAAAACCAAGGCAACTTACTCATGGTAATAAGACTTCTTGATGGACTCTATAACCAGGTAATCTGCCTACTAAAAGGGATTTCAGAGGTTATTTGGTCCAACAACTTCTGTTTTGGGGAGTGCATACTCCTGGTGGTGCCCAAAGACTCAAAGAGTGTACAGACACATCTTAGGACAAACAGTTTCCAGGTTCTCAGCTTCTAGATTTCTCTTTTCTGAAATCATTTTGTCTGCAATATATTTTGAACATGATGCATTATTCTGTCTTCTGATTAGCAAGTTAAAGACATGCTTTCATCCAAAATCCATACTTTCATCCCAAATCTTACTAGATGCACTGGCTCATAATAGAATAACCTCATGAGTAATCTCAAAGGAGGTTAGAATAACATCAAAGGAGTCTAAGGACAATCAGAATATGAATAAAATGGATGACTTTAACAACCCATGGTAAGTCCCTTTTAAAAAAATTTTTTTTTTTTCTGCCAGCCATCTCCCCTGGCTGCCTCTGGCTGGGAACAAAGGAGACTTTTTAATTTAAACTCAATTTGGGGGGGGCGCCTGGGTGGCTCAGTGGGTTAAAGCCTCTGCCTTCGGCTCAGGTCATGATCCCAGCATCCTGGGATCAAGCCCCACATCGGGCTCTCTGCTCAGCAGGGAGCCTGCTTCCCCCCCATCTCTCTCTCTGCCTGCCTCTCTGCCTACTTGTGATCTCTGTCTGTCAAATAAATAAATAAAAATCTTAAAAAAAATTTTACTCTAAACTCAATTTGGTTAATATATAGTGTACTATTAATGAGGGTAGATTTAGTGATTCATCAGTTGCATATAACACTCAGTGCTCATAACAAGTGCCCTCCTTTTATTTTTTAATTTTTATTTATTTGTTTAATTTCTTTTCAGTGTTCCAGAATTCATTGTTTATGCACCACACCCAGTGCTCCATGCAATACATACCCTCCTTAACACCACCAGACTCACCCAACCTCCCACCCCCCACCCCTCCAAAACCCTCAGATTGTTTTTCAGAGTCCACAGTCTCTCATGGTTTGTCTCCCCCGCCAATTTCCCCCAAATCCCTTCTCCTCTTCATCTCCCCATGTCTTCCGTGTTATTCCTTATGCTCCACAAATAAATGATGGATGTTAAGGAGGGCACATGTTGTGATGAGCACTGGGTGTTATATGCAACTAATGAATCACTGAACCCTATGTCAAAAACTAATGATGTACTATATGCTGGCTAACTGAACATAAAAAAACAAGCAAAAAAACAAAAAACAATAAAAAAAAACAAAGAATCAGATGCTCAATCGACAGAGCCACCCAGATGCTCCTCAGTGTCTATGCTCTTGACCACTGGACTATGCCATCCCTTAAACATTCTCTAACTATTCCAGTTCCTACTTTCCTCTTTGTTTCTTCCTTTTCTACTGAGCTATCTTGTGCCTTTGGCCATTGATAAGTGTCTCTCATGTTTTTTTCTAGTTTAATTCTCATTATAGAATTAGAGAGTGGATATTATCATTCCCATTTTCAGATTATTAAATTGAGAATCAGAGGGATGGATTAACTTCCATGGGGCCACAGAGCATAGGGTTGGATCATAGAGCTAACTCAGAAGTGATGTTCTTTCTGTCCTCACTCACCCATTTAGCACCTATGTTTTATTCTTGTCCTGTCCTTCCTTCCCCTTACTAGTCTGTCATTGTAGTTGGAGCCTCCAAATCAGAGCAGGGGGTCCTGAGTTTATTTAGGAAACATGAGATGTCTCCCCTCCGTTCTTAGGGGAGTTGTAAGAAGAGAATGACCTCTGCCAGACAGTTTACAGCCTATTGGTGCTACCACAGGCCCATCAAGCTCCTGTGACAAAGCTGCTTATAGGACTGGAAAAAGCCCAGAAGTTGTTGGAGGGCAGGCTGCCTGAAACCTTACAGTCCTCCTCATCTCCCTCCTAGCTGGTGGAGATGATCCCTCCCGACACATAGTGCAGCATATCAGCTCATTGTGGGCAAAGGAGAATAATGTGGTATGGGGCAAGGCATGGGAAGCCAGGAATGGGGAACTACTAGAGAAGAATCTTTATATAAGGATGTGGACAGAGAAAAAGTAGTGTGGCATGTGAAAAAGTCTTAATTGAAGAATGGTAAGATTTGGGCTTTGGTGTCAGATTGCCATGAAACTCTTCTTGGGGGGTCTTAGGAAAATCACTTCATTCTTGAGAGCCTCAGTTTCTTCATCTGGGAAATGGGAAGATGAACCCCTGCTTTCAATACAAGAGGCTTTGTAAAGAAAACAAAAACAAAAATAAGAGCCTGTGGACTTAAAGGCCCTGTAACAAGTCTGTGAAATAGTGCAAAGTTGTTTGTTTTAAATTCCTGTAGGAACTTGGCTTCCCTATCACAGAATAGGTCCCCACAAGTCCTGGCACTCAGATCCACAGACTTCCCTGATAACACTTTCCAAAATGACCTTGATAAACAGAAGCTCTTGGCACTTGTATAACATGACTTAGTCTATTCTCTGGGTTTTTCAGTCTGATCACTAATTCCCAGAAGTGGAAAGAAAAATCCAGGTCAGTTAATAAGAAAGACAAAGTTGACAGCTATGTCCAGGGTTTCATTTTAGAATTATCCAATCCTGATTACCCATAACACCTCCCAAAGTGACTAAAGCTTTCTGGAATTCCATCAGATATTTGACTCAGGAAAAGTTCCCTGAAAGGAAACACTCTTGACTGTTTAAATCATTCAGTTTGATTTTTGTTTTGGGCTTTTTTTTTTTTTAAATCTGTGGCTAGGTTTCATAAAGGGAGGGGAAAGTCCATGAAGATATATAGCATGTCTGAGGATGGCATAAGGAAGAGGCACTATAAAGGGAAAGAAAAAGAAAAAAAAAAGAAAACTTAGGGAGTCAAAGACAGACTTCACAAAATGCACAATACTGTGCAAAGGATCCAATTTGAGAAAGATAGTTATCCCTCCAGAAATTTCAGAGAGCAATTCCTGTGAAGGAATTACCTGAGTGGCTCAGAAATTGCAGTGTGAGTGTGCATTCTTGTGTGAGGAGACTCAGCTTCTTGTGGGCCTCTGACTTTACTGGAATGGGCTGGGCTGGACACTTCCTTCCTCCCTCAGGCAGCGTGTGTCGTCATGTCTTCTTTTGACAGTAGCATCGAGCTATCCACTCCGGGAAGACAGGGGAAGTTGCCTGGCATAGCAGAAAGGAAGGCATTGGGAAGGAGTTGAAGGGAGAGTGCAGCCAGCCTCATGGTGGTGCTTCTGCTGGTCAGGGGCAGGAAGGCATGCCTGGGAAAGGCACTGGGAGATTTTATCACATGCTTCTGCATGACTCCATGGTTCTCACTAGCACCGAGACCCAAGTGTGTCATTGTCCAAATCTGAGGCCGTCCCTGGGGAGTGGGGCCCAGGAGGCGATGCTTCCAGTATTAGCATTAGTGACTCCTGTGGCCTGGCAGGTGATCCCGAGAGTGGTCAGAACTTGGGAGATCATCCTGGACCTGGGGTTCTCTGTCATGTGCTCCAAAACTTGACTCTGAGAAGTCCTCGAAGATGTAGCCTGTTACTTTTACATTTCATTGAAGTGATACAACCTTATTGAAAAATATTTTGCAGTGAAACACGTATCAAGTGAAAAGTGGGAGTCTTGTTTCCCATCTTCCCCATTCCTCTCCAGGAGTAATCGCTGTTCATGTTTTGACATGTACTCACCCAGACACTTTTCTATGCACAAATATACATGTATAATTGTGTTTTTACAAAAAATAGGGTCATTTGTTCTGGAGCTTTCTTTGTTTCTCTCATCAATATATCACAGATCTCCTCTGTTACCATCAAACCTACCTCGTTATTTTGAAGTATTTAATGCTTATTGGATGTTCCACAAGTTATAGACCATCCTTCCTCATGCGATGTATCTCCTTTTTAGGGGAGGCTATCACAAAAGCAGTGCTATATGGATATTCTTTTACAGATTTACACGTATTTTTCTAGAAATGGAAATGCTTTATGAAACTATACGTGCATTTTTAATTTCAGGTGGCAGCACCAGATTATCCTCCAAAAAATTGGAGTCAATTTATACAGTCTCCAAGAGCATATAAGAGTGTCCTTTTCCACACAATCCTAACAGCCCTGTTTGCCAACTTTTTTCTGTCAGTCTGATGACAGAAAAAAAAAACCCACAATACTTTATTATCGTTTTACTTTTTTTTTCCTAGTTGTGGGAGACAATTTTTTTTGTATTTTTTTCCCATTTTATTTATTTTTTTCAGTGTAACAGTATTCATTGTTTTTGCACAACACCCAGTGCTCCATGCAAAACGTGCCCTCCCCATTACCCACCACCTGTTCCCCCAACCTCCCACCCCTGACCCTTCAAAACCCTCAGGTTGTTTTCCAGAGTTCATAGTCTCTTATGGTTCGCCTCCCCTTCCAATTTTTTTTTTAATAAACATATAATGTATTTTTATCCCCAGGGGTACAGGTCTGTATTTTTGACCATTTTTATATTTTCCTTCTTTGAGTTTTCCAAAGAAATCCTTCACCATTTTTTCTCTGTTATTGTTGTGTTTTTATTACGACTTTGCAGGGGTTATAATGTGCTTAAGAAATATTCTGTTATGTTTTCCTTCCTGATCTGACTCATTTCTTTGTTCTCAGTATGAGGCTTGGATGGCTATTTTCCCTTTTACTTATGCTGTCCTCAGTCTGGGAACACAAATCATTCATTTCCCTAGAATGAGCAATGGACCATTCTTATCAGCTCTCATGTCCATCTGCTCCCAAACATCTGAAACTCACATGGACACAGATGTCGTTGAAGGCACATAGTTGGCAATCATAATAGGTTACATATGTTGAGTGTTTACTATGAGTCAGACATTCTGTTTAAAGTGCTCAAATGCTTTTATGTCATTTATTCCTCGCAGTGACCAAATGAGCTATTCCCATGTTCACTGTGACATTAGTCACCATAGCCAAGATATGCAGACAACATAAGTGCTGTTGACAGATGAATGGGTAAAAAAATGTGATATATAAACACCCAATGGAATATTACTCAGCTATACAAAAGAAGGAAATCCTTCATTTGTGACAACATGGATAAAGCTTGGGGCTATTATGCTGAGTGAACAAAGTCAGGTAGAGAAGACAAATACTATATGATCTTGCTTATATGTGGAAAAAGCCAAACTCATAGAAACCAAGAGTTAGATGGCGATTTCCAGGAGCTGGAGTGGGAAATGGGTGAATGGGGAGAGGTTAATCGAAAGTATATCCTTCTAGTTATTAAGATGAGTAAGTTGTAGGGATGTAATGTACAACGTGGTGACTGTAGCTAACAATACTCTTGTATATTTTAAAGTTGCTAAGAGCATAGATCTTAACTGTTCTCACCACACACACACATACACACACACACACACAGTAACTGTGAGTTAGTGGATGTGTAAGCTAACTTTATTGTGATAATCATTTCACAATATATGTATACCAAGCCATCAAATTCTACACCTTAAACTTACACAGTGTTACAAGTCCATTGTATCTCAATAAAACTGGAAAAATAAACGATAAAAAAATCTTAAGTGGGAAAAGTTAAGTTGTACCGTTTGCACACTGATGTGTATGTCATAAAATTAAAAGAGAAATCAAAGAAGTAATTAGCATAAAAAGTAGGAATAGTGGGTATTAAGGAGGGCATGTATTGCATGGAGCACTGGGTGTGGTGCATAAACAATGAATCCTGGAACACTGAAAAAATAAAATAAAATAGGGATAGTGGCACTTTCATGCGGGAGAGAGGAGCCTGTAGTTTCACAGAGGTACAGAGGCAGTTTCTGGAAAGCTGGCAATGATCTATTTCCTCAACAGGTGGTAGATACTTAGGGTTTCGCCTTGTGAGAAATCATCAAACAGTAAAAACAAAAGTTAGAAATTAAAATAAATTTTTCAAAATTTCAAAAAATTTTAACATTCCAAATAGAACTCATTCACTTAATCATTAATTTCTATATTAATTTATTCATTCTTTTATTTAGCTAAATCCTATGGGGTATGGTAGTGTTTAAGACAGAGCTCCTCCTTTCATAGAACTTACAGTAAAGCATAAGAGATGTTATACACTAGACTACAGGCTCTATGAAGTCAGGGGCAAGGTGTATTTTTTTCTTCGTGGTAGCCCCAATATCGAGTGTTAAGCACTTAGTAGGAACTTAGTACATATTTGTAGAATGAATGGAACAATAAGTAAAGTAGTTTCTTAGGCAATTACTTGTTAAAATATCATTGAATAAGCGCATTGAAAGAGAAACACGGGGAGTTTGGAAAATGTAAATCACAAAGATCTAACCTAACCTTCCTGAGGAAATGATGCTTCAGCTGAGATCTAAGGAATGAGGGAGTGTTAGGGAGAAGAGGAGAAGAAAACATTTTAGGCAAAAAGAATTTTGAGGGAGACAAAAGCATTCAGACTACAGCAGTGCTTTATCTAAATTATTACAAAGAGATAAGATTGCTGCTATTTAATGAGGGCAAGGAGGTATATGTTTGGAACTTGTGGGATTCACTGGGACACCAGCAGGTGCTTCCATGAATGGTTGCAATGAGGTAGACCTGTAATGGGTACTGTAGGCAGAGAACCTTGATTCTGATTGTTCACTGAGGACCCAAAGGTATGATCTAGCACAGCTACAGAGTTTCAGAGTGATAAAGTAAATATTATAGAAGAAAAATGCAGGGATATAGCCCAGGTACAGAGTTTCAGGGTGATAACGTAAATATTATAGAAGAAAGCAGGGCGTCGCTAAGAGTGAATCATTGTTAGATGAATTCTATGAACAATACAGCATAATTCGTAAAAAGACTCCTGTGCTTATGACACTCACCTGAGGCTGCCGGGGGTGTCTTCTCCACACAACCTCCGCTTGAAATGCTTAGGGAGGAGGTAATTTACACAGGGAAGAAACAAATATTTTAATTGGGGGGGTCCCCAGCATTACTGGAATTTAGATCCACTTCAATCCACAGATTTCCTCTGTCAGGTAGTTGTACTAAAGACCTTTATTTTTTTTCTGTTTTTAAATAATTTTTTTATTATGTTAGTCACCGTAGAGTACATTGTTAGTTTTTTTTTCAGTGTTATTCTTTTTTTTTTGTTTGTTTGTTTACAGCATAACAGTGTTCATTGTTTTGGCATCACACCCAGTGCTCCATGCAGTACGTGCCCTCCCTATCACCCACCACCTGGTTCCTCAACCTCCCACCCCCCCACCCCTTCAAAACCCTCTCGTTGTTTTTCAGAGCCCATAGTCTCTCATGGTTCATCTCCCCTTCCAGTTTCCCTCAACTCCCTCTCCTCTCCATCTCCCCATGTCCTCCATGTTATTTGTTATGCTCCACAAATAAGTGAGACCATATGATACTTGACTCTCTCTGCTTGACTTATTTCGCTCAGCATAATCTCTTCCAGTCCCATCCATGTTGCTACAAAAGTTGGGTATTCATCCTTTCTGATGGAGGCATAATACTCCATTGTGTATATGTACCACATCTTCCTTATCCATTCATCCGTTGTTAGTTTTTGATGGAGTGTTCCATGATTCATTTTTTGTATATAATACCCCGCATGCAATACATGCCCTCCTTAATAGTCTGGTGATGTGTACGAAGACGTTTAAAATTGTAATAATGTTCTGCAACAACAGAGACCTGCACCAAGTGCAGCTAACAAGGAAGGGCATGGCCAGTAGAGTCAGAGCACCTGAAGTCAGACCTGAAAGACACCATTGGACAACCAACCTAGAACAGCAGAAGCTCTGAATGTATAGAAGGGAGATCTGGTGGAGGAGATGACATGTTAACTCTAATCTTGAGGCAAACTGCAGCAGTGGGCACTACAGCTTGTCCTACTAACCCTCCTATTATCTTTTTTTTAAAATTTCTTTTCAGCGTAACAGTATTTATTGTTTTTGCACCACACCCAGTGCTCCATGCAATATGTGCCCTCCCTATTACCCACCACCTGGTTCCTCAACCTTCCACCCCCCCCTGCCCCTTCAAAACCCTCAGGTTGTTTTTCAGAGTCCATAGTCTCTCATGGTTCATCTCCCCTTCCAATTTCCCTCAACCCCCTTCTCCTCTCCATCTATTATCTTTTTTTAAAAAGGAAAATGGCACTCAGCCACCACTTTAAAGAAGCAGTGTCAAGGTGTAGTGAACTTAATGTGGGGGCGAGAGGGTCTGAGCAGCGTGAGGGGTAAACAGTAGTAGATGCTGTTGTTGCCTCATTCATGTACCCTCAAGTCTTATTAGTGTCCTGATACCGACAGGATGTATGGATTTCCCCCACATACTTTCAGATACCAACAGATCCATCTCTCTGAGAGCTATTTCTGTCTGCTGGAGGTGTCCCAGGGTATCCCATGAGTTCCAGATAGACATGCATAGCAGAGAAGAAGTGCTGAGGAATTAATGCCCCCTGGGAAAGCCTTCAGTCTTAGCTGGTGGGAGTTGGGTGGGGTAACTTAGAGGTGTGTGTTCTGCACTGGTTCCAGAGTTCTCCAGCGGTAGTAAGGTCCAATTAGGCACGGTGGTAACTCGTGGTAGTGTCCCTGTATTGTCTACCTTCCCTCTTCTGTCTTCATTCCCCATTCCCTCCTGTTGTTTCCTAGGATCACCTCCCAAAGGAACTGCTTATATTCAAATTCTTGCCTCAGAACCTGTTTCTAAGTGAACCCAAACCAAGATAGATTCCAATATTATGGCTTAAAAACACCTTGTAAAAGGCCCATCTCTCTTCATAAGCACTGGGCCAGGACATTTTAAATCTCTCATTTCATGGTGAATACTATTTGGCAATAAAATGGCCTAAAATAGGCTTGCCAAATTCTGTGTGTCTTATTTTTGGTAAATGTGAACAACTACAACCATTAAAAAGCATATGAATGGATAAGGAAGATGTGGTCCATATACACAATGGAGTATTATGCCTCCATCAGAAAGGACGAATACCCAACTTTTGTAGCAACATGGACAGGACTGGAAGAAATTATGCTGAGCGAAATAAGTCAAGCAGAGAGAGTCAAGTATCATATGGTCTCACTTATTTGTGGAGCATAACAAAGAACATGGAGGACATGGGGAGATGGAGAGGAGAGGGAGTTGAGGGAAACTGGAAGGGGAGATGAACCATGAGAGACTGTGAACTCTGAAAAACAACCAGAGGGTTATGAAGGGGCGGCGGGAGGGGGTGGGGTGTGGTGGGAGGTTGAGGAACCAGGTGGTGGGTAATAGGGAGGGCACGTACTGCATGGAGCACTGGGTGTGATGCCGAACAATGAACACTGTTATGCTGTAAATAAGCAAATAAAAATAAATAAATAAATTAAAAAAAAAGCATATGATTCAATTGGCTTCATGATTACTCGGCAGGGAGGGGTCAGGCTCACAAGATCTACAACAATGAGAAGAGCAACTGTGAAAACAACAGCAGCTATACAACAAGGGCTATGGTTATTTTCTGAGTCCCTTCTATATGTCAGGGATCATGAGAAGCACTTCGGATATAGTAATTCAGTTATTTACTATTTATCAAAATTATTAAAACTTAGATTTTTACCTCATTATTACATACAAGGTGACTCGGAGATGTGAAATAACTTACTCTAGAGTCTCCCAGACTCTAGATATGTGCTGAGGCTATGATTTTCAGACTGTTGGGGGTGTTTGAGGAGCTCAAGAAACAACACCCACTTTCCCAGTTGAGTTCTCAATCAACTACTGAGTAAGACAAGGACACACAAAAGACAGGGGCTATAAAGCCACTTTACTCCTGATGAAGTCTAGGTTAGAAACATGACTTGAAGTGAGAACCTAAATATTTTCCTGACCAACCCCAGAAGCAACTATTGCTGGATTCAGGAGGGTTCTCAGGCGTATATGAGTGTCCACTTTGCCCTTGGAGGTACATTGCAGAGCACATGTCCTTGTGAATAGGCTGGTTCTCAATAAGAAACAGGGTTGGTCTGGGCTGAGTGTGCCCAAATTTCTGTTCTGGGGCAGAGTGAGTAAGGTAACAAACTAGGGCAGTTATTAGATGAATTAAATCTCATCCACTTGCAGGTACAAGTCAAGCTGGGTGAGAAATATTCCTCCCAAGACTAGCACACTCTTCGACCTACATTGAATCAACAATTGGTGACCCATGTGAAGCAAATATGGAGGAATTAAATAATCATTGGAAGAATTCTCTTTAACACAGTTTCTACCTCCATATTCAGAGACATCTAAAATATGTACCAGAGAGAGAAATCACCTAGAAGAGTCTTCATAAACAAGAAGACTGGAAACAGGGCTTCCAGAGAGGGAGTGATTGAGGGTTTTCCCAATAGAGAGAAGGGAAGTACTAAGATTAATTAAGATAAATAACAGAACTGAAGATCTGGATTCCTTAAGCATTTATAGAGCACTTACTGTGACCCAAGTAAGCTTATATATAACTTATTATTTATTACTCTTATGATGTAGTTGTTTTTCCAGTTTTACAGATAAAGAAACCAGACCTCAAAGAGGAAGAATGTTCCCCAAATTACATAGTGTGAGAGTGGAAGGCTTTTGGTCCTGATTTGTAACTTCTGACTTCAAGTCTTTAGTTCTTGTCACTATAACACTAAATATTATTGGAACTGGGCATATGCACATAGGGTTTTGACTAACATAATTCAGTCACTTTATTTTATAAATGTTTCAGGAAACCAAGGCTCAGAGGCAATCAAGTGATTATCTAGCTGTCACATAGTTCATTTCTAGCAAAGCCAACCCTGGAACCCAGGGCTTAAACTATGCCCCATTCTGATGTTTCAATAGAACACTGCCTATTTAAATATAAAGTATCAGGACTTCCTTTGTGTTTCTTGCTACCAGACATAATGAATCCTGTATTCATGGGCCAATGACACCTTCCATAGTTCTGTCATAACCTGACCTAAACAAAAATTTTGACTTTCATTGTTGTTTTATATGTATACAAGCCCCCAGGCTTTGCTTAGAGATAGTAAAAATAACAAGAGCCATTTTGAGAATGGATAGTAAACTACTCAGAGCATGGGCATTTCACAGAGACAATCTGAGGTTACTGTTATCACTTGTCCCTCCCGGTCCTTAGATGTCAATCTGTACTTTGTAATACAAACATAAGAAAAAAGAAGTCACATGTTCAGGGAAGCTTCAGTGGTTAGGCCATCCAGAGGCCAATTTCAACTCCCAGCTCTGAGTCTTGGAGTCAGGATCACAGGGTCCTGGGAAAGAATGTTAGAGTGTTTTTCTTCTGAGTAGTTTTCCCAGAGCCCCCTTCATATCGCTGTTTCTTAGGCTATAGATAAAGGGGTTCAGCATGGGGGTCACCACTGTGTACATTATTGAGAAGACTCTGTCCTTTCCACCTGAGGGGGATGATGGAGGACATAAATAGACCCCGATAGCTGTGCTATAAAACAGAGAGACCACAGAGAGGTGGGAGGTGCAGTTGGAGAAGGCCCTTTGCTTACCCTTTGTGGAATTGATTCTTAGGATAGCCAAAGCAATATAAAAGTAAGATGTAAGGATGCAGATGAAGGGTCCAATTAGCAGTGTTCCTGCCACAAGGATGAGCACCAGGTCATTAACATACCTACTGGAGCAGGCCAGATTCAGGAGTGGGACCAGATCACAGAAGAAATGGGGGATGATATTGGGGCCACAGAAAGAAAGCCTCATCACCAGGAGGGTATGCACTAGGGCATGGAAGGTAGTGACCATCCATGACCCAGCCACCAACAGGATACACCATTGGGAGTTCATGGTCATGGCATAATGGAGTGGGTGGCTGATGGCCACATAGCGGTCAAGTGCCATCACAGCCAGGAGAAAGTTGTCCAGATCTGCAAATAGGCCAAAGAAATAAAGCTGTGTCAGACACCCACCATAAGAAATCAGTTTACTTCCTGAGCTAATATTATCTAGCATCTTGGGAATTATTGTGGAGATGAAACCAATGTCAGAAAAGGACAGATTAGCTAGGAAGAGGTACATAGGGGTGTGGAGGTGCTGGTCAGAAACTATGGCCAGGATGATGAGCAGGTTCCCCACAATGGTGACCAGGTACATGCCCACGAAGAGCCCAAACAGGAGAGGCTGCTGCTCTGGCCGCTCAGAGAGTCCCACGAGAAGAAATTCATAGATGCTGGTCTGGTTTCTTCTGTCCATGTCTAGAATTCTGTATGAAGCAAATTTTTATGATAAGTAACAAAAAAGTAAAATAATGCTGTGTGGAAAGTATTTCATATTCCTATTAGAAACATCATGTGGTTTAGTCAGTTTTGTTTCAGCAAAACTCAAATTTATAATAGTGTGTGTTATAAAAGACCATTTGGATCACTCTTCGTATAGTTACAGATTGGTGTAAGCACCCGACCAGCTATCCAAGGCTCTTTCAAACTATTCCAGCTGTCCCCATACAAATGGCAGTACCTTGTGAAAAAACAAGTGTGCTCTGATCACATAGATCCTGTTAGTTTTTTTTTTTACTGAAAAATAATACAATTAAGTAAATAATGTTTTACTTACATTTAAAAATTAATTTAAATGAAATGAAAATATATATGTAATATATAATTATATATAATAATTCTAAATAATTATATAATCAGATTAAGATTTTTTAAGGTAAAGTTTCAGAACAACATATGTATTTATAATTCCATTTTTGTTAAAATTAAATTTACTCCATTCAGGCCCTTTTTTAAAGTTCCCAGCTCTTTGGGGCGTCTGGGTGCCTCAGTCAATTAAACCTCCTACTCTTGATTTCCCCTCAGGTCATGATCTCAGGGTCATGGTATCCAGCCCCATGTCTGGCTCCAATTGGGTGTGGAGCCTGCTTAAGATTCTCTCTCTCCCTCTCTCTCTGCCCCTCTCCCCTCTCTACCCCCTCATGCTCCTTCTCTCTCTCGCAAATCAATGTTTAAAAAATCTTTAAAAATAAATTAAAACCACATTGAGATACCACCTTACACCAGTTAGAATGGCCAAAAATTAGCAAGACAGGAAACAACATGTGTTGGAGAGGATGTGGAGAAAGGGGAACCCTTTTACAGTTGGTGGGAATGCAAGTTGGTGCAGCCACTTTGGAGAACAGTGTGGAGATTCCTCAAGAAATTAAGAATAGAACTTCCCGGGTGCCTGGGTGGCTCAGTGGGTTAAGCCTCTGCCTTCGGCTCAGGTCATGATCTCAGGATCCTGGGATCGAGCCCCGCGTCGGGCTCTTTGCTCAACAGAGAGCCTGCTTCCTCCTCTCTCTTTATCTCTGCCTGCCTCTCTGCCTACTTGTGATCTCTCTCTGCCAAATAAATAAATAAAATCTTAAAAAAAAAAAAAAAGAATAGAACTTCCCTATGACCCTGCAATTGCACTACTGGGTATTTACCCCAAAGATACAGATGTAGTGAAAAGAAGGGCCATCTGTACCCCAATGTTTATAGCAACAAAGGCCACGGTCGCCAAACTGTGGAAAGAACCGAGATGCCCTTCAATGGACAAATGGATAAGGAAGATGTGGTCCATATACACGATGGAGTATTATGCCTCCATCAGAAAGGATGAATACCCAACTTTTGTAGCAACATGGACGGAACTGGAAGAGATTATGCTGAGTGAAATAAGTCAAGCAGAGAGAATCAAGTATCATATGGTTTCACTTATTTGTGGAGCATAACAAATAACATAGAGGACATGGGGAGATGGAGAGGAGAAGGGAGTTGAGGGAAATTGGAAGAGTAGGTGAACCATGATAGACTATGGACTCTGAAAAACAATCTGAGGGTTTTGAAGGGGCAGTGGATGGGAGATTGGGGGAACGAGGTGGTGGGTATTAGGGAGGGCACGTATTGCATGGAGCACTGGGTGTGGTGCAAAAACAATGAATACTGTTACACTGAAAAGAAATTAAAAAAAAACTAGTTTTTTCACTCATTCCAACTTTATCAAGATAAAATTAATAGATGAAAACTGTATATATGCAAGGTATACAATGTGTTGTTTTAATATAAATATGCATTGTAAAATGATGATCACAGTCACATTAATTCATACATCTTTTGCCTTAGAGAATGTAAATATCCAATTTGGCAGTTACAGTTCTCATGGCAAATGAAGTTAATGATGTTTTTGGCTTATGCATCAGTCTCTTGTGAGTGTAATTGATGTGAGTCAGTCCATTTCAGTTTAACCCAGTGCTTGGATGAGATTCATTTTGTACTTGGCAGAGCTAATGGCCTCAGACTGTGATTATTACTCTGAGAGGCTTGGACTCTTCTTCCTGGTATCTCTAGCTCTTTAACCACCAACTGCAACCAAGTCCAGATTCAGGAGCTTAGCAACTAGCAGGATGTACAATGATATAATTCACTGTATTCATTTAATCATATCACTTTATGGTCAGAATTAGAAATAAAGGAACATTTATTCCAGTTTTTGCTTTTCTTTCTCAAAGGTAATTAACCTTCAGGAATCTAATTATTTTCCAGAAACATACAGCCCATCATAAACAGTTCCATTGATTCCAAACAAAAAATTTACAAAAACAAATTACTATTCTTAGAATTCTTCTGATATTCTGGGCAAATAAACTAAAACAACTTAAAACAATTGGCTTTTGGGAGAAAGGTCCTTTGGTTTAAACATTATTATGGCAGATGGTCTAACACTGTGCCTAGTGGTCAAGCTGTGGGAGGCTGTCACACCACATGGGAGCATTTCCTGTATTTCACAGAATTGAATCTCTGCTATATCTATATACTGAAAACCACTACATGAGACTCATTTATTTGTCTCCAAGCAGAGTATTTAGGTTGCATAGCATAAAGGGAAAAATTTAGTTTGTACTCAGAAAACTTTGACTCACCTTCCCTTTTTTTTTTTTTTTAGATTTAAAAAAATTATCTATTTGACAGAGATCACAAGGAGGCAGAGAGGCAGGCAGAGAGAGAGGGGGAAGCCGGCTCCCCGCTGAGCAGACAGCCCGATGCCGATGCCGGGCTTGATCCCAGGATCCTGAGATCATGACCCCAGCCAAAGGCAGAGGCTTAATCCACTGAGTCACCCAGGCACCCCTTGACTCACCTTCTTTATCAAACATTGTAATATGGCTTCAAATAATTCATTTAAACTGTCAAACTTTGGTTCCCCCCCCCCATGAAGAAAGATAACTGAATTGATGTCATAAGCTGTTGTGAGTCTCCTTCTCACCATCAGAAAAATGTCTAGGCTCTTTCTTATCATGACATTATTAGCTCTTCTTGAGTCTGTTTCCATCTTTCTGTCCGGTGACACTTCCCTGTTACGCCACACCAGTCTCGCCTGTGAAACCTCTCACAGTCCTCAGACAACTCACGTGTCTTGCCTGTGTGACTTTGGTATTTAGCCCTTTCACCTTCCTAGATGCTTCCTCCTCCTCTCCACCTGGCAAGAGCTTGGGTGTCAACACTGGACAATACTTCATATTCTCCTTTTGGAATCCATTGCTTTACCCGCTTTGCTCCCACAGTCCTGTATTTGAGTTTTGCTGGAACACTTGACATATTGTCTTATAATTAGTTGCTTATCCCCATGAGATGGTGTCTCCCTCAGTGCCAGGGACTCATTTTTCTTCATTTTGTTTCTTTTTACGTATGCACTTCATATGTACTATTGAATAAGATAGTGGATGGATGGATGGGCAGTAAAATGGCTTTTTAAGCTATGATGAAACTGTATGATGTTATCATTTAGCTATCAGCATTGGCTTTTATACTCTAAGTAAATTACAGTTAATGGAAGAGGTGTATGAAGAACTTAGGTTGCCTAGCATACATTCTAATACAATGTGAAAAAAATTTTAAAGTATTTGAATGTTGAATTAGTAAGTCTAATCAGTTGTGTTTCTTCCCAAGCACTGAATGTGTGGTTTATTTATATCTTATATTTAAACTAAATATTGTTGGGTTTTGATTTAAAAAGGCAGAGAAAATGGATGCTTGGAATTCCAATTTAGTAGGAATGTATCTTCTCATAGGTCTGAATCTGCTCCTTTGTACCCCTTCTGAGTGCTAAGAAATGTTCCCCTGAATCTCTTTGCTTTTCCATATTTGAAAACAGTCAATCTGACCTGACATGTTCCATCCATATATCAAGTCCCTTTCAGGAGTATGTGGAAGTTTCAGGAATGTAGTTTCAGGGACTAGAGGGTTAAATTCATAACCCAGTGAAGTAGACCTCTGGATCAAGGCTACCCTGCCCCTCCATCCTTTAGGGACTGACGGATATTAAGCCATCTTATACAACTCTTATTTTATGAATGAGTAAACAGAATCTCCAAGAGCTGCTGTAATCAGTCCAAGTTAAGTACCACAACTGATACCAAAAAACAGGATTCCTGAAACAATTTCCAAAGGACCATTCTGCTTCTCTTGACTACAGGGAAGGGGGAAGCATGGCCAATGACGTACTGTCAGTTTTGAGTTGGGCCCAGAAGAGCTCCTCATTTTTTCACATTATGGTAGATATTTGACTCTTCTGCTCTGGGTTCTCACTTGTCAAGAGTGGAAAAACCATATTTGATGACCAGATGAAAAGATAGCATCTTCACCTATATTTAAGGCATAAAGGACTCCCTGGGACATGGAACCCTCATCTCCTCCAAGGATGGAGAAATGAGAGCGGGCCATCCTAGATCCTGAGTCAGCCAAACTGACTAGAAATGCAGAAAAAAAAAAGAAGCTATCTCCTGTGGTTCCTGGAGCAATCCCCAGAGCTCCCTGCTGGAAGTTGCAGAGACATCTGGGAACACCGGTCTCTGAAGTATTCACTGTGGGTAAAACCTTGGTCTGTTGCCCAGTCCCCAAACTCTAAATGAACTGCTCTGTGGCTTTGGGAAGTTCACTTATCCTTTCTGGACTTTTCTCAGGTAAGTAAGTCAGAAAACAAAATATTCTCTCAAATAGAAATCTCAGAGTTCACATTTTTGCCATCCTAAGTGTATGAAGTGGTAGCTCTTTGTGCTTTTATTTCACATTTCCCCAGTCCTTAATGATCCAGAGCACATTTTCTTGTGCTTGTCAGCCATTCTTATATCTTCGTTTTATGAAAAGTCTGCCCATTTTTACTGGGTTGATTGTCTTCTGATACTGATTTGTAGGAACTTTAATTCTGATTTGTAATGGATATACTTTCTCATTTTTCCTTTAGTTTAAGCCTTAAAAAAAACCCCAAATTTTATCAAGATGGTTAGCCATCTTTAATTTCCATACATCTTGCAGCATTTCCTAAAAATGTCTGTCCTTTAAGGTGCCTGGGTGACTCATTTTGTTAAGTGGCTGACTCTGGATTTCACCTCAGGTCATGATCTCCGGGTCCTGGGATCCATCCCTGCATCAGGCTCCCCAATCAGCTGGGAGCCTGCATAAGGATTCTCTCCCCCACCCACATATTCACACATGCTCTCTTTCTCTCTAAAATAAATAAATCAATCCTTTTTAAAAAACATTTTACTTTTTTTATTATGTTCAGTTAGCTAGCATATAGTACATTATTAGTTTTTGATGTAGTGTTCAATGATTCCTTTAAAAATGTTTATCTTTTAATTTGAGTGTTTCCTTCACAAGTTTCAGTGAGGCAAACCTTCTGAAGCTTTATGCAGATATACAAATTATCTTTATTTAGGTATATAAGAATATTTATAATATGTTTTTACATTTGAGTGGCAACTTTGCTGGATATAAATTATTGATTTTAAAGCTATATTTTTATAATTTTATATTATTTTAATAAAAATATTCATTAAGCATATACTACATTAATACAATACCATAAGGTATTGTTGATACAGTTAGGCATTTTTTTTTGAGATTTAACTTTTTATTTTTTTAATTTAGTTTTCTTTTCAGCTTTCCAAGATTCATTGTTTATGCACCACATCCAGTGCCCCATGCAATATGTGCCCTCCTTAATACCCACCACCAGGCTCATCCAACCTCCCATCCCCTGTCCCTCCAAAACCTCAGTTTGTTTAAAGCTATATTCTTTTTATGCATTACCCAACTTTTGTAGCAACATGGAATAGACTGGAAGTGATTATGCTGAGTGAAATAAGTCAAGCAGAGAGAGTCAAGTATCATATGGTTTCACTTATTTGTGGAGCATAACAAATGACATGGAGGACATTGGGAGATGGAGAGGAGAAGGAAGTTGCGGGAACTTGGAAGGGGAGGCGAACCATAAGAGACTATGGACTCTGAAAAACAACTTGAGGGTTTTGAAGGGGCGGGGGTGGGAGGTTGGGGGAACAGGTGGTGGGTAATAGGGAGGGCACGTATTGCATGGAGCACTGGGTGTTGTGCAAAAACAATGAATACTGTTACGCTGAAAATAAATAAATAAATAAATTTTTTAAAAATTCATTGCTTTTTTACATCCAGTATAGCTATTAAGAAATCTGATATGAGTATGATTACTGCAGGCAAACTCCCCTTTGTCTCAGAATTTTTCTCTGACTTTGAAATTCTTAAAATTTATTAAAACCTGTGGATGTGTGAGCTTTTCATTTTCTTTCCTCTTCATAAATCTCTAGACCCTTGAACTCTGAAGTCATTAATATTTAACTCTGAATAACTTGTCTCCATTATTTTTCCAAATATTTCTTCTCCAATTTTATTTTTTGTTCTGAGATTCATATGATTTTTTTCACTAATCCTTTTATTTTGCTTAGGAGATAAATTGCATTGTTTGATTATTTTTAATGTGCTAAAATACACATAACATTTACATAAATTTACCATTTTAAACATTTTAACATGCATAAGCCATTGGCATTAAGTATATTCACAGTGTTGTGCAACCATGACCTCTATCTTGGCTTCCCCTTTAAGTTCAGTAGCAATATCACTTCTAGTCAATGTTTGCTGGAGGTTCTGGCCAGGGCAGTCAAGCAAAGCAAATAAATTAATAAAAGGCATCTAGACTGGAAAGGAAGGAGCAAAACTCTATTTTTTTTCTGATGATTTTTGTATATATAGTTGATCCCTGAACAACTCAAGTTTGAGCTGCACAGGTCCACTTATATGTGGATTTTTTTTTTGTAATAAATACAGGACAGTACTATAATGTGTTTTCTCTTCCTTATGACTTTCTTAATAACATTTTCTTCTCTCTAGCCTTCTTTGTTGTAAGAATACAGTATATAATCATGGAACATATAAAATGTGTGTTAATTGACTGTTTATGTTACCGTTAAGGCTTCTAATAGTCGACTATTACTAAAGTTTTAGGGGAGTCAAAAGTTATACAGGGATTTTTGACTGCATGGTAGAGGTCAGTGCCCCTAACATCTGCATTGTTCAGTGGCCAACTGTAAAAGATACTAAGGAATCAAAAAACAAACTATTAAAATGAATAAGTAGGTTCAAGTATTGCAAAGTACAAGGTCAATATACAAAAATTGATTTCTATACACAATCTGAAAATGAAAGTAAGGAAACAGGTCTAGGGTCATATGCACCCCAGTGTTCATAGCAGCAATGTCCATAATAGCCAAACCTTGGAAAGAGCCAAGATGCCCTCCAACAGAGGAATGGATAAAGAAGATGTGGTCCATTAACGAGTAATGGAATATTACTCAGCCATCAGAAATGATGAATACCCAATTTTTTCATCAACATGGATGGGACTGAAGGAGATTATGCTGAGTGAAATAAGTCAAGCAGAGAAAGTTAATTATCACATGATTTCACTTACTTGTGGAACATAAGGAATAGCATGGAGGACATTAGGAGAAGGAAGGGAAGAATGAAGGGGTTCAGGAATTGGAGGGGGAGAAGAACCATGAGAGACTGTGGACTCTGAAAAACAAATTGAGGGTTCTAGAGGGGAGGTGGCATGGAGGGATGGGTTAGCCTGGTAATGAGTATTAAGGAGGGCACGTATTGCATGGAGCACTGGGTGTTACATGTAAACAATGAATCTTGAAATACTACATCTAAAACTAATGACGTACTGTATGGTAACTAACATAACAACAAGAAAAGAAACAATTCCATTTACAATAGGATAAAAAAGAATAGCATATTTAAGAATAAATGCATCAAAACAAGTGGAAAATTCATAATATAAATACAACAAAATATATTGTTGAAAGAAATTAAACACATAATGAATGGAAATACATCCCATGTTCATGGCTTGAGATAGTTCATATTATCAAGATGACAATACTTTCCAAACTGATCTATATAGTCAACATAATTACTATTAAAATCCCAGCTTTCTTTACAGAAATTGACAAGCTGATTTTAAACTATATATAGAAATTAAAGGGATCCCAACTAACAAAAACAATCTCAGAGAAATAGAACAAAGTGTCAGGATCCATATGTCCTGATTTCAAATCTTACTACAAAAGCACAGTAATCAGGATAGTATGATATGGGCATGAAAATAGATTTAGACCAATGGGACAGAGCTGAAAATCCAGAAGTAATCCCTCATATTTATATCCAGCAGGATTTTTAAAAGGTGCCAAGACAAATCAGTAGGGGAAAGAAATATTTTTTTAAATAAATGGCTCTGGGAACACTACATGCAAAAGAATGAAGTTGAATCTTTTTTTGTGTATTAATTACTCAAAATTAACTCAAAATAGACCATAAAAAGCAAGCTACATAATGAAAAAAATCCTCAATACATATATTTAGCAAAGGACTCCTATCTACAATATATAAATAATTTTTACAAATTAATGTTTAAAAAGGAGAATACCTAATTAAACAGCAGCAAAAGAATGGGAACATGGTTGTTATGAGAGAAAATGGGCAAATGATCAATAAGCATATGCACAAGAGATAAACTACATGAGTTCTCAGACAAATTCACATAAAAACCACAACACATGATTTCTACAAACACAGAAGAATGTGTCCAGTGGAGAAGATGGACAGTATAAGTGTAACTGAGGAAGTGCACCACACTTATTCATATATTGCAGGGATGAGTGTAATTGATAAAGCACTTTATCTAACTTTCTGATATAAACTACCAATGCCAAAAATATGCATACACTCTGCCCCCCCATCCCATTCTCCAGTATGGCATCATATGCATACAAAGAGTGGAAATGTTCCATTTGGGATTAGGCTGAAGCAGGTCCAGAGAGCACAAGGCAACAGGAATGGTCAAGATCCCCATGTCCTGCACCTAGATTTCAGTTTCTTTTCACTCAGCTCACACCGTTGGTCTTTTGGGGTGGAAAACACTTGAACCTGGTTCATGGATAAAATCATGATATGGTGTAATGAATTGAAAATGGACGGATGTCCACTGCCTGGATGTCCACTGCCATATACAACCCCACCCGGGAGTGATTCTAAGGAAGAGAAACAAGGAAAAAATCCAGTGTGCAGAGCATCCACTTGCTTGCCTTTTTTGAACAGAGGTAGAAGCCCAAAGATAAGAATATAAGCAGATTCTTTGAAAGTGATGAATGCCTCACTCGGATAATATTGTTAGTATAATTGGAAATCATGCATAAAAGTAAACCAAGCATTATTCAAAGATAGCAGGTCCAGAAGGGTTTTATGGAAAGCTAGTAAATTACAGCAAACAAAGAATAAAAAATTGAGTAAGATATAAAAGGATTCAACCAGGGCTAAGTATTCAGGAACTTCTTGGTGCTGTCAACATGCTCAATCCCTCACTGATTTTTACCTTGAAAGGGTAAATAATGAGGTAAGTATTTTCATACCTTATTTCATCTGCCCTTTTGCTGCCATGAAGGATGTCCCAGAACAGGATTGTCAAACCTGGTTGCACTAGAATTATCTGTTTGTTTTGTGTTTATAAAAAATACTAGGATCTTTCTCTAGAGAGTTCTAAAGCTCCAGAAAATACTAATCTACAGCTAGAATTCAAAAGCACTGACAATGACAGATGGCTACAAGGAACGAAACTGGCCGAGAGAATTGGCCAACAGAACTGGGAAAGAAAACCTGAGACCCATATTTAGAGAGACCACTACGAAACACTTCCAAGGTTGGGCTGGCATGGCTCCAACAACATGCATGCCCCCCATTGTAAACAGCCTGTCCCTGTGGAATCCTCACTTTTCTTTCCTCCCGGGTTCCAGTGAGCTGACAAAATGTCACATCATGGATAAAACTATGCCTGACCATGGTTATGCAGGTTACTTTTTGTCATTGCAACTATCACCATCTGACTTGATTGGTCACCATCTGAGTAAATTGGAGACGTGTATGTCTATACCATGTATAGGGACTGACAATATCTCATTCATTTTTACATTTTACCAGTAGTGCATAGCACAGTGCCTGGCATATGGTAGGCATCAGTGTACATACTAGCTTAAAGTGAATATGTCTCTTTCCACAAACATTAGCACCAAGAAGCAGGACACTAAAGTATGCAGGATTTTGAACACCAGAGTCAGACTAGGAATAAATTTAATATTTCTTTCCCCACTTATTAGCTTTGGTCTCCATCTGTAAAATATAATGATCATAGCATTTAACCCAAGATCATTATAATTGGAGAACTAAATGGCATAATACATTTAGAGAGTTAAGAACATAGAATAAAAGAGATAATAAGCTTTATGGAGAAATCATGATGATGGAACTTGTATTTAGTTAATTGCATGTAGGTACAGCTGCATGCCATGTTGAATTCTATCAGGGAATTCCATAAAGGCATGGAATCAGTGCCTCCTGTGCCAGATATAGTATTTGGAGATCAGTTATTTCTGATTGAATCATAGGTTAAAAAATATACATGCATTAGGATAATAGCAAACAGAAGTTCTAATTGACCTTAGCCCCGTGTAGCTTAGATCACCCTACACAACACCAGGGAAATATTCACATTTATAACATAGCACAAGTACTTTATGAAATATACCCATTACACACTGTTATATTTGAAGTTTAAGAGAATGATCTTGGATCCCTTCTTTTGAAACCTAAGCAAACGTAATAGGTGATGGTGTTGCTTCACAAACACATGGGTTTTCCAGAGCGCAATGTCAAAATATGGACATAGGCTCAAAGTCCCTGAGAAGACAATGTATGGATTCCAAAAAGGTTTCTCAGTGCAGCCTTCATATCACTGTTCCTGAGGCTATAAATGAAGGGGTTCAGCATAGGAGTCACAACGGTGTAAAATACAGCTGCAACCCTGTCCTTACCCCCGGAGTGAGATGAAGGGGGAAAAAGATAGACACCAATTGCTGTGCCATAAAACAGGAAGACAACAGTGAGGTGGGACCCACAAGTAGAGAAGGTCTTCTGCCTCCCAGAGGCAGATGGGACCCTGAGGATGGTGGAGATGATGTGTGCATATGACAAAATGATCAGAGAGAGAGGACCAGTAAGGATCATGGAGCCCACAGCGAATAGGGCTACCTGGTTGGTGCTGGTGTCTGAACAAGACAGTTGCAGCAGAGGGACCACATCACAGAAGAAGTGATGGATGCTGTTGCCTGCACAGAAAGAAAGCCTAGCCATAAGCAGAGTGTGCAGGAGGGCAGCGAGGTTGGTGAGAAGCCAGCATGCCACCAGAAGGAACACATACACCAGGGGCCTCATGAGTGTGGAGTAGTGAAGAGGCCTGCAGATGGCCACATAGCGGTCATAGGCCATCACCCCCAAGAGGAAGTCATCCAGTGCTCCAAATGTCATGAAGAAGTGCATCTGGGCCAAACACCCTCCATATGGGATGGTCTGACTTTGTGTCTGGATGTTCACCAGCATCTTGGGGACGGTGGTGGAAGAAAAGCAGGCATCAGCAAAAGAGAGGTTGGCCAGGAAGAAGTACATGGGCATGTGGAGGTGTGGGTCAAAGCCAATGGCCAGGATGATGAGCAGGTTCCCCATGATGGTGACCAGGTACATGCCCACAAAGATAGCAAATAGGAGAGGCTGCTGCTCTGGCCTCTCAGAAAGACCCAAGAGGAGGAATTCAGTGACACTGGACTGGTTGATTCTGTCCATGCCACTACTCCTTCTGGAAGGAGAGAAAAAACAAGTTAAATAGTGTTAAAAAAAAAAGTTGGTACTTGTAGCCTTCTCTAAAAGAAACACCCCCCACCCACTTCACATATGTCTCTATTCCAATTTCCTGGACCTTTGCTCCAAGGTCTGCATTGCTCCCTACTTTTCAATCCACCCAAGAAGGGAGAGCAAGCTGGCTGAGAGGTTAAAATGCAGAAGCGGGGATGCTTGGGTGGCTCAGTTGGTTAAGTGCATGTCATCTGCTCAGGTCATGACCTCAGGGTCCTTGGATGGAATCCCACATGGGTGTCCAGGCTCAGTGGGGAGTCTGATTCTCCCCCTCCCTCTGCCTCTCTCCTCTGTTCATGCTCTCTCTCTCTCTTTCTCGCTCTGTCTCAAATGAAAACAAAACAAAAAACTTTAAAATGCAAAAGCAAGGTGATAGGTAGCTGTTGGAGAGATAAGTTTCAGGATACCTCCGTCACTTCTATATGTTCACTGAGATCCTCATCCCTGACTTCCAGGTCCTAAGCCCATTTAAACTGTGAACAGTAAGAGCCAACACTTTGAATTCTAAGCACTACACAGTGCAGCATCTAATCGAAAACCCATTCATTTTATTACATACATTTCACTAATGAGTTACTGAAATTCAGTGAAATTAAGTCATTTGCATAATACTGCAAAGAAGACGTGAATATAGCATGGGGGTCTGAAGCCATTTCTCATGCTCCTCGACACCCTGAATCAAGGCCAACTCTGCTTAACCCCATCCTCTGCCGGGGCAGATGGAGGTGACTTTCTCTCTAAGGAAGTAGTTTCCACTGCCCATCCCAGGATGGGCAGGAGACAGGGACTCTGACTGGTATCTTCTGTGGGTATCAGAAGGAACAGACAACCCTGTCTTTTTCTTGGAGCACTCACCACAGGTATCTGGCCCAGACCAGCATCCACCATCAAAGTCAACCCCCCTGCACCTGTTCTCAGTTTGGTCTCACAGGACCTTGCTTTGGGCCTGCAGGTTCTTCTTAGCCTACAGCAAATGAGAGAGCAGTGGCCCCAGGACCACGGGCTACACCAGGCCAGCCAGAGAGCAGCAGCCCAGACTGCAGAGGGGGAGGTTGGATGTGCTTCCCACATTGTCACAGAAGTATTTCTAGGTTCTGTGCCCCAGGAATGTGATTCTTCAGGCTGGTCCTCAGAGACAAATCTGAAGTAATTGTTGCAGCTTCATGGTTTGGCTCCCTAGGCCAGCACTCACCGAGGAGCATGTGCAGAGGGAACGCATGGCATGTTGCTGGGTTTGCATTTGATAAATTTTGTCCCCAGGGATGTGTGTGCATCTCCATTCTTAGTGTGGTGGCTGCTCTGGGGAATCTGCTGGAAAAGCTGGTAACTGGGGCAGAAGGGGCTCCAAATGGGAGGTGGAAAAAAACAAACTTTGATTCCAACCTGGACAGAAGGTGTCCTGGCCTTGCTGTCCTGGGGTGGGTTGTTTCAATTCTATGAGCCTTCAGGTTTCAAGTTCCTGCTAAGAGGGTGATCAGCTTTTTAGACTGCCAGCTCCCACCCACCAAAATAATCCTAGACAAAAGGAGGGGATCAAAAAATCTAGACAATCACAAGAATATTAAAAGTGAGAGTCCCATGGGACTAAGGAAGATGACTCTGAGCGGGAATGTGGTGTGGGGGCAGAAGGCTGGGTGGAGACTCACTGTGAGGAAGGCAACTGTTGTCTCTCAGAGCAGATCTTATCAGCTGTCAGGTGCTGTGTAACAAAACACCCCCAAACTTAGTGTTTAGACAACAACCACCACCTTTTACTTAGTTTACATTTCTTTGGGTTAACATTTCAGATTTGGCTCAGCTGACTCTTGGGTTTTGGGTAGGCTCACTCCTGCTCTGTGGTCACCACGCCATCAATTGGGTGAGGCCACTTTAGGAAATGGGAGGCTTGTTCTAGTGAATGAATCTCTGATACCAGAACCTTAGCCTCCAGCTTTCAAAAGATACCAGGGATGTGTCTCAGCACTCAGTGGCTCTGGACCACCTCCTCTTTGAATGGTGCCTGCAACTGCAATTCTCTGCTCCTACCTGTGCCTTCTGGTGATGCCAACCAGGGTTACAACAGCGGCAGCAAATCCCTGACTTTTCCTGCTGCCTGAAGTCTACCAGATGTTTATTTCATCACCCTTCTTGCTTTCTAGTATTTGAAGATCATGTGAACCATAAGTATGCACTGACCAGTGAGTTAATGGCCAGGGACCATTTTAGGTGGCAGTACCCAGTCTGTGTACATTGTAAAAACTGACTACATCAGGAAATGTTTGGATGCCCCAAGATCAGGAATATTACATCCCCATGTCAACACACCTACAGACCAGTAACTTCTCATTTCCTGTCTTGACATAAATTTGTGCTTTTCTGTATTCTTTTCCTCCTGCCTTGAAAAACTTCTCTTTTCTGTTTTGCAGTAACAAATCCATACTTCAAAACCCATCACAAATGTTACCCCCTCAGTGAAGTCCTCCTGGATTCATCTGTCCAGGAGGACAAGAGAAACTTACATGTGATTTGTGTTTTAAGCAGAACTTGAAGATTGCAGCATATGTGTTAAAGACAGACTAAGCACTTTACATGTGTTATCTTTTTGATTTCTCATAACAGCCTTAGATGGTAGTTACTATAGTTACTAATACTATTCACTTGTTTATATTTGGAAAAGGGGCATTGGTGGGTAGCTAGAAGTCATTCAGGAAGTGAATACTGAAACTGATACATAAACCGGGTATTTGTGATTCCAATGTAAGCCTTAGTTTTGCTTAAAAAATTATTGAAAAAATCTGAGTTTGTCAGAGAATGAGATTTCAGTGTCATAATTATGCAGGGAAGAAATTGATGGAGTGTAGTGACGTTTCCAAAGTTTCTCCTGTGGGTTATTGAAAAATCCTCTGCAGGTTGTTAGGATAGACCCTCCCCCCAGGGGGGATGCAGTAATGAAATCGATGTATTTAAAAATGTATCTGAACATAGGTTGTTGGCATTGTACTGACTGAAGAATGATGGCCTCATAAAAGAAACGTGGTGAGAACCCAACTAATGTGGTCCAAGGACCTTTCTCTCTGATCATGTGGCTTGATTCCTAAGTCATTTCAGAATAGCCGGTTACTCAAGCTTTGTGCTCAAAGCTCAAGCAGAGGGCCTGGTCTCTTGGGGAAGTCTGAGGATCTCTGAGGCTGTTTAGACTTCTGTCCTAGGTTCTGATTTGCCTTACCCCATCCTCAAGTCATCTGGTAGTATTGAGAGAGAAGTTGCTGAATGGAAATGTATATGTGAACAATGTGACAGAAGCCAGAAAAGAAAACAAACTAGTAATTGAGAGAAATTTGTGATTTCATATCCATTTAGGCGTAGTGTAACCATTAAGGGTGTGCATTTTGGAACCAGATACCTGGGTTCAAATTCTGGCTCTGCCACTTAGTAGCTGTGTTACATCCTATAAGTAATTTAACCTTTTTGAGTCATTGTATTCTCTGCTGTACAATGCAAATATTTACCTCAAAGAAATATGTTGAACATTGCTAAAGAGAATGAAGATCTAAAATGCCTAGAAGGAGAAAATTTGCATATTTTTCTCCTGATTTTTCCAGAAACACTGCATGATGGAGAATATATTTTTAAATTTTTTAATTTTAGTATAGTTGACATGATAGAGAATATTTTATTACCTTCTTTTGTGAGTAGGGAAATTGTGGCTCACTGAGGTTACTTAATTTGCTGTAGGTTGGAAAGCTGGCAGGAAGCAGATGCAGGATTTGGATAGGCACCAAGATAACTCTATTAGTTGATATCCCCTGAATTCCCAGGATGATGTCCTTGGTCCCATGGAGATCACAGTGCCCTTCCACTCAAGAGTCTCCCCAGGGCACTCTTCATGTCTTTGTTTCTCAGGCTATAGATGAACGGATTCAGCATGGGAGTCACCACAGCCTACATCACTGCTGCAATCCTGTCCTTGCTGGCTGAATCAGCAGAGGAGGGAATGAAGTAGACCCCAATAGCAGACACATAGAACAAGCAAACGGCTGAGAGGTGGGAGCTGCAGGTGGAGAAGGCCTTCCACTTCCCACTCGCTGATGGGACTCTCATTATGGCAGCCATGATGCGGACATAAGAAATGATAATTAGCAAAGGGATCAAGATGGTTAAGGCCCCTCCCCAGTACATTAGCACACACTGGTTGACATAAGTATTGGAACAAGAAAGCTTCAACAGGGGGAGAAGTTCACAAAAGAAGTGGGGGATAATATTGTCAGTGCAGAAGGATAACTGAGCCAGGAGAATGGTGTGGGTCAGAGAGTATGACTGAGTGAGTATTAGGGACATGACCAACAGCAGAGTACAGCATCTGGGAGTCATGACCAAGGTGTAGTGAAGGGGGTGGCAGATAGCTACAAGCCGGTCATATGCCATCACTGCCAGGAGGAAAACATCTAGACGGATGAACCATAGGAAGAAGTAGATCTGAGACAGGCATCCACTATAAGTGATGGTTTTCCTATCAGCCTGGATGTTCGCCAGCATCCTGGGGACTGTGGTAGATGCTAAACACAAGTCAGTAAGGGAGAAGTTTGCCAGGAAGAAGTACATGGGGGTGTGCAGGTGTGAGTCAGAGACAATGGCCAGGATGATGACAATGTTCCCCAGCACAGTGACCAGGTACATGCTCAGGAAGATGCCGAAGAGGAGGGGTTGCTGTTCCTGCTGCTCAGACAGGCCCAGGAGGAAGAATTCAGAGACACTCATTGTGTGGTTTCCTGGTTTCATGTCACTGGTGTAACTAAGGAACAAAATGAAGGATGACACTTCACAAACGTTTCCGGCCCTGGTATTGTCTAGATAGAAACAAAGACTTAAAATAAAGATGGATATTCTCATTAACATCTGAAAGAATGCTATGAGATAGTCATTGTTATGCCCATTTTATTGATGAAAGAACTGAGTCACCTGAGAAAGTGGTGGAGGTAAAGTTTACATCTGGCAATTCTGACTTTAGAGTCTGTGATGATAACCTCTTTACCAATCTGCCTCTGATCAGGCACCCAGAACTAATTCATTTATTCATTCCACATTCAACCAGTACTTACTGTGTGTCAGTCTCTGCTCTCAAGGACTAGAGAGACAACGGTAACAAATACAGCAGGGCCCCTGCCCTCGTGTAGATAGTATTCTAGCTGGAGGAACCAGGAGCCATGTAACAAACACTTAAATAAACAAGAATGGGTTGCTCAACTGAAAACAAAATGTAGCAGTGACTAGCAGATTACTCTAAATGTTGTGGTCAGCGAAGGACTAGGGAGGAATGCGTACGATGGGGCCAGCCAAGTAAAGAATTTCGTGGAAGAGTGTTTCAGTTGCAAGGAACCGTAAGTGCAAACATGGGAAGGAGCACATACATTTGGAGAAGCAGGAAGAAGGCAAGGGGGGTCAAGTGTGGTGAGTTAGGACAGGAGCGGCAGACAAGTGGGTGAGGAGGTGGGCAGGTTAGAGAATGGCATGGAGTGCAGATTCTTAGAGCCATCAGAGAGCCGTGGGTGTGGGGGCTGTTTAAGCAGCAGACAACCATGATCTGACCTCAGGTATGGAAAGAGCATCCTGCTGCTCTGAAGAGAACTGCTGTAGGGACCAGAAAACAAGACAGGCCAGTAAGAAAGCACATGTGGGGCTCAGAAAGGCAGCTGGGGAGATAGAGTGAAGTGGATGGATTTGGGCTTGGTTTTGGAGAGTTTGGGGACCTTGCGCAAGGAACCACAAGCGGTAGATCTGGGCCCTAGTAAATGGCCCTTGACTTCCCCGGCTGCACCTGCGCCTTCAAGGTACAAATAGTAAAACTGTGTGAAGTGAACAGGAAAGAATTAAGGTGATTTCTTTTACCCACAGGGGCTGTTTAAAAGCTGTACAGCTACAAGAATAACAGAAATGATCTCTAGACTATTTCTTAATTGGCAGAAGCCCTGGAATGTCCTGGAAATGTTAAAAGACCAGGAAGAGAGGTGCCAGAGACATGGATAACTCTGTTATCCCCAGCTGGGGAGAGAATGAAGGGGAAAAGGCATTTACGGCCCATTTGCAAAAATGTATGAATAAAAGTCATTTATGATGTGTCTACAGTATGCCAATGACTAGTGTCATTTAATCCACACCACCCCTGTGCTAAGTATTTCCCTCACACTTTTCAGATCAAGAAACAGGGCTCAGAGAGGCTAACTGACCAGCCTGAGATCACACAGCTAATAAGATCTCTTTTCTGCCAAACCCGGAAGTCAGTCCACTATGCAATTCTCCTTCCTAAGACAGGCAGATCTTTGTTTTCTCATGGGTACTATAGATACTTGTCAACTTTGGGAGTACTTTGGGTATTTCTCCATACTTTGGGAATGTACATGTGGTGTTGATCCATCCTTTAGAATGCCTCTACAGTGTCTACAGGGTCTAGGGAGCTGTGTTTGCAATTGTTCCTCTATTCCGACATCTGCTGATCGCCTACCTTATGGCAGAAATGCTTGTGCGCACTGGATATTTAAGGCTAATCAGAACAGGCACAGTCCCTGGGCTTTCAGGCTAATTGAAGGGACTGACAATGAACAACTTAACATGTGAACATATAGTCAGAAACTCTGATTAGTACCGAAAAGCAGAGGTATGGTTGTATCACCAAGAAAGTATAATTGGAGGACCTAATTTAGATCAGAGGCCAGGGGATCATTCTTTGAGAAACTTAGATAAAACTGAGGCTCTGAAGTAGTAATTAGCTCTGACAGTAGGATAGTAAACTACCCAGCACCTGTGACATTCGTCACGTGGTAAACGGTCTGGCAGGCAGGAGAGGACCATGTGTCCTGAGAACAGTGAGCAAGAAGAGTTGCATAACTTAGGAGCCAGGATCTCTGGCCGCAGGTGACTGAACCACGGGGTCTACTGAATCAACCTGAGTCAGTCAGGTTGTCTTTTTGAAACTTGGAGTTAGAGATACAGGGAGTTTAGCCAGTTAGATTTGAGACCCGAAGACCTAAGTACAGTAGAAATTGAAGTTCCTATAGAATAAACAAAAGTAGTAGCATTCCAGCCCCCGGCCTCGTGTTAACCTTTGTTACAGATGGACAGAAACTGAGATGCATCTACAGTGGGGACATTGAAAGAGACTCTGAGAAAAGAGCAGTTGGGGGTGTGGCATTCCAGAAAGATGCAGAGTAGCTGCCTCCTGATTTTCCAGCATAATCTCATTTTCTAGTCTGTTTCCCCCAGAACAGGGGGCAGAAATGACTTAGTTCCCAGCAGTACAGACCTGGGTGTCGAAGGGCCAGCTATTAGCTCCGGGTTTATTACGAAATGACTCAGTGATCACCCCATGGAGTGTGAATGAGTATTGACTGTTATCTGCCAGGTGCTCTATGCTGAAATGGCTTTACTTACCTCGTTGTATTTTCACTGTCTTATTAGGTGAACTCTCTGGTTTTCAGATAAGGAAACTGAGGTGAAGGAATTTGTCCCAAATGAAGCAGCTGGTAAGTATAAAGTCCAGACTTGAGCTCTGATGTGAACTCTGACTCAGCACTTTCCCAACCGTTCTCAACCAATCTCACACGTTTTTGAGCAGCCGGTTTCTGTGGTCCAAACACTTTCTCCTTGGACTATGCAAATTCACATCACAGCCCCATCTGGAGGCTCAGGCTGTGTCCCTTATGTGATGGAAATGAAATCGAGTGTGGTAGGCAACTGCGGGGTGGATTTTTGGAGTCACAGTAAATGTAACTGAGAGGGGGGGACCCACACTGGGAATATTTACCGGAATGCTCCAGTGTTCTCCTTAGTGGGAAGAGAGGACTAATTGTCTCTGAATCCCTAAGGAGAGGAGGGCACTGCTGTTTTCCAGTGTGGCCCTGTTCTACCTGCACACTCCCAGAGAGTGTTCCCTTTGTCCTTCGCCTTGGGAGGCACTGCTCTGGCCTTGATACTGTCATTCTAGTCACTGCAGTCTGTAACTCAGAAGGAAGTTAAATATAACTTCGTGGGTAAATAGGCATCTATTTTTTCATCTGAACTTGAGATTATGTTGGCCCATTTTCTAACCCCTCTGTGTGTTATGGTCTTCATAAAATGTAATGAGAGTGTCTGGTCGAACAGAAATTCTGAATTTTAATGTAGACCAATTTATCAGTTTGGGGTGATTTATTTGTGACATTCATCAAACATTTAATATATATTTTGTTTATTTTATTCTGGTTCTGTTTAGAATTCCATTATGTGATTATACCTCGATTTCTAGCCCATTATAATGGGGGTGAGCACTTAGGTTTTTTCCAGTTTGGGACTATTATGAATAAGGCTGCTGTGGATATTCTTGTAAATATCTTTTGAGAGGCATATATATGTAGTTCTCTGGATTACATACCAAGGAATGGAAATGCTGTGGCATGGGAAGTATATTTGCAGGTACTACCCAGTGGTACTCCAGAGGGTTTATACCAATGCATAACCCCATTTGTAGCCTAAGGAGGTATTAGTTCTACATCATCTGCAAGACTCAGATTGTTAATCTTTTAAATGTTCACAATGCTGGTGGGTGTGTAATAGTATCTTATTGTGGTTTTCAACTTGGGTTTCTTTTATATCAACTGAATTTGAACACCTTTTAATATGTACATTTTTCTTTGGAAATCTTCTTGTGTGAAGTAGCTATTCAAATCACGTGCTAATTTTTCTTTGCATTTTCTTTCTTTTGTCTTGTTGATTTGGAAGATCTTTCATATGTTCTGAATTTGATTTATTTGTTAAAGATAGATGGATAGATAAGTAGAGAGGAAGAGCGAAAAAGAGGGAGAGAGAGAGAGAATCTTCTACTCTGTGTGTTGCCTTTCCACTGTCTAAATGGTATAAATGATATATTTTGATGAATAACAAATCATAAATGTAATATACTTCAGTTAATCTGTTTGTTCCTTGATGATGAGTACTCTTTGTATTTGGTGTCAATCTGGCCAAATATATAAAAATATTCTGTTTTTTCCAAAGAGCTCTTGTCTTTTACCTTATATATAGTTAGATCTATTATTATCCCTCTGGAAGTAATTGTTTTTAATACTGTGAGTTATCATTCGTCTTTCTTCTGTAGAGACACACAGTTCCTTTAGCGTCATTTGTTGGAAAGGCCATCCTTTCTTCACTGCATATCACTTTCACTCACTGCAAGGTCACCTTTGCCCCCTTTGTGTGTGTACATGAATAGCCACACATACAAGTCTTTGTGTGACATTTTCCTTTGTCTTGGGTAAGTACTTAGGAGTGGAATTGTTGGGTCAAGTGTATCTTTAACCTCATGAGAAGCTGCCACACTGTTGCCCAGAATGACTCTACAGTTGTATTACTACCAGAAATGTATGAGAATTCCACTCTCCAAAGTCCTCACACCAGCTGTTGTTGCAACTTAAGGCATTCTAGTGGGTTCATCGCCATATGTTCTAGTGGCTTTCATTTCCATTTGTCTAATGACCAATGATGTGGAGTGTCTTTACACATGCTGATTTGCTATGTATCTTCTTTCATGAAATACCTATTTAATTCTTCTACATGTACTTTTAAAAATAATTAGGTTGCTTGTCCTCTGTAAATATTCTGGATTCTAGTCTTTATAAGAAATACCTTGGGCAAATACTTTCTGCCTGAGGCTTGTTTTTTTCATTTTATTAAGAGTCTCTTTTGAAGAGCAGATACATTTTACATTTTCTTTCTTTCTTTTTCTTTTTTTTCAGTAGTCATTAATTTATTATTGTAAAATCAGTCACAGTTACTTTAGCAAATGTTTAGTGTTTGAATCATTAATTTAGATCTATACATTTAAACACAATTACTTTGGTCTCTCCTCTGTGCAGGATAAGACATTTTTGTGCTTCATGACTCCCCCTTTCTTCTATCATTTGCTTAACCTAAGGTTCTTTTTCCTTTTTGTCTTCAAAATTCCTTTTTTTTTAAAGATTTTATTTATTTATTTGACAGAGAGAAATCACAAGTAGGTAGAGAGGCAGGCAGAGAGAGAGAGAGAGGGAAGCAGGCTCCCTGCCGAGCAGGGAGCCCGATGCGGGACTCGATCCCAGGACCCCGAGATCATGACCTGAGCCGAAGGCAGAGGCTCAACCCACTGAGCCACCCAGGCACCCCTTAATTTCTAAGAAGTCCAAATTATAAATTTTTCTAGATTTCTGTGTCCTATTTAAGAAAATTTTTCCTACCCCATGTTTATCAAGTTGTTGTCCAGTGTTTTCTTCTAATGGTTCTTACACATTTGACCCATTCCAGCTACATTTTGTATGTGGTACAGTGTAAAGAGTCTATGTTCATTTAGTATATATTAAAAATATATATAGAAATAGATAGATAGATATTGAATCATGCCGACACCATTTGTTGAAGCAATATCCTTTCCACATTGAATTATGTCTGCACATTTGTAAAATATTAGTTGATCATATATGTATTGGTCTATTTTAGGATTGTTCATTCTGTTCCACTGATCTCTATTCCTATTTTTGTACATTATTATTTTCATTGCTATGATTTATAAAAAGCGTTGAAATTAACTGGAGTATTTCTGCCAGGCTTTTCATTTTTAAGTTGTTTTGGCTATTCTGATTTCTTTTTATTTCCATGTAAAATTAAGCATTATCTTCTAAAACTAGTCTGCTGATATTTTGACTTCGATCACACTGAACCTATAGAGCATTTTTGGGGGAAACTTAGCACCATAATAATATTAAATCATTCAATCCATGTGCTAGGTACATATCTTTATGGATTTAAGTCTGCTTTAATTTCAGTCATGAATATTTTGGAGTTTTTAATGTACTGGTGTACATGTATTTTGTTAAATTTAACCATATGTGTTTCTTAATTTTTACACAATTATAAATTGTGTATTATTGCACACCTAGTAGTCAGTCCTTACCCCACCTTGCCCCCAGCCCTTGGAAACCACCAACCTACCTTTGCTTCCTGTGGATTTTCCTATTCTGGACATTTCATAAAAATGGAGTAATATAATTGAGGTTTTTTTTGTTTGACTTAAATTATGCTTAATGTTTTCAACATCTACTTATGTTGCAGCATGAACCAATATTTCATTTCTTTTTATTGATGAATAATATTCCATTGTGTAGATGAACTACATTTTGTTTATCATTTATTGGTTGATGGATATTTGAGTTGTTTCCACTTTTTGTCTATTGTGAGTGATGCTAGTATGAACACGAATGTGGAAGTTTTTGTAGGGACAATGTTTTCAATTCTTTTGGATATATAACTAAGTGTGGAATTGTTCGATCATGTGGCAAAACTATTTTTAAATTTTGGAGAAGATGAACTAGTTTCCTAACTTGTTTCTAAACTGCCAGTACCATTTCACTTTCCCATCAGCGAAGTTAGGGTTCCAGTTTCCCCCCATTCTCATCAGCACTTGGTATTGTCTGCCTTTTTTATTTTAGTCACCTTAGCGGGTGTAGAGTGAAATTTCAGTGTGTGTTTTTTTTTTTTTAATTTTGCTTTGAGGTAGAGAGAGAGAGCTAGTGAGAGCACAGTTGTGGGGAGGGCAGAGGGAGAGGGAGTGAATCTTAAGTGGGTTTGATGCAGGGCTTGATCTTGCAACCCTGAGATCATGACCTGAGCTGAAATTAAGAGTCGGGTACTTACTTAACCAACAGAGCCACACAGGCACCCCTCAGTGTGGTTTTGACTTGCATTTTGCTAATGACTAATAATGTTGAGCATCTTCTAATATATTTCTATCAGCAAACTTAGAGCATGATCATTAGTTTGACTATTGAAATATTTACCCTTTTCCTGGGAATTCCTTTTCTATATTTTCTGTGAGCGCTCTTGGCATGTTATGATCTTTAGCACCAATCCATATGCACTGAAAAATCCAGACCATACTAAATATCTCAGTACTTTGTTCCTCTGCCTTGACAATAGGAGAATGTAAATTACTGTGGATCAGATATATCAATTTAGGGGAAGAGAAAAGTTGTTCTTTAATATTTTTATTAATAAATATTTGAGAAATAATCAGTTGGCACTCTCCATCCAATCTGACCTTGTTCTGCTGTACCTTCCTATATTTCAAAAGCTGGCAAGAAGAAAGGAATACTTTTCCCAGATTCCTTTGCAGGTCAGGTCCTAGATGTGAATTTAGTTCTACTGAAGAGATGCACTTATGTGAAATTTGGAATATTGAAATGAGGTGAAGGGCATTTGTTTGTTTTTGTTGTAGTTGTTGTTTTTTTATTTTTGTTTTTTGCCTTTTCTATTGACAGATGTATTAATGGAGCATTTTTTCAATAGCAGAATTTCAGTGTCCAGTCAGTAGTTGCATAATGCTGAGAGGCAGTTGCATTGAGAATAGTAGCTGGATCCCACTTTTCTGGGTCCAGTCATCGGGTTAGTTGATATCAAGAGGTAGTTTTGATGCTGATTCCAGTTATTTGGGTCACAGCTGCACTGATATGCTCTTGAATCCAATAGTTCCAGGGGCAAAGTTCTGATTCCCCACCTTCTTGATTACATACATTACTTCACATTGGTCGCATTATTACTGTTCTTTTTTTTTTTAAAAAAGATTTTATTTATTTATGTGACAGGGATCACAAGTAGACAGAGAGGCAGGCAGAGAGTGGGGGTGTGGAGCAGGCTCCCTGCTGAGCAGAGAGCCCGATGTGGGACTCAATCCCACACCCCGGGATCATGACCTGAGCCGAAGGCAGAGGCTTTAACCCACTGAGCCCCCCAGGCGCCCCTATTACTGATCTTAAGGTTATTCCTGAAGACATCCTAGAGACATTCTATAAAACTGTGAATGACTTTGTAAGGACCCAATTCCCTAAATTAACTTAATTTCTGCTTAAAATACCAACAGTGGTTTCTTTTTGTTACCCTGAACCTTGATTAATAAAATAGATAATGAACTGTAGACTTAACGCTGGAATAATCATGATATCAGGCCCCTTATGCTTGTGTAGTTAGACAGGAAACTTTTCAGTGACAAATGAAAACATCACAACTGATTTCTACAACAGATGCAATAATTACTTTTATTTTTAAAATACTTCATTTTCTTTAAAAAGACCCTTACTTCTTTCCCTTGCAGCAGAATACAGATGGTTGGTGGTTCAACTTCATGATTTTTTCACTGTACCTGCTGCAAAAGTGATATGCGTTCAGTACAAACAGTACTTTGAATTTTGATCTTTTCCTGGGCTAGCAATCTGTGGCACATATCATGGTGCTCTCTTGTGACGCCAGCAGCAGCAGCTCCCAGTCAGCCACGTGATCAACAGGGGAAACAACCCATACACTTGGAACCTTTCCGTCCCACACCACCATCCTCCTTTCCATTTTCAGGATACTATTCAATAAAGTACATAAGATAGTTAACACTTTGTCATAAAATAGACTTTGTGTTAGATGATTTTGTCCAACTGTAGACTAATGTAAGTGTTCTGAGCATGTTTAAGGTAGGCTGGGCTGAGCTATGATGCTCAGTAGGTGAGGTGAGGTGTATTAAGTGAATTTTCCACTTAGGATATTTTCAACTTACAATGGCCTTATCAGGACACAACCCCAATGTAAGTCAAGGAAGATCTGTACATAATAACCTCATCTAGCATCTATTTGTTGAACACATGGAATTTTCTAGCAATTCTCTCTTAAAGAAGAGAAACATTATTTGTTTGTTTGTTTTAAGAAAGGTTAATTTTATCTCCACAGAAAACTCCAGGTAGCCAAAGTATAGGTATTGGCTAAAATAAATTGATTTTAAATGTTTTAAATATTTCAATTTATGATTATCAAAGTAACATTTTATTGTGAAAAATACCAGTGGAAAGTGGATGTTGAAGAAAGTGAGTGACAATCATATATAATTCCATCATCTTGGGATAGCCACTTTTTTTATATTTTGTTCTTAAGTTTTTTTAGCCAAGTATTATGAATAATGAAGAATAAATTCATAATGAATTCAGTAAAAATGATTTTTCTGTTTACATTATTCTATGTTAAAATGTGTTATCAAATAACTGGAAAGCCCACACACTACTCCATCATTCTGACATAGTATAATTTAATTAACCAAGCTGCAGTTGTTGAAATTTGGGTGGTTTCTGTTTCTCTTATGAGTAACATCATTATAGGTAAATTCTTAACAATACTGTTGTACTATTTCCTTGAAAAGAGTAGGTCATAAGGTACAAGTATTTTTGTGCTCATAATATTTATTACAAGCTTATTTCCTGGAAATCTATGCCAATTTATACTTTCAGTAGCTCTTGAGAATATCTCCCTACCTGCTTTTATACAGCATCAATCATTGTCATTAAAAAACCCAATTATTCGAGGTCTTTTCTGGTTCCATATAAATTTTAGGATTATTTGTTCCATTTCTTTGAAAAAAATGGATGGTATTTTGATAGGGATTGCATTAAATGTGTAGATTGCTTTAGGTAGCATAGACATTTTCACAATATTTATTCTTCCAATCCAGGAGCATGGAACATTTTTCCATTTTTTTGTGTCTTCCTCAATTTCTTTCATGAGTACTTTATAATTTTCTGTGTATAGATTCTTAGTCTCTTTGGTTAGGTTTATTCCTAGGTATCTTATAGTTTTGGGTACAATTGTAAATGGGATTGACTCCTTAATTTCTCTTTCTTCAGTCTTGTTGTTGGTGTACAGAAATGCAACTGATTTCTGTGCATTGATTTTATATCCTGACACTTTACTGAATTCCTGAACAAGTTCTAGCAGTTTTGGAGTGGAGTCTTTTGGGTTTTCCACATATAGTATCATATCATCTGCGAAGAGTGATAGTTTGACTTCTTCTTTACCAATTTGGATGCCTTTAATTTCTTTTTGTTGTCTGATTGCTGAGGCTAGGACTTCTAGTACTATGTTGAATAGCAGTGGTGATAATGGACATCCCTGCCGTGTTCCTGACCTTAACGGAAAAGCTTTCAGTTTTTCTCCATTGAGAATGATATTTGCGGTGGGTTTTTCATAGATGGCTTTGATAATATTGAGGTATGTGCCCTCTATCCCTACACTTTGAAGAGTTTTGATCAGGAAGGGATGCTGTACTTTGTCAAATGCTTTTTCAGCATCTATGGAGAGTATCATATGGTTCTTGTTCTTTCTTTTATTAATGTGTTCTATCACATTGATTGATTTGCGGATGTTGAACCAACCCTGCAGCCCTGGAATAAATCCCACTTGATCATGGTGAATAATCCTTTTAATGTACTGTTGAATCCTATTGGCTAGTATTTTGGCGAGAATTTTTGCGTCTGTGTTCATCAAGGATATTGGTCTGTAGTTCTCTTTTTTGGTGGGATCCTTGTCTGGTTTTGGGATCAAGGTGATGCTGGCCTCATAAAATGAGTTTGGAAGTTTTCCTTCCATTTCTATTTTTTGGAACAGTTTCAGGAGAATAGGAATGAGTTCTTCTTTAAATGTTTGGTAGAATTCCCCTGGGAAGCCGTCTGGCCCTGGGCTTTTGTTTGTTTGGAGATTTTTGATGACTGTTTCAATCTCCTTACTGGTTATGGGCCTGTTCAGGTTTTCTATTTCTTCCTGGTTCAGTTGTGGTAGTTTATATGTCTCTAGGAATGCATCCATTTCTTCCAGATTGTCCAATTTGTTGGCGTAAAGTTGCTCATAGTATGTTCTTATAATTGTCTGTATTTCTTTGGTGTTAGTTGTGATCTCTCCTCTTTCATTCATGATTTTATTGATTTGGGTCCTTTCTCTTTTCTTTTTGATGAGTCTGGCCAGGGGTTTATCAATCTTATTGATTCTTTCAAAGAACCAGCTCCTAGTTTCATTGATTTTTTCTATTGTTTTTTTGGTTTCTATTTCATTGATTTCTGCTCTGATCTTTATGATTTCTCTTCTCCTGCTGGGTTTAGGGTTTCTTTCTTGTTCTTTCTCCAGCTCCTTTACGTGTAGGGTTAGGTTGTGTACTCGAATAGCCAAAGGAATATTGAAGAACAAAGCCAAAGTTGGTGGCATTACAATTCCGGACTTCAAGCTCTATTACAAAGCTGTCATCATCAAGACAGCATGGTACTGGCACAAAAACAGACACATAGATCAGTGGAACAGAATAGAGAGCCCAGAAATCGACCCTCAACTCTATGGCCAACTCATCTTCGACAAAGCAGGAAAGAATGTCCAATGGAAAAAAGACAGCCTCTTCAATAAATGGTGCTGGGAAAATTGGACAGCCACATGCAGAAAAATGAAATTGGACCACTTCCTTACACCACACACGAAAATAGACTCCAAATGGTTGAAGGACCTCAATGTGAGAAAGGAATCCATCAAAATCCTTGAGGAGAATGCAGGCAGCAACCTCTTCGACCTCAGCCGTAGCAACATCTTCCTAGGAACAACGGCAAAGGCAAGGGAAGCAAGGGCAAAAATGAACTGTTGGGATTTCATCAAGATCAAAAGCTTTTGCACAGCAAAGGAAACAGTTAACAAAACCAAAAGACAACTGACAGAATGGGAGAAGATATTTGCAAACGACATATCAGATAAAGGGCTAGTATCCAAAATCTATAAGGAACTTAGCAAACTCAACACCCAAAGAACAAACAATCCAATCAAGAAATGGGCAGAGGACATGAACAGACATTTCTGCAAAGAAGACATCCAGATGGCCAACAGACACATGAAAAAGTGCTCCACGTCACTCGCCATCAGGGAAATACAAATCAAAACCACAATGAGATATCACCTCACACCAGTCAGAATGGCTAAAATGAACAAGTCAGGAAATGACAGATGCTGGAGAGGATGTGGAGAAAGGGGAACCCTCCTCCACTGTTGGTGGGAATGCAAGCTGGTGCAACCACTCTGGAAAACAGCATGGAGGTTCCTCAAAATGTTGAAAATAGAACTACCCTATGACCCAGCAATTGCACTACTGGGTATTTACCCTAAAGATACAAACATAGTGATCCGAAGGGGCACGTGTACCCGAATGTTTATAGCAGCAATGTCTACAATAGCCAGACTATGGAAAGAACCTAGATGTCCATCAACAGATGAATGGATCAAGAAGATGTGGTATATATACACAATGGAATACTATGCAGCCATCAAAAGAAATGAAATCTTGCCATTTGCGACGATGTGGATGGAACTAGAGCGTATCATGCTTAGTGAAATAAGTCAATCGGAGAAAGACAACTATCATATGATCTCCCTGATATGAGGACATGGAGAAGCAACATGGGGGGGTAGGAGATAGGAGAAGAATAAATGAAACAAGATGGGATTGGGAGGGAGACAAACCATAAATGACTCTTAATCTCACAAAACAAACTGGGGGTTGCTGCGGGGAGGTGGGATTGGGGGAGGGGGAGCGGGCTATGGACATTGGGGAGGGGAAGCGAACCATAAGAGACTATGGACTCTGAAAAACAACCTGAGGGTTTTGAAGGGTCAGGGGTGGGAGGTTGGGGCAACCTGAGGGTTTTGAAGGGTCAGGGGTGGGAGGTTGGGGGAACAGGTGGTGGGTAATGGAGAGGGCACGTTTTGCATGGAGCACTGGGTGTTGTGCAAAAAGAATGAATACTGTTACGCTGAAAAAATAAATAAAATGAGAAAAAAAAAAAACCCAATTATTTTAAACCCAGTATTTTAAAGTATAAATGTGGGTTGGTGTTATTTCCAAAAGTCTTTCCATTATCGTTCTGTACTATATGAAGGACTATTTCCGTTCTTAGAATTTTAGTAGTTATAATTAGCTATCTATATCCCAGAGGATATAGTGGAATTCTTGGATATGTCATTAAAGTCTCTGAAATTTTGTGTACAAAAGAAATACTTTTACTAGTTAACACATATTAAAATTTGATTAAAATGACAGGTGATGCATATGTAACTTCTAGGAAAAAAGTAAAGCACCAGTGAATATTTAATTTATGGGGTCCTGATTTACAGTATGTATGCAGGCTTCCTTTCCAATTCATTCACTCTGCCTGACCAGTATCTTCCTTTATCTTCTGAGTCTTACAAGGGGCAGTTGTAGTTGAGAACATGGGGAAAGGACAAGCCAGTAGGGCGTACCCAACCTATATTTAGCTATGTTCCAGCATCGAAACTTTCTGGACTCAGAAATACCTTCAGAAATGTCCTTTGAGATCCATTTGTTTTAAAAAGATCACCTTCCAAGATGTGAATGGTCCTCTGAAAGAATGAACCTTACTTACAAATTGAGTGCCTGTCTTTTAAGGGATATAATCATATTTGGCTCAGTGTTTCAGGAATGGGAGTTTGGTCTGGGGTAGTCTATTAACGCAGGGCAGGAAGCAGGCTGAACAGCATGGTGAACCTGGATGATGGGAAGACGGAGGTGGGAATAATCCAGGAAGGAAATTGGCTCAGAAAAGAGAGGCTATTACTGACAAACACAAAGCTTGCTCTTTTTTTTTTTTTTTTTTGGAGCTTGGTACACAGTTATGTTTATTAAGTGTTAACCATTCTATCACTATTATCATTGCCATCATTACTTTTGTAAACATAAAAATATTACCAGGAAACAAACTGAGGGAAAGGAGGGAAGTGGGAGGGATGGGGTGACTGGGAAAGAACCAAGATGCCCTTCAACGGATGAATGGATAAGGAAGATGTGGTCCATATACACAATGGAGTATTATGCCTCCATCAGAAGGGATGAATACCCAACTTTTGTAGCAACATGGACGGGACTGGAAGAAATTATGCTGAGTGAAATAAGTCAAGCAGAGAGAGTCAAGTATCATATGGTCTCACTTATTTGTGGAGCATAACAAATAACATGGAGGACATGGGGAGATGGAGAGGAGAGGGAGTTGAGGGAAACTGGAAGGGGAGATGAGCCATGAGAGACTATGGACTCTGAAAAACAACCAGAGGGTTATGAAGGGGCGGCGGGGGGTGGGGTGGGGTGGGGTGGGAGGTTGAGGAACCAGGTGGTGGGTAATAGGGAGGGCACGTACTGCATGGAGCACTGGGTGTGATGCCAAAACAAAGAACACTGTTATGCTGTAAATAAACAAATAATAAAAAAAAAGTGCCAATACACTCATTCTAATCACAGAGACCTGATTATTGTCAGATCTCTCTTCTTAGCACATTTGAAAAAGGATTTGTTCCCTTTTTGTAGATATCCCAAAAGCTTGCTCTTTTAAACTTTGCTTTCTTACTGGAAATTGTGGCTGACACGTTATTCCTACCTCTTCTATCCAAGAAGAAAGGACAGAGGGGAGAAGGGATGATGGCCAAAGGGAAACATACACAGGTGCAGTCTTCTTCCTTCATGATCTTCCTTTCAAAGCAAGATCTATTGTATGAGACATCAAAAAGTCACACCCTCCCTTTTAAAAAGATTTATTTATTTATTTTAGAGAGAGAAAGTGGGGTGGAGGGGCAGAGGGAGAGGGAGAGAGTATTAAGCAGCCCCGCAATGAGCATGGAACCTGACATGGGGCTCAAACTCATGACCCTGAGATCATTAACCCAGTCAAAACCAAGAATTGAATTCCCAAAGGACTGGGCTACTCAGGCACCCCACACACCCTCCTTTTTTAAAAAAAAGCTTGATCCAGATGGCATTGGGCCCCAGGCTCAGTGGGGAGTCTGCTTGAGATTCTATCTCACCCTCTGCCCCTCCCCCACTCACTCTCTCTTCCTAAAATAAATAAATAAGTCTTTGAAAAAAAAACAAAACTTGATCCAGAATGAACTTGACCTTGAAACTTTGGAGAGCTCTGTTTTGGGGTACTTCTTTATCTCTCTGGAGTGACTTGCTAGTCATTAGAATATTTTTGTGCCAGCCCTCAAATTTCATTTCCTGGCTCCAAAAATATCTATATTTGGAAAATTTTTATCTAGAGCTTTCAAAACATTTAGGTACTAAAAAAATATTAACCTATAATCCCACTGCAAAAAGATAACCTTTGTTATGCTAGTGACTTCTTGGAACACCCCTTTCTATCAGACTAGATTTCCTCAAATTATTCCCCTAAAATTTCCAGCACACTTGATTTATGGTTTTGTATCGGTATTTTGATTTTTTTAATGAAAGAACTCAGAGGATGAATCATGTACTTAGTACAAAATTGGCACACAGTAGGCACACATAAATATCAACTCTGTTTCCCCTAGAATAATAGAAAGGAGTATTCTTAAGTTAAAGAAATAAAATATTATGGAAATTATATATTAATTTAATTTATCACATCCTATCATGATCATTCAGTATTTGTCATGATCTCCACAATGTGGTGTGGTAGAAAGAGGATGGGTATTGGAGTCAAACTTACCTGGTTTGTGGAAACTATTTACATTCTGACTCACACTTTCACAATCCTACCTCAACGAACTGTTGTGAAGAACAGTGATGAACCTTGTAGATACTCAGTACATGTTTGTGTTCTTATCCCTTTACCTTGTGCCATAGAACACAAGGGGAGTGTTACTTGGCTCTAGAACATGAATCATATCCTTTAGTCCACTCTGGCTAATAATCTGGTTTTAGAGGTGAGGAAAGGGGAATGGTGTCTGCCCTTAGTGAAGGATGCTTCATTGGGATCAAGAGAGAGAGTGAGATAGAAGATCTCATTCTAGAGCCAAGTAAAGGAGTGGAACTCTCCTTTTCATTACATCCCTAACCCAGAGTTAGTGATAATCTTCCCTTAAAAATCAGTCAGAATGGTGGACTCACTGAAATAATGAAGGGCAGGGATTGATTGGAATACCTGGATCAGGCATCACTGTCATGGTAAGAGGAACATTTTTCCATTAGCAAATAGTTTACCCAAGGCCTCCTTCATGTCTCTGTTCCTCAAGCTGTAGATGAATGGGTTTAACATGGGGATAATCACCATGTAGAGAATGGCAGCCCTACTCTCACTCTCTGCAGAGTGAGTTGATGGAGGAAGTAAATAAACACCCATCAGAGACCCGTAGAAGAGCAGGACCACTGTGAGATGGGAGCCACAGGTAGAGAAGGCTTTCCATTGCCCTCTAGGAGATGAGATGCCAAACACAGCCCAGGAAATGCGGCCATAGGAGAGGACAATCAACATGAGGGGAGCAGTGAGGAACATTAGGCCCATGATGATGATCATTAGCTCGTTAATGTGAGTGTCTGAGCACGCAAGCTTCAGCAGAGCACTGGGATCACAGTAAAAGTAAGGGATGGCCTTGTGGGCACAGAAGGCCACACGGGTCAGCAGCAGTGTGTGCATCAGTGCAGGGCAGTTGGTTAGCATCCAGCACATGACCAGCATTAGTACACAGAGCTGGGGACTCATAGCTGTGCTGTAATGGAGTGGCTGGCAGATGGCCACATAGCGGTCATATGCCATCACAGCCAGCAGGCAGTTGTCGAGGCCACCAAACATAAGGAGGAAATAGAGCTGTGCAAGGCATCCAGAATAGGAGATGGTCCGACTCTGGGTATGAATGTTGGCCAGCATTTTGGGGACTGAAGCAGAAGTGAAACAGGCATCAGTTAATGATAGGTTGGCCAGGAAAAAGTACATGGGAGTATGAAGGTGTGGGTTAGAGCTTATGGCCAGGATGATGAGTAGGTTCCCTGTCATGGTGACCAGGTACATGCCCAGGAAGATGCCAAATAGGAGCCGTTGCTCCTCTGGCTTCTCAGAGAGTCCCAGAAGGAGGAAGTCTGAAACAGCTGTTTGATTCACTTGGCTTGGTTTTCCCATCCTTTGTAGTTCTTATTATCTGTTCAGATAAAACCCTTTCATATATTAGTATTTAATTACTAGATCAGTCACAGATGTGTATCTGTGTAGCCAGAACTATACTGGGGGAGGGGGGGGAGGGAATACATGGACCTTGCCAATGAGAATATTGAATCTCACTGGAGATGAAAGAAAACACCCAGGGAACAAGGGAAGGCAAGACAATACACATACAAATGCAAATTATGCTTTTTTTGTTACAGTAGGGTCTAGAGAAGAGATCATTTTGGCCAGAGAAGTCAGTATGGGCTATAGCAGGAGGTAAGAATTGAGCATATCCTTGAAGGCAAGATTGGAAAAGTCATTTATGTTTACCAGTTGAAAAGGAAATAGATGATTTCCATTGCTGCCTCTCCCCCAACACACACACACACACACACACACACACACGCACACACACACACACACGCGCGCACGCACACACACACACACACACACACACATGCACATGTAGACAAAACAGCCTCCTCTCTACTTGCCTTCCCCAATCTCTAGAAATTGACCACACCATTCAGCTCCCATCCCTGTGCCCTTCCTTTAATGGCACAGGGTATATAAGCTGGGGGGGGTGAGGGTCTATGATATCCCTTCCCTCCCATCCATCACTAGGACCTCCCCTCCATAAACAGGGAGGGGTCCGCCTCTGCCTCCATCACTCTCTCTCCTTTGTCCTCTTCCCCTTCTGCTCTTCTGCACCTGTTATTTGCTCTAGGAACTGATTCTATAGTTCTCCTGGTCTCTTGTCATGATTCCCTGTTTGTCAAGACTGGTTAAATACCAGACACCGTCATGGCTTTGTTTTTATTCTTCACCAGGCTATGAAGTAGGTATCCTTGACAACTTTGTAAATGGTAAAACAGAGCTTCAGAGATATTTGATGTACTGAGATAACTAGTAAATGATATTCAAACACAGGTGTGCCTCTAGATCTTGTGCCTTCACCCCTGCAATTGTACCACATCTCTCTGATATTTCCTCGGGGGAAGGAAGGTGAGAGGAGCCAGGCTCTGGTTTCTTGGGCTTGAAAGTAGCTACTCTGTTCTTCTGCTCCCTTAGGGTTTGGAGGGAGCTGGTGTGAGAGTGCATTTGATAGTGGCCTTGTCAAAACTGGGACCTTAGAAGCTTCTGTGAACATTTAATCCTCTGTTTGTTCTTTGGTTCATAGAAAGGCTTGTGATCCTAGGCAGAGACTTAGCTCATTTCTACCTGGGAAACTTCTGCTTAGCTGTTGGGCTGGGAACAGAGGGGTGTGTGTGTGTGCGCGTGTATGCTATCCCTTCCCCATTCTCACCTTTGAGACCATGAGTCAGTGTCAGGCATCTTCAGATTTTCCATTTCTCTCTCTTGGATGGATAATTCACAATGAGGAAGTGCTGGGACCTTTCAGACTCAGTCAGTGAAGATGGGGTCTGTTGAGTCTGATGTTCACTAGGAACATGGAGTGTATGATTAATTTTGACTCCCCTAGGCCTGAAAAGACAAGAATCTTTTTTAGGGTTTTAAAGGCTCCTGAAACACCATTTCCCAAGGTGCTCATTAGAGCCAACTTCAGTGTCATTGTGCAGTCTGTCCTCCAGCCAACTCTGGGTAGGTCTTGGGGGAACAGAAAGAGGGCATCTCTTTCCCAGGGGTTAAGCTCAGATGGGGATCTCAGGAGAGTGATTCTGAGGCCTCTTGCTGGGATACAGTGTACTTCAGCCTGACCGGCAGGCCTCCTAGGAACTCATGCTTATGTACTAGACAGTTTAATGCCTGTTCCATACCCTAGGTAGAACTGGATTGAGGGAAATATCAGGAGTGTAAATTACAACATGACTATTTCTGCTGGTGATTTTCCTAAACAGTGTAATCCTAGTATGAAACAAACCCCTTAAGTCCTAAACTCTCAGTGAAATCAGGCAGCCTATATAGAGCATGACAACCATAATGTCTGATACGTAGCAACTGCTAAAAATGTTACATCTTCTGTATTTTTATGAATACTATTGAATTAATCCCATTATTAATATTATTGAACAGTTTCATTACACAATCTCAGTGATACTCACAGCAAGCTTAGGATACAGAAACTATTCTTATTCCCATTTTATAGGTGAGAAAACTGAGGTCCCTGGAGAATAATGACTTGACCAAGGTCATACAACTACTAAATGGAGGGGATAGAATTCCACCCTAGATTTGCCTGACCCCTAGAGTTCATGCTCTTAACCACCACACTTTGTCTTAGTGTCATTGCTGGTTTTAATCACTAACAATTTCTTTTGTATAAAATAATATTGTTCTACTTGCATGTCTTTGGTTACTAGTGAGATTGAATATTTGTTTCTCTGATTTTTAACCATGGTAAATATTCCTCAAATTATCCTGCTATTCTATCTGTCCTTTCATCTGCTTGGATGCTCATGCTTTTTGAAATGGATGTTAAAGACCAAACAAATAAAAACATTTTATTTTGTGTGTTTTTCTCTTTGCTTACCATTCCAACATGTATACAACTTTAAAAAAAATTTTATTTTTTTATAAACATATAATGTATTTTTATCCCCAAGTGTACAGGTCTGTGAATTGCCAGGTTTACACACTTCACAGCACTCACGATAGCACATACCCTCCCCAATGTCCATAAACCTAACCCCCTCTCGCTCCCGCCTCCCCCCAGCAACCCTCAGTTTGTTTTGTGAGATTAAGAGTCACTGTTACGCTGAAAAAATAAATAAAATGGAAAAAAAAAGAGTCACTTATGGTTTGTCTCCTTCCCAATCCCATCTTGTATCATTTATTCTTTTCCTACCCCCCAAACCCCCCATGTTGCATCTCCACTTCCTCATATCAGGGAGATCATATGATAGTTGTCTTTCTCCAATTGACTTATTTATTTCATAAGCATGATACCCTCTAGTTCCATCCACATCATTGCAAATGGGAAGATTTCATTTCTTTTGATGGCTGCATAGTATTCCATTGTGTATATGTACCACATCTTCTTTATCCATTCATCTGTTGATGGACATCTAGGTTCTTTCCATACATAGTTTGGCTATTGTAGACATTGCTGCTATAAACATTCGGGTGCATGTGCCCCTTCGGATCACTACATCAACATGTATACAACTTTTTTTTTAAAATTTCTTTTCAGTGTAACAGTATTCATTGTTTTTGTATACAACTTTTTAAAAATTATTTTTGTAGTAAAAATCAACAGATACCAAAATAAAAAGCTGCTGCACAGCAAAGAAAGCAGTCAGCAAAACTAAAAGGCAACCCACAGGATGGAAGAAGATATTTGCAAATGACATTACAGATGAAGGGCTGGTGTCCAAGATCTAGAAGACATGAACTGACATGAACTGATGCTTCTCCAAAGAAGACATATAAATGGCTAAAAGACACATGAAGAATTATTCAACATCACTAGCCACCAGGAAAATACAAATCAAAACCATAATGAGAAACCACCTTATACCAGTTAGATGGCAAAAATTAACAAGGCAGGAAACAACAAATGTTGGTGAGCATGTGGAGAAAGGGGAACCCTCTTACACTGTTGGTGGGAATTCATTCTGGTACAGCCACTCTGGAAAACAGTATGGAGTTTCCTCAATACATAAGGAATAGAGCTGCCCTACAACCTAACAATTGCACTAGTAGGTATTTACCCCAAAGATACAGATGTAGTGAAAAGAAGGGGCACCTGTACCCTAATGTTTATAGCAACATTGTCCACAGTAGCCAAACTGTGGAAGGAGCCAAGATGTCTTTCAATAGATGAATGGATAAAGAAAATGTGGTTCATATATACTATGCAATATTACTTAGCCATCAGAATGGATGAATACTTACCATTTGCATCAACATGGATGGAACTGGAGGAGATTATGCTGAGTAAAATAAGTCAAGCAGAGAAGGACAATTATCATAGTTTCACTCATATCTGGAACATAAGAAATAGTGTGGAGGATGATAGGGGAAGGGAGGGAGAACTGAATGGGAAGATATCAGAGAGGGAGACAAACCATGAGAGACTCTGGACTCTGGGAAACAAATAGAGTTACAGAAGGGAAGGGGTGGAAGGATGGAGTAACCACATGATGGGTATTAAAAAGGGTATGTGTTGTGATGAGCACTGGGTGTTATATGCAACTAATAAATCATTGAACACTATATCTAAAACTAATAATGTACTATACAGTGGCTAATTGAGCATAATAATATATATATGCATTAATATGTATACTATAAAACTATATAAAAACTGTATTGTTGATATCACCTCACACCAGTCAGAATGGCTAAAATTAACAAGTCAGGAAATGACAGATGCTGGAGAGGATGTGGAGAAAGGGGAACCCTCCTCCACTGTTGGTGGGAATGCAAGCTGGTGCAACCACTCTGGAAAACAACATGGAGGTTCCTCAAAATGTTGAAAATAGAACTACCCTATGACCCAGCAATTGCACTACTGGGTATTTACCCTAAAGATACAAACATAGTGATCCGAAGGGGCACGTGTACCCGAATGTTTATAGCAGCAATGTCTACAATAGCCAGACTATGGAAAGAACCTAGATGTCCCTCAACAGATGAATGGATAAAGAAGATGTGGTATATATACACAATGGAATACTATGCAGCCATCAAAAGAAATGAAATCTTGCCATTTGCGACGACGTGGATGGAGCTAGAGCGTATCATGCTTAGTGAAATAAGTCAATCGGAGAAAGACAACTATCATATGATCTCCCTGATATGAGGACATGGAGAAGCAACATGGGGGGGTAGGGGGATAGGAGAAGAATAAATGAAACAAGATGGGATTGGGAGGGAGACAAACCATAAATGACTCTTAATCTCACAAAACAAACTGGGGGTTCCTGGGGGGAGGTGGGATTGGGAGAGGGGGAGCGGGCTATGGACATTGGGGAGGGGAGGCGAACCATAAGAGACTATGGACTCTGAAAAACAACCTGAGGGTTTTGAAGGGTCAGGGGTGAGAGGTTGGGGCAACCTGAGGGTTTTGAAGGGTCAAGGGTGGGAGGTTGGGGGAACAGGTGGTGGGTAATGGGGAGGGCACGTTTTGCATGGAGCACTGGGTGTTGTGCAAAAAGAATGAATACTGTTACGCTGAAAAAATAAATAAAATGGAAAAAAAAAGTACAGTTTTGATGTGAAAAGGAAAACAACCTCTAGAGTTCATGAAAGTGCTAATAAAACTCTTCACAATTCCCCCCCCCAAAAAAAAACAAAAAACTGTATTGTTAAAAAAAAACAAGAGCCATCAATATTCTGCTTACAAGAGACTCATTATAGACCCCAAAATACCTCCAGATTGAAAGTGAGAGGGTAGGAATCATTTATTGTGCTATTAGACATCAAAAGAAAGCTGGAGTATCCATCCTTATATCAGACAAATTAGATTTTAAATCAAATGCTGTAACAAGAGATGAAGAAGGGCACTATATCATAATAAAGGGGCCTGTCCAACAAGAAGATCTAACAACTGTAAATATTTATGCCCCCAGCTTGGAAGACCCCAAATAATGTAAATCAATTAAAAACAAATATAAAGAAACTCACTGATAACAATATAATAATAGTAGGGGACTTTAATACTGCACTTACAGCAATGGACAGATCTAGTAAGCAGGAAATCTACAAGGAAACAATGGATTTGAATGACACACTGGACCAGGTGGACTTAATAGATACACTCAGAACATTTCATCCAAAAGCAACAGAACACACATTCTTTTCATGTGCACATGGAACATTCTCCAGAATAGATCACATATTAGGTCACAAATCAGCCCTCAAGTACAAAAAGATTGAGGTCATACCATGTGTATTTTCTTCCTTTCTTTCTTTCTTTCTTTCTCTCTTTCTCTCTTTCTTTCTTTCTTTCTTCTGATCACAGTGCTATGAAGCTTGAAGTCAACCACAAAAAAAATTTGGTAAAACCACAAATACATGGAAGCTAAAGAATGTCCTACTAAATAATGAATGGGTCAACCAGAAAATTAAAGAAGAAATTTAGAAATACATGGAAGCAAATGAAAATGAAAACTTGACAGTCCAAAACCTTTGGGATGCAGCAAGGGCAGTCCTAAGAGGGAAGTATATAGCAATACTGGCCTATCTCAAGAAGCAAAAAAATCTCAAATAGACAACCCAACTTACGCCTAAAGGAGCTAGAGAAAGAACAACAAATGAAGCCAAAAGCCAGGAGAGGAAGGGAAATATTACCAGTTTCCTAAAGGGTTTTTATTGCAAATGGGTGTTGAAGTTTACCAAACACCTTTGTTGCATCTATTGAAATTTTGAAAGGATTATTCTCCTTTTTATTTTAATGGAATGAATTTCATTTTTGATTTTCAAATGTTAAACTAATCTGTCATCACAAAATAACCCTTTGGCTCAGTGTAGTATGCTTTTTGTGTATCTCTGGATTTAACTTTGTGCTATTTTGCTTAGAAATTGAAACTTCAGAGATCATCCTTTGATTTTCTTTTCTTTTCATTTACCTCTCAGATTTTAGTATTAGGGCCATGCTTGCCTCACAAAAAGAGTTACAAACTTCTTTCTCTTTTACTGTTCTGATGAAGCATTCATTTAAGACCTGTTACCTTTTCCTTATATGTTTGGAAGAATCCATCAGTGAAATCATCTGGGACTTGATATTTTCATTATGGGAACTTCTGACAATGGATTCCATTTCTGTACTAGATAGCAGGATATTCAGATTTTCTTCTCTTTGGTCAGCATTAATGTATTTTTAATATCTGAAGTTTTTGTCCATTTACTCAAATTGACATTCCTTAGCTTCAAGTCACTCGTAATGGCCTCATATTATCCTTACATTAAGAAAATGCAAGTAGTCAAAAACACAAATAATACCTATAAAAATTAATGGATGATTACGTATGTATATATCCATGTAGCCTCTATGCAAACAAAAATATAGGACATTTCCATTGCCCCAGTATTCCTCAAAAGTATCCCAGAAATAAAAAGACGGACACTGTTACATTTGTTGAGCCTATTTAGCAACTAGAACTCTCAATTATTTCGGATGGAGCGTAAATTTGTATAAGGATTTTGGAAAATAGTTTGCCTACACATAATATTTCTCACCCTAAGGGACAGACATATCACTTCTGGGTGTACACCTGAGAGAAAGAAATACATATGACCCATGAAAGGCATGTTTAAGGATTCCTATCACCTTTACTCATAATAACCAAAAATTGGAAGCAATCCATCTATGTTCATCAACAGAAAAATTAATCAACTAATATTTGTGTAATGAAATGTTACACAGCAATGCAGAGATCAAACTCCTTGAATCTGACAGACACCATACTGAGCTAACGAAACCAGATGTAGGCGTTCTACCATAGGATTTCTTTTACATGAACTTTAAAAATGGACAAAACTAGTCTTCTGGTAATAGGTATAACAAGAATAGTCACCTCTGAGAGGATAGTGCCCCAGAAGGGAAAAGAGGAAACCTTCTAACCAGAAGGAAATAATATATATCTCGATTTGTGGGGTGGTTACATTGGCGTGTACATATAGAAAATTTGTAGCGCTGTGCATTTCAGATTTGTGTGCTGTGCTGACTTATGCCATAACCCAGTACATTTTTGGGAAACTGGCTGGCAGCTCTGTGCTTATAGATGAAACTGTTCACTGAGTTTCACTGAAGTGCAACCTGTCTGGGAGTCGACCTGTTTTTGAGGAAGGAACCTCCAGTGCCCATATCTTCATTTCTTTCCTGTTCAGCCTCCAAAGAGAATCCTTCTGGGGCACCTGGGTGGTTCAGTGGGTTAAAACCTCTGCCTTCAGCTCGGGTCATGATCCGAGGGTCCTGGAATCGAGCCCCATATCGGGATCTCTGCTCAGCAGGGAGCTTGCTTCCTCCTCTCTCTCTGCCTGCCTCTATGCCTACTTATGATCTCTATCTGTCAAATAAATAAATAAAATCTTAAAAAAAGAAAAAAAAGAAAATCCTTCTAATGTTCTATATTCAGGATAGAGGTCTGCCAGCAACATCTGGATAACGAGCTGTGGGTCTCAGCATTCAATATCTGGTGTGTGGGTAGTCATGTAATTTCCTTGTTTTTCACATGCTTCACTAATAATAAGATTTTGAGCTATATGTGGCAATGCCCTAGTTCCAAGATTCTCCAGAAAGTAAACCTCCCAGTTTCTGCTGGGGTAGGGCAGGGACAGCATGCCCATAGTGTGGGTTGTAAAGTGGAATCTAGGGACCTAGCTTCTTCTGAAATAACTGTCACCTTTTAGACTTCCCTTTTACTCTTAGGTCCCAAGTTACCAAGGGATTCCAGTTTCTGGGCCTTTTGAGGATTTTTTGGTGCTTACAAGATTGACTCTTTTATTTCACCTACCGGCAGTTTAGGATTCCACTTATCTGTTAACAGATATGTTAACTCAGTCCCATATCAAAAAAAAAAAAAAAGGTTGTACCACATGGAGCTAAACAGATAAGAAAGACTTTATTCAATACTATTGCAGGTGATGATGTGGACAAAAGAGAACTCTTGCGTCAGCTGGTGCAGTCACTATGGGAAATAGTATGGAGCTTCCTCAAAAAATTAAAAATAGAACTACCATACAATCCACCAATTCCTACTTCTGGTCATATACCTGAAGGAAACAAAAACACTATGTTGAAGAGGTATCTGCACCCCCATGTTTATTATAACATTACTGACAGTAGCCAGACATGGAAACAATGGAAGTGTCCATTGGCACATGGATGGATATAGAAGTTGTGAAACACACACACACACACACCAGGAATAGTTTTCAGCTATAAAAAAAGAATGAAAATGTCCCATTTGCAACAACATGAATGGACCTTGAGGGTATTATGCTCAGTGACATCAGTCAGAGAAAGACAAATACTGTATGATCTCACTTATATGTGGAATTTAAAAAAAAAAAGAAAAGAAAAAAGAAAAAATCCCAAACTCAAAGACAACAGGATCAGATTTATCATTTCCAGAGGTAGGGTTTGTGGGGTTGGGGAATTGGATGAAGGTGGTCAAAAGTTAGATGCTTCCATTTATAGGATAAATGGGGCTATAATGTGCAACGTGATAACTATAGTTAACAGTCCTGTACAGTAAATTTGAAAGTTGTTAAAAGAGTAGATCACCAGCTTGCATTCCCACCAACAGTGTAGGAGTCCTACACTGTTGGTGGGAATGCAAGCTGAAGCAACCACTCTGGAAGACAGCATGGAGGTTCCTAAAAATGTTGAAAATAGAACTACCCTATGACCCAGCAATTGCACTACTGGGTATTTACCCTAAAGATACAAACATAGTGATCCGAAGGGGCACATGTACCCGAATGTTTATAGCAGCAATGTCTACAATAGCCAAACTATGGAAAGAACCTAGATGTCCATCAACAGATGAATGGATCAAGAAGATGTGGTATATATACACAATGGAATACTATGCAGCCATCAAAAGAAATGAAATCTTGCCATTTGCGATGACGTGGATGGAACTAGAGGGTATCATGCTTAGTGAAATAAGTCAATCGGAGAAAGACAACTATCATATGATCTCCCTGATATGAGGACGTGGAGATGCAACATGGGGGGTTAGGGGGATAGGAGAAGAATAAATGAAACAAGATGGGATTGGGAGGGAGACAAACCATAAATGACTCTTAATCTCACAAAACAAACTGGGGGTTGCTGTGGGGAGGTGGGGTTGGGAGAGGGGAAGGGGGTTATGGACATTGGGGAGGGTATGTGCTATGGTGAGTGCTGTGAAGTGTGTAAACCTGATGATTCACAGACCTGTACCCCTGGATAAAAATACATTATATGTTTATAAAAAAAAATTGAAAGGATGAATACCCAACTTTTGTAGCAACATGGACGGGACTGGAAGTGATTATGCTGAGTGAAATAAGTCAAGCAGAGAGAGTCAAGTATCATATGGTTTCACTTATTTGTGGAGCATAAAAAATGACATGGAGGACGTTGGGAGATGGAGAGGAGAAGGAAGTTGAGGGAAATTGGAAGGGGAGGCGAACCATAAGAGACTATGGACTCTGAAAAACAACTTGAGGGTTTTGAAGGGGTGGGGGTGGGAGGTTGGGGGAACCAGGTGGTGGGTAATTGGGAGGGCACGTATTGCATGGAGCCCTGGGTGTTGTGCAAAAACAATGAATACTGTTATGCTGAAAATAAATAAATAAATTAATATTTTAAAAAAAACAATGGACATAGGTTATAATCACATGATGTCATAAGTACCCAATAAATGCTGTTGTTATTTATTATTAAAAAAATGAAAAGAGTAGATCATAAGAGTTCTCATCACAGGAAGAAAAAATTTGTATCTATTCAAGATGATGGATGATAAGCAAACTTACTATGGTAATCACTTTATGATATATGTAAGTCAAGTCACTATGCTGTATACCTCAAACTTAAATAGTGCTGCATATCAATTATGTATCAGTAAAACTGGGGGAAAGATTATTGCAGTAGGGGAGAGAGATTGAACTCAATTCCACTGGGAAAAAAAGGTGGGAAACTTCTTCTTTTTTTTTTTTTTTACATAAGGTTACATGCAATATGGGGCTTGAACTTATAACGCTCAGATCAGGAGTCACATGCTTTACCAACTGGGCCTGCGGGAGGACTTTTAAGTTCTGGGGTGAGCTGGTGAAAAAGTACTGGAGGCAGTTAGAAGGTTGGTCACTGGGATTAGGCCATCTGTGTTTGCTGATTGGCATCACTGAAGTACGGTTCCTACCCTTCCACTGAGATGGGGAAATAAGTATGCCCTTTCTTCATGATTACATTTCAAAATGATGCCTCCCAGGTCCTTGAGAAAGATATTTCTAGATTGTAAAACTGTCAAAAAGCTGGGATAAGTTTTATATATCAAAGAGGGCAGAGGAAAAAAACAACACTAAGCTTTCTAAAGTAAAGCTCTAAGAAAGTGGAGGTCAGGAGCACATAGCCAGGAGAAACTGCAGCTTAGTCAAGTCGAAGACAATGTTAGGATCATTCTGATCACCACTGCCTCATCCATATGGTTTCAGGCTTCCTAAATTATGTTACTATTTTGTGTTTTTTACCCTTCTCTCTCCTTGTGGGGTTTATGACTTTTTAAAAAATCACTTGGAGATTCCTCAAGAAATTAAAAATAGAGCTTCCCTATGACCCTGCAATTGCACTGCTGGGTATTTACCCCAAAGATACAGATGTAGTGAAAAGAAGAGCCATCTGTACCCCAATGTTTATAGCAGCAATGGCCACGGTCGCCAAACTGTGGAAAGAACCAAGATGCCCTTCAATGGATGAATGGTTAAGGAAGATGTGGTCCATATACACAATGGAGTATTATGCCTCCATCAGAAAGGATGAATACCCAACTTTTGTAGCAACATGGACGGGACTGGAAGAGATTATGCTGAGCGAAATAAGTCAAGCAGAGAGAGTCAAGTATCATATGGTTTCACTTATATGTGGAGCATAATATAACATTTTTTAAATAGAAGTGTGAGAATTCTTTAAGAAAGGTATGTCATATGCCATTAGAATATTTGTAGATGTGGGTACCTCCAGATATCTTTCCTCTTTTTCAAGTTCTTATTTCAATTCCATTTAGTTAACATAGTGTCATATTAGTTTAAGGTGTCGAACGTAGTGCTTCATCACTTACAACACCCAGTGCTCATCACAAGTGCCGTCCTTAATGCCCATCACCCATTAACACATCCCTCCACCCGCCTCCCCTCCAGTAACTCTCAGTTTGTTCTCTATAGGGAACAAAAAGAGAGGCAAACCAGATTTCTATATAGGAGGAGTTTAGGAACAGAAATCTTGTTGCAAATGGGAAAGCTAGAATATTTATTTACATAGTACATTTTTGTCATGGACTGTGACTACAAATCAATACAAATAATGTAACTACTTAATACTACCAGTAAACAGAGAAAAAGTCAAACTTCTAAAATGTTTTAATGAAGCCAGTACTATACTAATTTGGTCTATTATGAGAGATGCAGAGAGGAAATTGGGCAATTATAAATATTAGCTCTAACAGTGCTCTAGGGAACTTTGTCCCATGACTCCCTGTCTGTAGATGCCCAAAGTAGAGCCTCTTCAGCTTTCTCCTGCTATCAGCCTGATGAGCCCGCTCCTCATTTCTGAGTTTCTTCATTCACATTTCAAAATACAAATATAAAATGCTTCAAAATTCCTAAGGATGTGTGTTGAGTGAGATCTATCCATTTGTCCCAGAGCACTTGGAATATTGAGGACAGACCCTCTTCTTTCTAGTCTTCTTTGTTCCAGCTGATGAATGTTCCAGCTTAGGTAACTCTAGCTTTCCCTTCAGATTTGTCTTTGGCTTGACTTTGCAATCCTTTAGTTGATCTCCTGGGCTCCTGATCTGGAATTCTTCTCTCTCACTCTCTTGCTCTTGCTCTTACTCTTGCTCTTACTCTCACTCTCCTCCCACCCAACAAAATTTATTTTTAACCTCAGTTTAGCAAGCTGATTTTTGTTTCTGTATTTATTATTCTTGACCCTAAACTCTGATTCTAGTCAGTACCATCACAAAGTTAGTCTTCCTGTCCTCCTCCCAAATTAAGGACATCTGCAGTGCCTTCTTTTCAGTAATGAGGGTAGCAGTAAGAAGAGAAACTGGAGAGAAACAGTTGCAGGCTAGCTGTTACTGCCTTTAGGATATTCTCTCCAACATGTCCAGACCAGGTCTTACTTGTTGGCAGACACAGTAGATGAAGAAGCAGTAGAGGTAAGTAAAGGGATCTTATCACTCTGGGATGACAGAGACAGGAGTTGCCCAAAGGTTCTGGAAGGATCTCACTGTTGTCTCTAGGATCTATAGAGTTTTCTGAGGCTTTAGACAGGATGAAGGATGAAAAGCCATTTTAAGGAAAGGAAGAACCAAAGGATAGAATGAGAGGTATTAATACAAGGCCCTTGGGTAGAGCTTGGACACTTTTTAGAGGATATCTGAGGTTAACTGGTTGGTGGTATAGACTGAGGGATCTCTACAGGAATAGTCTGATCAAGGCATTATATGCCAACAGGGATAATGAAACAGGTGCAGCTCTTCTCTAAAATAAAGCACAGTCTCTTTAAGATCTCCAATGGAAATGAGTAAACTCCCTAAAGCAGGATCTGAATGTCAGGAAAGCATGGGGCTGTCTGCTGGTCTGCATCACCCTCCTCTTGACAAGATACACAGTCAGTTGGGTCTTAAGAGAGTCTCCTGCCTCCAGGATGTGGGAATTAAAATGTATCCAGTCAGAGAGCCTAGCCTTTATGCGGCATCACATTCCTATTGAGAGATCAAACAGGTGAGAAAAGAACTTGTGGCTTTCTGATCTCTCAGAGTAATTTACATAGCTCTTAGGTGTGTTCCTCAATTTGTGTAGGGCTCAGGGGTAGATAAATATGTGATGGTTCTCAGTTATTGCCCTTGCTAAAGTTTGAAATATTAACTTCAAAATAGAACAATGCTATATCCTTACTTGATCTGGAGGTTAATTTTACTTTAGGTGTGGACAATGAGTAGAGATTGGGAATAGGAACGTACTTAGGTCCGTAAGCTACTGATAACAAAAAAGTAATGAAAAATGGGAAGGCAGCCAACTGAACAAAAAGAACACTAGTCTGAGAGCTTGGACAATCTAATTCTCCCTCTAAGGAGCAGTGTTAACTTTTCCAATCACTTTGTTTTTCTAAAACTTTGCTGGTTTATTTGTGAATCAGATAGGACAGTTAGTTGAACTAAATGAAGTTTTCTTAATCCTTATTGAGCATCAAAATCCCTGAGGAGGGTTTAGTTTTTAGTTCTAGTTTTTTAAATACAGGCACTGAGAATGTATTATAGGGAATTTAACTCAGTAGGTCTGAGGATTCTGTACATCTAGCAAGCATCTCACAGGCCAGTGTTTTGGGACCTCTGGGCCAGATGATGCTGGAGGTCATTCTAGCTCCTGAACTTCATTGCTGTTCTATAAAAGACAAGAATCCAAGCTAGGAAAGGCAAGTGAGGCTAAAGCTATGAAACTAGAAATTTTGAGAGATTAATGTTTGATGACAGAAAATCATTGTCTATCCATTTTGATTGATGAGCATTTTCTGGTGCCCAATGCTATGAGTTGGAATTCTATCTCAAATATTTGAGGGTCCCTCTGAAAATTATTCAGTTTTCTTCTCTATACTATCATAAGCATAATAATCTCTGCTTTCTAGTGTTGTTTAAGGATTAAAAGAGATGATCTGTATGAAATGCTTAGTACAGTGACTATACATGACTCATAAGTATAATAAGTGGCTGGTAATTGTTAACTATGGGATGCTGTTAGTGCTGATGACAAAACATTAGAGGAAAAATACAGAACTCCATATGTCCTATTTTGGAAGAAATGATAAGGAAATAAAACAACATGAGTTCTTTATATGCCCTTCACTCTAAAATGAGGTATCATGAGAATTTAGAATATTTTTTGTATGAATTTTGTGGCCATCAAGAGAATGTAATTCAGCTCACCTCAGTCTACTCATGTACTGTGCAATGCAATGATGAAACTGATAGGCAGTGGTAGAACTAGTCCAAGGCTTGGTCATGCCAGGGTTGAACATGCCTAGATCCTATTTGGGACAGTACCCACTGAGTAAAATATTGACTAGAGGGAAAGAGAAAAGAAGGGAAGGATCTGTGAGATTTCTAAGGAAGAGAAAGGAAGTAGGGTCAGATTAGAGGTGAAGTCCAGTTGGGAAAGATAATGAATTTAAAGAGAGATTTGGAAGTCCAAAGATTTGGGAGTCCTTACATGTAGAGTTCTAGAAGAAATCTAGCATCTAACTGTCCTCCCTAGCTTTCAGATGCTGCAGAGTCATGGAAAACCAATCCAGTATCTCTGAATTTTTCCTCCGAGGAATATCTGAGTCACCAGAGCAAGAGCAGTTACTGTTTGGAATTTTCCTGTGTATGTATCTTGTCACCTTTTCTGGGAATGTGCTCATCATCCTGGCCATCAGCTCAGACCCACACCTCCACACCCCCATGTACTTCTTTCTGGCCAACCTGTCTTTTGTTGACATAGGTTTAACATCTTCCACAGTTGTCAAGATGCTGGCCAATGTTCAGAGTCAGCATCACACCATCTCCTATGCAGGTTGCCTCACCCAAATGTATTTCTTTCTGATGTTTGGTGATCTGGACAGTTTCTTCCTGGCTGTAATGGCATATGACCATTATGTGGCCATTTGCCACCCTCTCCAGTACTCCACAGTCATGAGCCGCCGAGTCTGTGGCCTGCTGCTTGCATTATGTTGGGTCCTCACTCACATTGTTGCCCTGACTCACACCCTCCTCATGGCTCAGCTCTCCTTCTGTGTTGCTGGGGAAGTACCTCACTTTTTCTGTGACATAACTCCTGTCCTGAAGTTGTCTTGTTCCGATACCCACATCAACGAGTTGATGGTTTTTGCCTTAGGAGGCACAGTACTCATCGTCCCCTTTATCTGCATTGTCATCTCCTATATCCACATTATATCAGCCATCCTGAGGGTCCGAACTTCTGGCGTAGGGAGCAAGGCCTTTTCCACCTGTAGTTCCCATCTCTGTGTTGTCTGTGTGTTCTATGGGACGCTGTTCAGTACTTACCTGTGTCCTGCCTCTGTTGCCTCTGTGAAGAAGGACATTGCAGCAGCTGCAGTGTACACTGTGGTGATCCCCATGTTGAACCCTTTTATCTATAGCCTAAGGAACAAGGACATGAAAGGGGCCCTTAAGAAGCTCCTCAGTTCCAAGAGAATTTTATCTTCTTACATATAGTGATCACAACTTTTAATGAGAAGTCATAGGTTTGGTGCCAGAGAAACTTGGCTTCAGTTTTGGGTCTGCCCCATACTAGCCATCAGATTGCAGTCCCATTATCTAACCTCTCTAAGTCTTAGTTTTCTCATCTCTAAAAAGGTGGTGGGTATTATGGAGGGCACATATGGCATGGAGCACTGGGTGTGGTGCATAAACAAGAATTCTGTTACGCTGAAAAGAAATTAATAAAAAAATAAAAATAAAAAGGAGACAGTAACCTTCACTAATAAGGTGACTGAAAGATTCAATGAATTGAGATAAACTATGAAGTGCATTCCATATAGTGACTAATAACAATAGGTTTTCAGTATATGAAAACTTACAATGACTGATGTCACCCTTCATCAGTACCAGACACTTGCTGTGTGCTGGGAGCTGTTAGCAGCACGAGGGTATAGTGTGGGATGAGACACAAACCCTGCTTTCAGAACTCTTTCATTCTAGATTATTAATTTGTCAATCTTATAATATTGGGGTGTTGTCTGGTTTGTAGCAGTAAGGGGAGGTTAAAACAAAGCAAGTGAGAATGGTGGTTACATTCTGGGAGAGGCAGAATAGATAAAGGCTTCCCCATCAGAAGATTGAATTTCAAACTTGAGATTTCTGTGCTGGTTGCCCCACTCCCTGTGGTTTGCCATTTTACCAGGAAGGATGAGTTCATTGTGCTGCCTCTTCCCCTTGCTGGTCAGAGATGTCCAATGCCAGCATCATTTCTGTGACTAATAAGCATGAACACAGTAACCATCTTTCTTTATTTGGCTCCAGGTTTGCCTTTAGATCTGAAAGAGGCACCCACCATGTAAATTAGTTGCAGAGATGGAAAAAATTATGTTTATAGGCATATAAGTTTTCTTCTGGCTCCAAGAATCTTAGAAATATTTAAAATATGTTCTTAAAAAATAAGGGCCATATCAGTTAAATTCTTTATATCTCTCTGGTATAACCAAGTATCCATTGGCTGCCTAAACCCCCCTCCCCATTGCAGTTTGTTTCTCAGACTCAGCCTATCTTAAAATGTTTCACAATTCCCCTATATTTTTCAATGAATAATTCTTGAGCATCTTTCATGCAATCCAACTGTCCCGGGCTTTCATGGTTGGCAAGCACAGATGTGAATCATGTCAGCAGTCTGCTGTATCTTAGTACTTAAAGATTCCATTTGTTTCAGGACTTGAACTAGGACTTCTGTAGAAGGAGGCAGGAGGCAGAAGGGCATTCTCACACAATCAGGGCTGGAGCTGGCGGCCATCTTGAAGTCCTTCTGTTCTGGTTTCCTTAGTCTGCATCTCTCCTTTCATTCTATTGAAATGTATTGTTGTATAGACTATGGCCCACTGAAGGCCTAGCTTTTCTCTGTCCTTTGAACTGGCAAGAAAATATTCTCTAACTTCTCATGATCAGTTCTTTCAAGAGAGGCTCCCTTGGCAGAGTTCTAAGGCCCCTGATGACACAGCTTGTGGACATGAGGGAGGTTGAGGTGTGAAATTACTGGGTGCAGATCCACACTATCCTGCCATCTATGTCCCCTGAGTATCCTGAACCTGCTGCACAAACTGGCCCAAATAGCCCCACCTTCTGGTTTCTCTAGACGGTGCTTTTCCTAGATGGCCTAGTTTCTTTCTCTATTCTGACCCTTAGGGAATCTTATTCCACTGATAGTGTGGACATGTTTGAACCCTGTTTCAGGCTTTCTCACAGGGCCCAAGCAGACTAGGAGATGAGACCATGTGTGCATTTTGGTTTCCCCAATATTGTTTGTGGCAGTTAGCAATTAGATCAGCACAGAGTATATAAAGATCTACCAAGAGATTCTGTTACCTATCACTGTTCAGTAGTCTAACATTCTTAGATCCTACCCAGCCAGAATAGTTCCCACTGTATTCAAAGTTCCAAATTTATTTTCTTGATATATACTAGTTCACCACCCCCCAAACTTCTATTCCTTTAAGGTTACCCATTTAAATAGAGTTAATATGATGTTGACAATAAAATAATTTCACACTGAAATACAAATTATCTTTTTTAAAGATTTTGTTTATTTATTTGACAGACAGAGATCACAAGTAGGCAGAGAGGTAGACAGAGAGAGGAGGAAGCAGGATCCCTGCTGACCAGAAAGCCTGATTCGGGGTTCGATTCCAGGACCCTGGGATCAAGACCCAAGCCAAAGGCAAAGGCTTTAATCAACTGAGCCACCCAGGTGCCCCGTGAAATACAAATTATTTATAAATCTTTGCATCTATCTCATATAATGTGAGTAGGATGTGCTTTTAATTGGGATAGAGTTGGGGGTGATGGTGAAGAGCTTTCTAATTTGTCCATTTATGGCATTTGCCTTCCTCTTGCTTGGAACTTATTTTAAAAAGCATCTGTACCTCAATGTTTATAGTAGCAATGGCCACGGTCGCCAAACTGTGGAAAGAACAAAGATGCCCTTCAATGGATGAATGGATAAGGAAGATGTGGTCCATATACACGATGGAGTATTATGCCTCCATCAGAAAGGATGAATACCCAACTTTTGTAGCAACATGGATGGGACTAGAAGAGATTATGCTGAGTGAAATGAGTCAAGCAGAGAGAGTCAAGTATCATATGTTTTCACTTCTTTGTGGAGCATAACAAATGACATGGAGGATATTGGGAGATGGAGAGGAGAAGGAAGTTGAGGGAAATTGGAAGGGGGAGGTGAACCATGAGAGACTATGGACTTTGAAAAACAATCTGAGGGTTTTGAAGGGACGGGGGGTGGTAGGTTGGGGAACCAGGTGGTGGATAATAGGGAGGGCACATATTGCATGGAGCACTGGGTGTTGTGCAAAAACAATAAATACTGTTACACTAGGGAAAAAAAAGCAGGTGGTTAGAAACGTGTTTCTTCATTTTTAAAAGACTTCATATTTTTTAGAAGATTAAATTTCATTTATTGTGTGCATAGCACTTTAAAACCTAATCAAAATTATTCAAAGTGTCTAACCTTCCATTATAATCTTAAATATCAGTTCACAAGACCAGAAATCTGGAACAATCTATTCTACCATCTACTTCCCATTAATTACAAAGACCAGTCTAGTCTACCTTTGAAGATATTCTTTTTTTTTCCTTTTTATTTATTTTTTCAGTGTAACAGTATTCATTCTTTTTGCACAACACCCAGTGCTCCATGCAAAACGTGCCCTCCCCATTACCCACCACCTGTTCCCCCAACCTCCCACCCCTGACCCTTCAAAACCCTCAGGTTGCCCCAACCTCCCACCCCTGACCCTTCAAAACCCTCAGGTTGTTTTTCAGAGTACATAGTTTTGTTTGTTCCCATGCCATTGTCTTCATTCAGGCACACATCATCTGTGACCTGGATGTACAATGACCTGCTAATTGAGCTCTCTGTCTCTAGGCTCTCCAATTGATTGCCAACTCATCTGGCACATTGGTTACCTGAATAATCTTTCTAAGATACAAACATAACCTTCCCCAGATTTAATCCCTACTGCATCCCTGTTGGATGCACCAGCCAGTGGCACCCAATCACTTGCAAGACAGTGTCTGGATCCCCCTACAGGGCATCCTAACCACTTCACATATAGTCCTTGTCTGCCTGTCTAGACTCACCTGTTGAATCCCCCCTCAACTCATACATGCATATGCTTTAGCAACACCCACGTTTTTTACATAAACAGAATTTATTATGCTATTTCAATGTCTTCATTCACTCTGTTCCCTCTGCCAAGACTGCCATTTCTTGGGGCTCGGTCAGTTAAGCATCTGATTCTTGATTTTAGCTTAGGTCATGATTTTGGGGTTGGGGGATCGGGCTCCTAAGATGCACCCTCTCCCTTTACCCCTCCTCCTCACTCTAAAAAAAAAAAAACACCAAAAACAACAAACTGCTATTTCTCTCATTATGTATCATAATCCAACCAGCTACAGAACTGCCTACCCTGTAAAGCTTTTGGCGATATCCAGTCAGCGTTAACTATATCTTCCCTGTATTACTGCCATTTATTACATTTAGGTCATTGTCTCTAGGCCCATTTCCCTCAACTGGAAAATGCAGATAATAATACACATGCTTCATAGGATTATTATGAGCATTAACAGAATTAAAGCTTTTAATACACTGCCCAGCACAGTAATCATGCACAATAAGCACAATTATTATTAGTAGTATTATATTAAAGCACTTTTTAATACTCCCGTGTATTTTTAGTTCACCTATCTCTACACTACTAAAATGTTCCCTTCTTTCATGTGGAGGTTGTGTCTTTATCCACCTCTATATGACCAGGTCTAGACACACTGACTTAGAAAAGGTAACTTTCTAAATAGCTAATGAATGACAGAATCTATATGATAAAGAAAATCTCACTATTGTCCCGTTTTTTACTCTAATTATCCTTAATGACAAATAAATTAAAATTCATATATATCTGAGTCCCCTCCTGATTTCATTTATAAATTCTTTTTCTTTAAAAGCTAAGTGATTCTTTTTATAAACATTATCTGTTTATTAAAAAAAAAAGAAAGAAAGAAAGGATGAATACCCAACTTTTGTAGCAACATGGACGGGACTGGAAGTGATTATGCTGAGTGAAATAAGTCAAGCAGAGAGAGTCAAGTATCATATGGTTTCACTTATTTGTGGAACATAACAAATGACATGGAGGACATGGGGAGATGGAGAGGAGAAGGAAGTTGAGGGAAATTAGAAGGGGAGGCAAACCATAAGAGACTATGGACTCTGAAAAACAACCTGAGGGTTTTGAAGGGGCGGGGGTGGGAGGTTGGGGGAACCAGGTGGTGGGTAATAGGGAGGGCACGTATTGCATGGAGCACTGGGTGTTGTGCAACAACAACCATTCCTGTTGAGACAGGAATCTATCAGAATCCTAGAGGAGAACATCAGCAGTAACCTCTTCGATATCAGCCACAGCAACTTCTTTCAAGATATGTCTCCAAAGGCCAAGGAAACAAAAGCGAAAATGAACTTTTGGGACTTCATCAAGATCAAAAGCTTCTGCACAGCAAAGGAAACAGTCAACAAAACAAAAAGGCAACCCACGGAATGGGAGAAGATATTTGCAAATGACAGTACAGACAAAAGGTTGATATCCAGGATCTATAAAGAACTTCTCAAACTCAACACAAACAAAACAGATAATCATATCAAAAAAATGGGCAGAAGATATGAACAGACACTTCTCCAACGACGACATACAAATGGCTATCAGACACATGAAAAAATGTTCATCATCACTAGCCATCAGGGAGATTCAAATTAAAACAACATTGAGATACCACTGACACAAGTTAGAATAGCCAAAATTAGCAAGACAGGAAACAACGTGTGTTGGAGAGGATGTGGTGAAAGGGGAACCCTCTTACACTGTTGGTGGGAATGCAAGTTAGTGCAGCCACTTTGGAGAACAGTGTGGAGATTCCTGAAGAAATTAAGAATAGAGCTTCCCTATGACCCTGCAATTGCACTGCTGGGTATTTACCCCAAAGATACAGATGTAGTGAAAAGAAGGGCCATGTGTACCCCAATGTTTATTGCAGCAATGGCTATGGTCGCCAAACTGTGGAAAGAACCAAGATGCCCTTCAACGGATGAATGGATAAGGAAGATGTGGTCCATATACACAATGGAGTATTATGCCTCCATCAGAAAGGATGAATACCCAACTTTTGTAGCAACATGGACAGGACTGGAAGAGATTATGCTGAGCGAAATAAGTCAAGCAGAGAGAGTCAAGTATCATATGGTCTCACTTATTTGTGGAGCATAACAAAGAACATGGAGGACATGGGGAGATGGAGAGGAGAGGGAGTTGAGGGAAACTGGAAGGGGAGATGAACCATGAGAGACTATGGACTCTGAAAAACAACCAGAGGGTTTTGAAGGGGCGGGGGGGTGGGAGGTTGAGGAACCAGGTGGTGGGTAATAGGGAGGGCACGTACTGCATGGAGCACTGGGTGTGATGCCAAAACAATGAACACTGTTATGCTGTAAATAAACAAATAAAAAAAAAACAATAAATACTGTTATGCTGAAAAAAATTAATTAATTAATTAAATATTTAAATAAATTTTTAATAGAATTCACCAGTGTGTGGGGGGGAAGCTAAGTGATTCTAAGTCTTTTTTAAAAAAAAATAATTTTTTTATTTGACAGAAAGAGAGAACACAACCAGGGGAGGTGGGAGAGGGAGAAACAGGCTCCCTGCTGAAGGCAGACCCTTAACCAACTGAGCCACTCAGGCACCCCAGTTCTGGTTCTGTGTAGATCTTCTCATACAATTTCCATCTATAACAAAATACATGTAAATCATATATGTATAATGTATATATAAAAATAAATTATATACATACAATTTCAACTCAGATATATAAATTTTAAGAGGAAAATCCTATTTTGATATATATGATATCAATTTATATGATACCCATATCATATATATCAATGCATTGATATATTATATATAGCATATATATTGATATCATATATAGATATAATATACGTGTGTGTGTGTGTGTGTGTGTGTGTGTGTGTGATGAACATGGGGAAGGGAAGGAAAAAATAAAATAAGATGAAAACAGAGAAGGAAGCAAACCATAAGAGACTCTTAACTATAGGGAACAAACAGGGTTTGTTGCTGGAGGGGAGGTGGGTGAGGGATGGGGTCATCAGGTGATGGGCATTAAGGAGGGAATTTGGTATGATGAGCACTGGGTGTCATATGCAACTGCAACTGATCAATCACTGAACTGTACCTCTGAAGCTAAGAATATACTACATGTTAATTACATTTTGATTTAAAAAAGAAAAAATTTAAAAAAGAATTAATGGTAACTTTAAGTTTTGAGAAGGATATAGTCAATTGAAATGTCAATAATTACTAACTTCTAGAATTATTTGTAAACCTGTGATTACCTCACACACTCACATTTTTCAAAAAAATGTAGCAAACTTTGTTCTAATCCTAAGGGGATGCTTTACTGGGGAAGATCATGAGTCAGCCCAGATATGGCTGAGGGGAAAGCACATACCTCAAAAGTGATTTCCAGGAGTTCTGTATACATATCCAAATCAATATGGCACATACCAGTTTGCTTTGGGCTGTCCACAAGCAAGGAAAACCAATCTAGCAGGACAGGTATTGCTAGAACACTTGCCAGCAGGCAAGCAGACTTGACATTTCTTGAGAAAAGTCTGTTTAGAGCAATGTCACCAGCCCATGGCTAAAAATATGAATGACAGCATTACTTTTTGGAAGATGGGCCTGACAGTGCTAGGCAGATGGTCAGGGATCCAAACAAAGAACTGCAGTGCAAACAGAAAAACTGAATCAAGTAATCAAGGGTGTGCCTTGGCCAAGCAAGGCAAACTTTCTCTAGACCAGCAAGAATAGTTCCTGCCCTCTTCAGGTTTTGTTTTGGCCCTGCTTGAGCCTGAGCTTGAGCCATAATTCAGGAGTATCTGTGCAAATTCTGCTCCAAAACTCATCTCTGATGAGTTGCACAGGTAGGGAAAACAAATATTCATTATTTTTGATTGGCTAAGCCAAATTTCTAATTTCATTTATTTCAAATAAAAAACATTAGGTGTTTTACAATTTTTACATTTACACAGAAGAAGAAATTGAGGTTCAGAGGAAATAAGTAAATTGCCTGAGGCCACACACTTTGGTAGCTACAACTGAGTTCTGTCTTTCCCAAATACTCTTCTCTTTTAACTGCATGGTGCTGAATCTCACAAGAATTTGTGATCCTGTTTGTCCTTAACTGAATACAGTCTGAAGAAAGAGAACCCTGTGGTTCTTCACTGGATGCTGAAGAAAATCGATCACTTGAGCTCATAATACAAACTTGGAGTCACTAAACTGAGTAGAAATGATTTTCAGGGAGATAAATAAGAGATTGAATGAGAAAGTCACAAAATTCAGTGGGGGCGACAGAAGACTCTGGGCTATGGATGCCTTCTTGTCTACTCATTCTCCATCAGGATTGAGGCTGTCTGTTGATTGAAAATCACACATGCATTCAGAAAGCTTCATAGATAACTGGTCTGAGAGTGAACTCCTGACTGAAGGTCACTGTAGTCTGTTAAGAGGGAGCACTATGTATGGTGAATAAACAGAGATTTTTGGAACACTGGAAAAAAATTAAATTTAATTTTAAAAAAAAAGAGTGATCCGTATTCCTAAAATCCAGAAGCCTCAAGTTCCTAAGTGGAGCACCTGAACTGATAACAATGGATCGTTTCCTGGAGCTGTAAAGGGCAGCATACACTTTCTTCTTCTAGTCCACCATCAGCACCACCACCACCAACAAATAGAAGAGCACTGAACAGGAGGTGAGGAAAGGAAAAGAGATACTTTTCACATTCCCAGTTCTGCACACTTTCTTGCCAAAAGAGCCGTGTTAGTATATTCTAAGGTTCTTAAAAACTGATAACTTCCCAATATCACCACATTTCTCCCTCCCCCTAGCTCCTGGCAACCACCATCCTATTATCTGCTTCTGTGAATTTGACTATTTTTATGTTCCATATAGAAGTGAGATCATGCAGGATTTGTCTTTCTGAGTCTGGCTTATTTCACCTGGCATATTGTATTACGTTTCAGTGATGCAAGACGAACAAGTTTTTGAGACCTAATGTATATCAAGATGACTATAGATAACAATACTGTGTTGTGTACTTGATGTTTGCTAGGAGAATGGGTCTTAAATCTCCTCACCACACACACAATGATAAAATGAAATGATAACTATGTAGAGGTGTTAGATATATTAATTAGCTTGATTGCGGTGATCATTTCACAACATGTACATATCAAAACATCAAGTTGTATACTTTAAATACATATAACATTTATATATATTTATATATTATACTTCAATAAAGCCATTTAAGGAAGTGCCTGGGTGGCTCAGTGGGTTAAACCTCTGCCTTCGGCTCAGGTCATGATCTCAGGGTTCTGGGATTGAGCCCCACATGGGGCTCTCTGCTCAGCGGGGAGCCTGCTTCTTCTCTCTGCCTGCTTCTCTGCCTACTTGTGATCTCTGCCTGTCAAATAAATAAATAAAATCTTTACAAAAAGCCATTTAAGAAAAGAACTAATAAATCCCCAGGAAATAAGAGGAGAGACATAAATTCTATTAGCTATGTGATATCACAATCTAATAGAAAAGAGCAATAATCAGTACCGTCAACTCAGGATTCACAGTTCATTAAAGAATTGGTAGGAAAAGAGACAATAACTGTAATAGAATGTAATTGAAGTTATCAAATATTTACTGAGCACTTATTCCATTCTAGCCTCAAGATAAGAGGTCTAACATCTGAGGATACATGAATACATACATCTGTTATAAAGATGAGCAGATATCACTGACATAAGACTGTTGCCCTGTTGAAGAGTTTCTCCAGGGCCCCCTTCATGTCTCTGTTCCTTAGGCTATAAATGAAAGGGTTAAGCAATGGAGTGACCACTGTGTACATCACAGAAGCAATTATGTTCTTGTCACTGGAACTGCTGGATGAGGGGAAAAAATAAAGCCCAATAATTGTCCCATAATACAAAGATACCACAGAGAGGTGGGAGCCACATGTGGACAAGGCTTTGAAGATCCCTCTGGCAGATGGAACCTTCAGAATGGTGGCTCCAATGTGGCCATAAGAAATCAAGATGCATATTAGTGGGAGGGTAATGACTGCCACTCCTGCTGTGAAGATGACCAGCTCATTAAGTGATGTGTCTGAGCAGGAGAGCTTGAGCAGGACACCAAGGTCACAGAAGAAATGGGGGATGGTTTTGTCGGCACAAAAGGACAGTTGAGCCAAGAGGAGGGTGTGAGACAGGGCACTGGCACAGGAGAGGATCCAGGATACAGCGACTAGCAAGATACATACCCCTCCTCTCATGATGGTGGCATAGTGGAGGGGGTGACAGATAGCCACATACCGATCATACGCCATTGAGGTGAGAAGGAAATTGTCCAGGTCAGTAAAAAATATGAAAAAATACATCTGTGTTACACACCCTGCATAGGGGATGGATTGATCCTGAGTATGCATGTTTATCAGCATCTTAGGGACAGTGACAGAAGAGAAAGAGACATCCGTGAAGGCCAAGTGGCTGAGGAAGTAGTACATGGGGGTGTGGAGGCGAGAGTCCAGCCTGATGAGCAGGATGATGAGCAGGTTCCCCAGCACTGTGGTCAGGTACATGCCCAGGAACAGGGCGAAGAACACACCCTGCTGCTCTGGGCGGATAGGGAGTCCCAGGAGGAAGAACTCGGATACGCTGCTCTGATTCTCCAGCCTCATGCTCCTCTTGTTAAGGATGGAGCCTCATGTCTGAGTGCCGCATGGTATGTTAGAAAAATAATCCAATTAGAATTAGATTCACATTCTGACAATACCACTTCATGTTTGTGAGTTCTGGGTAAGTGACTCATTTTGAGTCTCAATTTTCTTATCTCCAAATTGGAGACATGACTATGAGCCTCAGTCATGAGAAAATAGCGAATATCAAGAAGATAACATTAGTGAAGCACCACTGCAGATAGTTGGCACAAATCAGTGTTAGTTTCCTGCCTTCTGTTTCATGAGACTCCTTTATTTCTCCCTCTGGACTGCTCACTCCCCTCAACAGGCCAATACTGAGCAGGATTCAGGTACCACAAAGCCACTTCCTTGTGGGATTAAGATCTGATACAGGCAAAGGTCATATACATCAATGACGAAGTTGGGAATACAGACGAAGTCCAACCACATCCTACCTGGTAGAGAATGACACCTCTGATAACCCACTGTTTTGGACTTCACCCATTTTCTCTCCATTCTGCCTGGTTTCCCTCATGCTTTATAATTAGGATTACTTCTTCCTAAACTAGTAAACTTACCTAGTCTATGGGATTTGAGATTTTAATAAAAATCCCATGGATACGACTTTATCATCTCTCTCTCTCTCTTTGCATAAACCTTTTATAAAGATGACATATGGACTCTCACTCCACCAAATCCAGCCTTCTGGCCAGTAGTACTTCAACCACAGCTTACCAATAACTGATATTTCTTTGACACCAAGGCTATGTGCTGTAGAGGGCAAAGCATGGGCTTTGTAATCAGACAGAATGTGTTAAAATCACATTTCTGCTATTTGTCAGATCATGTCTTTGGGCAAGGCATTGCACCTCTTGGATTCTCAAGTTTTCCTCTCTAAAACAGGGATACTAGTTCCTGAATCAAAAAGAGTTAAATCAAGCAATGCATGTAAAACACCTCACTCCTAGGAGGCATCCTACAAGAAGTGATATTGCTCCTATTAAATATAAAATACAAAGAACTATAGTGAAAAAACTCAGGGTCTTATCTTCAGTGGAAACCAGAAAAATGTAACTGGGGCTAGTATCCAAAATCTATAGAGAACTTCTCAAACTCAACACCCAAAAAACAAGTAATCCAGCCAAGAAATAGGCAGAAGACATGAACAGACATTTCTCCAAAGAAGACATACAAATGGCCAAGAGAAACGTGAAAAAAATGCTCCACATCACTTGGCATCAGGGAAATTCAAATAAAAACCACATTGAGATACCACTGTATACCAGTTAGAATGGCTAAAATTAACAAGACAGGAAACAAGAAATGTTGGCATGGATGCAGAGAAAGTGGAACCCTCTTACACTGTTGGTGGGAATGCAAGCTGGTACGGCCACTCTGGAAAACAGTATGGAGTTTCCTCAAGAAGTTAAAAATAGAGCTACCCTATGATCCAGAAATTGCACTACTAGGTATTTACCCCAAAGAAGTAGTACAAAGAAGTAGTAGTACAAAGTAGTACAAAGAAGGGGCACCTACACCCCAATGTTCATAACAACAATCTCCACAATAGCTAAATTGTGCAAAGAGCTGAGAAGTCCCTCATTGGATTAATGGATGAAGAAGATATTGTGTGTGTGGTAATAATATTCCACACACTAGAATATTACTCAGCCAATTACTAAGCCAATGAATACTTACCATTTACATCGATGTGGGTGGAACTGGAGGTTATTATGCTGAGCAAAATAAGTCAATCAGAGAAAGACAATTATCATAATGTTTTCACTCATGTGGAATAGAAGGAACAGGGTCTGCAAAGGACCATAGAGAAAGGAAGGGAAAACAGAATGGAAAGTTGTCAGAAAGGGAGAAAAATCATGAGAAACTCTTAAGTATAGTGAACAAACTGAAGGTTGCTGGAGGGGCAGTGGGTGGGAGGATGGGGTAAATGGGTGATGAGCATTAAGGGGGTACATGATGTGATGAGCACTGGGTGTTATACGCAACTGATAGATTATTGAACACTACATCTGAAACTAATGATGTACTATTGGTTGGCAATTGAATTTAAATTAGAAAAAAATATACCTTCGGGGTGCCTGGGTGGCTTAGTGGGTTAAAGCCTCTGCCTTTGGCTCAGGTTATGATCTCAGGGTCCTGGGATCGAGCCCCGTATTGGGCTCTCTGCTCAGCGGGAAGCCTACTTTCCTTTCCTCTCTCTTTGCCTATTTGTGATCTCTGTCTGTCAAATAAATAAATAAAATCTTATTTAAAAATACCTTCAAGATGAAAAGAAAAGAAAGAAAAATTTTTGCTGGGCCCAAGGTTTGATGCTTTCTATGAAGGTATGAGACTATATTAGGGAATTCAGGCAGGAAATCATAAAACAGAATCTAAGACACCTGTAATATAGGTACTATGTAAAGCAAAAAAGGAACCAAAGCTCTCTAAGTAGAAGTTGTCTTTCAAATATACTTTCAGGTGGAAGCAACGATGCTGTCTAAAGGGGAGGGAGTGATCAGGGACTTTGGAGAGAAGCATTGGAAAGGGCTGGTTGACACTGCCTGCAGTAAGAACAGCTAGGAACCAAGCTGCACTAACACTAACCAATTGAGAACTAGGATTCTGGCATCTAAGACTTCAATAATGAGATGGGGCCCCCAGCCTGGATCTGGTGATATGCCCACTAATTGTATGCAGCCAGCTGGCTCTCTTCCTCATCTCCCCAAGGTTTTGCGTTAAAGGTCCGAGAGTCAGTGGCCAGTGGTGAGTGTGGTATCCTTCTGTTTATGAACTAGTAATAAGAAGTGACTTCAGGCAAAGCACAGAGAAGTGATGAACATGCACACGCGCGCACACACACACACACACACACACCTGCTCCTGATGAAGGATACCCAGTCCTGCTCTGAACTTTATGCGCAAGTCATCTAGCTCCTGGGAGTATAGATTTGGTTTCTCAGCTTCTCGTCAGCACACCCAGGGACCAGATTCAGCCTACAACTTCCATGATCCTAACCTTCTCACTGACACAGAGAAAAGTCATGAGCCTGGAGCTTATGACTTCTTACCCTTCTCAAGTCACCAGCTTCAGAAATGGAGATGGGAAGACTCCATTCGACCCACCAGGGAGAGAGCCCAAGGGGACAGGACTCCAAGCTCTAGGTTAGAGACCTGCATTAAACATAGATTAATTGCTCAGTTCTCTTCTTCCTCCCTCCAGTACAGATGCCCTAGGGCAATGTCCCTAAACTTCGATGTTCAGCAGAACCTCCTGGGAGTTCGTTAAAGATGCAGATCCCATATAAAGAACTCCTCAAACTCAACACACACAAAACAGATAATCATATCAAAAAATGGGCAGAAGATATGAACAGACACTTCTCCAACGAAGACATACAAATGGCTATCAGACACATGAAAAAATGTTCATCATCACTAGCCATCAGGGAGATTCAAATTAAAACAACATTGAGATACCACCTAACACCAGTTAGAATGGCCAAAATTAGCAAGACAGGAAACAACGTGTGCTGGAGAGGATGTGGAGAAAGGGGAACCCTCTTACACTGTTGGTGGGAATGCAAGTTAGTGCAGCCACTTTGGAGAACAGTGTGGAGATTCCTGAAGAAATTAAGAATAGAGCTTCCCTATGACCCTGCAATTGCACTGCTGGGTATTTACCCCAAAGATACAGATGTAGTGAAAAGAAGGGCCATTTGTACCCCAATGTTTATTGCAGCAATGGCTACGGTCGCCAAACTGTGGAAAGAACCAAGATGCCCTTCAACGGAAGAATGGATAAGGAAGATGTGGTCCATATACACAATGGAGTATTATGCCTCCATCAGAAAGGACGAATACCCAACTTTTGTAGCAACATGGACAGGACTGGAAGAAATTATGCTGAGCGAACTAAGTCAAGCAGAGAGAGTCAAGTATCATATGGTCTCACTTATTTGTGGAGCATAACAAAGAACATGGAGGACATGGGGAGATGGAGAGGAGAGGGAGTTGAGGGAAACTGGAAGGGGAGATGAACCATGAGAGACTATAGACTCTGAAAAACAACCAGAGGGTTATGAAGGGGCGGCGGGGGGGTGGGGGGGTGGGGTGGGAGGTTGAGGAACCAGGTGGTGGGTAATAGGGAGGGCACGTACTGCATGGAGCACTGGGTGTGATGCCAAAACAATGAACACTGTTATGCTGTAAATAAGCAAATAAAAATAAAATAAAAATTAAAAAAAAGATGCAGATCCCAGCCCCACCTCCAGAGATGCTCATCCATGAGATCTGGAGACAGGTAATTCAGAGGCAGGTAGTTCTAAGGGAAGACTTTGAGGAAACACCATCCTTGGGAAGAATATCAGAGTGTGAGGCCACAGTGAGATGCTGAAAGATCTCTTTACTGGCCCTTGCTTGCCAGATTTCTGTTTCTCCTAGTTAGGTCATAGCTTAGGATATCATGGGATCCTACAGCTTCCATGATTTAAGTCTTCACAACAATGCTCTTCAAATTGTAGTTCACAGATCTGCAGCATCAACGTCATGTGGAAACTTGTTAGAAATGCAAAATTGGGGGTCCCATCCCAGAACAACCGAATCAGAACTCATGGTAGTAGATTCCAGGAGCCTGTGTTTAAATAACCTCTCCAGGAGTTTTTTTTTTTTTTTTAATTTGAGTAATTTAAGTCGACAAATGATGTTACATTAGTTCAAGTGTACAACAGTGATTCAGCTTCCCTATACATTATGCCATGCTCACCATAAGCGTAGCAACCACCTGTCACCATACAACATTCTTGTTAACTATATTCCCTATGCTGTGCCTTTTATTCCTGTGACAGAAATGCACACTAAAGTTTGAGAAGCTTCGCTTTTATTCTTCACTTGGGAAGGTGGGGTATCTGTGGATAGTCAATGCTGAACCTGGAGGGGCATTTGTAGGAAAGTAGTGATGCTTTCAGAGAGATGCACTATAATTTGGTTATATTTACAAAGAAGGCCAGCATGAAGCATGCTTTCACTTGTGATTGTATATGGGGGCTAAGCAGCAACAACCACAAAGGAGGGTTGGTGAGGCTTGATTTCTTACTGGGCCCTCTGTCTGTTATAACTGTTGTTATAACATTTTATATCATGGGCAGAGGGTAATACATTTCCTCTTATTCAGGTGACAAGCAGTTTGGAGACTTTGATTTCAAAAGATCTAATAGGTGTAAGGTGGTATCTCATTGTGGTTTGTATTTGATTTGTATTTCCCTGATGGCAAAATATCTATAAAGATGGAAAGAAAATCTGTTTAAGATACATAAAATTTACCAAAATGAGGCTTTTAAGTTTCTTTGACCCTTACCTTGCACATTTTTTTTTTCCTGGCAAGCATATAGGCATTCCACAGAAAGCCCCTGGGGTCTTGGAGACAGAACAATTACCACCATTAGTGTGGTTCTAGGGAAACAGGAAACAGTGGAAAGAATCTGTGCTCTCCAGGGGACACCCAGAGACCACTGCTCCATGAACAGGCACCCCTCTCCTGGGCCTTAATTCCCTTACATGTACAGTGAGGACACTCAGCTGTTAGCTTCCCTCTTCCTCATCCTCCCACCATCTGCCTATGGTAGTTTCTATCTCCCTGGGCAGGTCATACAAGTCAAGACATGTTACAGTGGGGTTTATTTATTTATTTAAAACAAATTACCCAGGGTATAGTATGTTGTTTTTTATGTGATGTTCAGTGGTTCATTGTTTGCTTATAGCACCCAGTGCTCATTGTGTCATGCACCCTCCTTAATGCTCATCATCGAGTTATCCCATTACAATGGGGTATAAATGCTGGTGACCTTTGCAGACCTTACCCTGACTATACACATTTGTTTGGTCCATATAGTATTTTAAAACTGGGAAGCTCACATAAAAATCCAATTGGGAGCTTTCATTAAAAATTGGAGGATTTGCAAAAAAAAAAAATTAAGAGAGTGTAATGAAATGAAATAGCTAATTCTTTAGAGTCTGGGGCATGTTAAAGCCTGAGATTACAGACCCAAAATATAAGGGTTTCCAAAAATCTCAAACAAGGGATAACCAAAACCAAATCATTGTATTATTCATGCCCCCAAGTTGCAGAAATAAGTAATAAAATTAAGTTAGCATTTGCTGATCAAAAGGTATTTATAAAAGAGAGCATTGTTAATATGGGAATGAAATTCTGGACAACAAATATTTACCACGCACATCCAACATGCCACCATTTGCCTTAGGGTGGGAACATTAAAGTTTTGAAAAATATTCAAATGGAAAATCAAATACATACATCAACCAAAATGAGGTTTTGATTTAAATAAACGTTATAAAAAATAAAAAAAATAAATAAACGTTATATCACCATGAGGAAAAAGTTGCCCCACTGAAGAGTTTCCCCAGGGCCTCTTTCATGTCCCTGTTCCTAAGGCTGTAGATAAAAGGGTTCAACATGGGTGTGACCACCGTGTACATGAGAGCCACAATGATGTCCTTGTTAACTAAATTGCTTAATTTGGGGAAAAGATATTGCCCAAATATTGCCCCATAATACAGAGACACTACAGACAGGTGGGAGCCACATGTGGACAATGCTTTGCAGATCCCTTTGATGGAAGGAACTTTCAAGATGGTGGCCCCAATGTAGCCATAAGATACCAGAATACATATGAATGGCAGAGTAATGACCACCACCCCTACTGTGAACATGACCAACTCATTGAGGAAGATATCTGAGCAGGACAGTTTGAGCAGAGCACCAAGGTCACAGAAAAAATGGGAGATGGTGTTAGCAGCACAAAAGGATAACTGGGTGAGGAGAAGGGTGTGGGAAAGGGAGCTGGCACAAGACAGGATCCAAGATATAGCCACTAGTAAGGCACATAGCTCTTCCCTCATGATGGTGGTATAATGAAGAGGGTGACATATAGCCACATAGCGGTCATATGCCATTGATGTAATAAGGAAGCTGTCCAGGTCAGTAAAAAATATAAAAAAATACATTTGTGAAATGCACCCTGCATAGGGAATGGATTTGTACTTAGCATGCATGTCCATCAACATTTTGGGGACAGTGACAGATGAGAAAGAGACATCAGTGAAGGCCAAGTGGCTGAGGAAGAAGTACATGGGGGTGTGGAGGCGAGAGTCCAGCCTGATGAGCAGGATGATGAGCAGGTTCCCCAGCACCGTGGTCAGGTACATGCCCAGGAACAGGGCGAAGAACATTCCCTGCTGCTCTGGCCAGATGGGGAGCCCCAGGAGGAGGAACTCGGACACGCTGCTCTGGTTCTCCCTCCTCATGATACTCTTTCCTCTGCTGGGAATGAAGAATAGTTGAAATTATTAAGGACTCTGAAATAATCATTTTTAGTAGTCATATGAAAAATATATATGTTTTATTTTGGAAAGTGGGAAACAACCTATTTCTCATTTTTTTTATATGTTGGCACATAATGGAATTAGAAAAATTGTTGATGAAGGACTGTTAATGAGAGCCAGCTTTTCCTGGGTTAGTGACAAACCAGAATTCTGACACTGATGACCAGAATGGAATATGATGTCTCAGCCATGTTACTACCCCCAAGAATGCTCTGTGCTGAGTATTCCAAATCATCAACCACAGCACGGCAAACTCAAGAAGCTTTGACTTCAACAATTTGAATTCAGTTGTTCAATTTCAGATGGGAGGTGGATTTTCCAAATAAAAGGATACAAATAGTATTTATTGGCTAAAGAGCACTTATCAATATACATACATTTTTATTTTAATTCAGTAGAGGGTTCTTCCAATTCAGTAGAGAGTTTTTACAAAACTCTGAATTATGTTATCCATTCTCCCTACGGCAGCTGAAGAGAGATTTTTTTTCTTTAAAACCTATATTTCTTTCTAAAAATCTAAATAACTTGCCCTGTTTGAAAACCCTCAAAGTTTTCCTGTTGATCTTAAGATGAAGTGTAACAACCTTAATATGGCTTAAAGACCTTGAAAAATCTGTCTCTCCTGCATTTCCAACTCTTCTCCCTTTCCTCTACCTCTCTCACTCTTGGCTGACTTCTCTGTTCCAACTTCTTAGAAACACACATTTTCATTTGACGTCACTTAGACTCCTTCCCTTTGGTGGTTTTGGGTTTCCTGGGATCTCATGTCATGTTGAGAAAGCAAAGATCAGGCCGATTCCCAGCAACTATTTCATGCAGATTTATTTGTAGTTTATTTTCTATTGACAACATATAGAAGGCTGTGATGATGCAACAGCATTTTAAAATTACATACCAAGTATGTCTTTTTGAATATGTTTCCTTTCCTCCCTATGCAACATAATAGCATACCATAATGAAAAATTAGGAGTATAATCAAAAGATGCCAAAAGAAGTGAGTTTTTAGCTTGCATCTCAAATTTTGATCACTCTTTTTATTGTTCTTCTCATCTTACAACACCTGCTGGTCAGTTGAGATAAGCAGAAATAATAACACTCAAAGATGTCCCCATCCTAATGCCCGGAACCTAGGGATCTGGTATGGCATATGACAAAGGGGAATTAAGGTGCACATGGAATTAAGGTTGCTAATCAGCTGCCTTTAAAATGAGATTACCTTGGATTATCTGGGAGGGCCCAATGTAATCACAAGTATCCTTAAATGTAAAAGAGGGAAGCAGAAGAACAAGTCAGGGAGAGACCTCAAAATGTTTTACTGCTGGTGTAGAAAATGGGGAAAGGAGCATGAGCCAAGAAATTCAAGTGGCCTCTAAAAACTGCATGGTGACTAACATAACTTAACATAATACATACATACACACATACATACATACATACACACAAAACCAAATTCTCCCTTAGAGCCTTCTCTGAGGAGTGCCGACATTTCAGACGTCTGACCTCAAGAGCTATAGGATAATAAATGTTTTGGTTTTTGAAGCCACTACCTTTGTGGTAACTTGTTAGAGCATTAATGGGAAATGAATACACCACTATTGGAAAGATCTCAGGAATATCCAGAGACTCTGGTTATCTGGGCACCAGTATACAACAAAACTCATGTGTCCTTCCCAACGTCCACGTGGTATTCAACAAAATGAAGCAATTGCTTTGTAAAGCTAATTCCTACCTAAAATGTAAGGACATGAAGTTACTGTCTGATTAGAGACATTTGCCACTAGTCACAACGGTGACTATAAAACACCCTCTCCCATTCTAGGAAACAAACCGAAGTTTGCTGGAAGGGAGGTGGGGGGATGGGGTAACTGGGTGATGGACTTTAAGGAGGGCACTTGATGTAGTGAGCACTGGGTGTTATATGACACTAATGAATCACTAATTTCTACCTCTGAAACTAATAATACAGTATATGTTTACAGTTAATTTAAATAATTTTTAAAAGCACTTAAAAATAAGAAAATATTCTTCTCCTATCCCCCTACCCCCCCCAATAAATGAGACAAGATGGGATTGGGAGGGAGACAAACCGTAAATGACTCTTAATCTCACAAAACAAACTGGGGGTTGCTGGGGGGAGGTGGGATTGGGAGAGGGGGAGGGGGCTATGGACATTGGGGAGGGTAAGTGCTATCGTGAGTGCTGTGAAGTGTGTAAACCTGGTGATTCACAGACCTGTACCCCTGGGGATAAAAATACATTATATGTTTATTAAAAAAAAAATTTGGAAGGGGAGGCGAACCATAAGAGACTATGGACTCTGAAAAACAACCTGAGGGTTTTGAAGGGTCAGGGGTGGGAGGTTGGGGGAACAGGTGGTGGGTAATGGGGAGGGCACGTTTTGCATGGAGCACTGGGTGTTGTGCAAAAAGAATGAATACTGTTACGCTGAAAAAATAAATAAAATGGAAAAAAATAAGAAAATATTATTGAGAATCTACAGATTTTTTTTTTAAATAAATGGGGAGGGCACGTTTTGCATGGAGCACTGGGTGTTGTGCAAAAACAATGAATACTGTTACGCTGAAAAAATAAATAAAATGGGAAAAAAAATAAATAAAACACCCTCTCCCACATTCAGCAACTGTACTATGTCAGAACTAAAACAAGTGGAAACTCTTCTGAAGACCACTTCCCTGTATCTCACTATCTCGTTTCACTTTTGTCTTTTTTATTTTCTTTCTCTTCTTGTCCGTCCTTTCAGTTTATCTTTGTCATTTTCTCCTTCCTTCTCTCTCACTTCTCATTCTCTCTGCCTCTGTCTCTCTGTTTTTCTGTCACTCCATGTCTCTACTCCTTCTCCCTGCCCTCTCTCATTCTCTCTCTCTTTTATTCTCTCTTTCTTTTTTAAAAGATGTTATTTATTTATTTGAGAGAGAGAGAGAGAGGATGAGAGAGAGAGAGCATGAGAGGAGAGAGGTCAGCAGGAGAAGCAGACTCCCTGCTGACCAAGGAGCCTCTTTTTTATTCTCACTTCTCCTCTATGTCAGAATCAGCTTTCTCATTCTTCCTCTTCCATACATGTATATAAACCTGTATGTGCTGAGAAAACAGACCCATTCCATCCCAAATACTGACCTTGCCTGAATTTATGATCCAGTGTTTGGTAAGTTAATGTGTCCTGAGATTCTCTTTAGGGGACCTAAATATCAGCTTCCAAGGTCTTAGACATTTCTTGGGCATCAACAAGAAAAGTTAAACATTTAGACTCTTACTCCTATGTACCGGCTCCAAATCTATGAACTGAGGAGTATAACTAGCCAAGGAGAGAGCCCTCGGGGGTAGGAAGCAGATGTTATAATTTCCAGTTCAAAACATCTTGGAGACTTAGATTACAGGCCTGATTTTCCCCTTAATTCCCCTAGGAAAGATATCCTGTGACAGGTATGTTAATGCTGGGAAACTTGGAGAATGAGCCCACAGGGAATGGATCTCAAGGCATCTTTAGCCTCCCTTCTGTTCTAGGCTCTACTTTAATCACATTTGGCATAAAGTGAACTCCAGAGAGATTTTTAAAAAAAGGAGAGAAATTACTGGATCCAACCATATCCAAACAGAAAGCCAAATGACTAGACGGCCTTTGAGAATTTAGGTAGAACTATCTCCTATACAAAGGGTTCTTGTGGGCTCTACCCACCAGGTGGCCCAAAGAGAATGACTTTCTTCTCTCTGGTGATGATTATGAAATGCAATGTGGGAAGAGACAGGAATAACCACATTTTGGGAGGAAGGTTTTAGTTTTTTCTTGACAAACTTAGGTTTGGTTATATCAAATAAAATTGAGATATCTTTTTGGATTAGTGTTTTTGTTTTCTTCAGGTAAATATCCCAAAGTGGGATAAATAAATCATGGGGACGAAAAGTACAGCATAAGTAGTATAATCCGGAATATTGTCATAGCTTTGTATGGTGACAGATGGTAACTAGACCCATCATGGTGAACACTTTGCAATGTCTATAAATGTTGATTCTGTGCTGTAGCCTGAAACTAATATAATATTGTATGTCAACTATACTTTAATTAAAAATAAATTAAGTAATTAAAAAAAAACACACACACTTGTCAGGGGAAGAAAGAAGCGTTGGTTATGCTGCCAACAACCACATGAGTTTGGAAGCTCATCCTTGCCCATTTGAGGCCCAGATGAGGCAGCAGCTCCAGCCAGCACCTTGATCACATCCTTGTGAGATGCTGAGCAGAGTCCTTGTCTGAACTCCAGATCTAGAGAAACTGAGATAGTAAATGTGTGTTTTTTAAAGCCACTTAATTTGTTGTGTAAGCCAGTAAACTTGTTGCACAGCAATACACAACTACTATATGTAGAAATCAATTTTGACTCATCTTTGAATACTGTTTCTTAAATACTGACAGAAAGTACATTATGAGCACTTTTTTTTTAACTGTTTCAGACTTTCCTATTTTATATAGTTTGATCTGACTCCCCAATTGTGGACTCCCTGTCCCTCCTCTGTGGTCCTATAGCCATCTGTACTTCCCTTCTCATTGTAGATTTAACAGATGTATTGTAAGTGTCGTTTTAAAAAAACCTTATCACTACCAAAAAAAAAAAATAACTTTCAAAGAAGAAATAAAAGAAGAGAGGAAGGGAGGGAGGGAGGTAAAAATAACCCACAAAGAAAACAAACTCGCAGATAGGAAAAAATGTTGACACACACACAATCCAGAAAAACTGACTCAAAGTTTAAAAGCTTCAAGTTCTTTGAAACTGACGTTTGAAGAAAATGCTCATATATTGTGGCATTAGTCATTCTCTGGAATGAGACATATATGACAGAGAAAGAAGTATTTATACCTTGAGTTAATAATCTCTGAGGGTTTACTTTGGCCTTTTGGATATCTGGATTTAGGGGGTGGGAGATATAAGCAAAGCTTATAGCTGAGCAAGCTGTTCTCTAGCTCTGATGACCCTGTAATAATGCCACAACATCATGTGCCCCAGAGCAAAGGGACTCAGGAGACTGTGAGCTCAGAATTGTTGAAGACCAGCAGCATTCTAGACAAAAGCCAGAGAAAAGATGACTGGAATATTAGCGAGTAGCAGCTTAGCAACCTCAAAGTGGGCTTTGCAAACCAGCGTGGCTATAGACACTGGACTCACTGAGAGGGACACAGTAGACACTCGGTGCAGTGGGGAGGGAAAATCTATGGTGAGGCAAGTCAGTAGATGGACCAGAGAGCAATACTTGGATACAGGATGTAGGAAGCTCAAACGCTGATACAGGAACCTTATATAGGCATCGGTACCAACAGGAGCAGACAGCAATGCACAGGCAAAGCTATGTAAGCTGTGTCTGGGAAGACTGAAATGCAGTGAGTCAAAATGGAGACCCCTTACACTGAAGTCTGATATGCTACAGACAGAAGAAAGACGTGTGGCAAGTAGCATGGCATAGAAGGCAACAGAGGAGCTCACACTTGGGTGGACAAAAGACAAAATTCTAGCTGGAAAGCAAAGGGCAAGTTATTGCATGTTTCACAGCACTTTGTAGGACTCGTCAGAGTTTGGAGAGAGCGCACACCACACCTAGAAGACTGCTTTAATTGATTTGTCAAATGACTTGATAGACTGCCAATTTTGAGTGGAATCTCAACAGAGGGCTCTGCAGCTGATTCAGGCTATGGTACACGGCACCCTACTAACTGGATCATCTAAGTTGGCAGAACCTGCGGCCCTTGTTGGAGCTATCCATGGTAGATAATGGCACCCTTAGGAAGTATTTTTAAAGTGGATCTCTGTGTGCCCAGTACCAAGGAATAAAAAGTCAGGGATAAATTCAACAAAGATCGTGCTTTCTTCTCTCTCTGCACATGTATTTAGAAAGGCGGAAGCCCCATAAAGCAGTGGGATATAGACTATTTGGCAGTGGCAGTAAACATTTGCTTGCTGGCTACAGGTTATTTTTAGGAGAGGGACTATTCCCTGAGGCTGCAGGAACTTGTCCTTTGAAGGTTTTATGCCTTGATTTTCAGGGTCCTGTGTATTGAATGGGAGTGGGGAAAAGAGCAATCAGACAGAGCAAAGATGCCTTTTAGGGGCAACTGCCTTCCTCTTCTTATACCTTTCTTCCTGGAACATGAAATTCAACAATGGTTTATAAGACTCTAATATTTTCATTGCTTATCAAGTAAATATATGATTATATAAATATTATGGCAGAGCAATATTTTTTAAAATATATAAATGCCTCTATTCCATATGATCTCCCTGATATGAGGACATGGAGAAGTAACATGGGGGGTTAGGGGGATAGGAGAAGAATAAATGAAACAAGATGGGATTGGGAGGGAGACAAACCATAAATGACTCTTAATCTCACAAAACAAACTGGGGGTTGCTGGGGGGAGGTGGGATTGGGAGAGGGGGAGGGGGCTATGGACATTGGGGAGGGGAGGCGAACCATAAGAGACTATGGACTCTGAAAAACAACCTGAGGGTTTTGAAGGGTCAGGGGTGGGAGGTTGGCGGAACAGGTGGTGGGTAATAGGGAGGGCACATTTTGCATAGAGCACTGGGTGTTGTGCAAAAACAATGAATACTGTTATGCTGAAAAAAATAAATAAAATGGGAAAAAAATAAATAAAATGTAGTTTCTGTTAACATTTCAGAGCACATCCTTCCAGGTTTTAAAAATATGGTAATCTGGGGGCATCTGGGTGGCTTAGTCAGCTAAGTATCTGACTTGATTTTGGCTCAGGTCATGATCTCAGGGTCATGAAATCAAGCAGCACAAATGGCTCCATGCTCAGGAAGGAGCCTGCCTCAGATTCTCTCTCCCTCTCTCTCTGCCCTTCTACTTGTGTGTGTGGGGGCTCTCTTTCTCAAAAAAATAAAATTAAAATATGATAACTTGGATTTTCATATAGAGTTTTAAACATGCTTATATACAGTTTTCCATTATGTTCTTTGAAAGATTATATCATAAGTTTTTCATAAACATCATTGGAGTGTCTATATAATATTACTTCCAGTGAGTGTGTATCATAATTGCCTTAACCCTTTCCTTTAGGAAACTGGGCTGTAACTACTTATCTTTTTATATTATGCTGTGATTAGATATCTTTCTAATCTAATTCTAAAGAAAGATTTTTCAAAGTACTTGAAAAAATATTGGGCAAAGAGTAGAAACTGTTATGTGTCAAAGCCTACACCACCAACTACCAAACTCACCCACCCTAACTACAGCATTTAACACACACTGTTTGCTCTGGCCTGCCTCCTAAATTGTGAGCTATTTCAGAGAAACAACAACAACTGTGTTTTCACAAATCTTTACTCACCATACCTCATAAAATTTTTGCCACATAGAAGTTACACAGCATTTTGAGTAAATGGATGGTAAATTAATAAATTATTGAAGAAAATAATGAATTAAAATTCTATCTCCTCCACTTGATTCTGTGTTCTTCTCTAATTTTTCCAATATGAATAGAGTAGGTTTCCGAAGGCTTCTCATACTCATAGGAAGAGAAAGAACCCCTCTATTTTTGAGAAACAGAAGTCCAACTATTCCTTGATAAATGTATTTCCCAGGGACTATTAACAACTCTCTTCCCGGGTTCAGATTAAATGTGAGAAGGAAGAAGTCCATATGATATAGAGCCTGCCATTATGAGAGAGGCATCATGGTGCCATGGAATTAGGCTTTAGGTTTGAAGTTACCGTGTTTAGGTTACAATCCTTATTGGACTTTTTTTTTTTAGCACTCTCAAAGGCAATAAAATGGGAAAAATGCTATCTACCTCAAGAATTATTGGTAGGGTTAAGTGAGCTTAATGATGTGAAAGCTCTTTACGAATAAATGAATCTGCAAACTAGTCCTCATTTATATTCCCAAAGGAGTTGACTATCTTTCATATCTGGTAAAGGCACATCTCCACCGGGAATGGTTAAGGGAAACTCAGTAATTATTTCTAAATTGTCCAACACCAGAAATTTGTAGCCCTGGTCCCCTGGTTCCCAAGATAGCTGATAAAAATTGATACCTTTGTTGTTGCCTTGGACCTGGTGAAAAAGAGAGTGCACCTCCTGCTCATTTGAGGGTTGAGCTTGTGACTTTTTTGAAATGAAAAATTATTTCCCATCCTGGAGCTGACAGTCCTTGAGTTTACTGAGTTCGGTAAGGGCAGTGCTTATAGACTTCACTCAGCAGTGTGTGTGTGTGTGTGTGTGTGTGTGTGTGTGTGTGTGTGTGTGTATGATCAGCTACAGAATTATTGCAGATGATTACATTTTTACCATTTTAATAATTTCATTGTGTCACTTCAAATAACTTAGGTGAACATAATGATTATAATTCCTTGAAGGTTGGCACTTTCCTTGTAGGAAAATGTCTCTTTTACAGTTCTGCTGAATATATGGCATGCATTCAAACCATGAGAAAAACTTCCCAGGTTAAAAAATAATATAATCTGCATTGTTTTGCAAATGGTTGTAAATATGCCTACCTGTCTACAATTTGCTGTTATATTCCTTCAAAAATTATATCATAAGCTTTATAGAAACTCATTTTACTAGCTATGTGGCATTGTTTCCAGTGGATACATACCGTAGTTACCTTCACTTTTTTCACTTATTGATAGAAATTAGGTAGTCTATCAAAAAAGATTGACCAATATCTGACCTGCTTTTATCCTGGAGCTCTGAAAAATTCACTCTATGAGCAGCTATCTTTGTAGATCCTGTAGCTTGTGTCCTAGTCTCTCTATTTATTTTTGATCATCTGAATAAGGACTGAGGCCATACATCCACCCAAAGGCTTGGGGGAAATTACAGGTCCCATCCTCTTCTCCTTAATGAGGACCATATACCCAGAGGTCTCTTTTCCATCAAACCATGCTCTCCTAGAGACAATGTAGGATGATGGTTAGGAACATGGATTTGAAATCATGTATATCTGGGATTGAATGACTTGTCCTTAATTTTCTTGCTGAATGATTTTAAGCAAATTACTCAAACTCCCCAAGCCCTAGTTTCCAACAGGTTAAATGAAAAAAAAAAAAAAAAAAAAAAAAAAAAAAAAAAAGACTTTTTTGTTGTTCTGTTAGACTGAGATGATATAAAGTACATGTCATAGCAGATAGCCTATATTATTCACACAACAAATATGTGATTAATGAAGGATTATTATTATAATGTTACTGTTATCATGATTATTAATATTACCATCTAGGCATATCTTGAAGCCATAGATTTGTATTAATCCTTAGACTTCCTGATTTACTTCCTAAAATTCTTTTATTTTATTTTTTTTAATTTAAATTTGATTAGCCTACACATAGTATACTTCCTAAAATTCTTGAGTGCTCTCAGGCAACAAGTTCTGTCTTACTTGAGGGTATCATTAATAAGTTGTGTAATATAGTAGAAGCAAAATAGTCTTTGAGGACAGATAGACCTGGGATCAAATCCCAAATTTATCAGATACTAGAGCTATCTAACAATGGGAAAGTTTCATCACTGAGTTCCAGCATTCTTCTCTCTTAAATGAGGATCTGGATGTCTATGTCAAAAGGCTGGGGAAAAAGGGGCATCTTGGTGGCTCAGTTGTTAAGCATCTGCCTTTGGCTCAGGTCATGATCCCAGGGTGCTGGGATCAAGCCCCACATTAGGCTCTCTGATCAGCAGGAAGCCTGCTTCTCCTGCTCCCTCGCCCACTCCCCCTGTTTGTATTCTCTCTCTTGCTGTCCCTCTTTCTCAAATAAATAAAATCTTAAAAAAAAAAAGCTGGGGAAGGAAATGAACAGTACTTGAAAAGCACCTGGCACAAATTAGGTGCTAAGTCAGATTCTATTAACAGTGTGACTATTTTTAGCCTTAGAGCAACCCAATTGCAAAAATGGTGAATTTGTTCTTTATCTTCAATTTCTACTTTCATGCTGCATATAATCCCCAATCCTCTCCTTTCCTCAGTTCGTCTGAGGAGGTCAGTGCCCTTGTTCTACCATCCAAACCTGGTCCCCAAATATTATAAATGGCTCGCAGTCATCCCATCAGTGAGGGGATTGGCCATAGGAAATTCTCATCCAGGAATATTTACTTTAGTTGGGAACTTAAAGCCTTTTTTCTCTTGCTGAATGAATTTCAAGTACCAACAGTCTATTGAGCTTGGTATTTAGGGTGGAGATATGGAAGATTCAATGTTGTTCTGGAAATCACACTTACATAGGTATAGTTCTGCATGTCCCCCCAAGGAAAACTGACCCAGAAAATTTGAAGAATCTCAAATAAGTTAGAGGGAGTGTTCTGTCATTCATTTGCCACAATCCGTGAAGACATTGGGGTCAACATTGGGTCCAAAGTGCTGGAATCCGTGCAGAAAGCCTAGAGGCTTTTGTCTCTAGGACTAAGTGGCAAACAACCTTTCACCTATTTCTGGGAGACCTAATAGAAAGCCATTCATAAATATTCTGATTTGAAATCTGGTTCCAGACATTACAGGGAGTGAGCTGGCTCCCTTTGCCATTGATAGTTATCTCTCAACATGAATTTTCACCTACTAGATTAAAATGTTTCATGATTACACAATTCCTTTCACTTGTTTGTGGGTAGGAGAACTAGGACTGATGGTACATGGGTGCCTTCTACATCCAGTTGACAAAGCGATGGTGAGACTAAGTCCTCATCATAAACACATCTGTTTCTAAGTTCTCTATTTTCCTCTACTGTTTTATTAGTTTATCTTTGTAAAAATACATTTTGTTGCCATCAATATGCCTTTACAATAAGCTTTGATATGTTATAATGAATACCTGCCTTCTCTTTAAAAAAAAAGAACATAGATATTTTGATATTGATTTGGGTTAGGAAATATATCTCTTGTAGACTGCTTTAGACACACTGGAAAGATTAGAATTCCTTTTAAAAATTACATTTGGCTGGCTTTCAGACACATGAAAAAATGTTCTTCATCACTAGCCATCAGGGAGATTCAAATTAAAACTACATTGAGATACCACGTGACACCAGTTAGAATGGCCAAAATTAGCAAGACAGGAAACAACGGGTGTTGGAGAGGATGTGGAGAAAGGGGAAGCCTCCTACACTGTTGGTGGGAATGCAAGTTGGTGTAGCCACTTTGGAGAACAGTGTGGAAATTCCTCAAGAAATTAAGAATAGAGCTTCCCTATGACCCTGCAATTGCACTGCTGGGTATTTACCCCAAAGATACAGATGTAGTGAGAAGAAGGGCCATCTGTACCCCAATGTTTATTGCAGCAATGGCCACGGTCGCCAAACAGTGGAAAGAACCAAGATGCCCTTCAATGGACGAATGGATAAGGAAGATGTGGTACATATACACAATGGAGTATTATGCCTCCATCAGAAAGGATGAATACCCAACTTTTGTAGCATGGATGGGACTGGAAGAGATTATGCTGAGCTAAATAAGTCAAGCAGAGAGAGTCAAGTATCATATGGTCTCACTTATTTGTGGAGCATAACAAAGAACACGGAGGACATGGGGAGATGGAGAGGAGAGGGAGTTGAGGGAAACTGGAAGGGGAGATGAACCATGAGAGACTATGGACTCTGAAAAACCACCAGAGGGTTTTGAGGGGGCGGAGAGGTGGGAGGTTGAGGAACCAGGTGGTGAGTAATAGAGAGGGCATGTACTGCATGGAGCACTGGGTGTGGTGCAAAAACAATGAACACTGTTACGCTGAAAATAAACAAAAAAAATACATTTGGCTTTTAGATCATAGTTCTTTGAATATTACACCATGCTTGGGACCTCAGGATTATTAGGATAAAACCTAGGTCTTGAACAGGCCTGAGGTAAGTTTCTTAAGAGGATGCCATGATGAATTTTACTGAATGTGACAGCTTTTGGTAGGAAAACAAATTTATATTGTGTATTCATTAATTGTCTATGATAGATTCTGGATCTACAGTCAATGAACAAATCAGCAATAATCATGGAATGTGTCAAGAAACAGCATGACGAATTAAACAGATCACTACACACAAAATAAAGAAGGGCAGTGAGATTTCTTTTTTTTAAAGATTTTATTTACTTATTTTAGAGGGAATAGAGAGCTTGAGTGGGGAGAGGGGGAGTGGAGGAGAGAGAGAACCTCAAGCAGACTCCATACTGAGTGTGGCTCAATCTCACTATCCTGAGATCACGACCTGAGCAGAGTCAAGAGTCAGATGCTTAACTTAGCTGAGCTGCCCAGGTGCCCCATGGGCAATGAGATTTTTGATGTCAAATAATTTATTCCACTTCCAGAGAACAAACTCTGGAGTCCCAATCCTAGCCAATCCTTTTCTTACCTCAGTGACTCTGAGACTGTCTTCCTCAGTTAGCCTATTTGAAAAGTGGAAATAATAAGGTTCCTCCCTTATTTATATACTTAAGATGGTTGAATCAATTACTGCATATGAGCTATTTGAACAGTGCATAAGGACCACATTCAATAAATGTTAACTGTCAGTGTTGTCATTTGCAGAGCCTGGCACCGATGGAGAAAGAAAGTGGTTACTTATCCTTAATGTACATGTTTTCTATATTTATCTGGCAAAATATGCCTCAAATGTAAGAAAATCTGAATGAAGACCTTTCTAAATCAAAAAGACCTGTCTGTTATACTCTCCACAGTGATCGCTTTTTTATCCAGAAATATTCCACCTTTTCCTTTCAACTTACCCACCAGTCCCCTTCAGCTGATATACCAGCATGAGACTGGAGAACCAGAGTAGTGTGTCCGAGTTCCTCCTCCTGGGGCTCCCCATCTGGCCAGAGCAGCAGGGTGTCTTCTTTGTCCTGTTCCTGGGCATGTACCTGACCACGGTGCTGGGGAACCTGCTCATCATCCTGCTCATCAGGCTGGACTCTCGCCTCCACACCCCCATGTACTTCTTCCTCAGCCACTTGGCTTTCTCTGATATTGCGTTCTCATCTGTCACTGTCCCAAAGATGCTGATGAACATGCATATGAAGTACAAATCCATTCCTTATGCAGGGTGCATTTCACAGACATATTTTTTCATATTCTTTGCTGATTTAGACAGTTTCCTAATCACTTCAATGGCCTATGACAGGTATGTGGCCATCTGTCACCCTCTGCATTATACCATCATCATGAGTCAGAGCATTTGTGTCATCCTGGTGGCTGGGTCCTGGGTCATTGCCTGTGCTTGTGCTCTTTTGCATACTCTCCTCCTAGCTCGGCTGTCCTTCTGTGCTGACCACACCATCCCTCACTTCTTCTGTGACCTTGCTGCCCTGCTCGAAATGTCCTGCTCAGACACCTCCCTCAACCAACTAGTAATCTTTACTGCAGGATTGACAGCTATTATGCTTCCATTTTTATGCATTATGGTTTCTTATGGCCATATTGGGGCCACCATCCTCCAGGTTCCTTCTACCAAGGGCATCTGCAAAGCCTTGTCCACTTGTGGATCACATCTCTCAGTGGTGACTCTCTATTATGGGGCAATTATTGGTCTCTATTTTCTTCCCTCATCCAACAACACCAACAACAAGAACATAATTGCTTCATTGATGTACACAGTGGTCACTCCCATGTTGAACCCCTTCATTTATAGCCTGAGAAATAAAGACATGAAAGGGGCCTTGAGAAAACTCTTGAGTAAGAAAACATATTCTTTCAACTGATACTTCTATTGTAAAATATCCATATGATCTTATTTCCTCAATTACATGTAAATACAAATTATTGTAAAAATAGCTCACTTGTCTTCCTTCCACAATGTCACTCAGAAAAACTTTGCTAACATTATCCTTTCACCTGTTAGGGAGAGGTAAAATGGGACATGGTTTATAGGACTTAATTTGCTCTTTTCTTGGATGATGGGATCACAAAATACTTTGAAGATGCTGTATCACTTTGGCTGGTATCATCAAATATAAGCCATTGGGGCTGGCCTTCTGCCAAATTTTCAGTTTGTTACAAAATGTATTTGGTCTTTCAAACATCTATACATATATATATATTTTTTTCTTGGAATCTCTAAATTCTACCTCTGAAACTTGTAACACACTCTATGTTAAAATGAATTTAAATTTAAAATTTTTTAATTATATTAATCAAAAGAAATGGTCTATAAGATACTTTTTTTAATTTTTAAAAAATTTTCATCATTTTCAGTTAGCCAACATATAGTACATCATGTTTTTGTTGTAGTGTTCAACAATTCATTAGTTGCATATAACTAAGGAATTTTCCATTTTGGTGATGATAAGTCTCCTTCTTCACTCAGACATCAGGGACTTTGAGCCCTTCTAGAACTTCAAAGAAGAACATAGTAAATTTTACTTTCCTTACATAATAATTAACACACTACTTTCTTGTTCTTCAGGAATACAACCCACATGTCCTTTCCTCCCAAACACACACAGATATTCAGCAACAAAATAAATGCCACCTCAGTTGTCTCAGGTACTGGTCTAAGAGCCTAAGATACATTAAAATAGAGTCAGTTATCATATGGTTTCACTTATTTGTGGAGCATAAGGAATAATACAGAGGACATGGGGAGTTGAAGAGGAGAAGGAGTTGAGGGAAATTGGAGGGGGAGATGAACCACGAGAGACTGTGAACTCTGAAAAACAATCTGAGGGTTTTGGAGGGGTGGGGTTGGGAGTTTGGGTGAGCCTGGTGGTGGATATTATGGAGAGCATGTATTGCATGTAGCACTGGGTGTGGTGTATAAACAATGAATTCTGGAACACTGAAAAGAAACTTAAAAAATAAATAAAATTAAAATAAATAAAAAATAAAAAATAATAAAAGTTTATAAAAATATTTTGGCAAAATTCGTGCTCAAAAAAAAATCTTAACATCAGAGTTAGTGAAGGAAGATTTGAATCTTAGTTGTCTGACTCCAGAGTGATTGAGCATGGCACAAACTATAATTGTTTATATGAAACACTGTGTCCAGGGGAGGAATAATTAGCTCAGCCTAGTGGCAGAGTACCTGGAAAGACTTCCAAGAGAAGGTGTTGCTTTATCTGAAACTTAACAAATCAGAATTAATCAGATACATGAAGTTCTATCTTGTCCTGGTGGTCACAGGAAGAAGGAACAGCATGTTCAGGGTATTAAACTGGAAGTGTCAACTGAGGTACAAAGATTTGATAGATACAAGATGCCAAAGTGAGTTGCAAGATTTAAAGTGTAGATGTTTATAGGAAATGCCCAATGCTCAATTTCATAACTCATGAGCCTCTCAATGTAGACATGGGTCTAAAAAATGCTAAGAGCTAGTTTGGAATCCGAAGAGACCCCGAATTGCTAAGGAATTTTGAAAAACAAAAACAAAACTGGCAGGATCACGTTACCCGATTTCAAGCTTTACTACAAAGCTGTAATCACCAAGACAGCATGGTACTGGCATAAACACAGACACATAGACCAGTGGAACAGAGTGGAGAGCCCAGATATGGACCCTCAACTCTATGGTCAAATAATCTTTGACAAAACAGGAAAAAATATACAATGGAAAACAGACAGTCTCCTCAATAAATGGTGCTGGGAAAACTGGACAGCGATATGTAGAAGAATGAAACTCAACCATTCTCTTACACCATACACAAAGATAAACTTGAAATGGATAAAAGACCTCAATGTGAGACAGAAATCCATCAGAATCCTAGAGGAGAACATAGGCAGTAACCTCTTCGATATCAGCCACAGCAAATTCTTTCAAGGTATGTCTCCAAAGGCAAAGGAAACAAAAGCAAAAATGAACTTTTGGGACTTCATCAAGATCAAAAGCTTCTGCACAGCAAAGGAAACAGTCAACAAAACAAAAAGGCAGCCCACGGAATGGGAGAAGATATTTGCAAATGACAGTACAGACAAAAGGTTGATATCCAGGATCTATAAAGAACTCCTCAAACTCAACACACACAAAACAGATAATCATATCAAAAAATGGGCAGAAGATATGAATAGACACTTCTCCAATGAAGACATACAAATGGCTATCAGACACATGAAAAAATGCTCATCATCACTAGCCATCAGGGAGATTCAAATTAAAACCTCATTGAGATATCACCTTACACCAGTTAGAATGGCCAAAATTAGCAAGACAGGAAACAAGGTGTGTTGGAGAGGATGTGGACAAAGGGGAACCCTCTTACACTGTTGGTGGGAATGCAAGCTGGTGCAGCCACTTTGGAGAACAGTGTGGAGATTCCTGAAGAAATTAAGAATAGAGCTTCCCTATGACCCTGCAATTGCACTGCTGGGTATTTACCCCAAAGATACAGATGTAGTGAAAAGAAGGGCCATCTGTACCCCAATGTTTATTGCAGCAATGGCCACGGTCGCCAAACAGTGGAAAGAACCAAGATGCCCTTCAATGGACGAATGGATAAGGAAGATGTGGTCCATATACACGATGGAGTATTATGCCTCCATCAGAAAAGATGAATACCCAACTTTTGTAGCAACATGGACGGGACTGGAAGAGATGATTCTGAGTGAAATAAGTCAAGCAGAGAGAGTCAATTATCATATGGTTTCACTTATTTGTGGAGCATTACAAAAAACACGGAGGACATGGGGAGATGGAGAGGAGAAGGGAGTTGAGAGAAATTGGAAGGGGAGATGAACCATGAGAGACTATGGACTCTGAAAAAGAACCTGAAGGTTTTGAAGGGGCGGGGGTTGGGATGTTAGGGAATCAGTGGTGGGTAATAGAAAGGACACTTATTGCATGGAGCACTGGGTGTGGTGCAAAAACAATGAGTACGTTTTTTTTTCCGATGGTAGGTCAAGATGGCAGGGAAGTAGGAGGAGGCGCCATTTCAACCTGTACCCTAAAGTGAGCTGATTACCTACCAAAGAACTCCGACCACCCATGAAATCAGCCTGGGATCAGAATTATACACGTCTGGATCTCTACAGGAGCAGAAGATGCCAGTGGCACATAAAGCAGACTGGGAGCTTCCGACTGATATCGGAAGATAAACAAAAGGGGGAGGGAGCCACCAGAGGTGACCGATTGGAAAGTAATACCCCAATACGAGAGTGCCCTGCGTCTGGGGACCAGCATTAACTTGGAGTCTGGTTGAAAACACTCAAAAAACAAAGAGCAAAGGATCGCGGGAGGAAATAGTGGGAACCTGGTCGGTTAGGATCAGGGACCTAAGTCCCCAGACCCAGGACAGCCTCCCCTGGTGCTGAGCCAGAGAGAGTGCGGTGGAGAAATCAGGTCTCCGTCCCTGAGCCGCCAGTGCGCCTGAATGCCAGCGTGCCCAAGAACGAGTGGGGTCTGGCTCCCATGAGGGGCTGGAGCCTGGCCAGAAGGCAATCCTGAAACTCGCGTGTCCCACACCCTCCCTTGGGATAGATGCTCATAGGCGCTAGCCTGGAGCTCTGGCATCCGGAAAAACCAGACATTCCCAGCCCGGGACAGCGGGAAAATCTCAGTGTACGATCTCTGCTCCGAACCTCTCTGGCGGTCTGGAGCTGCCCAGACAGCCACCACTGCCCTGGTTTTGGGTACAACGAGGAGCTCCTGCATCCCCAGGGACAGTGACTCAGAACCGACTCTGCCAGCAGCTCTTGCAAAACATTCTGAGGCTTCTTTCTGAGAGAGAGTTCAGGGTGCAGTTTGCTCTCCTCTAAACCTCCAAAAACCATCAAAAGCTGTCAAGGCGAGAGAAAGCAGATGAAAGAACATACAAACCCCCAGAGAACAAAAGCCTGAAAAAAACAGTTTCCTCAGTGCCCACCCCCTTGAGGGGAGCGGGAGGACCTAACTCAGGGAACATCATTGTCTGAAAACCCACGTGGCAGGCCCCTCCCCCAGAAAAACAACCAGGAAGGAAGAAAAAAAAAAAAAGACTCAAGAGAACAACCACCACTACTTCATAAATACAACTTTTATTTTTAACTCTTTACCAATATTCTGGTTCTCTTTTTTCATACATACAGATAATTTTTTAACCTATTTACCACCACACTGAGATGTCCAGTACATCAAATTCTTTAATAACCTTCTAACCTGAACTTTTTGATACATATACCCGTGTTTTTCTTTTGCTTTTCTATTTTTTAAACTCTTTTTTAATTTTAACTTAGTTTAGTCTAGTTTATTCTTTTTTATTTTTTATTTTCTACTATACATATAGAGTTAAACTTCAAGGTAATCCCCTTTCCCCAATCAATGCTACCCCTTTAGGCAAACCAGTTTCTAATCCCCCTGTAACTTAGGAAAGTTGAGTCCCTTAACAAAAACATCAAGATAGATTCAGGAAGAATCAAAATAACCTTCCTCACCCACACTGAGAATTTATAACCACTCTCCCAATTTTTCCTTCTGTCAGTGTTTCTGTGAATTTGTGTTTCTCATGATAATATATAAATCTTATACCTGGGGTTCTTTCTGATGAGGTTCTTCCCCCTTTTTTTTTTTTGCTTATATATATATATTTTTTTCTCTTGTCATATATTTTTATCAGTCTTTTTGTTTGTCTGTTTTTGTTTGTATACTTCACAAATCTTACCTTGTGGCCCATTTGGGCTGAGCCTTCTCTTTTATCTTCCCTTTTTTTCCTATCTCTGTCTCTCTTTCTCCTTTTTTCTTTTCCCTTTTTTTCTTTCTTCTTCTCTATTTCTTTTTCTTTTCTTTTTTCTCTCCTTTGGGTGGGGAATCCTGATTGCACAGAAGCGTTCCAGGGTCCACATTGACTGCACCACAATCGATAAGTCCAGCTGCATCTGTTTAGTCATCTCTTACCAAATGACTAGGAGGAGGAATACCCAACAGATGAAAAATACAGAGGATGGGCCTTCTGCAACAGAACTAATGGCTATCGACATAGACAATATGTCAGAAAAGGAATTCAGACTAACAATTATCCAGGCAATAGCTAGGTTGGAGAAAGCCATGGATGACCAAACAGAATTGATTAGGGCAGAACTGAAAGCCACCAGGGATGATGTTCACAATGTTAGGGCAGAACAGAAAGCCACCAGGGATGATGTTCAAATGCTCTCAATGAGTTCCAATCTAATCTAACTTCTCTAAAAGCTAGGGTAACTGAGACAGAAGATAAAATTAGTGATCTGGAGGACAAACAGATAGAAAGTATCAGGAGGAAGCCTGGAACAAACAGCTCAGAAGCCACGAAAACAGAATCAGGGAAATAAACGATGCCATGCATGAAACATTCCAACGTCAGAATTATTGGAATCCCTGAAGGGGAGGAAAAAGAAAGAAGTCTAGAAGATAGAGTGGAAGAAGTTGTCTATGAAAATTTTCCCAATCTCACGAATGGAAACAACGTTCATGTACTAGAGGCAGAGAGATTTCCTCCCAAGATTTTAGATTCTCGAAAGTCCTTACGACACCTTATAGTTAGAATGAGGAATTATGTTTTAAGAGAGACACTCTTAAAAGCAGCTAGGACAAAAAAGCTCCTTACGTACAGAGGAAAGCCCATTAGAATAACGTCAGACCTTTCCACAGAGACCTGGAAAGCCAGGAAGGGCTGGCAAAATATATTCAGAGTACTAAATGAGAAGAACATGCAACCAAGAATACTCTATCCATCAAGACTGACATTTAAAATGGATGGAGAGATAAAGAGTTTCCAAGACCAGCAAGGCTTAAAAGACTATGCAACCACCAAGCCGACACTGCAGGAAATATTAAGGGGGGGGGGTCCTATAAAAGAGAAAAAATCCTAAGAATATCACTGAACAGAAATATAGAAACAATCTACAGACAGAAAGACTTCAAAGGCAACATGATGTCAATAAAAACGTATCTCTCAATAA